>NC_053500.1:101938934-102538934 GCF_905171775.1 Rana temporaria
TGTTTATAGCGCAAAAAATAAAAACCGCAGAGGCGATCAAATACCACCAAAAGAAAGCTCTATTTGTGGGGAAAAAAGGACGTCAATTTTGTTTGGGAGCCACGTCGCACGACCGCGCAATTGTCAGTTAAAGTGACGCAGTGCCACAAGCTGAAATTTCACCTGGTTAGGAAGGGGTATATGTGCCCAGTAAGGAAGTGGTTAAAGTGAGAAGTGGGGGGTGCTGACTTCTTACCTTTTCTCCCATGCAGCCAGTGAGTTGAGAAGTTGGGTGAGGGGCCGAAAATTACTTCTCACCAGGCGGGGCCTCTAGTAATTTGGGGGGCCCTCCGGAGCTTTGCGGGGCACTAAGCAGCTTGCATAGTGAGCCTATAGGGCAGATCGGCCCTGGTCTCCATTCACCACTTCAGGTCCGATTTTAGCCCGAATTTTGCACTGGATTCGGACCTGAAATGGACCAAAAGATGCACAGGACTCCTGCGCAATTTGCACCGGAAACCGCTGTGGAGATGTGTGAACCGGCTCCATAGAGAGCCAGTCACAATCTCCTGCTATGCAAATTAGATTCAGGGAGCCTTGGACCAATGGTAAAGCAATATTGGTCCAAGCTGTTCAAGAAAAATGCTGCAGTGGAGGCTGTCCTCTCACTGCAGTGTCATAGAAGGGGGCGTGCTCCCTTCCAGCCCAGCCCTCTTAAAGTGGTTGTAAACCCTAGTAAAAAAAAAAAAGCCTGCAAGACAAAGGTATAATGAGCTAGTATGCATACTAGCTCATTATGAATTACTTAGCTTACGTCGAAGCCCCCACAGCAGTCCCCCCCCTCCTCTGCCCGAGATCGCTCCTGTGTAAACTTTTCACTTTAATGCAGGGGTGTCCAAACTTTTTTTAAAGAGGGCCAGATTTGATGAAGTGAACATGCGTGAGGGCCGACCATTTTGCCTGACGTTCTTTGAACCATTAAAATGCAGTCTAAGTGTGTTCGTCCGAGCACTAATACACTGCCCAACAGGAGTGGAGGGAAAAGGGGAAAGGACTGTTTCAAGGCCCCCCTTTTCCTTATGGGATTCCTGGCAGGGGGAGTTTCAAGGCCTTTTGACTAATTTGAGCGGGAACAGCAGGGATTGGTAGTTGGCAGCTGTTGCTAGGGGTAAAGGCTAAAGCCAGGATAGGTCAGTAGGGTCCTTAGGCAGGGATTGGTCTAGTCAGCTGGGTTACTGGGGAAAATTTAGGATTTTAAGTGTACCTGATAGGTCAGATAGGGTCATCTGACAGGTAGGAACATTCCAGAATGTGGGGAAAGTCCTATTTAAGGAGCTGGCTGAGGGGGTCCGGGGCCAGCCGCTCCTGAGGAGGACCGTTCAGCAGAGCTTCCCACTCACCCACCCCCTGTCGCGGCAGAAAAGCTATGTGGATACATCTCTTTGCAGAAACAAAGGGGATAGTTGAATTGTTTTAAGTCATTTTATGGCAGCTCGAGTCGTAGTGGCTGAGCTGTGTTTTTTAGTTTGAACAAATGGTTGAGTAAGGTGTATATGTGATTGAGTTAATGGTTATAATAATTAAATCCAATAGTTATGCTGCGGCCATTATTTATGAAAAAAAAAAAATATATATATATATATATATAGTAATATATATGAGTTATATTTATATTTAATAAAGAATGTGTGTTTATTATTTATTTAATAAAAAAAAAAAGAAGGGATATACAATTGTGTAGTGTCAAGTTATTTGGTGTGTCCAAGCATCCTGCCTATAATCCCATTCCCCTGCCTTTGTGTGTGGTGAAGAGATATCTGAGCTTGGTGTGTTATTTGGATATACTGTATTTATCAGTGTTTAACACGCACCTTCACTTTAAGAGGAAAGTTTCAGGAAAAAATTGGATTTTAAATAAAGAACTGTGAAGCAAAATAAGGGTCAGTGCCCATCTGCAGCCTCACCATTGTCATGAATGCAGCCTCACCATTGCCTTCAGTGCAGCCTGGGGGCCACAAATGATGTATATCCAAATTGCCAAGGGGGCCACATTAAACCAGAACTTTGGACATGCCTGCTTTAATGTAAGATGTAATTTCCGACAGCAGAACACCCCCCCCCCCTTTGTGTAAACTGGACAGGAACCTTTGTCTCCTGTCCATTCATCTTCAATGCTGAGAAAGGGACTGAGGAATCTGTGTCCTCAGCCCCGTTCTCTGTCTCAAAGGAGAGATGTCAGGGGTCTGTTTAAACCCCTGATATCTCACCAAAGCCCACCCACAGGGCTGATTAAAAAAAATGCAAAACATATAAAAAAAATGAAATTGCAAACAAAAATTATAAAAAATTAAATTATAAAAAAAATATATACTACTGACACCATCCACTGCCCTACTGACACCATCCACTGCCCTACTGACACCACCCACTGCCCTACTGACACCATCACCACCACATACTCTCCACCCCTTCCCCAGAAGCACTGTGAAAAAAAATATTATAAACAATTATTTACAGAAAATAATAAACAACAAAATGTAAAAAAAATAATAGAGAACATAATAAAAACAAAAAACTACTGACACGCTGCTCTACTCACACTGTCCACTACCCCCACCCTCAATCATTGTAAAAAAAAAAAAAAATTGTAAAAAATTATTTAAAAAATAAAATTGTAAAAAACAAAATAATAAAAATAAAGAACTACTGACACTGTCCTGCACATACTACCCACTGCCATACACTCCGCACTGTACATTCCCTATTTAAGATTACTACATTCTGCACTATGTAAGTGATCTCATGCTCTATAAAACCACACCCCATTTAAGTCAGGCGCAATATGTAGCACGATTTAAGCCACACCCAGCTCCCTGAAATACGTTTTTGCAGGTAGGGCTGTCTGCTATATGGAACATAATAATTTACTGTGAAATTACTGGTTGAAAATTATAACTTCAAACTTCAGAAATGTGTCCGTTAAGCCACCTGCTTGAGTACAGTTTTTGAAAATATAGGAAATTACCTTAAAAACAATGGGCCAGATCCACATACATGTAGAACGGCGCAGCATATCAGAGATACACTACGTCGCCGTACCTTACCTGGCGCATTTTCGAATCCTCAGCGATTTTGCGCCGTAAGTTACGGCGGCGTAGTGTATTTATGGCGGTGTATTTCAAATTGGGCGGGTTGGGGGCGGGTTTCATTTAAATAAAGCGTCCCCGCGCCGAATGAAATGCGCATGCGTCGTTCCTAAATTTCCCGCCGCGCATTGCGCTAAATGACATCGCAACAACTTAATTTTTTGAACTTAGACGTGAGTTACGTTCATCCCTATTCACGGACGACTTACGCAAAAAAAAAAAAATTCAAATTTCGACGCGGGAACGACGGCCATACTTAACATGGCAATTCTATGTATACGCCGAAAAATACCAGCTTTAACTATACGCCGGAAAAAGCCGACTACAGACGACGTTCGAAAATGCGACGGCCGCCCGTACGTTCGTGGATCGTCGTAAATCGCTAATTTGCATACCCGACACGGAAAACGCCACCCAGCAGACGCCGAAGTATTGCATCTTAGATCCGAAGGCGTACGAAGACGTACACCTGTCAGATCTAACCCAGAAGCCGTCGTATCTTGTTTTGAGGATTCAAAACAACGATACGAGGCGGGAAATTTGAAAGTACACCAGCGTATCAGTAGATACGCCGGCGTACTTCGTCTGTGGATCTGGCCCAATATATAATAATTATCTGTTTATTAGTTACTTATGGTAATTAACCACTTGACACCCAGGCCAATTCTGACACTTCTCTCCTACATGTTAAAACCATCATTTTTTTGCTAGAGAATTACTCATATCCCCCAAACATTATATACAGGGAGTCCCCGAGTTACGAACCCGTTAGGGACTTTCTTCCTGTTTGCAGATCAGAAATGTTCGTAAGTCGGTCGCGCATGCGCAGACCGGAAATTACGGACATTTTCAATGTTTTCCAATGTTCCATCGAATCCCGTTCTGTGCATGCGCGTCCAATTACGGACATTTCCAACATTTCCCGAAGCTCCGTCTGACCGCGCATGCGCAGAACAGCAGACGGTCCGCAGAAAATGGCAGAGGGTCCCCGCAGCGCCCGGTTCGTAAGTAGGAGAAGTTCGTAACTCAGGCGTCCGTAAGTCGGTGACCCCCTGTAAACTGTTTTAGCAGACACCCTAGGGAATAAAATGATGGTCATTGCAACTTTTTATATCACACGATATTTGCGCAGCAATTTTTCAAACGTGCTTTTTGGAAAGAAACTTTCATGAATAAAAAAAACCACTTAGGCGCTTTACAGGCGATTTAGAGCTAAAAATAGCGCCTGCAAAGTGTCTGTAAAGCACCTCTCCTGCCACTCCAGTGTGAAAGCCTAAGTGCTTTCACACTGGAGCTGTGCGCTTGCGGGACTTAAAAAAACAAACCTGCAAGTCTTTGCGGGCATTTTTAACCCTTTTTGGCCGCTAGCGGGGGTTAAAAGCGCCAGGCTAGTGTCCACAAAGCGCCACTAAAACTATGGTTGCTGCCGATGCCCCCAACGCCCCAGTGTGAAAGTGCCCTTAAAATAGTTGTTTACACACTTATACAAAATTGGTAAGAGCAGACAGGGAGGGGGGGTGAGTACAGAGGAGACACAGGAGAGCAGGCTGCGTATGACAAAGGCATATTACCTAGACAACAGTGTCAGGGCTCAGCAGCCCTGATACATCATAGTCAAAGTACAAAAGGGAGGGTATAGCCAGACAGGATCAGCCAGGTATTTTAGGTGTTGCAGGGGGCCAAATGACACAGCACAAGCACTGTGCTGTATAACATGCTTTAAGGTAACAGGATCCATTTATTTTATTTTTTTGGTTAATGAACACTTTAAGTTAGCCCGATTTTTTTGTATAATGTGAAAGATGATGTTACGCTGAGTAAATAGATACCAAACTCAGCGATCTGGTTAAAGCCTGAGTAAGCCCCTCCTGCCCCCTCCACAGCCCAGCACTCCAGTGAGTGCAGGAGGGGCAGAGCAGAGAGCCGGTGATTGATAGTCATGACTCTCTGCTCAGAGCAGTAGGGAGAACTGAGTTATCAGCGGTGTTTGATTGCTCAGTTCTCACTGTAGAGCCGAGAGGGGACAGATGCAGCATCAGATCGATGCTGCATCAACCTAGGTGAGTATAAATGTTTTTTTATACTGTAATACCTCGGATTGCGAGTAACGTGGTTAACGAGCGTTTCGCAATACAAGCAGAATTCAAGCCTCCGCAGTTCCGAATTTGGCCAGAGGTGGCAGGGCGCTGGTGGTCGGATGTACTCGAAGCCCCTCGGAAACATTCGGAAACACTCCATTCCCGAGTGTTTCCGAGCCGTTTCTGACTGTTTCTGGTGCCCTGCCATCTCTGGCCACATGCGGTACTGCATACAATAGAAGTCAATATGGAACAAATTATCTTTGTTTCCATTGACTTCTATGGGGAAACTTGCGTTGATATGCCAGTGCTTTGGATTACAAGCATTCTCCTGGAACAGATTATGCCCATAATCCAAGGTTCCACTGTACTTCTCTTAAGCCACCTTTCCCCAGTCTTGTAAAGAAAGATAAATCCAGCATTGTTTAACCCTCCCTGCTTTCTTTCATGCTTTCAGAGCGACACATTAAAAAAAATGTGTCACCTCGACCCGCTCCTTAGACTAACAGATGGTATAATTTCTCTCATGAGAGAGGGGTGCGTGTGTTCAGCTTTCCGTAACAGTTATCTCCACCTGCTATCCCTTGATTGGCTGCTCCTTGCCATATCCTCATTGGCCCAGTGTAAATCAGGTGGTGCCTTCAACGCGTTCCTATTGGTCGGTAAGGGGGCATGGTCAGCCGATGGGGAATCATGGTGCTTCACGGTCAGCACAGACATCCAAAGAAGCACCAGTGAGTCTTAGAGCCGGTTCACACTTAGAGCCGCCTGACAAGTCGCGTCCCATTCTATTCAATAGAACTGTTCTAGTAGGAGCGAAAAAGGTTCTTGTACGACTTTGGGGGCGACTCGGGGCAACTTGCATTGACTTCTATACAGAAGTCATTTTGCAAGTTGCCTCTGAAGTCGTCTTCAGGACGCCTTGCCGAGTCGCCCCGAAGTCGTGCCGCCCCAGTGTGAACCGGCTCTGAAGAAATCAAGTATGGAGCTGAGCACAGACCACAACATAGGAGCCTAATGCCCAGTACACCATGACATTATCGGACGAACAATCGTCCGTTTTTTTTGCATGCTAATCTCAGATCGAATCTTAAGAGTTTACTAAAGTCACGAAAATTCTTGTACGACAGAATAAAAATTCGGAAGTGATGTCATGTGTTGTAATGCATTTGTTTTGCATTTTCAAATGACAGCTGTACTGATTAAACGAAAATCGTAGGATCTGGCATCGTACAACTTTTTTTTTCCATGCTTGTCCAATAGAATAATATTGGATGAACTGTCATGATCGGCTCTTGAAAGCTCGGCACTAACAATCCGATTTATCGTACGACTGCAATTTTTCGTATGATTTTCTGATCGTGTGTACGGGGCTTAAAACACTGTAAAACTGCTGTGCGCGCTGCGATAATGTGCTTGCTGGGGGGAGTGTAGAGATGAGAGTCGAGTCTGCTGATGTCATGACTCCGCCTCCCGATTGGCACTAGTTTGCAGGCAGAGGCTTTGCAAACCCTGCGAATCCAGTGTGGGTTCCTTCATCGCACCTGAATCGCCAGCGGTTCACACTGCCCTCTGCGAACCGATGCAGGTGTCAATGCAAAGTTAATGATACCACCAGATCGGTTCGCATGAACACCCATGCAATCCGATTATGGTGTGGACAAAAAAATGGGTCCTGCACGAGTCCAAATGCAATGCGAATTCAGCCATATAGTTTGTATGGCTGAGAATTCACATCGCACAGACATCGCATTCGCATGTGATCTGCACAGCAATGCGGTGCTAATCATATGCAATAACTGACATTGCACCAGTGTGAACACATGCGTGGGGGAACAGAAGTAGACCTGTGGTGGACACATTACTGTGGTACATGTCTTTTTGGGTGCATGCAATGGGGGTTTACACCCATTTTATTGCAGCAAATAAAATAAAAAGTGCCTTTTTCCAATAAAAAATGGGAGAAAGCTGTGGGAATCTTGTAGGGTTGTCCCGATAGCGAGCATTTGCACGAGTACTTGTACTCGCACAAATGCTCCCGAAGCCTAATCCGATACCTAGGAAAGGCGGCATTGCTGCCTGCAACCAGATGTCAGCGGGCAGAGCGTAGAGCGAGTCCTCAAGCAGTGGAATTAGGTAAGCTGGCAGGTGTGCAGGGCGCAGCTGCATTTTCCATCAGGATCGGTGACCGGAGCCGTCACATTAGGTAACGGAAGTGACGTTTTCTGTTGACGTCAGCGGTTGCACATCCCGACGTCCATCTTGGTACACCCTGCACTTGGCTGCAGTAAGCCAGCAGTGGACATCTTGTTACACCCAACCCAGTTTGGGCTGGGTGTAACAAGATGTCCACTGCTGCTTACTGCGGCCGAGTGCAGGGTGTACCAAGATGGGCGTCGCAGGCAGGATTGCAAAATAAATCCTTTCCTCTTGTCTCATGTCATTTATTGCTTAATTTCAGTGCCTGCCCATCATTGCCCATAAGTGCCACCATCTATTAGTGCCAGCCATCAGTCAGTGCCCATCAGTCAGTGCCATCTATCAGTTCTGGTCTGTATTGTGCTTTGAAAACGGTCACATGACATTAAAAAAAGTTTTGAAAGTCGGTATCGGCGAGTACTTGAAAAAATTCTTAAAAAAAGTGGTATCCAAGAATCTTGCATGAAAGCTTTTAGGCCCCGTTCACACCTATTCTAATTGGTTGCAGCTTAAACCGCATCCAATTCGCATAACATTATAAAATACATTGATTTTAATGAGGCTGGTTCACATATGTGTGATGCATTCGCACTGCACATTGCCCAAAAAAAGTGTGCGTTTTCTAGGCATTGCGGTGCGACTCAGGTGCGAATTCAGGCCCATTATCTTCTATAGCCACGCATCTGATTTGCTGATGTGTTCAGTTCTCATCAGGATTTCTCTTCTTTTCCTAATACACTTCTCCCCCTCCCCCTCTCCCAGGTCACCCAATTCGCAGCTAAAATGGAGATGATCTCCTGAACAGCTCTCTTATATCTTTACAAGGTAAGAGAGCGGAAATTCGCACCACACAAGTGTGAATCCAGCCTGATAAATAAAAACTGGACACATAAGGGGAGTATTAGTAAAACTGGTGGACACAGAATCTGGTGCAGCTGTGCCAATCAAACAATCAGCTTGTAACCTGAACTAATAAAACTGGTTAAGTATGCACAGCTGCACCATATTCTGTGTGTGGCAGGGTTCACACTGGTGCGACACGACATTAGTACTATTTTGGATCCGACTTTGCCCTGCGACTTGAAGTCCGACATATGTCCGACTTTCAATGAATGAGGATCCGACTTGGATCCCTGCCAATACCAGGCACTGTGTTTGATATGAATCTTGAGGGGGAACTCCACGCCAAATTTTAACTAAAAAAACGGCATGGGTTCCCCCTCCAAGAGCATACCAGGCCCATGGGTCTGGTGCGGATTTAAAGAGGAACCCCTACGCCTAAAAATCGGCGGGGGGGTCCCCCAAAATCTATACCAAACCCGTATGCGAGCAGCAGCCCGGCCAGTCAGGAAAGGGGGTGGGGACGAGCGAGCGCCCCCTCCTTAACCGTGCCAGACCACATGCCCTCAACATGGAGAGGTAGGTGCTCTGGGGCAGGGGGCGCCCTGCGGCCCCCTGCCCCAAAGCACCCTGTCCCCATGTTGATGAGGACAGGGCCTCTTCCCGACAACCCTGGCCATTGGTTGTCGGGGTCTGCGGGTGGGGGGCTTATCAGAATCTGGGAGCCCCCAGATTCCGGCCCCCCACCCTAGGTGAATGAGTATGGGGTACATCGTACCCCTACCCATTCACCTGGAGGAAAAGTGTAAAAAAAAATAAACACACTACACAGGTTTTTAAAATAATTTATTAGTCAGCTCCGGAGGTCTTCTTCCGACTTCTCCGCTCTCCGGGGGTCTTCTTCTGACTTCGGGGGTCTACCGTCTTCTCCGCTCTCTTCTTCTGCTCTCTGCACTCCCTGGTTCTTCTCCCGCTCTCCGGTGCCTTCTGCCGGGCTGCGCCGCCGCTATCTTCTTTGTAGCTCTATTACTAGCGGCGGCGGCCAGCCCGGTCTTCCTTGTCGCTTCTTCCGCGTCGCCTTCTTCTTCCCTCTTCTTTTCTTCCGATGTTGACTCGACGCTCCCTCCCGCTGTAATGCCGTGTGCGTGGCTTGCACCGATTTATATAGGCCTCTTATGACATCACAGTCCCAGCATGCTCCAGGTGGTGACGTTATTACCCAGCCAGGTAAAAACAGTAGAGCTTGGTGAAGAATAGAGATTTGGTAGAAATGGTAATAACAGATTCAGGTGTAAGTAATAGGGAAACAGTCCTGCTTCCAACGACACTTTATTTTTCACCACTCCAGCCAGAGGGGGGATAGCGTACCTGGACAGGCCTCTCTCACCAGCTTGGCAGCCAGAATGTCACTCGGAACTAGGGGAAAAGTCTCTGCCACAGACCCTCCCTATGATTGAAACAGCGGAGATAATCCTCCTTAGCAGACTTGACACCTGGATCTCCTTCAGGTAATTGTAGCTAGGTTACCGACTGATAGGTGACCGACGTCCAACCTCTCAGCACCCGGTTACCTTGATCCCCGGTGGGTGGTCCAAACCCTCTTGGAACGCCAGCCTCTCTTGGCACTCCTCAGGCAGACTTTCCACCGAACAGCTTCCTCTAGCAGGACTAACGCTTGGGACCTCTTTAGATTAGGTCCCAGAACCAGGAACACCGCGTGGCACGCACACCCCGGCCCGGGAAGGCCATTTTGCTGGGGTGCCGTGGTTATGGCTACCCTGAAGGTGGGTGCCACACGGGAAGAAGACCCAGGCAAATGGCGTCTGCCTCATAAATACCCCTTCCCAGCATGCACAGCGAGGGAAACTCCTCCTGATAGGCTGCTGCCACCCGTCGGCCAGGGGTGTGATCAGCACCCCAGAAACTACAGAATGAACCCACAGCACAGCCAAAGCTGAGACAGAGACTCAAAAATTTTACTTAACTCTCTGGACCCCTCTAAATTTACACTAGCACCGGTTCTGGAAAGTAACCAGGCGCTACAGTAAATTCCCCCACCTTGTCAGTCAGAGGCTGTATTTGCATGAGTGGGTACATATGAACAACTACAGTTAGTAAAGGCAAATAGACTGCACACTTTTGCAAGTGCAGTTGCTCCAGAGCTTGGTAAATAAGGGGGAGCTCTCCTGACGTCCATCATCCAATCATGTGAAAGCAAAAATAAAATAAAAACATTTCCTGGCATGTGATTGGGTAGTCTTTGTAAAGTGAAGTTTACCTAATTTATAAGCTTTAGAGCAACTGCACTTTGGAAAGTGCACAGTCTATTTGTCTTTAGTAAATAAACTCCAGTGTTAGCAGGCAGCACAAACGTTGATGTCCTGCCAAAAAAGGTCCCCCGGCGGATAATGCCCCCCTGTACTGTGCAGGCGCAGCGCTTGCGCAGTATGAGCCACCATGGGGCGGACGGAAATAGCCAAAGATAAATAGCTGAGTCAGCTGAACACGGCTCCTGTGCAATGACGACCATATTGTGACAGGCACTGCCGCGCGCTCCCGATGGTCGTGCTAATCTACAAGGGGGCGGGTACATTACTGTTATATAGCCTAAGGGGCGGATAGCTACAGAAGAGGCCGAGTTTGTTATTGATGTGCACAGCTGATAACTTGGCCGTGGTTTTAGCAATATACTACAAATCCGCACTGATACTATGATAAATTGATTCTGTTACTTAGTTAAATAGGTTGTGCAAATCCGTCCCCTCATTTGTTTAAACACACCCTGCAAAGACGTGTAGTATATTGCTAATACCACCCCCCAAGTTATCAGCTATGCCCATCAATTGAAACCTCTGCCTCTTCTGTAGCTATCCGCCCCTTAGACGATATAACAGTAATGCACCCACCCCCTTGCAAATTAGCACTAGCATCGGGAACGTGCGGCAGAGTCTGTCACAATATCGTCGTCATTGCGCAGGCGCGATGTTCAGCTGACTCTAAGCTATTTATCTTCGGCTATTTCCGTTGGCCCTGTGGTGGTTCGTACTGCGCAAGCGCGGCGCCTGCACAGTACAGGGGGGACATTATCTGCCAGGGGGACCCTCATCGACAGAACACAGGCAAGAATTGCAAGCAGCATTCACCTCCGGCAAGAATCTATTGATTGTTGCAGGTGGCTGCCTCTGACAGCTGTTATTTGGTCAAAGAAGAAGTCCAGAAATTGCAGCACATTAAAGCCGGGTTCACACTTGTCCGACAAACGCTCCGACATTGGGAGCTTATGTCGCATGACGTGTGAAAATCAATGTTTCCCTATGGGAGCCGTCTTAACTGGTCCGACACATGTCGGAGCGACTTTGCAAATGCTCCCTGTACAACTTTGGTCCGACTTTGATCCTACTTCAGCCCATTGAATATCATTGAAGTCGGATCAAAGTCTTGCGCGCTCCGACTTTGGCATGCGAAAAATCCATACCAGACCCGTATCCGAGCAGCAGCCCGGCCAGTCAGGAAAGGGGGTGAGGACAAGCAAGCGCCCCCCCCCCCCCGAATTTTTTTTTTTAACATTAGATTGAGGCTAATTGTGGTAAAGCACAATCGGGTGTTTTTTTTTAAATCAATGCAGTACATACCGTTTTAGAGATAGATGTTCTCCGCGGCTTCCGGATATGGGCTGCGGGACTGGGCGTTCCTATTTGATTGACAGCTTTCTGACCGTCGCATACAGCGCGTCACGAGTTCCGAAAGTAGCCGAACGTCGGTGCGTAGGCGCCGTATAGAGCCGCACCGACGTTCGGCTTCTTTCGGCAACTCGTGACGCGCTATATGCGACCGTCGGAAGCCTGTCAATCAAATAGGAATGCCCAGTCCCGAAGATCATACCCGGAAACAGCGGAGCACATCTATCTCTAAAACGGTATGTACTGCATTGATTTAAAAAAAAAAACACTCGATTGTGCTTCCCACAATTAGCCTCAATCTAATGTTAAAAAAAAAATTTCGGGTGAACCCCTGCTTTAACCGTGCCAGGCCGCATGCCCTTAACATGGGGAGGTAGGTGCTATGGGGCAGGGGGGCGCCCTGCGGCCCCCCCACCCCAAAGCACCCTGCCCCCATGTTGATGAGGACAGGGCCTCTTCCCGACAACCCTGGCCGTTGGTTGTCGGGGTATGCGGGCGGGGGGCTTATCGGAATCTGGGAGCCCCCTTTAACAAGGGGACCCCCAGATACCGGCCCCCCACCCTAGGTGAATGAGTATGGGGTACATCGTACCCCTTCCCATTCACCTGGAGGAAAATTGACAAAAAAAATAAACACACTACACAGGTTTTTAAAATATTTTATTAGTCAGCTCCGGGGGTCTTCTTCTGACTTCTCCGCTCTCCGGGGGTCTTCTTCTGACTTCGGGGGTCTTCTTCCGTCTTCTCCGCTCTCTTCTTCTGCTCTCCGCGCTACCGGGTTCTTCTCCTGCTCTCCGGTGCCTTCTGCCAGGCTGCGCCGCCGCTATCTTCTTTGTAGCTCTCTTACTAGCGGCAGCCAGCCCGGTCTTCTTCCGTTGCCTTCTTCTTCCCTCTTCTTTTCTTCCGGTGTTGACTCGATGCTGCCTCCCGCTGTAATGCCTGGTGCGCGGCGATTTATATAGGCCTCTTATGACGTCACAGTCCCAGAATGCTCCGGGTGGTGACGTCACCACCCGGAGCATGCTGAGACTGTGACGTCATAAGAGGCCTATATAAATACAAATTCTCAGTGATCACAATGACAGTCAATATCAGTGATTAAAGATAGCAAACAAAAATGAAGAAAAAAAGTCCATGTAGATATTAGCATTGAAGCATCCACGATGACAGATAATCCACAGCACACGAAGAAAAGTGATGATAGAAAAGTGCCTCCACCCGAGTACACACTGCCGCTTACCAAATAGATGTGATCTCTTAATTACAGGAGATCAATGGGCGCATATGACTTATAACCCAGCATTGGGTCTCTGTTCCGTGCAGTTAACGCCTCAGCTCCAGTGATATTGATTTTCAAAAAAACACAACCGATTCAAGGTATCCCCACATAAAAACAGAAAAGGCTGGTATAGTGTAAAACCTTTTAAATTTAAAAGTACACATGACGAATGGACACTTACAGTTATGAAGTTAAAAACAGCATGTAGAAAACAATCAAGCCGGCCGGCATACGATAGCAGCCTGTATACTTCCGGGTCTGGCGACGTCAGATACTCTCTCTTTGCATATTCTTTGGTGTTGTATAACATTTTAGTTGCCGCTTGACGTTCTTATATAAGTAGCGCAGTTTTTTATTTTTTCCAAGTTATCTTTGCTATCCAAGCTTTGTCCAATCGGCACGCGCGCCTATTGCATGAAATGATGTACAGGGTGGGGAGGTCAGGACTTCAGTTTTCCGGGATGTGTGGTCTGAGCATGGCGGAGTGAGACGCCAGGAGTCCTGAAAAAAAGACAGTTTTTAAAACTTTTTTTCCAGTGATACATGTTCCCTGGGGCAAGACCCGGGTTCTCAAAGACGTTTTCACAGGCATACTATAGACACCCCTTTAGGTACAATATTTAAAGGAATTTTAATTATTATTATTTTTTTTTTATTTAAGCATCATTAAAATCGCTGCTCCTGAAAAAAACTACCATTTTTAAAACTTTTTTTCCATTGATACATGTTCCCTGGGGCAAGACCCGGGTTCTCAAAGACGGTTTATGACAATAACTTGCATATTAGGCTTTAAAATTTGCACTTTTGAAAATCCAACAAATAGAGAATCTTACTCTGGCGATGAAAGATCAAGATGGGAGGTACATGGGCCCCTTATCTAGCATATAGGGAGAGCAGATAGGTAAGAGGGTAATGAGGTTGGCCGAGAGGGGGGGGGGTGTGCTGGGGAAGGGGGGGTTTCACTCTTCCCCCTTCTCATTTTTTTGTGGGTTGGGGGTGGGTATTATTTAGAAAGAGCATTGGGTTAAAAAGGAAAAGAGAACTCACACTGAGTCTATGAGCTGTTCAAGAGGCAATATAATATATAAAGTTAGATGGAAGCATTAAAGGAACAGTAAAGTCAAAATGTTTAGTTTTTTAAAATAACAAACATGTTATACTTGCCTCCACTGTGCAGCTCGTTTTGCACGGAGTGGCCCCGAATCCGGTCTTCTGGGGTCCCTCGGCGGCTGTCTCGGCTCCTCTTCGCAAAAGCTTTCTACCTTCGTGTGAGCGAGCTCGCATGGTGGAAAGCTTTTGCGTGCGCGTTCCAGTGATACAGCAGCGGCCATAGCCGCCGACTGTATCACTCAGCCCCGCCCCCCGCTGTGATTGACAGCAGCGCCAGCCAATGGCTGCGCTGCTATCAATCCGCCCAGCCTAGCCAATCAACGGCCAGGCTGGGAACCCGAGAACATCACATGGACGCGCCCGGGAATTTCGAACGGTCGGGTAAGTAAAACGGCGGCTCGGGGGGGCCGGTACCATCGGATGTTTTTTCACCTTAATGCATAGGATGCATTAAAGTGAAAAAACATTTACCTTTACAACCCCTTTAAGGATGTTATAAGAAGACATTGTAAGATTGTGATGAATTGTAATGTGAATTCTATGAAAAATAAAGGATTTATAAAAAAAAAAAAATGACGTACAGGTACATATCTGCCACAGTACATCTGCGGTAGGCCATCGGGCAGGCCTTCGGGAAGTAGTTAAAGTGCACTTTGTTACAACCATTTGTTGTCTTTCAAATTCTCAAAACATAACTGATAACAGCACCCAGTTCCAGGCACATAAAAATACCTATATGAACATTCTAAGGCATAGTTCTCCTATACCAAGAACCTGCCTATGCAGATAAGAGGCATTTGTAGATAAGAACAAGCTGTGCAGCTTTGATCAAAATTGTATATTGCCCTTGCTATATGTGTAGGCCATTTAGATATCTCATGAAGCCTGACCAGAAAACTTCTAGGACGTTGCTATGAGAAGCCAAGCGTTATTGTTCACCAACATCACAGGATGCCGGTCCATAGGGATGAATAGACTGTCCAATCAGGTCCCCCTGAAAAACTGACAGGTAAATGTGATCAGAAGGATCGTGTGAAAGGGGCCTTAGTATGGAGCTTATGTTTGCTTTCACCCAAACTGTCAATGCGGTCAAATGACTGGTGTCGTAACTGATCACATATGTAGCACCATGACAACTGCAGATCAAACAAAGTTTGATGCCTCGTACACACGATCCGATTATCGTACGACATATTGTTCGCATTTGGTTGCATAAAACTAATATCGACTACAACAGTGCGAAATTTTCTCTACGAAAAGTATGATTTTTGTCACACGATTCTGGAAAAACCTTCCAGTGTGCGTAGCTACGTATCGGAAATTATGTCAAATACGTGTGACCCCTGTGTCTGCCACGCCTTTTGGCTATCCGTTCGTAATGTGTACAGGCATATTCATGAATTGCTCTCCACACGTTTCTTTTCACACACTTAACGGCACTGAGAACGTTACACAAGGAATGTATATACGCGGTACGAACATTGTTTACATTCTCCCATCTCCTTCTGGTAAATGTTTTGTGTTTCCGATCATGCGTGGTGTTCGTCTATCGATTGTTAGCTGACGCATACTGTACTGATTAATTACTGATTGTCGTACGATGGGCTGTCTTCCAAACAAAGTTTTCATGTTTGTCCCTTCGGATTTTGTTGTACGGACTGTCGTGATCGGCTGTCGAAAGCTGTGTACTAACGATCATATTATTGAAGGATCAATCCGAAAGTGATTTTTATCATCCGATAATTGGATCGTGTTTACGGGGCATAAGATCTCAGATAGCAAAGATACCTTGCCACAAATTTGTGGCAGTGTTAAATTGTAAGTCTATTAAGTTGCTGCACATTTTCACATACATTTTGGCCTAAATTGATGAAGAAATGTGATTCTGGCAAATACGGATATCAGAGGTATTCGGATAAAAGGGGATGAATACAAGGTTGCTGCATTTGCAGACGACCTATTGTTCTTGTTAACGACCCCAGGGTTATCTCTACCAGCATTGTTGAAGGAGATAAGGGAATATGGAGACCTGTCCAATTTCAAGGTGAACTACAGTAAATCAGAGGCGATGGGGGTGGAGATGAATGCACATATGTAGCAGCAATTGGCGGCAAATTTCCCCTTTAAATGGACAGGTTCTCATATATGCTACCTGGGAACAAAAATACAGAAAAATTTAAATAGAACCTTTGAATTTAATTTTACACCACTAGTGAGATTAATCAAGGCGGACTTCCAACGATGGGACAGGGAGATCTTTACATGGTTCGGGAGAATCAATATTATCAAAATCAACGTAATGCAGAGATTGCTTTATTTATTCCAGACACTACCTGTAAAGATCCCCCTTGGATTTATGAGAGACTTGAGATCTAGATTTGCGAAGTTCATTTGGGCAGGAAAACCAGCGAGAATAAGGAGGGAAGTTTTGAGGGGAGGAGTGGGATTTCCAGATCCAATGAGCTATCATGACGCCTCTCATATGTCACGAGTGGCAGAGTGGTGTATCCATCAGAAGGAAAAACCATGGATTCACATAGAACAAAAAATAATGAACATCCCCTTAGAGGGTATGGCGTGGATCTTAGAAACGGATATACCACAAGGGGTGAAGAAACACCCCACAGTGGGAGCTACGATACGAGCAATAAAAAGGATATTTAGGAAAACTAAAATCTCGAAATATCCAAGCCCACTGACACCGGTCCTCGGGAACCCGAGGTTTGGATTAGGCCTTACAGACCTCCATTTTAATAATTTAAGACATCTGGGATTGAGCAGGCTAAAACACTTTGTGAGTGATAGTCAAACAATGAATGGCGGAGAAATTGAAGAGATAGTCAGGAGGGAATTGGACCCAATGAGACAAATGCAACTGAAAGCCGCTATTCGAGCAATGGTAGCACAAGGTGAAGCGACTCGAGGACTATCAGACTTTGAGGAAGTCTGTTGTAAGGGTGAACCAATGAGACATGGCTTGTCATATATGTATAGTCTATTAGTGGAGTCCGAAGCCCCACAAGACCTATTATTTATCCAAGCATGGGAAAGAGACTTGGGGATCATATTTTCGGAGACTCAGAAAACTCACATTTTTAGGTTTACACACAAGGCCTCGCTAGCTACCAGATATCAGGAGGGAGGTTACAAAATCTTGACTAGATGGTATAGAACTCCTGTAGCTTTGAAGCGGATATTCCCCCAAGTATCAGATTAGTGCTGGCAATGTGGGGAGGTGGAGGGCACCATGGTACACTTATTCTGGGAATGCTCGAAACTCCAAAAATTCAGGAAAATGGTAGCTGATACAGTAAAAGAAATCACTGAGGTGAATCTGGGAGACAATCCGGCAGCATATCTATGAAATGATTTTCCAATTTCCATGGTAAAGTATAAAAACTCGCTGCTCAGGCATCTACTCACGGCAGCAAAGGCATGCATTCCAATTCTTTGGAAAAGCATGACTTCGCCGACAAGACAACAATGGCTGGGCAGAGTAACGGAAATACAGCAGATGGAAAACTTGACCATGGAAATGAGAGAGCAGGAGGAGAAATACAGACAGGTGTGGTCCCCATATATCAGTTATAGAGAGCAGAATCCTTGAGGCGGGGGGGGGGGGGGGGGGCGGCTAGGGTGGGGATGAGGGAGAGACATACATAAGGGGGGATGCCCCCCTTTCTTTTCTTTTTTTGTTGTTGATTGAAGATTAGGGAGGGTGGGTAGACAATCAGGGATCGAGCCTGGGGTGGGGGGAAGGGGTAATTATGATGGTATGGCTATATACAATGTACAGGGAATTAAGACTGTGGTGTACTCTAAGGCCCCATACACACGAGAGGATTTATCCGCGAATACGGTCCAGCGGATCGTTTCCGCGGATAAATCCTCTTGAGGATTTCAGCGGATTTCTCTGCGATGGAGTGTACTCACCATCGCATTGAAATCCGCGCCGAAATCCTCTGGCGATGACGTGTCGCGCCGTCGCCGCGATTATGACGCGGCGACGTGCGCGACGCTGTCATATAAGGAATTCCACGCATGCGTCGAATCATTACGACGCATGCGTGGGATCCCTTCGGACGGATGGATCCGGTGAGTCCCCTCCATCCCAGGGGAGAAATATCCGCGGAAACAGATCCGCTGGAGTGTACACACCATAGGATCTATCCGCTGAAACCCATTCGCTGGGATTTTTCAGCGGATGGATTCTATCGTGTGTATGGGGCCTAAGAGAGGAAAAATGTATATTTAAAGTTGAAACTGTATATGAATAGAATGCTTGTATGTTTAATGCTGTACCTATTTCTGTATTAACCATGGAGAAGAGGAAGAAAAAGTATAAAACATAAAGAATTAAAAAAAGATAAAATGAAATGTGATTGTTTTACATTGTTTTATTGGATGTGTTTTATAGCAGAAAGTTGAACATAGGGCCGCGATTCAGTTACATTGTTGTATCTTTGAGCAGGCGTAACACATCTCCTATGCGCTACGCCAACGTAACTTTGAGAGGCAAGTACTGTATTCAGAAAGCACTCCCAAAGTTACGTTGGCGTATCGTAAATGGGCCGGCGTAAGCCCGCGTAATTCAAAGTAGCAAGGCAGTGGGCGTGTTGTATTGTAATGAAGCGTGACCCCATGTAAATGCATCACATCGCAAATACTCCCTAAGATACGTCGGCTCAATGCTTTGTCAACGTGAACGTAACCTACGCCCAGCTCCATTCATGTACGACTTACGCAAACGACATAAAATATGACGCTGTTCCGACGTCCATACCTTAACATGACTTACCCCTGCTTTATGAGGGGTTAACTTACGCCGGACATACGCCTTACGTAAACGGCGTAGCTAAATCCGATGGGCGCAAGTACGTTTGTGAATCGGCGTATCTAGGTCATTTGCATATTCGATGCGTAAATCTACGGAAGCGCCCCCCTAGCGGCCAGTGTAAATATGCATGACGGCGTAAGAGACTTACGTCGGTCATATCTTGGCCAAATTCAGGCGTAACTGCCTTTCTAAATAAGCGCATAGATACGACGGCGCTCATTTGGACTTACGACGGCCATCGTTTTTTTTTTTTTTCAAACAAAAAATGTTAATCGCCGAGGTGATCAAATACAACCAAAATAAAGTTCTATTTGTGGGGAAAAAAAGACATCACTTTTATTTGGGTACAACTTTGCACGATTGTCAGTTAAATCAATGCAGTGCTGTATCGCAAAAATTTACCTGGTCATTAAGGGGGTAAAACATTCCAGGGCTGAAGTGGTTTTGGCCTCTTTCACACTGGGGCGGGAGCCGTGGTGGCGGTATAGCGATGCTAAAAATAGCGGCGCTATACCGTCGGATTTCCCGCGGGATTCGGACACTAGCGGTGCGGTATTAACCCCCGCTAGCGGGCGATAAAGGGTTAATACCGCCCACAATGCGCCTCTGCAGAGACGCATTGCGGGCGGTATTGCCGCAGTTTCCTTTTGTTTTAAATGGGAAGGAGCGGTATACATACCGCTCCTCTCACCGCTCCAAAGATGCTGCTGACAGGAGATTTTTTCTCTCCTGCCAGCGCATTGCCTCAGTGTAAAAGCCCTCCGGCTTTCACATTGAGGTTGCTGGGCAGGAGTTTTTCAGGCAGTATATCAGCGCTATTTTTAGCGCTGTACCACCTGAAAAACTCCTCAGTGTGAAAGGGGTCTAAGCGTTCCTTGTACACAAACTAAAACCTGTGAACTGGTTTGCAGTCACAACTGATTTCATAAGTTACCGCCCGCCTAAACTACCTACCACTACAATCCGTGAAACATTATAATGAAACAGCGAGCGGGTTCTATAAAGCACACTACGCCTGCGCGTTATTTCTCTGCTGCGTGAAAAGCGTTCTTCGCATGCGCTACTCTGCTCACTTCGCACGACACGCACGCGCAGTACGCTGGGCTTATGCCCAATGTAACCGCTCGCTGAGCGTTGTGTGGAGAAGCCGCGCACGCGCAGTGTTTTCAGCAGGTCGGCCGCCTGGCCCCGGGGAGAGCGTCGGCTCCATGGGAGGATGAAGGAGATGGTTGGAGGCTGCTGCGTGTGCTCGGATGAGAGGGGCTGGGCCGAAAACCCTCTGGTCTATTGTGACGGCCACGGGTGCAATGTGGCCGTGCACCAAGGTGGGGCAATTCGTCCTGGGGGAGGGGCAAGTGTTGACAGAAGGGGAGGTGTATAAACACCGGAGGGGCAATTATTAGAGAGAAAGGCTCGCAGGTGGGGGCGCTGTAGGCTCGCAGGGAGGGGGAATGTAGCGAGGGACTGTTGTGTTTTCTGTGTACAGGTGACCGGGGCTCAGGTTTTATCCGTACCCTGAGGGGTGACAACTCTGCTGGATCTTATACGGGTGACACCTTCTCAGGGTTGTCACTGGTCCTCAGGACTCTGTCACTAGAGCCTTCTTCTTTATCTGAGCCATTGTATATCTGCTGATCACGTGTTTGTGTTCTCTTATTACTTTCTCTGTGTAGAAGGAAGCCAGGGCATGACAACTGTCACCTCCCTCTGTGTCTGTCATTGTGGATAACTGTCACCGGAGGCCAACCTAGCACTGCTTGTGACAGGCTGACCATACACGATATACAATCTGATTGTACAGTCCCTTCTGTAAGCAGGATGTGGACACTATGCAATGTGTACAGTCCCCTTAGTGGTGGCCATACATGCTTTCTTTTATTTGATTGATGCTCAATTTAATCACAAACAATTAAATAACCAGAACTTCCATTGCGAATGATTTAAGCACAATGGAATAAAACCTGACAGATCCCCCACATCCACACAAGTGATGTTGATGCAAAGATCTTTCCTACTGAGACGTTACATTATATTGTGACAGGGTGCTCGGTTCACATCTCTGTGGGTGGGGGAGGCAGCGTGTGTTCCCGTCCTGCAGAGAAACACGCTTCATTTAACAGGTGTGTGTGTGTGGCCATACGTTTTTTGCACCCTCACGCATCTTGAACAAACCGTTGCACACATGGAGAAGCACCAGCGTCCAACGTGAGTTGTGCTTGGCGCTCTCTGGCGGTGTCATAGCAACAGTGTCAACTGCTGGAAGACAGCGTTCTGTCAGATAAGCGAATGCGTTGGTTCGCAGAATTTTAGCCGTGTCCTTAAAGTGGTGGCGCCAGCTGCCGACACCTAATGACAAGCTGCATCTGGTGGCAGGCGAGGGTGGCGCGCTGCATCTGGTGGCAGGCGAGGGTGGCGCGCTGCATCTGGTGGCAGGCGAGAGTGGCACGCTGCATCTGGTGGCAGGCGAGAGTGGCGCGCTGCATCTGGTGGCAGGCTGCATCTGGTGGTAGGCGAGGGTGGCGCGCTGCATCTGGTGGCAAGTGACAAGCTCAGGGTTCCCACTGATTCTGCATTGTGCCAATCATCGCTTATAGCTAATTGAGGAGCATCCCATGATCCAGTGATGATACCATCATTCTGCTAAGCCTTGTTTGACTCCCCCTAACAAGGGTGGTCGCAGGCTTTTCGGTAAGCCTTCAATTTTACCTGAGGTGGCGGGCTGCACAGGATTTGATTGACATCGTCTATATTTCTACAGTGTTGATTTCACGTTTATGAACTGTTCATGCATGTTTATTAAAGCGGTTGTATACCCGCATTTTTTTTTTTTTAACACCTGAAAAGTAAAAGCCATAATGAGCTAGTATGCACCGCATACTAGCTCATTATGAAATACTTACCTTAAAACGAGGTGTAGGGAACTTACCTGGTCCACGCGGAGCGAGATGTCATCTTGCTCCGGCGTGTCTTCCGGGTATCGCCGCCCCAGCGCTGTGATTGGCTGGAGCGGCGATGTCGTCACTCCCGCACATGCGCGGGAGTTT
This sequence comes from Rana temporaria, assembly GCF_905171775.1. NCBI lineage: Eukaryota > Metazoa > Chordata > Amphibia > Anura > Ranidae > Rana > Rana temporaria. The sequence goes on from NC_053500.1 coordinate 101,961,127, forward strand.
TCATTCAGGCAAGGGCCGGCGGCGGCCCCCCTTTAGCCGAGGATCCCCCCTGCGCATGCTCCGCTGCAATCAGCGGCGCATTGCGAGGGAAATATCTCCTAAACCGTACAGGTTTAGGAGATATTCTCTATACCTACAGGTAAGCCTTATTATAGGCTTACCTGTAGGTAAAAGTTTTGGGTCACGTATTCACTTTTATTTACTATTCAGCACTACTCTTTTTTTTTGTATATATTCCAGTTGTGCCCCATATCAGGGTTATTGCGTTTTAGGTGCAGGACATCTATCGCAGATTTGTTTTCACGCACCTTGTTCATATAATAATTATCACTTTACACCTAGCGCAAATTTCTTTTTTAACTACTCCCCACGCATCTTCGACCCTGGGAAACCGCATTAGTACTGCAGTACCATGTGCACTTGTATATCAAAGCATTTTTTTTACTGGGTATAAAAGAGCAGAGAGGCACCACTAAGTGTAGAAATAAGTTGCTAAACGTTGTACCTTCATTAAATGTAACCATATTGCTACACTTAGAGGCTCCTCTCTTCTCTTTTATACTCGGTTGTGACATGACGCTACTACTTATATCAAAACATCGCTTGTATATCAAGGCAAAGTTTATTAAAACATTTTGCTTGTCTTGCAAAATGCTCTCAAACCAAGGTTTTACTGTATTTCTATTATTATTATTATTATTATTATTATTATTATTATTATTTTTTTTTTTATGTATTTTTTCGATTGATTGTGCAATTTGATCGGAAGGATCAAACAAATCCATACACAATCAAATGGCTATAACTTCTGTTCGGATTGCTTTTTCTTTGACTTGATCTAAAACAAAATTGATCAAATTGAGTCGGTAGACCGGGGTGGGAAATCACTGATAGTTTTGCATTGATTGACAGCACTGAGATAATTTGTTCATGATTACAATCATATTTCGATTGGTCAGATTATGAGACTGTGTAAGGTGGACACAGCAATTCGAACAATATAATGTACGCTCGTAAGTTATGATTGTATCTTAACTATTGATTGAAATCCCCAAAAAATAAAATAAATTGTGATTTTTAGAACGTTCGATTTTTCTAATTGTAAGTGGGGTCAAATCAATCTTTTCGACCACAGTGATGGGAAAATTTGAAGGACCAAAATAGAAAACTTCTTGGTCAAAGAGATTTTCAGATAGTGTATGTTTTTTTTTATTTTTTGTTCAGAAATTACATTAAAACTGAATGTTAAAAGCCAGTAAAAATTTTCAAACAACGTTCTTTCATTCAGCGAATGTAAAAAGACTTTTCGTTATGAATATTCTCATTTGGAAATTGATGTGTGTATTGGCCAGCATAAGGCTCTGTTCACACATATGCCGTTTTCTTTTGATCTGTTTCTGCAGAGATTTTTGCTGTGCATTTTGCATTTCTGCACAGGCAATTTTGCTGCAATTTGCATTTTTTTATTTATTTATTTATTATTGGCCAATTTGTTGTTGTGCAGATAAAAAAATGTAAATCGCTGCAAAAATGCACTACATGCTTTTCTGCAGCTTCTCCATTGAAGTCTACTGAACCAAAAAAAACACTGTTTTGCATTGAATAAAGTCCTTGACCCTTTCCAGATACGCAGTGGCTGAAAAAAGCATAGATGTGAACGTGTCCCATAGGAAACTATATTTAATGAACTGTAGTGTTGTTTCTGCAAAAAGTCCCAACAAATGCATAGGTGTGAACCAGACCTAAAATGTTTAGTAGCAGCAGCATGCTTTTTTTTTTTTTTTGTATCGCCTGTCATAATGGGGTTAAAAAACATAGAATTGTCCCTTTTTGTACTATAAAAAAAAAAAAAAAAAAGAGCAGATACGGTAATCACTATTATAAGGGGATCAGTTATACTGTGAAACCGTGAAAGTTTTTATATATATATATATATATATATATATATAGTATCTATATGAAGGGAGATATACTTTTTTTTTTTTTCTTTTTTTTTATAGATTTAAGTAGTACTAAAAGCTGGGACTTTTATATATATTTTTTCATGGATATGATAATTTTATTTATAATGCACAATACTAGTAAAAGTTTACTTTAAATGTAATTGTAATTCCTTCTATCAGCCTCCACCTTCTCTGGGTTCAGATGCTGCTTTTCCCTGCTTACAGTCTTTAACCACCTCAATACTGAGCACTTTTGCCACTTTCCTTCCCAGACCAATTTTCAGCTTTCAGCGTTCTCGCAATTTCAATGAAAATTGCGCGCTCATGCTACACTGTACCCAAATTACATTTTGTTCGCACAGATAGAGCTTTCTTTTGGTGGTATTTAGTCACAACTGTTTTTTATTTTTTGCGATATAAGCGAAAAAAGAACGGAAATTAAAAAAAAAAAAAAAAAAAACAATATTTTCTTCTTTCTAGTTAACAAGAAATCCAATCAAATCAAATTTTTGTCATAAAATTAAGCCAAAATGTATTCTGCTACATGTCTTTGGTAAAAAAAAATCCTGTTAAGTGTTAATTAATTAATAATTGGTTTGTGTGATCAAGGACAGATGTACGCAGATGATCATGTACAGATGTGTGCAGATAATCATTGGGACATATGATTTTACTGTTACAAATGTGGAGGACAGGTGTTTTTACTGTGCGGGGACTTTGTGTGTTTACACTAGGCTGGTGATCAGTGTGTAAAATGCTGTAAAAAAAAGCTCATACTCGCATAATCACCAGCCGGCTGCAGAGATCCCTCTCCTCTCCTCACCGACAACTTCCGTGTGAGAAGAGCCGATCGCCTAGCAACCAGCTCTCTATTTACATTACATGGTGGCTATGATTGGACATGGCCGTCATGTGATCAGGAGGGCCAATCACAGAGCCCTCTTGCCGATCTGAGATGGTCCGTGTCTGGGTGACACAAGCGCATCGGGATAGCGCCCGCACGATCTCCCTCCTTCTGAGGGACGTTCCTGAACATCCACTCAGGAGAGAGCGCCCTCCCGGCTGTATATATACAGTGGCCGGATGGGAAGTGGTTAAGGTGATTTTTATTATTATTATTATTATTATTATTATTATTCTATATTTTTTAATCATGTTATACTTACCTGCTCAGTAATGATTTTGCACAGAGCAGCCCTGTTTCTCCACGTCTAGGGTCCACCACTGATGCTTCTGGCTCTTCCTGCCTTCTGAGTGCCCCAATCGCAAGCTGCAAAGTATAGTATAGAATGCCTAATAGCAAGGTAAAAAAAAACTTCTGCCTTTAGAACCACTCGCTTCCTGCACAGGACTACATGTCCCATGAGGCATTGCTCCTTTCACATTCAGAAGTTCTCAGGCACTTGTTGACATGTATGGATGGTGTACTAAGCTGTATGTGTGCTGCACTGTATTTCCTGATATGTTAATAAATAATGAATTCTGTATGCAGGCCAACTAATCGGCTGGTTGATAATTTGATTATGAAAATAGTTGACAACTATTTTAATCGATTTGTTGTTTCGGCCCTAATGCTGCGTTTCTTCCATTTGCAAGTAATCGCACCAGCTGTTATCTCCCTCTCACCAAGCTGCTTGACGATGGTCTTGTAGCCCATTCCAGCTTTGTGTAGTTCTACAATCTTGTCCCTGACACCCTTGGACAGCTCTTTGGTCTTGGCCATGGTGGAGAGATTGGAATCTGGTTGGTTGCTTGCTTCTGTGGATAGGTGTCTTTTTTTTTTTTTTTTCTTTTTTTTTATACAGGTAACAAGCTGAGATTAGGAGCATTCCCTTTAAGGCCTCGTACACACGACCTGTTTTATTTTATTTTTGCCGAGGAAACCGGTCGTGTGTACATTTTTCGACGAGGAAACTGTCGAGGAACTCGTCGAGCCAAAAAGAGAGCACGTTCTCTTTTTTCTCAACGGGAATGGAGAAAATTGGCTCGCCGAGTTCCTCGACAGCCTAACAAGGAACTCGACGAGCAAAACGATGTTTCGCCCGTCGAGTTTCTCGGTTGTGTGTACGAGGCCTAAGAGAGTGCTCCTAATTTCAGCTCGTTGTATAGAAGACCCCTGGGAGACAGAAATCTTACTGATTGGGAGGGGATCAAATACCTATTTCACTCATTAAAATGCAAATCACTTTATAACTTTTTTGAAATGCGTTTTCCTGGATATTTTTTTTTGTTCTGTCTCACTGTTAAAATAAACCTACCGTTAACATTATAGACCATTAAATCATTTCTTTGTCAGTGGGCAAACATACAAAATCAGCAGGGGATCAAATTATTTTTTCCGCTCACTGTATATATTATAAGGACCTACCTAAACTATTTAATTTTGTATCCAATCAGGCAGGCCCTTGCACTACATACTTGTTGGTAGATCTAAAGGTCACCTAACACGAGCAGAAGAGTAGAATGTGGAGTCTTTTTCTTCAGTTAGGGTGCGAGATTAGAGCCTAAGGGTCCTTTCACACTAGCGGACCGTTCGTCCGCTCATTACAAGTCCGTTAACTCGGAAAAAATAATTTGATCCCCTGCTGATTCCCTATGGGAACGCGTCCGTTAGCGGATGGAGCATCCGCTAGCGTCCGCGTCAGTCGGGATCCGCTTTTCCGAATGGAAGAAACCCTATTTTTCTTCTGTTCGGCGGAGCGGAACTGATGCAGACGGACAGACGGTCCGTCTGCATCAGGTTCCCCATAGGGGACAGCGGAGCAGAGACAGGGCGGTCCCTGCACTGTGTGCGGGGACCGCCCTATCCGCCGACAGCTGACAGAACGGTCCGCTCCGTGTGAAAGAGCCCTAATTCTTTTGAGGTAGTTAAAACGAGAGGCGAGTGGACCCCCTGAAAACATCTAATAGGCCGGGTCTAAGATCAAATTTAAATGGCCACCTATGAATTGTAGTGCTGATTCTAGGAATTGCAGCTGATGGGTATTGAGGGAGTATAAATAGGCAGGAGTGACTTATTTTCCCTTTTAAAGAAAATAAATGTATACAACGATCAGCCATAACATGGCCGCTGACAGATGAATTTAATGACATTGATTAATTATCTCATTATAATGGCATCTGAAAGTGGGTGGGATATATTGGGCAGAAAGTGACACATGTTGTGCCCAAAGTTGATGTGTTGAAAGCAGGAAAAAAAATGGGCAAGTGTAAGGATTTGAGCAACTTTGACAAGGGCCAGATTGTAATGGCTAGACAACTGGATCAGAGCACCTCCAAAACTTCAGTTCTTGTGGAATGTTTTCGGTCTGCAGTGGTCAGGACCTCTCAAACGTGGTTCAAGAAAGGGAAAACCGGCCACAGGCCTATGGGTGGCCAAGACTCATTGATGCGAGAAGTGAATGCTTGCCCATGTAGTCTGATCAAATAGAAGATCTATTGTAGCTCAAAATGCTGGTTCCGATAGAAAGATGTCAGAAAACACTGTGCATTGCAGTTTCAGTATGGGGTGACCCTGATGATCTGTGTCAACAGCCAAAATAATCTACAGTGGGCAGGTGAGCATCAGAACTGGACCACAGGAGCAATGGAAAAAGATGACCTACCGTAGTCTGATAACTTTAGAAATGCTTTGAGGAACATAACGAGTTATGAAGTGTTGACTCCAGATTCTCCAAATCGCAATCTAATCAAGCATCTTACAGGATTTAAAGGATCTGCTACTGATCCTTTAAATCCTACTGAGCTTGGTGCTAGATACCAAAATACCACAGCACACCTTTCAGAGATATAGGGAGTCCATGCTCAAACAGGTAATGGTTAGGTGGTTGTAATGTTATGGCTAATCAGAGAATATCACGGTTTACAGTATAATTATAATTTCTTTTTTAGGTTTGCTTGTATTTCCAGATCTTTATATTGTTTGTGTTGTGTTAGTTTGCAGTCCCTTTACATGTGTTATAAGTAACCAGCCATGTAGTGTAGGTCTGGTAGCAGATAAAATGGGTGATTTTGTTTTGAGTTTTTGGGTGATTTTGTTTGTGAGTTCTCTTAACAAGTTTAGGGTGACTTGTGTGTTTTATGACAAGTTCTTCGGTGTAATGTCTAATTGTCATGTCGTAGGTGTGTTTAGGTTGTGCAGGATGTGTATACGGTGCAGAAGCCTGCAGCGGTCGGGTGCCAAGACTGGTGTGGTTAGAATGTGCTGTCTGTGATATGTGGATGTGGTTTTTCTATTATTGAGCTATAGATGTCAGGAAACCTAACATTGGAGCGGGGCATGTCATGAGGTTAGAGAAGTACAAGATTTAGCAGTTTATGTTGCTGCTTGCGTTAGTTACTATGAGTGTATAATACTCAATACATAACCCCTCAGAAATTATACCTAGGATCTGACATATTTTAAAAGGTTTATTCTATGGATTGGATTCATGGGGGGCAGGGGGATTAAAGCGGAGCTCCACCCTGAAGTGGAACTCCCGCTGATCAGGTATTTGCACCCACTCCCGGCCACACAGTCTCGGGTAAACTGTGGGCATGACGTCGCCTCCCCCCCCCCCCCCCCCCCAATGTGTTCTGGGAACACTCGGCTCCCAGAACACAGCGGGAGCCAATCGGCAGGCGTAGCGAGACTCTCGCATTCGCCGCAGGGAACCGGGCAGTGAAGCCGGAGCGCTTCACTTCCTGGTTCCCTCACCGTGGGGGGGGGGGGGGGGGTGGGGCAGCAGAGTGACGAGCGATCGCTCGTCCTCTGCTGCGGACGGTGCTGGACTCCAGGACAGGTAAGTGTCCTAATATTAAAAGTCAGCAGCTGCAGTATTTGTAGCTGCTGGCTTTTAATCATTTTTTTTTCAGCGGACATCCGCTTTAATAAAAAGTGTCCAATATAAACTTTGTCTCTACTGGAGCACAGTTTAAAGAAAAAAATTATGGTAGAAACTGGTTGCTAAGGGCAATCCAACACTTTTAACCCCCCCCCCCATTATGTTAAGTGAAGAAGTCAAAATTTACTATCTATGTTAAAGCCAAATTGTAGGGTAATATAGAAAATAAAAGCGTTTATTGCAGTTCAAGTCCATGTCCAGTAGAGCTGCATGATTAATCGTTAAAAATTGCAATCTCGATTCAACCTCCCTCATGATCTTAAAGCGGTTGTAAACCGCATACATTTTTTTTTTTTTTTTTCAAACCTGCAAGGCAAAAGGCATAATCGGCTAGTATGCACCGCATACTGGCTGATTATGAAATAATTACCTCGGAACGAGGTGAAGAACACTTACCTGGTCCACGCCGAGCGAGATGTCATCTTGCTCTGGCGTGTCTTCCGGGTATCGCCGCTCCAGCGCTGTGATTGGCTGGAGCGGCGATGACGTCACTCCCGCGCGTGCACGCTGGAGATTTAAATTCGGCAAGGTCCGGCGGCTGCCAGTCCTTTCGCCGTGGATTCCCCCCTGCGCCGCTGCAATCAGCAGCGCATTGCGAGGAGAATATCTCCTAAACCGTACAGGTTTAGGAGATATTCTTTATACCTACAGGTAAGCCTTATTATAGGCTTACCTGTAGGTAAAAGTGAAAAAAGTGGGTTTACAACCACTTTAAGCCAGCATTTCCACAATTCTATGTATACCGCAGCTATCAAATAAAATAAAACAATTCTCTGCAAATGTTTATCAAGGTTTCTCCGTGCTGAAAGATAACCAAGATAACATTGTAACAGCAAAAAAGGGGGAGAAAGGCTAATATCCCAAACCTGCGCAAATGGTAATGGGTGTAAACAAAAAACGAATGGTGAGAGCAGCTTCTTATAAAGTAAGGCACATGTGAAAAGAAGTGAATTCCTAAATGAATTTAAACCACGCTCTCTCTTAAAGCGACAAAAACCTAAATATGCTACAAAGTGCAAGTGCATAACAAACAATTTCAGCAACAAATGAATTATCCAAGTGCATATGTGATGGCCATAGTATAATTATAAATGAAATCTAATAAATGTCCAAAAATCAATTCAATTTGTGCACCTGAATCTTCTCAATCCAGGTGAACAATAAGGAGTGACTGTGTGTCTTCCACCACCATCACCTGCCAAACATCCTACTCACCAGAGCTCCATGACACCCATTACAGGTAGTCAAAAGCGCAGAAAGATTAAACCAATACAGGGGATTCTGCCAACCTCGAACTGTGCCATCAGACGTCCAATTATCAGTAGGGAAATTTAAGGAAGACGACGACTCCCATGGTGAAGTATATCACAGTTTATTAAAGTTTTAAAGAGGAAGTAAACCCTCACAATTTTTTTTTGTTTTTAAAACACCTGCAAGAGAAAGGCATAATGAGCTAGTATGCAAAGCATACTAGCTCATTATGTGGCACTTACCTTAGATCGAAGTCCTCCTCGGTCCCGTCCACCGCTGCCGCTATGTCCCCTGGAGCTGGTGCTATGAATAAGCACTGAGATACAGTGCGAAACGCGTCAGCTTTTTTGTTCTGTTTTTGGCCGTGGCATGTAATTTTGTGACCCATTTTTATTAAAGGAGAAGTTTTTTGGAGTGCGGCTGTCCCAGCCCTTTCTTTCATTCAAATCTGCGATCGGATACATGGCTTCCTAATTTATACAGATCCTCCATTAAAGGATATCCAATCCAGTTCAGTCCTTGCCCAATAATTATTTAAAACTTTAATCTTAATCCAAAATAGTTTAAAACATTTAAGAAAAATATATAAAAAACGTTAAATTAATAGGTTTTGATAAAAAATACCAATTTTAAAAACTATATAGATTTTGAGTTTAAGATACCGCCATCTTGTGGCCAAATACCAACTAGCAATGAGAAAATTTAAATTTGAGCTAAAGATATCGCCATCTTGTGGCAAAATACCAAATGGAGATACAAAAATTAGGAGAATGATTCAAAACACTAAATATGCCATCCAGTGGCGGATAATTAGACTAGATTCAGGTGAATTGGAACACATTTCACAATTTTTCACAACAATATCAGTAACCATTACAAAAAGATACCTCTTAAGAAACTTTTTAATTGGATAAGTAGCAGTTAGGTCTATTTCTACGTTTATTCCTGCAGGTGTGAATGTATTTTTAATTTATAGACCCATTCCATTTCATTTTTAGATATTTTCTGGATCATATTACCTCCTCTCCAGTCTGGGACTGTTCGGTAACAGTTTAGATAAGAGTTTCATCCCTTAAAAGGTAGCAGCCAAGGTTTCATAACTATCTGCTCCAAGGTTTTATAATCTCGGTTGAAATTGGATGAAAAAATTGCTATAAAATCTTGTTCTGGCTTCTTTTTAGGCTCATCCTTCAACCAGGATTGTTCCCTATCCATAATCTGCTGTTGGATGGGTCCACGATCTTAGGTGTTCTTTTTTTTATTTTTATTTTTTTTTAATTTATTGGCCACAATTTCAGACTTGTATGAATAATCAGATGGATTGTCACAATTACACCCAATCCTCTTTGACGAGAAAGGAGGTTAGGAAAGTAATACAATTTAGATCTTTCAGTATGGGGGAATATGTTCAAAATTGATAAATTTATCACCTGTAAATCCACCCATGAGAATTGTAAGGAGAGCACCTGTGTACTGCTCTGCCTGTGCGCGGCTCACCAGACTACTTTTCCCGAGCATGCACCTTTCCTCTTCGGCCGCCAATCTCATCGGGACTCTAAGTGTAGGCACAGATTGGAAGAAGATTGGTCATGCAGCCCTGTCATCACTCGCCCCCAGCTTAAATCCACTCGCCAAATGCTAGTAGGCGAGTGGAAATTTTGAGGGCTGTATATATATATATATATATATATATATATATATAGCTGTTACTGCTCAAAATTTTTCTGTTCGATTAATCGTGTTTTTTTTTTTTTTTTGTTATCGCTTAATCAACTAATTTCGATTAATTATAACGCACATACAGATCCAACTACTTTTAGATGATCTCCTTGCAGGCTGATTCCCAGTGCAGCTACCAACCACTGGAAAAATGGATAGCAGGATACAAAAAACACACAAAGGCAGCGCTCAATGGGAATAGCATTAAAACTTTTATAGTCTTCAAGTAGGTAACACAATAAATATTGCATTGGATATAAAATCAATGTAGCTACATAAACTGTAAAAATTGTGCGAGTAATACCAAAGGGTAGCAAAAGCAGTCATAAAAACATAGCCAAGTATGATACTGGTATAAAAATGTGTACAACGTCTTGCTGACCCGACGGGGAGATTTTTGTTCCTCAAGGGCCGGATAGGTGGTGTTCTGGTGACCATTGCGAGCCTTTACGCCCCGAACAGCCAGCAAGACGCTTTCCTTAAAAAACACTTGACTCTACTCCGCAAGTTCTCCGAGGGTCAATTAATCCTCGGAGGAGACCTCAACGTCCCCCTGCTCCCTGCAGAGGACACTTCCACAGGGCACTCCTCTACTACTGGAGGCCTGCGCAGGGCTGTCCATTCGTCCCTCCACGCCTCACAGCTGGTGGACGTCTGGCGCCTTCTTCACCCCGGCGAGCGCGACTACACCTTCTATTCTCGTCCCCATAACACATACTCGCGTATCGACTACTTCCTGCTTCCCCACAACCAACTTCAGGCGGTGAGAGGCTCCTCGCTGGGGTCCATTACCTGGTCGGATCATGCCCCGGTGACGTTGCGATACGCCTTGTCCGATCTCCACAGAGGTCAGAGGCCACCGTGGAGGCTCAATGAGAGCCTGCTACAGAACCCTGAAGTACTAGCTGAGGTGACAAAGGAAATCTCTCACTACTTCCAAACCAACACTGACGCTGACAGTGATGCGGGCCTAGTGTGGGAAGCACACAAGGCAGTCATACGGGGGGTACTCATAAAACATGGGGCGAGACTTAAAAAACAGCGAACAGCCCACTTGACTCTCCTTCTTAACAAACTCCAGGACCTGGAGACTAGACACAAGCAAACCCAGACGAGCCGGATTAGAAACGAACTTGACACACTGCGGGCGCAGGTAACTGACCTACTCAACTTCAAAGCGAAATCGGCACTTCAGATCTCTCGTAAAAAGGTGTACGAATCAGGCAACAAATGCGGTAGGCTTTTGGCACGGTCCCTGCAATCCCAGAAGCTGGCGTCCTATATACCGTATGTACACTGTCCGTCGGGACAAAAAGTATCCATGCCCCAACAAATAACTCAGGAATTTAAAAAATTCTATGAGTCACTATACAACCTACCCACGACGCCTCCACCGCCTGACCACATCACAGACTACATAACCTCGTCCGGTATGCCCTCCCTACCTACTGAGACACGTGACCTGCTAGAGGAACCCATCACGCTGCCCGAGATACAGCTTGCGATAAATAACACAAAATTGGGGAAAGCACCGGGGCCAGACGGACTTCCGCTCCAATACTACAAGACACTGATCCCAGTACTGGGCGACCATCTGGCCAGACTCCTTAACGGCCTTGCTAAGGGGGGAACACTACACACTACGACACTCCAAGCTCAAATTGCGGTTATTCCCAAAGATGACAAAGACCCGACCTACTGCGGGAGCTATCGACCTTTCTCCCTACTTAACTCGGACCTTAAACTGTTCACCAAAATTATAGCCACTAGACTGCAGGCCCACCTACCCCGCCTAATACACCTAGACCAAGTTGGGTTTGTTCCCACGAGAGAGGCGAGGGATAATACCATTAAGGTCCTAAACCTGCTATATTCGGCTACCCGCACTAACACCCCCAGCGTCTTTATAGGCACAGATGCCGAAAAAGCGTTCGACAGGGTCAGCTGGGCTTTTATGTTTGCTACACTGCGCCACGTAGGGTTGGGAGGCAATATGTTAGGCTGGATCTCGGCAACATATGCGGACCCGTCGGCTAAGGTGCGGGCTAATGGGGTGATCTCGGAATCCTTCCCAATCACGAATGGGACGCGCCAGGGGTGCCCACTGTCCCCTCTTCTTTTTGCCCTCTCGCTGGAACCGTTCCTATGCCAGATACGCCTAAATCCCAACATTTTAGGGGTGACGATTAACCACACTCAACATAAGGTATCGGCTTACGCGGATGACCTGATGTTCTCGCTCGCGGCTCCCTCGGTCTCTATTCCCAATTTGTTTCGCGAATTCGCAAAATACGGGGCGCTCTCCAACTTAAAAATTAACTTTGCAAAGTCAGCGGCAATGGGAGTGGGCATACCGCAGGCGCAACTCTCACAACTACAATCCAGCTTCAAATTGAAGTGGACAACGACTGCCCTGAAATATCTGGGCACCTATATTCCCCACACTTTCTCGCGACTATACGACCTCAACTTCCCTCCCCTGTTGAGAACCATTAGATCGCTGCTGAATCAGTGGCACACGGGTCTGCACTCCTGGGTGGGCCGGTGTAACATTTTAAAAATGTCGATCCTCCCGAAATTCCTTTACCTTATGCAAGCGTTACCAGTACACATCCCGATATCATTCTTTAAGCAGGTCCAGTCCGCATTTACCGAGTTTATTTGGGCTAAGAAGAGACCGGGTCTGTCGCATAAGTTACTAGTCCTACCCAAACACCACGGCGGGCTTGCGCTACCTGACATTCGGGACTATCACCGGGCAATTCACCTAGGGAGGTTGGTAGACTGGTGTCGGCACCAAGAGACCAAATTATGCCAGGCGCACTTCAGTACGGGTGGACGTTGGAACACCGTAGCGGAACTTTCGGACCCCGCGGGCCCTTTCCGACTGGACTTTTTGAGGTCCAGGCAGCTAGGCCACTTCCTACACTCCTTGACACCCCCTGCTGCTAACGACCGCCCGCTCACGACACTAGAGGAACTCTGTGACACCTCGGGCACCATAACGCACACGCTTTCAGTAGTCTATGAACTTTTAAACGTACCAAAGGCAGACTTTGCACCTCCGGGTTTGCTTAAATGGGAGATGGAACTGAATTGCCATTTCAATGAATCCAGACGACAGCGCATCCTCCGATTTACCCACAAGTCCTCCATCTGTGCCAAAACCCAGGAGACTAACTATAAATTGGTGTCGAGGTGGTACAGAACCCCGGCACTGCTTCACAAACTCTTTCCGGCAACGTCAGACCTTTGCTGGAGATGCCAAGCTGACAAGGGTACACTCCTACATATTTTCTGGTCATGCCCCGGCCTACGCCACTTTTGGCGGGTGGTACGGGGGGTGTCCCAGAAATTCACGTATCGCATCATACCAGACGATCCTGCATTCTTTCTCCTGCATGCATCGAACATCCCGGAGAAGGTATACAAAAAGTCTGTGATCAGACACCTGCTCGAAGCAGCCAAGGCCTGCATCCCGCTTCACTGGAAAGCCACACTTCCACCGACTATTGCCTCTTGGCTGACTAAGGTGGAAGAGATAAAGCACATGGAAGATCTCATCCTCACATCGCAAAACAGGCAGGAAACATTCACTAACACCTGGCAATTGTGGAACATTTTCATATTCTCCGCTGAGGGGCAAGCATTAAGAGACCCCTCCGCTGGCGTATGAATACATGTCCCCTCGTGAGATTTCAGTCTCCCCACCCCCCCTCCCCCGGTCTATATAGGAGGCCGTTTAGGGCAGTGCGGAAGTGATCGGGTGTTCCTTTTCGGTACGGGGGCCTGATCCCCCTCATCCCTCCCCCCCCACATTTCTCTCTCTTTTCTCTCCCCCTAAGCTCTGACCGCTTCCTATTCTACCCCCCTTTCTCTTAGATTCTTCTCTATTTCATTCTCTCCTTCCTTGATAAATGGAAAAGGGAGGGCTAGGGCGCATGCGACCGACGCCACCACAGGTTGGCTCTGATCCGATTCCCACATCCAGGGGAAGTTCCGCTTCATTGCTGCGACTTTGAGGCGGTTAGGGCGCCGGCGTAATCTCCTGGGGTGCTCGGGTCACCCTACAGACATGTTGAGTTGGATACCCCCTCCTATGTGATGTAGGAGGGACAGTTATGTTGATGTGTTGGATATACTACAATGTACCATGTTTTGTACCGTTGATTGGAGTGTGTATTCAGAAATGTATTCAGATATGACATGTATTGAGTCGGGCCGTGTGGGTCCTGCCCTTGTTATAAATAAATAAAAAAAAAAAAAAAAAAAAAAAAAAATGTGTACAACGATACCACTGCTGAATCCAGATGAGGAGAGGTTAACATCAGTCCGTCGGCATGTAGATGTCCCGTGAAGGGAACTATCACAACTCCCAGTGGATGGTTGTAGAATCCCAGGTTGATAGATGGAAGTGTAACAGCCCTTGCGTGTGGCAGATAGTAAGGTCCCGCCGGCATGCAGATATGAAGGCACAGCAAATGAGCCCTTCAGATGGACACGGCAAGACTCGCCGGTGTCCGTGATTTCACCGGGTCTCTGACGGAACTCCCTGAAGGCCTAGAAGCCAGTTAATTTGCACAGCCCATATACATTATTTATTTATTTATTTATATATATATATATATATATATATATATATATATATATATATATATATATATATATATATATATATATATATATATAATGTATATATATATAATGTATGTTTTTAGCAGAAACACTAGAGAATAAAATGGAGGTCGTTGCAATTTTTTATGTCGCACTGTTTTTGCGCAGCAGTCTTTCAAATGCAATTTTTTAGGAAATAAATACACTTAAAAAAAACAGCAAAGTTATGCCCAATTGTGTTGTATAATGTGAAAGATGATGTTACGCAGAGAATCGTGATCTTTATTCTAAGCAAAAAAATATTTTTCACAGAATCGTGCAGCTCTAATGTCCAGATTTGTGTTTTTGGTGCCATACTAAATTCCTATTAAATTAATTGTATACCCGGTCTTTTTGAAAAGTTATTAGCAATATTCAGGCTCAGCCCTGTGTCAGCAGCCATGACTCCTGGTATATATTATCCTATACAGGCTGAAACTTGAAGAGCGATGTTGTAAGTTTTCATGTAGAACATAACGCTGGATCCTAAACCCTCCAGCCCATAGTCAGTTAGCTCTGCTTGGATGACTGGATGCACCAGAACTGGGTTGGGGATGAGAAACCCTAAATGTACTGCTGTCATCCCACTTTGTCTGCAATACAAAGAAGGATGATTGTTTTATGCTGTCCAGTGACCAACAAAGGTATCTTTTAAAGCTCAACTCTAGAAAAGACACAAATACATGTCGGCTCTGTGATCATCAATGCATCATTTAAATATATTTTTTTTAAATGTAAGCAGTTTAAAGGGGTTGTAACGGTTTGTTTTTTATTTTCTTAACCACTTAAGGACCGGACCAATATGCTGCTACATGACCCAAGGGGTTTTTACAATTCGGCACTGCGTCACTTTAACAGACAATTGCGCGGTCGTGTGACGTGGCTCCCAAACAAAATTGGCGTCCTTTTTTCCCCACAAATAGAGCTTTCTTTTGGTGGTATTTGATCACCTCTGCGGTTTTTATTTTTTGCGCTATAAACAAAAATAGAGCGACAACATTTTTTACTTTTTGCTATAATATATATCCCCCCAAAAACATATATAACATTATTTTTTTCCTCAGTTTAGGCCGATACGTATTCTTCTACCTATTTTTGGTAAAAAAAAATCGCAATAAGCGTTTATCGGTTGGTTTGCGCAAAATTTATAGCGTTTACAAAATAGGGGATAGTTTTATTGCATTTTTATAAATTTTTTTTTTTTTTTACTACTAATGGCGGCGATCAGCGATTTTTTTCCGTGACTGCGACATTATGGCGGACACTTCGGACAATTTTGACACATTTTTGGGACCATTGTCATTTTCACAGCAAAAAATGCATTTAAATTGCATTGTTTATTGTGAAAATGACAATTGCAGTTTGGGAGTTAACCACAGGGGGCGCTGTCGGATTTAGTGTACACTTAGTGTGTGTTTACAACTGTAGGGGGGTGTGGCTGTAGGAATGATGTCATCGATCAAGTCTCCCTATATAAGGGATCACTCGATCGATGCAGCGCCATAGTGAAGCACGGGGAAGCCGGTCGGGAAGTGGTTAATGCGTTCCTTTAACCACTTCAGCCCCGGACCATATTGCTGGTCAAAGACCAGGCCACTTTTTTTGCGATTCGGCACTGCGTCACTTTAACTGACAATTGCGCGGTCGTGCGACGTGGCTCCCAAACAAAATTGGTGTCCTTTTTTTCCCACAAATAGAGCTTTGGTTTTTAGTTTTTGCGCTATAAACAAAAATAGAGCGACAATTTTTAAAAAATGAATATTTTTTTGCTATAATAAATATCCCCCAAAAATATATAAAAAAAAATATATTTTTTTCCTCAGATTAGGCCGATACATATTCTTCTACATATTTTTCGCAATAAGCGCTTGATTGGTTTGCGCAAAAGTTATAGCGTTTACAAAATAGGGGGTAGTATTATGGCATTTTTATTAATATTTTTTTTTTTTTTACTAGTAATGGCGGCGATCAGCGATTTTTATCGGTACTGCGACATTATGGCGGACACTTTTGACACATTTTTGGGACCATTGGCATTTTTATTGCGATCAGTGCTATAAAAATGCATTGATTACTATAAAAATGCCACTGGCAGGGAAGGGGTTAAGTATGTTCCCTGGGTGTGTTCTAACTGAAGGGGGGGTGGACTGACATGGGGAAATGACAAATCGCTGTTCATACATTGTATGAACAGACAATCGGGCATTTCTCCCCCTGACAGGACCGGGAGCTGTGTGTTTACACACACAGCTCCCAGTTCTCGCTCTGTAACGAGCGATCACGGGTGCCCGACGGTGATTGCGCCCGTCGGCGTCAGGGGCGAGCAGGGGGCGTGCGTGCGCCCCCCCCCTTTGGCTGCTCGGCGAGATGACGTAGATCTACGTGATCTCGCCCAGCAGAGCCGACCTGCCGGCGGCTGGTCGGCAAGCAGTTAAGCTAGTGCATTGTTGGTTCACTTACCTTTTCCTTCGATTTCCCTTCTAAATGTTTTTTTTTTCTTTGTCTGAATTTCTCACTTCCTTTTTCTCCACAGTAAGCTTGCCCCCATGTTCTGGCTGGGGGTTAGTCAGCCAGAACAGCTTACCGAGGAGGAACAGGAACTGAGAAATTGAGACAAAGAAAACAAAGAGAAAAAAACATTTAGAAGGGAAATCGAAGGAAATAGTTAGTGAACCAACAATGCACTAGCTTAAAGGAACCTATTTAGAAAATAAAAAAACAAACCTTTACAACCCCTTTAAGTATCTGCCATTAACCTCGTATTAGCCTCTTGCAGTCCTTCTACCCCAGGGCTGGAGTGGGAGTGGAAGAAGTAGTACAGGGAGTCAGTCAGTTCATGTGCTGCAAGAAGGATGCTGTAAGGAGTTAAAAGCAGACAGCAGAAGGGGGCTCAAGAGGGAACAAAAAACAGCGCCTTCTAAGTGTAGCAAATTAGTACTTTAATGAATAAAAAATAATATATATGAGAACACGCTCACAAACGAGCGAATATATCCAGCAAAGTGTATTTTAACATCCATGCTGTCCCGGGGTCATGCCAAGTGTCACTGGCTTGTTGTAGCTATGTGCCCTCCGGCCCCACTGATGGCTCCCAGCGCTTTCCTTTCACTGTTCAATCCTGGGCTCAGAGGAAGTGGATGGAATGATAGTGGCAGAAAAAAGTAAATGTCTCTCAATTCAAAGGAAATATTGCAGCTGGTTTTGTTATGTAATCTTTTAATGGGATATTTATGATTTTGTTTTTTATTTATTTTTTTTGGTATTTGGCTGAAGTTCTGCTTTTTAATATTTTAGGTCCAGTCATTAAAATTTTCTTCCAGTAGAAGTCCAAACTTCCATGTTTGTGCTATAAGGCCCCTTTCACACATGCGGACCGTTCAGATCCACCTGTCATTTTTTTTCAGGCGGACCTGAACGGGCGGTGATGGATGTCAGTGGTGACATGTCCGCTAACATCTGATCAGCCCCGATCCAATTGAAGGGAGAGTTCTGCACATAGTTCACCTCCCAAGCACGTAGACTTTTGCATCTCTGGCATCGCATAGCGACATAAAAGTGTTGTCAATATTTTATGGCCCGGATTCAGAAAGATCTGCCTACCTTGCCTACGCCGCCGTAACTTAGAGCGGCAGGTCCCGTATTCAGAAACAACTTGGGCTCTAAGTTACGGCGGCGTAGTGTATCTGACACGGCGTAAGCCCGCCTAATTCAAACTAGGCTGGTAGGGGGCGTGTTGTATGTAAATGTTTCGTGACCCCACGTAAATGACGCTCTTTTCGAACGACGCATGCGCGCACATGCTCAGTATCACGTCGAATTTTCAAAGTAAATTACGCCTGCTCAATACTTGGACGACGTGAACGTAACCTACGCCCAGCCCCATTCACGGATGACTTGCGCAAACAATGTAAAATACGACGCTGTTCGTACGTTTCGGACGTCCATACCTAACATGACTTACTCCTGCTTTTTGAGGGGTAACTTTACGCCGGTCCGACGCCTTATGTAAACGACGTATCTTGATACGCCGGGCGGACGTACGTTTCTGAATCGACGTATCTATCTCATTTGCATATTCTACGCGGAAATCAACGGAAGTGCCACCTGGTGGTCAGCGGAAATATGCACCCTAATATACGACGGCGTATCTAGGCAACATTGAGGCGTATCTGATTCTATGAATCAGGCGCAGAGATGCGACGGCCCGCATTCAGAGTTTCGACGGCGTGTCTGGAGATACGCCAACGTAACTCCTTTCTAAATCCGGGCCTATATGTTTAAGCAGAAGTTTGGTCACTATTATTAAAGCTTAAGTTTTCCTAAAATGAAACAATTTGCATAATGATAATTGCCTTCAGTGAGATGTTCCTTGTGCTGCTGTGTCCTTTTGCCAAAATCTTCCTCCTTCGATTTCCCCCACTTGCACTGCTGTAATCCTCCCGTGTGGCAGGGGTTACTACAACTATGGGGCCGTGACAGGCACTCATCAAGACTCAAAACTATGACTGCCCTTTTTGCCCACCTTCTTCAGTCATAGAAACCGTACTACAGCTTCTATGAATGAAACCCAATTTATGTTTGAAGTATAGATTGATAGGTCCGCCCCCTCCATGTTTTGTTCATAGTAGCTGTAGTAGTCACACCTGAAGATTGTGAGCGTGGGGGCATTGGAGGAGGAAGATTTGGGCAAAATCGGAGAACAGTAGCACAAGGGACACGTTTAGCTGGCGGTAAGGGAGAGAACATTTCGTTCAACTGAGAAGAAATCTCCTGTTTGCCACAAGAAGAAATGCCTTTTATTTAACCACTTCAGCCCCGGACCATTATGCAGCTAAAGGACCTGGCCCCTTTTTGCGATTTGGCACTGCGTCGCTTTAATTGACAATTGCGCGGTCGTGCGGCGTGGCTCCCAAACAAAATTGGCGTCTTTTTTTTTTTATTAATTTTTTTTTCACAAATTTCTTTCTTTTGGCTGTACTTGATCACCTCTGCGGTTTTTATTTTTTGCGCTATAAACAAAAATAGAGCGATAATTTTGAAAAAAATGCAACATTTTTTACTTTTTGCTGTAATAAATATTTTCCAAAAAGATGAAAAAATGCATTTTTTTCCCCCTCAGTTTAGGCTGATAAGTATTCTTCTACATTTTTTTGGTAAAAAAAATTGCAATTTAAAGTTTGATTGGTTTGCGCAAAAGTTATAGCATCTACAATATAGGGGATAGTTTTTATAGCATTTTTAGTAATAATTTTTTTTTTTTTACTAGTAATTGCAGTGATCTGCGATTTTTATCGTGACTGCAACATTATGGCGGACACTTTTGACACATTTTTGGGACCATTGTCATTTTTACAGCGATCAGTGCTATAAAAATGCACTGGTTACTGTGAAAATGACACTGGCAGTGAAGGGGTTAACCACTAGGTGGCGCTGTAGGGGTTAAGAGTTCCCTAAGGTGTGATTCTTACTGTAGAGGGGCGTGGCTTGCTGTGACACGTTACTGACCGTGTTCCCGATGACAGGGAACACGATCAGTGACAGTGTCACTAGGCAGAACGGGGAGATCTTGTGTTTACACTAACATCTCTCCGTGAGATGATCGCGGGTACGTCCTTTTGCCTTCCCGTGCCATGCTGCAGATGTTTAACCGCTTGCCACCCACCGCAAGCAGACAAAGTCTTTCCTCTCGAGTCGTGTTGCAGTGACTGCAAAAATTCCCATCTTCTGTTCTGGTGACACTGGTCATCAGAGCTTAGAAAGGGTGAATCTCCCCAGCAGGGACACAGACAGCATAAAAAACCTGACCAATGACAGACAACTATGACACCTAACTCGGCATAAACCGCTAGCACAGCCATTAGTCATAGGCAAAGGCACAGATCCGAAAAAGGCCAAAGTTTCCTAGTATTGAGCAAGATGATTATAAAAATTGGGGCGCTAGTGTTGTCACTGTAATAGGAAAAGTTTTTTTTTTTAAATGGGTCTTTCACCATTTATTGCATCTATTGACATTTATGCAGGCGCAAAATTTTACAATACTTCAACACTTGCGTATCTGCAGCCTCCAGGAATGTGTGCTGTGCGTAGCCCAGGAGGCAGCTTAGAGTGGAACTTCTCTCAAAAGGGGAAGTTCTAACAATTTTTTTACCCCCCCCCCCCCCTACCTCCTCTTTGACATTTGGCCAAAGAAGAATCTCAGGTGAGGACAGCGCTGAATCCCTGGACAGGTAAGTGTCCTTATATTATATCAGCAGCTACAGTATTTGTAACTGCTGACTTAATTTTTTTTGGGGAGACTGAAGAACCGCTTTAAGATGCGTCACACTCGCCTAGGAGAGAAGTGAGGAAGTGGTATAGTGGAGGGACAATATTGAACTATTTATAGGCCCCACAACAAAAAATTCTTAGCAATTGTCTAATGGAGAGGAGAGTGTGAGGAGATGGGAAACCGTACAATTGATCGTCATCAGTAAAGGGTCTAAGTGCCGGTTAATACCAGTGTGCTCTGCGAGATCATATTTGTTTCGCACTGCAGTGAAAATCACATGCGATGTCCGTGTGATGCGATTTCAGTCATAACGATAGTATGGCTAATATCTGTGGGAACCTGGAATGGATTCGCAGGGTTCCCGCATCGCACAAGTGTGAACCAAGTCAAAGTGCAGTGTTGATCTCCTAACCTTTTTCCTTAACATAATTATGTTTATTACTAATGTAAAGTTAAGAAAATATAGCAAATGATGGCGCCCTTGGAAAAAATGTGAAACAAAATGTGTTTTAATGTGTAGCTTCCCATTTAAATATGTGAGTAATTCACCACTATTTGTGTAAAAAACAAGTGGAAAAGGAATTGGCGCTCACAAAATGTAGGATGTAATCTAAGCATATAATATGTGCTAACAACACAGTGAGTTGGCATGCAATACAAATAAAGAATAAATGAACACAATAGAGGAATGTTGCTTTGAATAAAAGTCCATATTGACATTTTCCAACACCAAAACTACCCATTTTGGGGGTAGGGCTTATTGTCAGGGAAACTGGGTCTGTGCTTCTTCGTGAGCGCTCAAAAGATAGATGGCAGGGATGTGCGGTGACGTCAGTGGCTTGTGCGGCACTGGCTAGTATCAGAGCCAGATACACACACACACACACACACACACACACACACGTGTTGCATACGCCGCAATTGTTGGAACAAGAGCAATAATTCTAGCACTAGACTTCTCTAAACATGTAACCTGTAAAAACGTTTAAAGCGTCTCCTATGGAGATTTATAAGTACTGAAGTTTGGCGCCATTCCACAAGTTTGCACAATGGTGTGACATGTTGGGTATCCATTTACTCATCTTTCACATTATACAAAAAAATCGGTCTAACTTTAGTGGTGTGTGTGTGTGTGTGTGTTTTTTTTTTTTTTTTTTTTATACTCATGACCAATCCCCCCCCAGCCCAAAAAAAAACACGATTTAAAAAAAGTGCTGCGCAAATACTGTGTGACATAAAAAGTTGCTGTGACCACCATTTTATTCCCTGCTAAAACAATATATATAATGTTTTGAGGTTCTGAGCAATTTTCTAGCAAGAAAATTATGATTTTTACATGTAGGAGAGACGTGTCAGAATTGGCTTGGGTGGCAAAGAGTTAATTACCATAAGTAATATACAAATGATTATTAGGCTCCATTCACATCTAGGCGGACGAAATCGTGGCGTTTTTTCCCGCAAATTGCGGCGGCAAATAGCAGCGTTTTGTACCGCAATTTGCGGCGACAAAACGCAGCGATTGTCCGCCTAGATGTGCCCCTTTATGGAGATGGTCCCCGAACGCCGCCTGAAAAAAAGGTCCGGGACCTTTTTTCAGGCGGCAGGCGACAGGCGTTCGGCGTGGAGATGTGAACCATCTCCATAGAGGGCAATGTGTTTCCAGCCCTCTGGCAGCAGCGGCGTCACACTACAGGCGACAAAACGCCTAGGTGTGAATGGGGACTTATACAGTATATTTGTTTTTAAGGTAATTTACTATATTTTCTAAATCTGTACTCAAGCAGGTGGCTTTATGGACAATTTCACAGTAAATAGATACATTTAATAAAATTATCATGTTATAACATCTAGCATATAAATATATGATTAAGAGCCGGTTCACACTGGGGCAACACGACTTTCAGCACGACTTCGGGAGGCAACTTGAACACCACTTGAGTATGAATCACAACGCGACTTAAAGTCGCCTCCAGGAGGGGGAACTCAATGCCAAATTTTAAATAAAAAAACCGACATGTGTTCCCCCTCTAGGAGCATACCAGGCCCTTAGGTCTGGTATGGACTTCAAGGGGAACCCCCTACACCGAAAAAAACGGCATGGGGTTCCTCCCAAATTCATACCAGACCCGTATCCGAGCACGTAGACCGGCCGGTCAGGAAAGGGGGTGGGGACGGGTGGAAGAAAAATGTAAAAAAAAAAACACTACACATATACACATATAGCTCACTGGAATGGGCCTGACAAAAATTGTAGAGCCTACAATACAATTATAGCCAAGTTTAAAGGGGCTGTACTATCATTTCTGCCGGTAGTATCCCTAATAAAAGCTGGTCTAAAAAAAGGGCATGCACAGCAAAAGCATTTACCGTATTTTTCGCCGTATAAGACGCACTTTTTCTTCTCCAAAACTGGGGGGGAAAAGTTGGTGCGTCTTATACGACAAAGAGACATTTTTTCCTGCTTTAAAACTGCCTGGCATGTACTGCGGGCTTCCCTCTCCCTATAGCGCGCCTTGTCCCCCCCCCCCTCCCAGTCTAACTACGTGCTGCTGAGCTTACCTTTAACTCCATCCGTGCGGGCTGTGCCTGCTCATGTCTCCCCCGGGCAGACGTGATCCTTGCTTGGAACGGCCTCATAGACAGCACAGCACGGCTTCCTGTAATACACACCCCCCTCAGCCGCTCCTACTAGCTTAGGGGGGGTGTGTTGCTGCTAAGACCTTCCGGGGCCCTTCTCCCTGATGTGGGAGTGAAGGGACTTTTTTCTCTATTTCGGGCGCATGCGCACTGCATCCCGCGCCCGATTCGATGAGCCGTTGCTTATTCTCCTTCCCTGGCGGAGTGATCTGTAGCTGAGTGATCTGTACCTGAGAGTGTGAGGCAGGCAAGGCAGCGGCAGGCAGCTGACAGGGTCCATCCAGAAGGCAGAGAAGTAAGAATTTGTGCCTACTGACATGTGTGCGCTATAATGTAATGTAATATAATGTAATTAAAAAAAAAGTGCACTGTACATTCCTAAATTCCTGTATACCACACAGGCAGCAGATAGTAGTTTCTCTCTCACAGTGTGTTACTTGGCATGGCTGTTGGGTTCTGATTTTGTAGCTTGGTCATAAGTTAACAAGGTCAGCACCCGACAGCCATGTCATGTAACACACTGTAACAGTGCCAGCCATGATAGTGTGCCTGTGTGTTATAATGCTGATGACAGGTTGGTGTATTAAAAAACTAGCTGTCCATTTACACCTGCCTACCTCCAATCCGATCCGCTAAACAAAACGGAAAGGGATCCGTTCCCCTCCATCTAGCAGATTGGATTTTACTGCAGTATTTGGTTCAGAATCTTTTTTTTCTAGATTTTCCTCCTTTAAAATTGGGTGCGTCTTATATTCCGGTGCGTCTTATACGGCGAAAAATACGGTAATTTTTTTTTTGCATTGCTGTTTCTCAGAACAATATTTCAGTCAAAGAGTTCTCCACATTAACAGACAGGGAACTCATTCTATAAAAAGTCTACCAATAATCACTAACCCATCTATACATCAGTTACATGTATAGACAACCCTGCCCAGGGCAGGGCCGTCTTAATAGCATCACGGGCCCCTGGGCAAAGTAATGCTCTGGGGCCCCTTCAATGGTGACAGTGCAGGTAAACAGACATCAAGTAGGTAGGAGGCAGACTGCCTCCCCTGTGTATCTATCACTCTCAGGGGCAGCGTGGGCTCAAGGACCAACTGCTTTGGGTAAAGTGCAGGGGCCTCCCATGCAGCTAGGGCCCCTGAGCAGTGCCCAGGTGTGTCCTCTCATTAAGACAGCCCTGCGCCAGGGTACACAGCCAGTTGTTCAGAACTCCTCCTGAGAAGGGCATGTGTATGGACTGTGCACTCTACAATCAGTTCTGCTAGAATATAAACATTGTTAGGATTGAATGAGCACACAGCACACATAGGCCTGGCTCCCAGGATTTTGCCATTCTGCTGTGCAGCCTCTTTGATGTTACCTTGCCGGATTAAGGACAGGTAATGTTGGTTACACTTTAAAGAGGAATTGCAGACTGCTCACATAACTTGTAATAAACACATATTTGCCATTCTGAAGCTTCCCTCAAGCCACTTTGCATATTATTTTATATATACTGTGATTCTGTACTTGCCTAATATGCTGCAGAAATCTCCCTCCACTGAGTCTGGCTGCAACCATTTTTACTGTGAGCAAATGAAGCTGCTGCCTGTTCACTTCTTGGATTTACACAGACACACAGGAGGCACACCTCCAGCCCTACAGCTCTCATTGGCCCTCTTATGACTCACCCCCTCTCCCTTCCTGGCACACTTTTACAAGAGTTAGAGACCGATCTGTGCATGATGTCATAAGCCTAGGCTAATGACCAGACAAGAAACCAGAAGTGGGCTGTACTGGCGGAAAAAAAAAAATCTTTACTATCCAAAGTTAAAACAATAAGGGCAGAAGATTTAATAGATGCAAAGTTTAAAAAAATGACCGAAGGACCGCTTTAAGCTGCCTTTAGCAATAAGTGCATGGCTAGATGAGCATACACAATCTGATGTCTTCTTGGCCAGTTCCTTTCCTAAAAACGTGTACCACAGTTGCAAGAGTGCTTTTGTTTAGGAAGCAGGGAAGTCGGCGTGTGCAATCGGTCTCAGCATCAGGTTTTCTACCCCAAGGGCCAGTTCACACCAGACGCATTTCCGTACAGTTTCCTGTGCATTTTTTCTGCACTAAAAATGCATGCACAGTGTTTTCCATGTATTCCAATGGCTCTAGTTCACACCATGCAGTCAGTTTCTGCATCGGAAAACTGACCGGAAACTGACTGCATGGTGTGAACTAGAGCCATTTGAATACATGGAAAACACTGTGCATGCATTTTTAGTGCAGAAAAAATGCGCAGGAAACTGTACGGAAATGCGTCTGGTGTGAACTGGCCCTATAGGTGGCCTTACACAGTGAGAGTTTCATCTGATTCCTCATGAACTGACTGAAATTTGCTACGGGGGTAGCCCTGTTGTCACCATTCCTCTCGACATCCTTCAAATTTAAAAAAGAAAATTGTCAGCCAAACTGCAGATGCATCTAGCCAGATATTGCCGCTGTTTGGGTGTTCTAACAGCTGCTGGTTCTGGCTGTCAGAATACAATAGTCACAGTGGGAGATTCGTCTATTTGTGCTATATGGCATGGATGGAAGTGTCTGTTAGATTAAAGTGATATTCAAGGCAATCCTTTAAAAATATAACAAACCTACAGTAAAACCTTGGTTTGAGAGCGTTTTGCAAGACAAGCAAAATGTTTTAATACATTTTGTCCTGATATAAGAGTAGCATCATGTCACAACTGAGTATAAAAAAGGAATGGAGCCTCTAAGTGTAGCAATATAGTTACATTTAATAAAGGTACAACATTTAGCAACTTATTGCTACACTTGGAGGCGCCTCTCTTCTTTTATACCCTGTAAAAAAAATGGAAGAGTCTGCTTTGGATTACAAGCATGTTTCTGGAACGAATTATGCTTGCAAACCAAGGTTATACTGTACTATACTCACCTACTTTGTGCAGTGGTTTTGCACAGAGCAGCCTCGATCTTCCTCTTCTCGGGTCCTCCGCCGGCGCTCCTGGCCCCTCAACCCTGCCAAGCACCCCCAGAGCAAGCAGCTCGCAATAGGGGCACCCAAGCAGGCTCACTCTCAAGCCAATGCTCTGCGTGTCCATTCACTAACAGAGCTTTGGCTCGGCCCCCTCTCTCTCCTCATTGGCTCACTGGCTGTGTTTGACAGCAGCTAGAGACAGAGGCTACTACTGTTATCTCAGCCAATGAGGAAGGAGAGTCCCCGGGGAGCTGAGGCTCTCATGCACATCGCTGGATTGCCATGGAGCTCAGATAGGTATTGGGGGGGGGGGGGGGGGGGGGCTGCTGCACAGAGAAGGTTTTGTTGCTTTAATGCATGAAAGTAAAAAACTCTAAGCCTATAGAACCCCTTTAACCACTTAACCACCAGCCGCCGTCCAAAAACGGCGGCAAGGTGGTTGCTTAACTGGGGGTCGCAGTTCTGAAACGGCGCCCACCAGAAGCAGTGATGCGCGCCGCCTCGAGCGCGCACACAGAAAATTCTGTGCGCGCCGGGTCTATGAGACCCGGCGCTACACAGATCTCGGTAACTGACCGACAACAGCGGTCTTTTACCATGTGATCGCGCCGTCCAATGACGGCGCGATCACAGGTAAACAAACCGGCGTCATTTGATGACGCTGGTTCCTCCCTCCTCTCGCTGTACCGATCGGTACAGTGTGAGAGGAGAGCGCGGATGGCAGCAGCAGTGTGGGATGGATCTGTGACTATTGCATTCACAGATTCAGCCATCCCTGCATTAACCCCTGCAATACTCTGCCTTCCCTGCGCAATACTCTGCAATGCTCTGCCACCCCCCGCGCAATACTCTGCAAAACCCCCGCGCAATACTCTGCAAAACCCCCGCGCAATACTCTGCAAAACCCCCGCGCAATACTCTGCAAAACCCCCGCGCAATACTCTGCAAAACCCCCGCGCAATACTCTGCAATACCCCCGCGCAATACTCTGCAATACCCCCGCGCAATACTCTGCAATACCCCCGCGCAATACTCTGCAATACCCCCGCGCAATACTCTGCAATACCCCCGCGCAATACTCTGCAATACCCCCGCGCAATACTCTGCAATACCCCCGCGCAATACTCTGCAATACCCCCGCGCAATACTCTGCAGTACTCCTTGCGCAATACTCTGCAATACCCCCGCGCAATACTCTGCAATACCCCCGCGCAATACTCTGCAATACCCCCGCGCAATACTCTGCAGTACCCCCGCGCAATACTCTGCAGTACCCCCCGCGCAATACTCTGCAGTACCCCTTGCGCAATACTCTGCAGTACCCCTTGCGCAATACTCTGCAGTACCCCTTGCGCAATACTCTGCAGTACCCCCGCACAATACTCTGCAATACCCCCCGCGCAATACTCTGCAATACCCCCCGCACAATACTCTGCAATACCCCCCCGCACCATACTCTGCAATACCCCCCGCACAATACTCTGCAATACCCCCGCACCAATACTTTGCAATACCCCGGCCAATACTCTGCAATACCCAGAAAATACTCTGGGGAAAAAAATGCGTTTTAACCACTTCCCGCCCACGTCATATGAGGTCCTTGACTTTGTGCAGGGATATCTAAATGATGGGTGCAGCTACAGGCATCATTCAGATATCATTTTTTTCAGCCAGCGATTCTCTACACCAGGGGTAGTGAATTAAAATTCACGGGGGTCCGGTCGGAAAAAAATTCTTCCAGCGGAGGTC
Organism: Rana temporaria; assembly: GCF_905171775.1. NCBI lineage: Eukaryota > Metazoa > Chordata > Amphibia > Anura > Ranidae > Rana > Rana temporaria. The sequence continues at coordinate 101,989,198 of NC_053500.1, forward strand.
CGAATGTCATATTGGTGCTATGACGCCACATGATATCCTCCACTTCACAGCGCCCCCCCACCACCCACATGCACACACCTTTAAGACCCACACACCATCGAAATCGACATAAAAATCTCAAAATACATTTCTTTCATTTTTATGCAGCACAGATCAGTTGCGGTGCATAGAAACAGAATGCATTTTGCACCACACTGCTCAGCACGCAGGGGCGCTGTTTCAATGTGAACAGGACACATAGAAAACAGAGACCTGTGTTTTGCCAGTGCAGAAATCATAGAACCCCTTTTACATCAGTGTCCTCAGCCCCCCCCCTTACATCACATCCCCCTGCCTCATCACAAACCCCCCATTACAGACTGACCCCCCCAAATCACAGATCCCCCATCCCAGACTGACCCCCCAAATCACAGACCCCCATCACATACCGATTCCCCCCCCCCCATCACAGATGGACACCCCCAGCACAGACTGATTCCCCACAATCACAGATGGACCCCCCAATCACAGACTGAACCCCCACAATCACAGATCCCCCTATCACAGGCTGACCCCCCCAAATCAGATCCCCCAAATCACAGACCCCCTATCACAGACTGATCCCCCAATCACAGATGGACCCCCCCAATCACAGATGGACCCCCCACAATCACAGACCACCCCATCACAGACTGAACCCCCCCACAATCACAACCCCCAAATCAGACCCCACATCAGACTGATCCCCCAATTACAAACTGAACCCCCCACAATCACAGAACACCCCATCACAGACTGAACCCCCCACAAACACAGATCCCCCCCATCACAGACTGACCCCCCAAATCAGACCCCCTATAACAGACTGACCCACCAATCACAGACTGACCCCCCAAATTCACAGACCACCCCATCACAGACTACCCCCCCCCCCACCCCCAATCACAGACTGAACCCCCCCAATCACAGACCCCACTATCATAGACTGATCCCCCCACAATCACAGACTGAACCCCCCCCCCCCACAATCACAGACCTCCCCAATTACAGATCCCCCCCTATCACAGACTGACCCACCAATCACAGACTGACCCCCCCCCCCCATCACATTCCTCTCAATAGTAAACCCCTGTCCTGTCGTGCACAGCACAACACTCCCCCTCCCCACAGAAAACCTACCTTATTCACACAGGACATGGAGCGTGGCCGCTCTGGACAATGGGCGGGACCTTTCCCATTAAAAGCGAGTGATTTGTTGCTGGGACCGACCCGCTGCCTAGCAACCAATCACCCACTTTTTAACCTAAAAAGTCCCGCCCATTGTCCAGCGCGGTCGTGATTCATGTTTGTGTCAATAAGGCAGACAGGCAGTGTGGGGAGGGGGGAGTGCAGAGACGGCACAGAGCTGCTGCGCCTGCCATGCTGTGTATATAGCGGCATCGGCAGGCGGGCGAGCCGGCCACAAAGACACAGGCGAGGCTGCGGTCCGGGTAGAAAGGCCACTGGGGCCGGAACCGGACCGCGGTCCGCCATTTAGTGACGCCCGCTCTACACCATAAGAACGATCATGGCGGCTGTTCCGCCTCTTGATCGTTCTTACGGGAGGCAAAAAGGGACATCCCCACTCCCTTCGCCCTCCGGTGCTTCTTCTGACTCACCGCTGCGATCGAAGCCAGGATCGTTTTTTTTCTTGTTTTTTTTCAGGCGTCCCAGCCTAGAGGTGAGATGTGGGGTCTTATTGACCCCACATCTCACTGTAAAGAGGACCTGTCATGCTATATTCCTATTACAAGGGATGTTTCCATTCCTTGTAATTGGAATAAAAGTGATCAAAACATTTATTTTTGGGGAAAAATGTGTCAAACTAAAATAAATAAAGTAAAATGAACAATAAAAATAAAAAATAAATATTTAAAGCGCCCCTGTTCCCGCGTGCTCGTATACAGAAGCGAATGTGTACGTAAGTCCCGCCCACATATGAAAACGGTGTTCAAACCACACATGTGAGGTATAGCTGCGAACGTTAGAGCGAGAGCAATCATTTTGGCCCCAGACCTCCTCTGTAACTAAAAACATGTAACCAGTAAAAACATTTAAAACGTCACCTATGGGGATTTTTAAGTAGCGAAGTTTGGCGCCATTCCACAAGCGTGTGCAATATTGAAGGGTGACATGTTGGGTATCTATTTACTCGGCGTAACTTCATCTTTCATATTATGCAAAAACATTGGGCTAACTTTAATGTTTTTTTTTTTTAAAAAGCACAAAACTGTTTTATTTCCCAAAAAAATGCGTTCGAAAAATTGCTGTGCAAATACCATGCGTGATAAAAAGTTGCAACGACCGCCATTGTATTCTCTAGGGTCTTTGCTAAAAAAGCATATATAATGTTTTGGGGTTCTATGTAATTTTCTAGCAAATAAATGATGATTTTTACATGTAGGAGAGAAATGTCAGAACTGGTCTGGGTGCTCCAGAACGCCTGATGGTGCTCCCTGCATGTCGGGCCTCTGTATGTGGCCACGCTGTGTAAAAGTCTCACACATGTGGTATCGCCATACTCGGGAGGAATAGCAGAATGTGTTTTGGGGTGTAATTTGGGGTATGCATATGCTGTGTGTGAGAAATAACCTGCTAATATGAAACTTTTGTGGAAAAAAAATAAAAATAAAAAAAACCTTGATTTTGCAAAGAATTGTGGGAAAAAATGACAACTTCAAAAAACTCACCATGCCTCTTTCTAAATACCTTGGAATGTCTTCTTTCCAAAAAGGGGTCATTTAGGGGGTATTTGTACTTTTCTGGCATGTTAGGGTCTCAAGAAATGAGAGAGGCCGTCAGTACTTCAGATGTGATCAAATTGATAAATTTTCAGTAATTGGTACCATAGCTTGTAGACCTTATAACTTTCACCCAGACTAAATAATATCCAAATTTTTTTTTTTTAACCAAAGATATGTAGCAGTATACATTTTAGGCCAAATTTATGAAGAAAAATTCATTTTTTGCAAAATTTTATAATAGAAATGAAGAAAAATTAATTTTTTTACAAAATTTTCGTTCTTTTTTCATTTATAGCGAAAAAAATAAAAACCGCAGAGGTGATCAAATACCACCAAAATAAAGCTCTATTTGTGGGAAAAAAAGGACAAAAATTTCATTTGGCTACAGTGTTGTATGACTGAGTTATTGTCATTCAAAATGTGAGAGCACCGAAAGCTGAAAATTGGTCTGGTTATTAAGTGGGTTTAAGTGCCCAGTTGTCAAGTGGTTAAAGGGTCACTAAAGGATTTTTTTTTTTTTTTAGCTAAATAGCTTCCTTTACCTTACTGCAGTCCTGGTTTCATGTCCTCATTGCTCGTTTTTGCTTTGATGTTGCTGTAAAACTGCTCTGATCTCCACACTTCCTGGTTGCCTGTTTCCTTATAACCATCGTACTGGGAGCTTTTCACGGTGGTCTAAGCTGTCATTACTGTGTGTCTAAAACTTAACAGAACCAATCAGATTAATTTTAAAAACAAAACACTGCCCTGGATTTGTTTGTTTTTGTTCTGTGTGTCTCTTTACTTCAGGCCCCGTACTCACGACCAAACATGTCTGCTGAAACTGGTCCGCAGACCAGTTTCAGCAGACATGTTTGGCCGTGTGTTGTCCCGAGCGGACCATTTTCGGGCGGATCGGACAGGTTTCCAGCGGACAACTGTTTCCTGGACTTGCTTTAAAACAGTCCGCTGGAAACCTGTCCGGCCGGACATGTACGGTCGTCTGTACAGACCTACCGTACATGTCCTGCCGCCCGCCATCCCTCGCATGCGTCGAATGACTTCGACGCATGCGTGGAAGCATTTTAAAGGCGGGCCGCCCACGTCGCTGCGTCATTGTCGCGGCGACACCGCGTCATCGACGCGGCGACACCGCGGACACGCCCCGCGTATTGTTTACGCGCGGACTTCTGTTCGATGGTGTGTATAGCCATCGAACAGAAGTCCCCGGGCAGTCCCCGGCCAGACATGTCCGATGGAAACGGTCTGCAGACCGTTTTCATCGGACATGTCCTGCCGTGAGTACAAGGCCTCACATAAACATGAAACCAGTTTAAAAATGAAAGTGAAACTACAGGCACATTATATGATTGAATTTAATCTATTTTTAATAATTTTTAAAAGGAATCGGTTAACTTTTATGTCTCTATACCCTGTAAACAGTCATTTCAGCAAAACATTTTTTTTCCTTTTAGTGATCCTTTAACTGTGTTTGGCATCTTAACTAATTGCTGATTCTTGAAAATGTCATAAATTCACACAGGTTTTAGTGAAGTTTCAATAGTTAATTTGGGCCAAACTGGTCCAAATTAACTATTTATTTCACTAACAGATGCTAAAGCTGTGTAAACTGAACTGTATGAAGCCTCAGCTACTGTACACACAATATACAGCACTGTGTTCCTGCAGCGGGATGGGAACTTTCATCCCACTCCCAGAAGCAAATTGTGTAGGGCTGAGCACTACTCGCCTATTCAGAAGAAGCTTTGTATTCTGTGAAGGAATGCAATGCTTCCTCTGATTGGCTGATGAAGTCACAAGCTCTGTCTCAGCCAGTCAGAAGAAGCTTTGTATTTATTCATAAAATACAAAGCTTCCTGTGAATGGCTGAGCAGCGCTCACTCTGACTCGATTTTGTTTCGGCAGCGGGATGGAACGTTTTCGTCCAGCTACAGCTACTGTATGTAGCCTCAGCTTTATACAGCACACATCGTTGCTGTGTCTGTCAAGCCCCGTACACACGATCCGAAAATCGTACGAAAAATGCCGCTTTCAAAACGATCGTACGATAATCGGATCGTTAGTACAGAGCTTCCGAGAGCCAATCAGGACAGTTCATCCGACATGCACAGGATTTTTTTTCGTACGATGCCAGATCGTTCAATTTTCGTTTAATCAGTACAGCTGTCGTTCAAAAATGCAATACAAAATGCATTACAACACATGACATCACTTGTGATTTTTTTATTCTGCCGTACGAGAATTTTCGTGACTTTAGTAAACTCATCAGATTCGACGTGAGATTAGCATACAAAAAAAAACGGACGATCATTCGTCCGATAATCGGATCGTGTGTACCGGGCATTAGTAAATAGTTTGTTTGGACCAGCTCGGTCCAAACAATGTAATTAAACTTCACTAAAACCTGGAGATCAGCATTTAAAGGCTTCTGTGCACTGCAACATACACATATTGACATTTCTTTTTAGTCCTGTAACGCTTTATCCTTCTTTTTTCAGCATGTTATGGGATTGTGCAGGTGCCCACAGGACCATGGTTCTGCCGAAAATGTGAATCACAAGAACGAGCTGCCAGAGTGGTGAGTTTGTAAAACCCATATAAATACTGATCTATTCTGGCCTTAAAATGGTTGTAAGCCTTAGGCATGAAATATGAGCAAAGCTTTTCATCTTCTACTGTGTACTTGTCTCTGCATTAGTCACTTCTAACAGCTTTTATCGACTCCAAGAGATAACTGGTGATGAGAAGCTGCAGCACACAGCCTGTGATTGACTGTCACAGCTGTGTATGTTCTGTCTACTATAAGGGGAGGGGTGTGTCCCATCCCTCCAATCAGGGCTCAAAGCTCTTCTCACTGATTTCTGCAGTGTGAGACTTCAGATCCCTGCCACCTGATTTTCAGAGCTTAGAGTTGCCATGTAAAATACTGTATGTGTTTTTAAAATCTGTAGAGAGGAGAACGCCACAGATAAACGGGTACAACTTGGGTAGGAGGATTTGCTTTATCTCTATCACTTCACCAGATATATGTAAGGGTTTTCAACCACTTTAAAGAGTAACTCTGCTTTTGTTGAATAGATAACAATCCCTTTTGAGTGAGCTACATTGTAAGGATTTTAACAGCTTCCCGACTCCTGTACATACATCTAGGTCCTCATGTGGAAGTGGTTATACCAGGATCATAGCTGTAGCTGATCACTTTTACAGAGCATTGGAGGGGAATTCCTGCTACTGTTTTCCAGGCTCTAGAGTGCAGTCAGGGAGCCCGGAACCACTGCATCTTGCGTGGCTGTCTGCCAATTAAACTACAATAATAAAAATGAGAAAACATGTATTGGAGCTTTCTATCTCCTCATGCACAAATGCAAATGCGCACATAGGTCTTGCACTCACATATAAACGGTAATCGCACAATACGTGTGAGGTATCGCTACAGACGGCAGAGTGAGCGCAATAATTCTAGTGCCAGACCGTGTCGCTTATGAATAGTTTTATGTACTGTAGTTTGTCGGCAGTTTATTGGCATGTGAAATTTTAAATAGTTCTATGTTCTCCATCTACTCAGCTTAAAGCGGAGGTTCACTCTAAATATGAAGTATATCTTATCCATATCTCTTATCTGCATCAACATTTCACTATGCATAATTTTTAAATGCATTTAAATACCTTTTATTCTGTGTTAAGACACAGACACTTCCGGGTCTGTCTCCCGCGGGAGTGGGCGTGTCGCTCCCCTTTCTGTGTGCCCGAGTGATTCGCTGGGAGTCTTTTGCTATGTCTCCTGGAAGCCCAGCGTCATGCTTTCCAGGAGACTAAACGAAAGACGAAATCTCATAGGATTTTAAACGTCCGCTTCCCGGAAGTATTTGCTTGTGGGCTTCACGCTGCCCACAAGCACAATGGAAAAATCCTGAGGATATTTTTATAAAGTGACATTTCATGCCAAATCGGAATGCGGGGCAGTAGCAACATAAGGTATGTGACATTACAAGCGTTAAATTAACAGGAAAAAAAAAAAGAAAAACGTCCGTACCGCGGAACCCTCGCTTTAACATCAGTGGGCCAGATTCAGAAAGATCAGCGGATCTTTCTGCTGGCGTAACGTATGTCATTTACGTTACGCCGCCGCAAGTTCTTCAGGCAAGTGCTTTATTCACAAAGCACTTGCCTGTAAAGTTGAGGCGGCGTAGCGTAAATCACCCGGCGGAATTCAAATTCGGCGGGGAGGGGGTGTGTAGCAATTAAATCGAGCGCGTCCCTGCGGCAAACGAACTGCGCATGCGCCGGCCACGACTGGATCCCAGTGCGCATGCTCCAAATGACGTCGGCAAATCGTCATGCTTTCGGCGTATTCGTGAACGACTTACGCAAACGACGTAAAAATTTCAAATTTCGTCACTGGAACGACGGCCCTACTTAACATTACCTACGCCTCATATAGCAGGGGTAACTATAGGCCGGAAAAAGGCGAACGCAAACGGCGTAAAAAAAAAGCGCCGGGCGGTCGTTTCTGAATCGACGTAAATACTAATTTGCATATTCCTTGTGTAAACAAACGGAAGCGCCACCTAGCGGCCAGTGTGAAATTGCAGCCTAAGATACGACGGTGTAAGACACTTACACCTGTCGGATCTTAGGGATATCTATGCGTAACTTGATTCTATGAATCAGGCGCATAGATACGACGGCCAGACTCGGAGATACGACGGCGTATCAGGAGATACGCTGTCGTATCTCTTTTCTGAATCCGGCCCATTGTCTATATTTTACCTAAAATGTTATATTCTATTGTGTTTGTGTGTAGTAAAATGAGTGTATTTTTTTTCCCCCCAGAAATTAGCTTTTTTTTTAAAACCACTGCTCAAATATTGTGCGACATAAAAAAATAAAATACCGTGTATGTATGTATGTATGTATGTATGTATGTATGTATGTATGTGTGTGTGTGTATATATATATATATATATATATATATATATATATATATATATATATATATATATATATATATATATATATATTGTAAGGTTGGGGGTTATTAGCTCTCGTGGTATGGGCGTTTTTTCAGCGATTCACTCCAGCCAGGAACTATGGTTAAGGGCATGGTAGCCCATTTTTATTAAAAAGGCAAAAATAAGTCCAAACAAACGTTTTCCCACGCAGGGGTTCTTCTCCATCAAATATACAATAGAAAATGCTAGTCCACCTCTGGCTCTCTGTAGCAGTACCTCTGCTCTTTATCCTGGTTGCCCAGACCAGCGGACTCCTCAACATAGACCGCTTCCCTTCAGCGTCTACAGCTCTGCCTCTTGCAGTCACCGTTCTGGCTGTCTCCTACAGCCTCTCTGATTCCTGGAGACCTCCTGTCTCTTCCAGGAGCTGTCTCCAACTGGGAGCCATGAGGTCTTCCCACACACTCATTATAAAGGGCTGTGCTCACCTGAGCACACACACCCTGCTGGTAATGAGCAAAGCCTGGATTACCAAAACCTGGAGAAAGCTGCAAAAGCAGTCTTCTCCAGTCCACAGCTATGTTCTGTAGTTTTGCACATCTCAAGTGTGCATACCCTGGGTCCATTTTACCATCACAGTAGCTCCTACTGTTACAATATATATATATATATATATATATATATATATATATATATATATATATATATATATATATATATATATATATATATATATATATATATATATATATATATATATATATATAATGTGTGTGTGTGTGTATATGTGTGTGTGTGTGTTATATATATATATATATATATATATATAGTGGGGATCGAAAGTTTGGGCACCCCAGGTAAAAATTTGTATTAATGTGCATAATGAAGCCAAGGAAAGATGGAAAAATCTCCAAAAGGCATCAAATTACAGATTAGACATTCTTATAATTTGTCAAAAAAAGTTAGATTTTATTTCCATCACTTACACTTTCAAAATTACAGAAAACCAAAAAAATGGCGTCTGCAAAAGTTTGGGCACCCTGCAGAGTTAATATCTTGTACCGCCCCCTTTGGCAAGTATCATAGCTTGTAAACGCTTTTTGTAGCCAGCCAAGAGTCTTTCAATTCTTGTTTGAGGTATCTTTGCCCATTCTTCCTTACAAGTCTTCCAGTTCTTTGAGATTTCTGGGCTGTCTGTCATGCACTGCTCTTTTAAGGTCTATTCTTAGATTTTCAATTATGTTAAGGTCAGGAGATTGTGAAGGCCATGGCAAAACCTTCAGTTTACGCCTCTTGATGTAATCCCCCATGGATTTTGAGGTGTGTTTAGGATCATTATCTATTTGTAGAAGTCATCCTCTCTTTAACTTCAGCTTTTTCACAGATGGCATCAAGTTACCATCCAAAATTTGCTGAAATTGTATTGAATCTATTTTCCTTCTACTCGTGAAATGTTCCCTGTGCCACTGGCTGCAATACAACCCCAAAGCATGATTGATTCACCCCCATGCTTAACAGTTGGACAGAGGTTCTTTTCATTAAATTCTGTGCCCTTTCTTCTCCAAACGTACCTTCGCTCATTCCGGCCAAAAAGTTCTATTTTAAGCTCATCGGTCCACAGAACTTGTTTCCAAAATGCATCAGGCTTGTCTATATGTTCATTTGCAAAGTTCAAACGCTGATTTTTGTGGTGAGGACGTAGAAGAGGTTTTCTTCTGATGACTCTTCCATGAAGACCATATTTGTACAAGTATCTCTTTATAGTGGAAAAGATTTTTCCATCTTTCCTTGGCTTTGTTATGCACATTTAATACAATTTTTTACCTGGGGTGCCCAAACTTTCGATCCCCACTGTATATACACACACACATACAACCACTATTTTCTTCTCCCAGGGTTTTTGCTTTCAGAAAATATATACAGTGAGGTAAAAAAGTTGATCCCCTGCTGATTTTGTACGTTTGCCCACTGGCAAAGAAATGATCAGTCTTTAATTATAACGGTAGGTTTATTTTAACAGTGATATACAGAATAATGGCAACAAAAATATCCAGAAAAACGCATTTCAAAAAAGTTATTAATTGATTTGCATTTTAATGAGTGAATTAAGTATTTGACGCTTTTCGCAAAACATGACTTAGTACTTTGTGACAAAACCCTTGTTGGCAATCGCAGAGGTCAGGCGTTTCTTGTAGTTGACCACCAGGTTTGCACACATCTCTCTTTCAAATATTTTTTTGAAGATAATACAGTACATGTTATTTTGTACACATTTTTGAAATGTAATAAAAATAAACATATAAAGATATCAAGGATTCTCAATAATCATTAGAGACAAAAATGTTATTAGAGTCATTAAAGTATTAAATATAATAGGTATTTTACTTAAAACATCTTTTTGTGTATGCTTAATGCACATAAGTTAAGAGGTTGGGTGAAGAGGAAAAAAAATCCTAGAATAGAGGAGAGAAAGGATAAGGTAGATTATTGGTCAACAAAATGATTATTTGTGTGATAGTTTGGGCGATTTAACCTTTTAACAGGGGCCAAGGTGGCTTGGCGTTTTCTGGGGATGGAATTGGTCATAATGCCAACTATTTTAAGTTCCCGTTATATTTTGAACCAAACTTATAGATGGGAGACCTTGGTTAATTAAATTTTTGTACATTGGAGGAACAATAGGTCATAAGTGATTTGAGGTTAAAATGCAAAAGGTGTAAGAGACTGATGAAGGAGGGGTGGGGTAAATGGAAAGTTAGAGGAGGGAAGGTATCTCCAGAGGGAATCGGAGAGTTACTGTACCTGTTGTCGAGAATGTGTTTTCAGCACGACAGCATCGCGCTGATTCTCGGCGACAGGGTGCCGACATCTCGCACTCGCTGGAATAGACAAAGCACATTTCAGCTAGCGTGTCATAGAAGCGACGGGAGATCCGACTTGGATTCCCGCCAATTCTAGCTGCAGCGTTTGGTATTTGGTACCACGTGGGTAGGTACCGGAGCATGATGAGACTGTGACATCATAAGAGAGGCCTATATAAATCATCGCACACCGGACACCTGGCATAACAGCGGGAAGAAGCGTTGTGTCAACATGGGAAGAAGAGAAGAAGGCAGAAGACAGAAGAGGAGCCGGGCTGGCTGCTGCTAGTAATCGAGCTAACACACGAAGATCGCAGCGGCCAGCCCTGAAGAAGAAGGCACCGGAGAGCGAGCGGGAGAAGAACCGGGGCCGAGATGACAGCGGAGAAGATGGGAGAAGACCGGTGACCGGAAGAGACCCCCGGAGAGCGTAGAAAAGACCCCCGGAGAGCGGAAGAAGAAGGGCCCCCCCCCTGCTAAAAGAGCTAAAGAACACAGGGGGGGCCCCCGGAGCCGACTAATAAATTACTTTAAAAACCCTGTGTTGTGTTATTTTTTTTCTTTTACACTTTGCCTCCAGGTGAATGGGTAGGGGTACGATGTACCCCATATTCATTCACCTAGGGTGGGGGGCCGGTATCTGGGGGCCCCCTTATTAAAGGGGTCTCCCAGATTCTGATAAGCCCCCACCCTCAGACCCCGACAACCAACGACTAGGGTTGTCGGGAAGAGGCCCTGTCCTTATCAACATGGGGACAGGGTGCTCTGGGGTGGGGGGGCCCTGCAGTGCGCCCCCCTACCCCAGAGCACCCAACCCCCCCCATGTTGAGGGCATGCGGCCTGGTACGGCTCAGGAGGGGGGGGCGCTCGCTCGTCCCCACTCCTTCCTTGGCCGGCCGGGTAGCGTGCTCCTGGGGGGGTATGCTCCTGGGGGGGGGGGGGGAACCCATGTCGTTTTTTTATTTAAAATTTGGCGTGGAGTTCTCCCTCTCAGGATTCATACCAAACGCTGCAGCTAGAATTGGCGGGAATCCAAGTCTGATCTCCCGTCGCTTCTATGACGGCTTTGTCTCCATCGCGACAAGCCAGCTCGGCGCTGGCTCCCGCGATGGGGCTCCTAGGTGGTCAATCTCGCTGAGAAAGGGAGCGAGATTGACACAATATCGCGGTCACCCACTGTAACTAGACATATTATTTATGAATAATGAAGTGAGAGATGTTGGGTAGCTTTAGGCGCAGTCAAAACCTGGTGGTAGATGATGATTTATCCATTGGAGACACAGAAATTCGAATGTAGGAAGTTTATCTAAAAAGATGGCCTCCGTTTTAGCATGGATCATTGCCTGTGTTACTCGATGTTATTCATAGTGTGGGTAATTTCCATACTATCACTATTGATTGTTTTGCTGCCGTTGTGACGTACAGTAGTAGTTTGAATTAATGTTGTGTTATATTTTGTGGTTTATTATTCAAGAGAGCTACTGTTGGGTCAGGTAATAAAGTGGTATTGAACATGGTGGAGAGTAGATTGAATACACGTTTCCAAAAGACGAGGGCTATAGGACAGGTCCACCATATATGCAGATGTGTACCAATGTCACTACAACCTCTGAAGCATTGGGCGGGGTATTGAGGGAGAAATGTGGAAATTCTTGCAGGAACTAGGTACCACCTGGTAAGTACCTTTTTTATAATTGGTTTCAAGGGCTGCAATATTTGGTGTTGCTGATTTTGTGGCTTGCCAGATTTGTGTCCAATCTAAATCTTCAGGTTGAGGTTCAAATCGGTCTCCCATTTGGTAGTATAAGATGGGGGGGCTGAAGTTGCGTGTGTGTGTGTGTGTGTGTGACAGCAGTTGGTTTTACAAATCTGAGATAAGACCACATCTATGTGGATCTGAAATACAAGTCTGTTCCAATGTAGTATAGTTAGGAGTTGAGTTTGAGGATCATTTTGGGACAAAAAGTGTCTTATTTGTAGATACCTAAAGGTTTCATTATGTGGTAGATTATATGTATCACAGAGCGTGGAAAAGGACGTTGTTATTGGACTAGAAGAAATGATGCTTTCGACCATACTGAAAAGGAGGATGGGGAAGTCCAAGCAGGGTAGAAAGAGGGATTGTTTAGGAAAGAGAGGAGGGGATTATGTTGGGATCGGAGACTGAAGCGAGTTTTAAGCCCGTCCCAAATGTATAAACTATGTTTAGTGACAGGATTTGTGATTGTGCGGCGTTGAGCAGGAGTGAGCCATAGAAGATTTGCTAAGGCTAGGTTCACATCACGATTTTTACATCCGATAATCGGACCGTTAAATCGGATGGAATCGTATATGACAAAATCGTATGTAAATTTTCCATCCGATTTTCACTAAAAAATCGGATCCTGATTTTAAATAATGTCTGGCAATGGCCATAAAGTTTTGGCTATTTGAATGTTTTTTTTTTCTTTTGTACAATTCTTGAAGTTTCTAGCTCGTTCCAGTGTCTAGTGCGCATGCGTAATAAAAAATCGGGTATGATTTATCGGATAAAAACGCACAGTCATCCGATTTATTACGATTTAGATTGACCACAATATAAAAAAAATAGGACACGATTTTAATACAATTTCAAATCAGGACCATAAATCGTGGTCAAACACGATTTTTGATGCGATTTTTAAATCGTATCAAATCTGATGCGGATCAAATCGGATGCACTTGGGGACCTACATTAATGAATGGAAGTGAATGGATACGTTTTGCCATACAGATTTGTACGATTTCAAACCTAAAAATCGTGAGAACAAGTAGGATGATAAAATCGTGGTGTGAATGCACCCTAAGGAGAGCGAATCGACCGAGGAATCTCTTTGGTAGCGTGGTATTTAGGTAGTTGAGCTAATCGGGCAGCGTTGTAGTATTTTGTGAAATTGGGAACACTTGGCCCTCCTCTGATTCGTGGTGTATATAGGGTAGGTTGTGGTAGATGGGATTTAAGTTTGCCCCATATGAATTGTGCAGCTTTGCGTTGAAGAATGCGGAGGAAGTATGCTGGGACTTGTATTGGGAGTACGCTGAAAAGGTATAAGATCTTGGGTAGTATTGTCATCTTAATCACAGTAATATTGCCCATCCATGCTAATGGTAACGAAGACCAGTTTTTCATTGGGGTAGTTAATTGAGTCATCAAGGGTGGGTAATTTGCTGTATATAGGTTCGCTGGATTTGCCGTAAATGAGATTCCTAGATATGTAGTGTGTGTTGTCGACCAGCTAAAAGGAAGGGAGTCTTGTAATTGTGCCTGTAATTCAGATGAAAGTGAAATATTTAGGGCTTTGGATTTGTGGGGATATATTTCAAGACCAGATATTAGGGTTGTCCCGATGCCACTTTTTTAAGACCGAGTACAAGTACCGATACTTTTTTTTTTTCAAGTACTCGCCGATACCGATGTCATGTGACAGTTTGACAGATGGGGACTGATAGGTGGCATTGACAGGTGGCTAGCACTTATGGGCACTGACTGGTGGCTGGCGCTGATGGGCACTAATAGGTGGCACTGACAGGTGGCTGGCACTGATAGGTGGCACTTGTGGGCACTGATAGATGGCACTTGTGGGCACTGATAGATGGCACTGATTGCACTTATAGGTGGAACTTGTGGGCAATGATTGCACTTGTGGGCACTGATGGCACTTGTGGGCACTGACAGGTAGCTGGCACTGAAATGCTGTGAAAAATATTTATTTGGAAAAAAAAAAAATGCTGCAACGCCCATCTTGATACACCCTGCCTTCGGCTGCAGTATACAGCAGCAGTCCTCTTGTTACACCCAGCCCGAAGAAAAAACAATGTTTTATTCTTACGCAGTTGTCTTTAGCCATATCCAGTGGTGTCACATGTTCTCTCTGCCCTCTTCTTTCACAAGTAGCTGTATACCTGTTTGTGCAGTTGGCGAACAACATATCTGCCAGCAATACATAGGCATTTACCACACACATTGGATACTTTAAAGTGGCTGTAAAGGCATAAAGGTTAAACCTCTGTGCAGCAGCCCCCATAATACGTCCTTGTGCCTGCCCGTGCCATTCTGCCGACGTATATCTGCGTGCAGCGGTCAGCATGTGGTTAAGATGCACGTCCAAAAGTCTTTTAAAAATATCAATGCGCCCTGCTGACACCACCAGTTGTGGAAGAGAGTTCTACATCCTTATCGCCCTGACAGTGAAAAAAAGCCTGGGGAACTGTACTGCAAAATACAGATACACCACATCCACAGGCTTCCCCCTATGTAGATGGCAGCTCACTTCCTTGTAGAATGTTAACAGGTTGGTCTGGCAGGAATGACCCTTCGTAAACCCATACTAATTACTACTAATGATACTGTTTTCTTCTATACACTCATCCTGCACACCAACGGGTGTGCTGACCAGTGTTACTCATCTTCCTTTAAAAAAGTAATTTCGTTACAGTTACAAATTACTTGTCTGAAAAAGTAATTGAGTTAGTGACTCAGTTACTTCATTGGCAAAGTAATTAGTTACTCAGCAAAGTAACTGACTTTTTTTTGCCGACGTATAAGACGACACTGTGCCTGTAACATGCCTCACTGTGCCTGTAAGTTACAGGCACAGTGAGGCATGTTACAGGCACATGTTACCACTGCAACACACACTACACTGACCACTGCAACACAGACTACACTACACTGACCACTGCAACACAGACTACACTACACTGACCACTGCAACACAGACTACACTGACCACTGCAACACAGACTACACTACACTGACCACTGCAACACAGACTAGACTACACTGACCACTGCAACACAGACTAGACTACACTGACCACTGCAACACAGACTAGACTACACTGACCACTGCAACACAGACTACACTACACTGACCACTGCAACACAGACTACACTACACTGACCACTGCAACACAGACTACACTACACTGACCACTGCAACACAGACTACACTACACTGACCACTGCAACACAGACTACACTACACTGACCACTGCAACACAGACTACACTACACTGACCACTGCAACACAGACTACACTACACTGACCACTGCAACACAGACTACACTACACTGACCACTGCAACACAGACTAGACTACACTGACCACTGCAACACAGACTAGACTACACTGACCACTGCAACACAGACTAGACTACACTGACCACTGGAAGCCTACAAGCATGGAGGTAACCAGGCAGCAACATCCAGAATGTTCGCTGGTGTAGCATGGAGTGCACCAGTGGCCATGCTGGTGAGAGGGATGGAATCCCTGTCTGAAGGTGTGCACCAAATGGCTGCAGCCAGGCTATGGGCAGAGACGCGGCCATATCTAGTAGATGGTGTGTGAGTGTGGTACGGTACCTGCAGTGCGGGAGTCTTTGGGGGCCGGTGTGACAAGAAAGGCCGCAGCGGCCGGCCTAGGCCAAGCTGGTGTCCGAGGGCCCGGGTCCGAGGAGCCTTGCCTCACGGGAGCCGAGCTGAAGGCGGAAAGAGGAGGCATACCTTTTGTGTGAACCTCGGCTTTAAAGGGGTTGTAAAGGTTCGAACACATACGTAAGTTGCGCCCACATATGTAAACGATTTTCAAATCACACATGTGAGATATTGCCGTGAACGGTAGAGTGAGAGCAATAATTCTAGCACAAGACCTCCCCTGTAAGCAAAACATGTAACCTGTAAAAAAATTGTAAGCGCTGCCTATGGGGATTTTTACGTACCGAATTTTACACCATTCTAAAATGTGACATATTGAGTATCTATTTACTCGGCGTAACATCATCTTTCACATTATGTAAAAAATCTGGCGAACGTTACTGTTTTTTTTTTATGCGTTTGAAAAATAGCTGCGCAAATACCGTGCGAGCGACCACCATTTTATTTTCTAGGGTCTCTGCTAAAAAACATATACAGTGGAACCTCGGATTGCGAGTAGCGCGGTTAACAAGCGCTTTGCAATACAAACACTGTATTTTAAAAAATCCTAACTCGGTTTGCGAGTGTTGTCTCGCAACACGAGCAGGATTCAAGCCAAATCGGTGTGCAGTACCGCGTTTGGCCTGAGGTGGGGGGGGGCGCCAGAGCCGTGCTGAGGTCAGACGAGCTGTCCTCTGGCCTTTCCAGAGGGCAAATTCAAAGTGTGACAGCACTGAAAGCTAAAAATTGGCCTTTTTAGGAAGGGGTTAGTTAACCTAAAAAAATAGAAATAAAGATCCTGCTCCTTTAAAGCATGTTATACAAGACAGTGTTTGTGCTGTGTCATTTGGCCCCCTGTATCACTTGAAATGCCTGGCTGGTTTTGCTAGTTTCTACCCTCCCCCTGTACGATGACCCAGATATATCAGGGCTGCTGAGCCCTGATACCATTGTCAGCTTGCATGCCTCCGTCAGCCGCAGCCCTCCCCTGTGTCTCCTGTGTCCTCGCCTCCCCCCTCCAATCCCCTCTCTGCCTGTCTGATCCATGTCCGCGCCAGCCCCTCCCATCCTGCTGCTCAAATTACTGTTTCTTTTTAATATAATCCTCACCTTTTTAAAGCGTTTGTAAAGGAAAACATTTTTTACATTTTTAAAATAACAAACATGTTATACTTGCCTCCACTGTGCAGTTAGTTTTGCACAGCGTGGCCCCGATCCACGTCTTCTGGGGGTCTCTGGTCCTCCCCGCAATTACTCACCACAGTCATGCGAGAGCTCGCATGGTGGTCAGTAATTGCGGGCGTCCTCCCGTTTTACAGCGAGCGGCCATAGCAGCTCACTGTATCACTGGGCCCCGCCCCTTGGCTCGCCGCGTCACTGGATGTGATTGACAGCAGCACCAGCCAATGGCTGCGCTGCTCTCAATCCATCTGCTCTAGCCAATCAGCGGCCAGGCTGAGCGGCGAAGAGGATATCGGGACCGCGCGGGACTTTCGAGGGGTCAGGTAAGTATAACGGGGGGGGGGGGGGGGGCGACGGCAGCAGCATTCGATGTTTTTTCACCTTAATGTATAGATTGCATTAAGGTGAAAAAAAAAATTTCTTTACAACTCCTTTAAGGTAATGGCCCCCTGTGACTGTGCTTTATAAAAATAATGCTGTTGTTTACAGAGTACTGATCTGCGCTTATTGACCCACCTCTCTCTCCTCTTTTGGCCCGACAGATGAAGCGAGTGGGGCCGCCTCACTCTTCCTCCCCTGCTGACTGACATCAGCAGGGATCCCTGGCCCCGCCCATTGCATCTGTTGGGCTGAGGGAGGAGATAGGCAATGGGTCAATGAGCGCAGAATTGTATAAAGCACAGTCACAGGGGGCTATTACATTAAAAAACTGAGAAGATTATGTAAAGCTACATTGGTGGGTTAGCAACCACTTTTAAGTGCTCAAGTGGACAAGTGATTAAAAGGGTTGTAAAGGAATTTTTCATTTTTTTTTCCTAAATAGCTTCCTTTACCTTAGTGCAGTCCTCCTTTACTTACCTCATCCTTCGATTTTGCTTTTAAATGTCCTTATTTCTTCTGAGAAATCCTCACTTCCTGTTCTTCTGTCTGTAACTACACACAGTAATGCAAGGCTTTCTTCCTGGTGTGGAGAAAGCCTCTTGAGGGGGCGAGCAGGAGGGTCAGGACACACTAACACGCAGCTCCTTTCTCTATCTGCAAAGTAGAGAGTGTCCTGACTTGCCTGCTCCCCCCTCCCCCCTCAAGAGGCTTTCTCCACACCAGGGAGAAAGCCTTGCATTACTGTGTGGAGTTACAGACAGAAGAACAGGAAGTGAGGATTTCTCAGAAGAAATAAGGACATTTAAAAGAAAAATCGAAGGATGAGGTAAGTGAAGGAGAACTGCATTAAGGTAAAGGAAGCTATTTAGGGGGGGAAAA
This sequence comes from Rana temporaria, assembly GCF_905171775.1. Classification (NCBI taxonomy): domain Eukaryota; kingdom Metazoa; phylum Chordata; class Amphibia; order Anura; family Ranidae; genus Rana; species Rana temporaria. Next base: position 102,007,648 of record NC_053500.1, read on the forward strand.
AAATCCTTTACAACCCCTTTAAGGGTTTTATATTGAAATGTTATATTGTTTTTTGTGTTTAGAATTTTGCACATGGTCTTTTTTGCATAATGGCATTGATTATATGAATTGGTTTACTGTAATCATTTTTGATACATTCAATATGTGTTATGGATGTATTTTTTATTTCACTACATGCACTTTATGATGTGATTAATGACAGCGCAGCAGTTGTCTTTTTAAGTGGTCAATACTAGTTCTATTTTTGTAATACAATTTCCTTACTGAGAACGATAACTGAGACACCAGCATACAACATGTATTATTCTCTTTCTTGTTGTTCTTTATAGAGATGTGATCTTTGCCCACATAAAGAGGGGGCGCTTAAGAGAACGGACAATGGAGGTAAGTTAAGATACTAGGTTTATATGGTGGCCTACCATCAGCGTATAAAGAGTGCAAGCATTATGTAGTAGTAAAACATTCTGGCTAAAGGGCCAGTTCACACCACATGCAGTCCAGTGCGTTTTTTTCTGCATCAAAAATGCATGGTTCCCAGTGGCATAGTTCACACCAGTGCAGTCAGTTCCAGGGCTTTCCAGTCTCAGAAAAAAAAGTAGAACATGCTGCATTTCTTTCTGCACTGGCCTGTACTGGAATGCAGTAAAACACACCGGAATGCACTGGAATGCGTCAAAAACGCACCGGACCCCAGTACAGTGGGGGAAAAAAAGCATCAGAACGTACCAAAACCGCGTTAAAAATGAGTGCAGAAACGCATCCAGTACGGATCTGGAGTGCGTTTTTGTGGCGTGCACCAGCCCTAAAAGCTAAACTCTAGCTTCTCTATGTACAATTAATGTTGCAGAAAAAAAAAGCTTTCTGTATTTTAGGATAAGGCATTACCTCAGCCTCCAGCTTGTTCCATAGAAAATGTTCATGACTTCCTGCTATGTAGATTTAGGACATGAAAACTGTTAAGACACTGGAAGTAATTCACCAGCTGACCTCATAGGGTCACACCCTGCAGAATTAAGTTGCAAAAATAAATATTAACAACAACTTTATCAGTGCAGCCTATCAGTGCTTGTCAGTGCCACGTCATTAGTTCTCATCAGTGCAGCCTCATCATTGTCCATCAATGCCCATAAATGCAGCCTATCAATGTTTATCAGTGCTCATCAATGCAGCCTACCAGTGTCCATCAGCACAGTTTCATCAGTGCCCATCAGTGCAGCCTCATCAGTGCCAGTCAATGCAGTCTATCAGTGCCTATTATTGCAGCCTCATTGGTGTCCATGAATGCAGCCTCATCAGTGCCTATGAATGCAGCCTATCTCTGCACAGGGATCACAGGGAGGAGAGCCGGCCGGAACACACAGATGAACTCTTGCTGTAACACCGCTTTTATCTGAAATGTGGCCGCTGTTAAAGTCCTGCCTCCTGGACCGGCTCCTATGATAGACGTCATACTACTTCAATTTCCTGGCATTGGACCACTGTGCTGTCTATCATAGGATCCGATTCAGGAAGCGGGACTTTGTTTGGCAGTGGCCAGCGTTTCAGATACAAAGCTGTGTCAGAAAAGGAGTTCCCCTCTCTTTGTGATCCGGCCGGCTCTCTTCTTCCTCTCCTTTCCCCAATTTACTGGCCGATCGCTTGGGGGAGAATCGGCTCCCTTTTAACCCCACCTGATGCAAATCCCCCCCCCCCCCTCCGATGCAGCTCCACACTCGCCCTAACCTAATTTCCACTCACCAAATGTGAGCAGGTGAGTGTAAATTTTGAGGGCTTCACTATACAATCTGATTGTACAATCTCCTTTAGAGCTACCATAAATTTTGTAGTGCAAGGGCCTACCTGATTGGATAGATAGGTGTGTCCTCCTATTATATAGTTTATCCTTATCCGCTCTGTGCTATCAAACCTCATCACTGACTTTAATTGACAGCAGCTGCCTCAGCAAAGCCTGTGAGACCAGGAAGTGAGCAGAGAGAGTCACTGTAGATGGACAAAGCTCTGGATCGAGGGAGGACTAAGGTAAGTATTGGGGTTGGGGGTGGAGACACTTATACCAAAACATGCTTTAAGAAATGCTTTTTAGAAACATGCTTTAACCCTCCTGGCGGTATTCCCGAGCGTGACTCGGGGTGGATTTTTTGTGCTAAAATCGGTAACCCCGAGTCACGCTCGGGGTAGCTATGCAGAGCCCGCAGCGCACGCTGGCTTACCTTGTTCCTGGATCCAGCGATGCCACCGCGCTGTGTGAGCGAGCGGGACCTCGCTCGATTCACACAGTGTCCTCCTGTGCCGCCGATCTCCGTTCCCTGCGACGTTACGACGCACGGGGGCGGAGATCGGCGCCAAATTCAAAAAGGTAAACAAACACTATACATACAGTATACTGTAATCTTATAGATTACAGTACTGTATGTAAAAAATACACACCCCCCTTGTCCCTAGTGGTCTGCCCAGTGCCCTACATGTACTTTTATATAATAAAAACGGTTCTTTCTCCCTGCAAACTGTAGATTGTCCATAGCAACCAAAAGTGTCCCTTTATGTCAAAAATGGTTTTAGATCAGCTAGAAAACAGCGATAATAAATTATAATCACTTGCAGAATTGAGCGATAGCGATTTGTGGGGAAATTCGTCATAAAAATAAATAAATAATGACAGCAACAATTCTGCAAATGAGCAAATTTCAGTGATTTTGAGTTGATTACATTATTGAATAATTTTTATTAGAATTATATTATTATTTGTTATAATTATTTATAATTATTTATTATATTATAATTTATAATTTTGTTTTTAAAAAAAATGTCATACCCGGGATGCCTATTAGACTCTTGTTTGGTCAGATTTAAGTGAGTTATTCCTAAAAATTACAGGCCTACAGTATAAAACGCCAAATTTCCTTGCAAATAATGGTACCGCTTTCAGAACCTTTTTTCTGAAAGAATCATACCGCCAGGGAGGTTAAGAAATGCTTTTTAAAAATGCTTTAACCACTTCCCGCCCAGCCTATAGCAGATTGACGGGCAGGCGGATGTTCAGTTATCCTGACTGGGCATCATATGAAGTTCAGCAGGATAACACGCTGGCGCATGCCCGTGGGGGTGTGCAGAGCAGCGATAGCAAGAATGACACGCCGCATCCCTGATCGTGGGAAGAAGCCTCTGACATAGCTGATCATAGCTGATCATCGCGTGAACCAGGAAGTGCCAGTAAATTACATTCCTCGGTTCGCACTGACAGGGAGAGCCGATCGGCAGCTCTCCCTGTCAGAGGCGGGTCTGTGCTGATAATTAGCACATCGATTATCAGCACAGCCCCATCAGATGTGCCACCACATATACTAAAAAGTGCCCATAAGCTGCCAGTTGGTGCCCCATAAAAAACGGATGACAGTGCCCATCACAGTGCCAATAAGTGCCCATATCAGTGGCAATTAGTGCCCACCTCAGTGCTAGTCAGTGTCCATCACAGTGCCCAGCAGTAAAACCTGCCAGTGCCTCATCAGTGCTGCCCATCAGTCCAACCTGTCAATGCCAATCAGTACTGCCTATCAGTGCCCATCACAGCCACCCATCAGTGCCGCCTGTTTGTGCCCATCAGTGCCCTCTATCAGTGCCCATCAATTCTACATATCAGTGCCTCCTCATCAGTGCCCATCAGCGTTGCCTCATCAGTGCCCGTCAATGAAGAAGAAAACAAGATTTTATAACCGAAACAAAGAAAACATTTTTTTTTTCAAAGATTTCATATTTTTTAGTTTGTTTGGCAAGAAACAAAAACCGCCAAAAGAAAGCTCTATTTGTGGGAACAAAATTATAAAAATGTTGTTTGGGTACAGTATTGCATGACGGCGCAATTGTCATTCAAAGTGTGACAGGACTGAAAGCTGAAAATTGTCCTGGGCCGGCAGGGGTGAAAGTGCCTGGTATTGAAGTGGTTAAGGTAAAAACAAGTTTAGGCTTTAGAACCACTTTAAACCCAAAGTATAAAGATCTCTAAATGACTCCTATTTGGTCTTTTAAATATACAGTACCATTGAAAACATTGGGGTTGATTTACTAAACAAATACACTGTGCACTTTGCAAGTGCTGTTGCACTACTTTTCCACAGAGCTTAGTGCAGTGAAGCTTTGTTCATTTCCATCATCCAATCATGTGCAAGCAAAAATGCTATATTTTTTTTATTTTTCTTACGCCTGTTTGGGTATTCTTTACAAAGTGAAGCTTCACCACATTCACTAAGCTCTGGGGAAAATTAGTGCAACTGCACGTGCAAAGTGAACAGTCTTTTTGCCTTTAGTAAATCAACCCGACGTTGTTATATATGTGCAATGCATGCAAAAAATACCTGTTGTTCTGTCTGTGCATTATTATTATCAGTTAGCATAGTTCCCAGCTATTTCCGCGGACTACAGAACACCTTCTCCTATGTTGTGGAGAAGAGAGGAGGAGAAAGTGTTTTTTTGTGCTGCTCTTTCTCATATACAGTACAGACCAAAAGTTTGGACACACCTTCTCATTCAAAGAGTTTTCTTTATTTTCATGACTATGAAAATTGTAGATTCACACTGAAGGCATCAAAACTATGAATTAACACATGTGGAATTATACATAACAAAATAGTGTGAAACAACTGAAAATATATTTCATATTCTAGGTTCTTCAAAGTAGCCACCTTTTGCTTTGATTACTGCTTGGCACACTCTTGGCATTCTCTTGATGAGCTTCAAGAGGTAGTCACCTGGCGCAGCACCCCATCACTTTCCTTCTTGGTCAAATAGCCCTTACACAGCCTGGAGGTGTGTTTGGGGTCATTGTCCTGATGAAAAATAAATGATGGTCCAAATAAACGCAAACCGGATGGAATAGCATGCCTCTGCAAGATGCTGTGGTAGCCATGCTGGTTCAGTATGCCTTCAATTTTGAATAAATCCCCAACAGTGTCGCCAGCAAAGCACCCCCACACCATCACACCTCCTCCTCCATGCTTCACGGTGGGAACCAGGCATGTAGAGTCCATCCGTTCACCTTTTCTGCGTCGCACAAAGACACGGGGGTTGGAACCAAAGATCTCAAGTTTGGACTCATCAGACCAAAGCACAGATTTCCACTGGTCTAACGTCCATTCCTTGGCCCAGATTCAAGAAGCACTTGCGCCCGCGCAACCATAGGTTGCGCGGCGCAAGGGCTTACTTGCTCCGGTGTAACGAGTGCTCCTGATTCAGGAACCTCGTTACACCGACTGCAGCCTAGGATGTGACAGACATAAGCCTCCTTATGCCTTCACATCCCAGGCTGCATTCTTGCGTTGGCCGCTAGGGGGCGCGGCCATTGTGATCGGCGTATAGTATGCAAATTGCATACTACCACCGATTCACAAAAGTTGCGCGGGCCCTGCGCACGCAAGGTACGGAGTTTCCGTACGGCGCCTTTAGCATAAGGCTGCTCCTGCTAATAGCAGGCGCAGCCAATGCTAAAGTATAGCTGCGCCTCCCGCCCGTGAAATTTAAATTTCACGTCGTTTACGTAAGTGAACCGTGAATGGCGCTGGACGCCATTCACGTTCACTTAGAAGCAAATGACGTCCTTGCGACGTCATTTGCCGCAATGCACGTCGGGAAAGTTTCCCGACGGAGCATGCGCTGTTCGCTCGGCGCGGGAGCGCGCCTAATTTAAATGATTCCCGCCCCCGGCGGGATCATTTACATTAGGCAGCCTTGCGCCCGGCTGTTTAGCATATTGCCCGCGCAATTTACGGAGCAACTGCTCCGTGAATCGCGGGCAAAGCGCAATATTTGCGTGGGCGCAGAGAAAAAAATTTGCTCTTTGCCCACGCAAATATTGCGCGATTCTACCTGAATCTGGGCCCTTGTGTTCTTTAGCCCAAACAAGTCTCTTCTGCTTGTTGCCTTTCTTTAGCAGTGGTTTCCTAGCAGATATTCTACCATGAAGGCCTGATTCACACAGTCTCCTCTTACCAGTTCTAGAGATGTGTCTGCTGCAAAAGGTGGCTACTTTGAAGAACCTAGAATATGAAATATATTTTCAGTTGTTTCACACTTATTTGTTATGTAGAATTCCACATGTGTGAATTCATAGTTTTGATGCCTTCAGTGTGAATCTCCAATTTTCATAGTAATGAAAACTCTTTGAATGAGAAGGTGTGTCCAAACTTTTGGTCTGTACTGTGTGTGTGTATATATGTATATGTGTGTGTGTATATATATATATATATATATATATATATATATATATATATATATATATATAATATAAAGTTGGTGTTGTCACCCTAGAACAGAGTGTCACTGTCATTATGACCAGATGAATATAAAAACAACAAAAATCATGAAAAAACAAAAACCAATGCACATCTAATGACTGGTATGATGCAATCTATTACATTTTATTTCTTAAAATTGCATACGCTTTAACAGATGATTTGGAAAGGTAAACATTTGTGTGTGGTTCTTCTATTGATGAAGAATTTCTTATATTTTATATATGGCATGCCAAGGTTATCTAATTTTGTGTGCATCTGTGCTGTTTGCCTGTTACAGTAGCACTGTAAGTTATATTGAGAGTTAAAGGGGTTGTAAACCCCCGCGGTTTTTCACTTCAATGCATTCTCTGCATTGAGGTGAAAAACCTCTTGTAGTGTACCAGCCCCCCAAAGCCCCCCTTTTACTTATTTGAGCCCGATCATTCCTGTGCCGGGGATGAGCACACCTGCTCCAGCCGGTGTCTCGGGTCCTGATTGAAAAGATTGATGGCAGCGCAGCCATTGGCTCCCGCTGCTGTCAATCAAATCCAATGATGCGGGAGCTGGGGGCGGAGCCGAGTCCTGCTATCAGAGTCAATGGATGCAGCAGCAGGACAGGGGAGCATGCCCGCACGGGTGCCCCAAAGGAAGAGCGCTTCTCTGACAGGCCACTCGAGAAGAGGAGGAGCCAGAACCTCTTCTGAGGGACCCCAGAAGAGGAGGATCGGACCACTCTGTGCCAAACAAACTGTAAGTATGTTTGTTTTAAAAAAATAAAACAAAATTTTTTTTTTACATATTCTTTAATTGCCTCTGCATATCTTCTGTGTTCTTATTTACAGTATGTTGTGTTTTTTTTTTTTTTTTTTTTACTCCATAGTAGCAAATGCTATTTGAAGTAAATGAGTAAAGGATATTCTTTTTGATTTTGACACTTTCTTAGGTTGGGCACATGTGGTATGTGCCCTGTACATCCCAGAGGTTCAGTTTGCCAATGTTTTGACAATGGAGCCTATTGTCCTGCAATATGTGCCCCATGATCGATTTAATAAGGTAACATTTTATTGTAATATTATTTATAAAATGTAACCATGATCCCTTCAGTCTGATTGTAGTTCATCCCACAGACATGCTACATATGTGAAGAACAGGGACGAGAGAGCAGGGCCGCTTCTGGGGCCTGTATGACCTGTAATCGGCATGGTTGTCGGCAAGCATTTCACGTGACATGGTAGGTGGTACAACTACACTGTCAATTTCTTTGGCCCTGAATATGAATTGTATACTAAAAAAATAAAATATTGACACAAATGTTATAACTGGAGATGGTATACCCATATTGCATGATTTTTGGTAAAATTAAACAGTCTAGAAAGGAGTATATCTGTTACTGAGTCAAATGTAATGCTTTTCAATCTTGGCATGTGGCAAGTATACTGTATATATTTAAAAAAAGGAGGTCTGGTGGGCACCGATGAGGTGGCACTGGTGGGCACTGATAGGCGGCGCTGGTATGCTGCACTGATGGGCACTCATAGGCGGCACTGATGGGCACTCATAGGCGGCACTGATGGGCACTCATAGGCGGCACTGATGGGCACTCATAGGCGGCACTGATGGGCACTCATAGGCGGCACTGATGGGCACTCTTTGGCGGCACTGATGGGCACTCTTTGGCGGCACTGATGGGCACTCTTTGGCGGCACTGATGGGCACTCTTTGGCGGTACTGATGGGCACTCTGGCGGCACTGATGGGCACTCTTTGGCGGCACTGATGGGCACTCTTTGGGGTACTGATGGGCACTCTTTGGCGGTACTGATGGGCACTCTTTGGCGGTACTGATGGGCACTCTTTGGCGGTACTGATGGGCACTCTTTGGCGGTACTGATGGGCACTCTTTGGCGGTACTGATGGGCACTCTTTGGGGTACTGATGGGCACTCTTTGGGGTACTGATGGGCACTTATGGGTGGCACAGATGGGCACTGATAGGTGGGCACTGGGCATAGATGGGCACTAAGAGGTGGCACTGATGGACACTGGGTGACACTGAGGGGTGGTTCTGATGGCATTGCTGGGCACAGTCAGTGCCCATTTGTGGGCCATGATTGGCATAGATTGCATTTAAAACATTTTTTAATTTTTTTTTTCATCTATTTGTGCTCTATTGAGCACTGGGGGGCACTCCCTGGTGGTCCAGTGTGGGGATCCGAGGGGGGGCTGCGCTGATAAACAATCAGCGCGAACCCCCCCTGTCAGGAGAGCCACCGATCGGCTCTCCTCTACTCACGTCTGTCAGACGCGAGTGAGGAAGAGCCGGTCAACGGCTCTTCCTGTTTACATTGTGATCAGCCGTGATTGGAGACGGCTGATCACGTGGTAAAGAGCCTCCGCTGGAGGCTCTTTACCAAGATCGGAGATGCAGGGTGTCAGACTGACACCCCGCATCACCGTTCGCCGCGCCCCCACGGGCGCGCGCCGGCATTAAATCCTGCAGGACGTCTATAGACGTCCAGTCAGGATTTCACAACCACTTCCCGGACGTCAATCTCCTATTGACCGGGCGGGAAGTGGTTAAACAAAGTACGTGGAGGATCAAGTGTTGTGTGGCATCATAATTAACATATCTATAATATATGTAAAAGAGTAGGACATTTGACTCATAATAATTCATATCCGATGGACTTTTTTCATCGGAAATTCCGATCGTGTGTGGGCCCCATCTGACTTTTTTTTCCGTCTGTGTTTAGAAATAGAACATGTTTTATTTTTTTCCGATGGGGAAAAAAAACTATAGGAAATTCCTATCGTCTGTCTGCCCCACTGCCACAGTTCACCTTGATTGGGGTTCGGGGGCCAAAGAAGTGGAAGTTGGAATAATGTGGAACATGCCTGCGGAGGTTTTGTTGGACAGAAAAGGTCCCTGCAGCCAGTGTCTGTAACAGTACATTTCTGCCATAAAACATACCCCATTGTGAGGAATTTGCCAGTACCCTTTGCATAGGTCGAGGGGGGGTCACTGTCACAGACGCTGGCTGTAGGGACCCTTTCTGCCCACAATTCACCTGGTTATATGTTATTGCTATTTTTCTATTTTTTGTTACATTTTTGAGGGACTGTTTTCTTGTATTTGTCCTGAAGACTATTCCTGGTTTGTTTGATTCAGAGCTATACATGTTCATTAAAAGAGCCGATCACATTGGCCTCTGTTCTATGTACTCCAATATAGGAGCTGGAAAGTCTGGGTGTGAATTCCCATTGTTAATTGTGTCGCCTATTGTTTCTGTCTGTTAACTAATCCTCTTGGAGGGTCCTACATGATAGGATTAGTCTTATGTTAACTGTACCTCATTACCTAATCATTGTTGGATGTTTATCCCAATGTGTATTATTTGATTTAGAGTTCATGCAGGGACTGCCCCTATTTCTGAATTGTATAGAAACCTGTATTTTTGTTCAATAAGTTCCAGTTCCAGAGCACCTAAGCTAGTGTTGGCTAGATCCTTGGGTGCTATGCCATATTCGGCTATATTACCCTGTTTCTGGGCCCAGACTGGAGGAAGTTATATCTTGACGGAAGCACCCAAGCTGGGTGCTAAGTGGTTCCATCACACATATATATTCTGGTGAGCCTTCAGTCTGTTTCAAGATAACACTGGGCATGTGGTGGAAAATTTTGGGGAGCTGAAGAACTGTGCACGATTTACTATTGATTCACCATGGACTTCACTATTACAACTTTATTTATACAGTGTCTTGATAAAGTATTCATACCCCTTGGAATTTTCCACATTTTGTCATGTTACATCCAAAAAGGTTAATGTATTTTATGTGCTAGACCAACACAAAGCAACACATAATTGTGAAGTGGAAGAAAAATTATAAATGGTTTTCAAAATAGTTTTACAAATAAATATCTGAAGTGTGGCATCCTTTTGTATCCAGCCCCCTTTACTCTGATACCCCTAACTAAAATCTAGTGGGACCTATTGCCTTCAGAAGTCACCTAATTACTAAATGGCATCCACCTGTGTATAGTTTAATCTCAGAATAAATGCAGCTGATCAGTAAAGCCCTCAGAGGTTTGTTAGAGAACCTTGGTGAACGCACAGCATCATGAAGGCCAAGGAACATACCAGACAGGTCAGGGATAAAGTTGTGGAGAAGTTTAAAGCAGGGTTAAGTTATAAACAAAATTCCAAGTTTTGAACATCTCAGAGCACTGTTCAATCCATCATCTGAAAATGGAAAGAGTATTCTGAAAATGGAAAGATAATGGCAACTGCAAGCCTACCAATACATGGCCGTCCACCTAAACTAACAGGTCGGGCAAGGAGAGCATTAATCAAAGCAGCCAAGAGGCCCATTGTAAATCTGGAGAAGCTGCAAAGATCCACAGCTCAGGTGGGAGAATCTGTCCACAGCCATTGTTGGGGGGAAAAAAAGCCACAAGAAGTCCTGTTTGCGAGAAGCCATGTAGGGGACACGGCAAACACGTGGAAGAAGGTGCTCTGGTCAGATTAGACCAAAAATTTAACTGTTTGGCCTAAAAGTAAAACGCTATGTGTGGTGGAAAACTAACACTGCACATCACCCTGAACCCACCATCCCAACTGTGAAACATGGTGGTGGCAGCATCATGTTGTGGGGATGCTTTTCTTCAGCAGGGAGAGGGAAGCTAGTCAGAGTTGATGGGAAGATGAATGGAGCGAAATACAGGGCAATCTTAAAAAACCTGTTAGGCCCTGTACACGCGGTCGGTCCATCCGATGAGAACGGTCCGAAGGACCGTTCTCATCGGTTAACCGATGAAGCTGACTGATGGTCTGATGTGCCTACACACCATCAGTTTAAAAACCGATCGAGTCCAACGCGGTGACGTAAAACACAACGACGTGCTGAAAAAAATGAAGTTCAATGCTTCCAAGCTTGCGTCGACTTGATTCTGAGCATGCGCGGGTTTTGAACCGATGCTTTTGCGTACTAACCGTCGGTTTTGACCGATCGGTTAGGCGTCGATCGGTTCAATTTTAAAGCAAGTTCTAAATTTTTCAACCGAAGGATAACGGACCGATAGGGCCCCCACACGGTCGGTTTGGACCGATGAAACTGAACTTCAGTCCGTTTTCATCGGTTTTGTCCGATCGTGTGTACAGGGCCTGAGAGTCTGCAAAATACTTGAGACTGGGGTGGAGGTTCACGTTCCAGCAGGCCAACGACTAAACATACAGCCAGAGCTACAATGGAATGGTTTAGATCAAAGCATATTCATGTGTTAGAAAGTCCAGACCTAAATCCAATTGAGTATCTGCGGCAAGACTTGAAAATTGCTGTTCACAGATGTTCTCAATCCAATCTGACAGAGCTTGAGCTATTTTGCAAAGGAATGCAGCCAAAGGTAGTTCTACAAAGTATTGGGCGGCTGAATACAAATGCACATCACACTTTGCAGGTATTTATTTGTAATACATTTTAAAAACCATTTTCCTTCCACTTCACAATTATGTGCCACTTTGTGTTGATTTATCACATAAAATCCCAATAAAATACATTTACGTTTTTGGTTGTAACTTGACAAAAGTGAAAATTTTCAAGGGGTGTGAATACTTTTTCAATGCACTGTAGCTTGTGAGTCATAGCCCCCCTCCTTACCCCTTTTAAGTGACCTTTGTTGTGTTCCTGCCACCAACTGTGTCTCTTATGCCCCGTACACATGATCGGAAATTCCGACAAAAGTCCGATGTGAGCTTTTGGTCGGAAATTCCTACTGTGTTTATGCTCCATCGGACTTTTGCTGTCGGAATTTCCGCCAACAAAAGATTGAGAGCAGGTTCTCTACTTTTCCGACGGAAAAAGTTCCTATCGAAAAATCCGCTCGTCTGTATGCAATTTCGACATGCAAAAAAACACGCATGCTCAGAATCAAGCAGAAGAGCCGAACTACCTATTCAACTTCATTGATCTCGGCTCGTTGAATTTTCGACAAGATTTGTGTGACCGTGTGTATGCAACACAAGTTTGAGCCAACATTCCGTCAGAAAAAATCCACAGTTTTCTTGTCGGAATTTCCGATCATTAGTGTTGCAGCCTATAAGGGAGGACTGGTTTTGGTTAGTGGTGTGCGAGCCAGGCCTTAAGTACTTACCTTGTATTCCGTTCCTTGGCTGTGAGGCATTTCCTTTGAGAAAGATGCTGGTGGGTCAGGGCAGTAGTGTGTTCCTGGGCACTCTTTTGAGTTAGGACCTTACTTTTGTGTTAAATCTCTGCTGGTTGCTGTTTCTGGAACCCGAATATCCAGAAAGCCTTCTTCCAAAACTCCCGCTAATTGCTTGTTCTTCGAGGGACCGTGTCTCTTAAGAGCTGTGTTAAACACACACATTAAGGATGTCACTGAGGGTAAATATTCTCTCTACCCCAGCAGTAAAAGTCTAGACCTCCCAGGGAGGCAAAAAAGACTAATGCCGCGTACACACGATTGGAAATTTCGACAACAAAACCATAGATTTTTTTCAGACTGAATTTTGGCTAAAACTTGTCTTGCATAAACACGGTCACACAAATGTTGTTGGAAATTCCGAATGTCAACAACGCGGTGGCGTGCAACACTACGACGAGCCGATAAAAATGAAGTTCAATGATTCCGAGCATGCGTAGGATTTTTGTGTGTCGGAATTGCATACAGACAATCAGAATTTCTGACAAGAACTTTTACTGTCGGAAAATTTTTAAGAACCAGCTCTCAAATTTTTCTTGTCAGAAATTCCGACAGCAAATGTCCGACCAAAAGCTCACATTGAACATTTGTTGTCGGAAATTCCAACCGTGTGTACGCGGCATTACTCTTGTTATTCTCAAGCTTACTTGCATAAGGCATAAGCCAGGAGCCAAGTTCATCCGCTAACCCAGAGTCCCAAAATTCCCTTAACCTTTAGGCAGGTCACTTTTAGCATGAAGAGATGTCCCATTTTAGGGTGGACAGCAGGCTAAGCACCATTTCAGATGTCTCGGCAGGAGGTGGTTTCCAAGGGCTACAAAGCAGAGTTCTATTCTCAGCCTCTCAAAGAATAAAGTCTTTATCAATGTTCTTCTGTCACTGTACAGATTAGCAGGCCTCCCTACAGCCCTTGCTAGTATCCAGCAGCAGAGGGTTATCGCCCCAGTTTCCCTGGTGGTATGGTTTTAGGGATTTTTATCTAACCTTTTCACAGTACTGGAACCAAAGCAGACAGTTTGCCACATCCCGTTCTCAAGGCTCTGTATGTCTTTATTCATTGCCAAAATTCCACATAAATTTATTTGTCTCCCTTCTTTAGAGAGTTACTGGTCTCTGTACACATTGAGGACACAGCTGAATCTCCTGTGTCCTCACTTGCTGTGGGTCCTCAAAATGTTAATTTTGTTGCCCTGCCTTGTGGCCTGTCTTCAGCACTCTCTTGTTCACCAATGGTTCTAGTTAGTGTCATTCCTTGGTAAAAATGTATTGAGAATTCCCATTGTAGATTACTTGGATGATCTCCTGCTGAGAGAAGAGTCCGCACAACTCTTGACAGACAACATGGCAAGAACAATTCCAACCTTAAAGAGGCTCACTTGGATTCTGAACTTTCATAAGTCTGTGTCGGGTCTGTGTTGGAACCAACTTATCCCTTGGAGTACCTGGGCATGGTCCTGAACACAGCTCAAGCCAGAGTTTTTTTTCCCATATACAAGAAAAGATGCAAACTCCTACCAAACTCTGACTCTTCAGTTCTTGAGCCTTCCCACCCTTTGCTTTTGCATTCAAGTCCTGAGGCTGATGAAATGCAGCCCCATTTGCCCAGTTCTTATTCCTTTATCTTAACATCCTATTAGGAAGAGAACATCCAATTTTGGATATCTGGAGATGCCTTCTCAGCTATCTAGATACTAGAAGAGTCTTCAAAAGATTGGGCCCTTTGAGATGCTCGAGGGTCTAAAAAGCATGATTGCCAGGTGGTGGAGGGGGGGGGGGGCTTGATGAATACTATATCATTGGTATATAAGTGTCATGGATCTTAAGATATTAAAGTGTTTCTACTTGACATCTGTTACACAGGAGAGGGACATTCAATGCAAGGACACCGGCTATTGAAATGCTAAGTGGAACCAGCTAGAGAAATACCTTTTATTGTGCTCTGCAGGCTAAGAGCGGGTGTCGGAGACACTCCGTCTGGCTAAAAAACTATGGATTGAAGGTTAATTGAATCTAGAATGTATGTGTGAAGATGTATGTGTTTATTGTTCTAAAGGTCAGAAGCCTCCTGTCAGCTGTATTGAATTAGCATTCTATTGTCTAAAGCAATGTAACCTCTCAGAGGTAGTAATTAAGTAGTCCGGGTTATTGTGTACATTGATTACCCCCTGGGGCTTCTGTCTCAATACACAAGTCTTTCTATCCAAGCTATTGGACCAATCCCTGTTGACAATTTCAAGTCCTCATTTGCATGGTCAAGGAGGACTTGAGTGAAGACTGGATATACTTTACAATTGACCAATAGGAAAGCGGTTGTTGGGAGTGGGATGTTCCAAAATTCTGTATAAAAGTGTGCTGTGTACTTGAAATAAAGAGTCCTGCTTGAACTTACATACAGCCTGCCTGGTGTTTGTTCTTAATGGGTCTGAATGGCACATAGCTGTAGTTCGGACCCCGGAACCTTGGATGACTGGACCATCAGACGCTGCAATCTGCAAGCTGACTCACTGGTAGCAGAGGAGTGTCGGGAGAGCAGGACCTGGGCGAGGAAGGATCTTGTCACATTGGTGGCAGCAGTGGGATTGGTCCAATAGCTTGGATAGAAAGACTTGTGTATTGAGACAGAATGTGACGAGATCCTTCCTCGCCCAGGTCCTGCTCTCCCGACACTCCTCTGCTACCAGTGAGTCAGCTTGCAGATTGCAGCGTCTGATGGTCCAGTCATCCAAGGTTCCGGGGTCCGAACTACAGCTATGTGCCATTCAGACCCATTAAGAACAAACACCAGGCAGGCTGTATGTAAGTTCAAGCAGGACTCTTTATTTCAAGTACACAGCACACTTTTATACAGAATTTTGGAACATCCCACTCCCAACAACCGCTTTCCTATTGGTCAATTGTAAAGTATATGCAGTCTTCACTCAAGTCCTCCTTGACCATGCAAATGAGGACTTGAAATTGTCAACAGGGATTGGTCCAATAGCTTGGATAGAAAGACTTGTGTATTGAGACAGAAGCCCCAGGGGGTAATCAATGTACACAATAACCCGGTCTACTTAATTACTACCTCTGAGAGGTTACATTGCTTTAGACAATAGAATGCTAATTCAATACAGCTGACAGGAGGCTTCTGACCTTTAGAACAATAAACACATACATCTTCACACATACATTCTAGATTCAATTAACCTTCAATCCATAGTTTTTTAGCCAGACGGAGTGTCTCCGACACCCGCTCTTAGCCTGCAGAGCACAATAAAAGGTATTTCTCTAGCTGGTTCCACTTAGCATTTCAATAGCCGGTGTCCTTGCATTGAATGTCCCTCTCCTGTGTAACAGATGTCAAGTAGAAACACTTTAATATCTTAAGATCCATGACAATAAGAATGATCTTTAGCAGCATCATGGGCAGACAAAGCAAGAGCATCAGTACATAAATTCTGCAGAGCCACTACTGGGTCTAATCATGTTAGAGTAGAGGTCCTGGAAGATTCCTAGAAATAATATTACCGATAACCCTTATTTGCACTAGATTAATGACAAAAGGAGCCTATTTGGTTATTATGACCAACAGACCACTTTTCCTCTCCTGGTTTTATAAATTAGTGTATTGTTTATCATTGTTCCCTTCCACCTTAGTGCTCAGATGGCTGGTCTTCTATGTGAAGAGGAGGCTCAGGAGGTTGACAATGTCAAGTACATTGGATACTGCAAATATCATTTCAACAAGATGGCGAGAGATCCACAGGTATCTAATTTTGTTTCTCTATATACTGTTTGTTGTTTTCATTTTATTTGCCACATACCTTCCTATCTGTCCTGGGAAGCACTGATTTCTGTGTTTTTGTGCTGCATTTTTACCTTTTGAAATATGATATGCTTTGTCTGGAAATTTCTTCTTGGTGATGATCTTGTAGAAACCAGTAGTTTGCTTTGGAAATTGGAGTTGGTGGTTTTAACAAGTTAATTGTGAACTCTGTGGAGATTGGACATAACAATAATGAGTGCAGTTATGTATAAATGAACAAATTATACATTTAAGTGCCACATCTATAAGGAGCTGGATTTGAAATCGGCCTCTTGGAATCCCATGCACAACACCAAACAGAAGGCTCTACAGTGTTGACAGGAGGAAGAGAGAGCAGATATCTCTTCTGTCCAACCAGTAGGCTGGGTTGTGTTTTGATCAGTATTCCTGGACAAGAGATTGAGGATTGGCTGTCTGACAAGGGCATCTGGATTAGAACCCTTTGGCAACTAGAAAAGTTTCCTTATACTGTTCTAAAGAGTGTAGAGTTTGCATTTCCCCCCCTTTTTTTTTTTTTTTTCTTTTTTTTTATAGTGAACTAAGTGGAAAGAGCCTCCCTCTTGTTTGTCAGTAGCTTATTATTAGAAGTAGTTGTGCTCATTAACTCACTGTAAAAAATATGATTTCTTCTTTTCCCCCATTAGAAAGTCTCCCGACTCCCTTGTCCCATCATCCCTGGCCGCTGCAGTCGGTCAGCTTCCCCTTCTGTGGAAAAACCCCTCTTTTACAAAGAGAGGCAGAAAAAGGTATGTATATCTTTATACAGTTTAGGTCATAATTATTTATAGATGCACCTCTTTCTACTTGGATAACTTTTTTACTTTCCTAGAGTCATAAGGACAGGGAGCGAGTTCGACATAGGAAGCACCGTGATTCACCAGGGCACATACCTGTCCCACCCCTACTACCCATCTCTGTGGAGAAGGTATATCTTCCTGTTCCTTCTCTGCCACTAAAATTAATTGTCAAAATAAAAATGTTATACTTGTTCTAGTATGTATACTATATTTCCTTTTCATAAATCATGGGACACAGAGTCAGGCTAATAAAATTCATTACCTGCTGGGTAATACTCCATCATCAGGTGAATGGGAGCTGGTAGACCAAGGTCTTTAGACAGGAAGTGATCCCCTATATAATCCCTCATATACAGGAAGTTAGTTCAGTTTTTTTTCCAGTGTCTACAAGGGGGGTGGCACGTTTTTTGAGTCCTCTGAGCTCCTGGTCTCTATTCCCACAAACGGTTCCAAAAATGAATCGAGGGATTGACCGATCAGTTCCATTTGACACAGACTTTACAGCTTAGATAAATGCTAACCAAACCTCGCAAAGAAGACTCAAGATCCTGCAAGGTTTTGCCTGTAATGTGACCTCTGGGCACTGGACCCTGCAAAGTGGAATCCTGGACACTACAGCGCTAAGGCATTTTGCAGGGTGTTGTACAGATCCAAGGGAGTGGACCCTAAACATGAAAAGGGTACCCAGTCCTTGAAGGTCCTCAAGTGACAGGAACCCGACGGGATGGGTGAAGATTGGGCTCTTACTTTCTAAGCTGCCCTGCGTTTAGACGGATAAGTGAAACCCCTTTTTTATTTTATTTTTATATATAGTGGGGTGTCCCAGTGATTGTAACAATCAGTCAAGCTAGCTAAGGGCTGGACACCTGTCTGCGGTGATCATGCAGGGGAGTTTTTCGATAGCTGTGGGTGTTTGCAAAGTGTACCTTTTTTGCTTGTGTCTGGCTGTTTTTTACCTGTATGATGGTGCACAGCGCTGCGCCATTTCGCCTTGGATTTACCAGGGCGCACATGCATTCGCAAAGGCGCCCCTAAAAACGTTGTTTATTTTGTTTGACAACTAAGTGCTCATATGCATTGAGGTGTGTTAAATCTACACCCAAGTACTCCCTTTTTGTGGCTAGTAAATGTCTTAAAAAAAGAGGAGCGGGACTAACTACAGGGAAGGGCACACCTATGTCGTTGGTAGTTCCTGATGAACCTAGTCGTATCCCTAGTGTTGTATCCCCTGAAAGACCAGAGGCTTTTGGGCACTCTGAGCCACTGCGCATATCTGGTATTGTGCCTACAGTCAGCACTGCTGCCTCACCCTTTATCACTAAGGATGAACTGTCCTCAGCCCTAGCCGGCTTAGAGCACAGAATGGCTGCTATGATTGCCTCCGTCCCCCAAGGTGGCAAGAAGCATGACAGATCCCCCTCCCCGGAAGCCTCCATGTCTGGAGCAGGAATCGGTTGAGGATGGGGAAGAGCTTGAAGCTCAGGATTTAGTGGAGTGCCCGGCAGATGAGTCTGCTTCCGAGCACTCTGGACAAAAAGACATTCAGCCGGTATCTACCTCTCAATCAGAGGCTCTTGATCCTGACGCTTACCGAAATGGTTGCTCTGGCTTTAAGTTGCCAATTAATGAGGTCACTGAGCCTCTTTGGTTCTCTTTGGGATCCCTGAGGCCTCTTCAGGCCACACAGTCTTTCCCCCTTCACGCCCTGTTGGAAGAGGCTGTGTATGCTTGTCATTGTAATAGCTTATTTCTCTCACATGGCCTGTGCATAACACAAATGACACCACAAAATACATTCTGCTACTACTGAGTATTACGATACCACATGTGTGGGACTTTTTTTACTGCCTGGCCACATACAGAGTCCCAACATGCAGGGAGCACCATCAGGTGTTCTAGGAGCATTAATTACACATCTAACTTGTTGACTACCTATTACACTTTTGAAGGCCCTGTAACACCAGAACAATGGAAACACCCACAAAATGACCCAAGTTTGGAACGCTAACACCCCATAATCTATGAGGCATAATGAGTCTTTTGAACGGTTCAATTTTTTTCCAGAAGTTTTTGGAAAATATGGAATTTTTTTTTTAAAAACACTTTTTTTTTAATACAAAGTTGTCCGTTTGTAAGATATTTCCAACACATAGCATGTACATAGCAAAAATTACACCCCAAAATACATTCTGCTACTCCTCTTGAGTATAACGATACCACATGTGTGAGACTTTTACACAGCCTGGCCACATACAGAGGCCCAACATTGAAGTAGCACCTTCAGGCGTTCTAGGAGCATAAATTACATAAATTACACATCCAGGGGCGGACTGACAACTCATGGGGCCCCCGGGCAATAGAAGATTATGGGGCCCCTGGGCTTACAGATGGCCACCACGCCAGGAGGCAGTGCAGAGGCGGGACAGCTAAAAAGTGTTTTTTTTTTTTTTTTTTTTTTTGGTGAGTCCTATACAAAATGTGAGGCCCAAAAAAACCTTCAACTCCTCCACAGTTAGGTCTCTCCACTCGAAGGGATGGGCATAATAGGATGTTGGATTATTCTAAATAAATTGCTGTGCATACAGGTTGCACTGGGCCACAATTGTTGATTGTCCTCTGTAAGATTGTCCTCTGTAAAAATGTAATCAAATAAATTGATTGGGGAAAAATTCTCTGTGTCCACCTGGACTTCTAGCTGGGCAGTGAAAGGGGGAATGTTGGCTTTTCCTGAATTAGGAGGAAGCCACAAGGGGTTCTGAAGGGCATAGGGAAGGCTGGCATGGGTCCTTGGCCTTTCTTGCTGAGGTACTGCAGTGCTGGTGGATGGCACTGCGGTGCTGGTGGATGGCACTGCGGTGCTGGTGGATGGCACTGCGGTGCTGGTGGATGGCACTGCGGTGCTGGTGGATGGCACTGCGGTGCTGGTGGATGGCACTGCGGTGCTAGTGGATGGCACTGCCTCCTCACCAGAATGCCTTTGTTTGGTGGGCAGAATATTTTCCTCCTCTGAGTATGTCAGTGTTCCACTACTGAGGACTGGCTCATAATTTACGTCCGACTCAGAATCCGAAAAAGAGATCTCCCCTTTGCTCTCGTCGGACGTGAAAAGTATCTGGTATGCCTCCTCGGTGGAAAAGCATCTTCTCATGGTTGCTAGTGGTTGATGCGACTACACAGGTGTGTGCTAAGCCTGCACTGATGGACACTGATGAGGCGGCACAGATGGGCACTGATTGCAAATATGTGCACAGATGGACACTGATCACTGATAGCACAGGTGGTCCCAGATTGGCACAGGTGGTACCGATGGGGCCCTGTATGGTCACTGTATGGTCACTGTATGGCTGGTGCTTCACTGTAATCACTCACTGATAAAACGGGTCGCTCACCCTCCTCATACGTGGTCTCTGTGTGAGGCAGGAGAAGCGGAAATGAGAAATGATCTTGTATATTAACATTTGAGGTAATCTCTCATTTGCCACGCCGATCGCATAGTAAATGGCCACTGCGATTGGCCATTTACAGCAATCTGTGATTGGCTGTGTCCAAGGGACACGGCCAGCACAGAATTTCTCAGATGCGCGCATGGGGAACGAGGAAAGGGGAGGACGTCTATTGACGGCCTCCTGGCATTTCAGGTCCATGCTGTAGCCATCATTCGGACACCTAGTGGTCGAACCACTCAAGTGTTGCTTTAGCAGTGTTTTTGGGGTGATTGTTCTGCTGGAAGGTGAACCTCCGTCCTAGCCTCAAATCACACAAAGAGTGGTACAGGTTTTGCTCAAGAATATCCCTGTATTTAGCACCATCCATCTTTCCCTCAACTCTGACCAGTTTCCCAGTCCCGACTGCTGAAAAACATCCCCACAGCATGATGCTGCCACCACCATGTTTCACTGTGGGGATGGTGTTCTTTGGGTGTTATGATGTGTTGGGTTTGCGCCAGACATAGTGTTTTCTTTGATGGCCAGAAAGTTAAATTTTAGTCTCATCAGACCAGAGCACTCCCCTCCATACATTTTAGGAGTCTCCCACATGCCTTTTCGCAAACACAAAACGTGGCATTTTGTTTTTTTGCTGAAAGTAATGGCTTACTTCTGGCTACTCTGCTATAAAGCCCAACAGTCTCTGCTGTGGAACTCTGCAGCTTCTCCAGAGTTACCTTAGGTCTCTGTGCTGCCTCTCTGATTAATGCCCTCCTTGCCCCGTCTGTGAGTTTTGGTGTGCAACTGTCTCTTGGCAGGTTTACTGTTGTGCCATGTTCTTTCCATTTGGTTATGATAGATTTCATGGTGCTCCTAGGGATCATCAAAGATTTGGATATTTTTTTTATAACCTAACCCTGACTTGTACTTTTCAACAACATTGTCCCTTATTTGTTTGGAGAGTTCCTTGGTCTTCGTGGCAGTGTTTGGTTAGTGGTGCCTCTTGCTTGGGTGTTGCAGCCTCTGGGGCCTTTCAAAAAGATGTGTATATGTAATGACAGATTATGTGACATTTAGGTTGCACACAGGTGGACATCATTTCACTAATTATGTGACTTCTGAAGGTAATTGGTTGCACCAGAGCTTTTTTGGGCTTCATGGCAAAGGGGGTGAATACATATGCACATGCCAATTATCAGTTTTTTATTTTTTTAAATAGTTTTATGTATATATTTATATATATATAACTTAGACTATTGTGTTCTGATCCATCACATATAAGTCAGATAAGAAAAAAACATTGAACTAAAGGCTGGAATGTAACAAAATAGGTAAAAAGCCAAGGGGGTGAATACTTTTGCAAGGCACTGTACGGTAGGTATACTAGTGTGCAAAAATACACTTTAAAGAATACTTGTCAAGTCCACTTTTCTATAATATTCTTCCTTTTTTTTGCTTCAAATATAGTTTGCAATAATCAACCTTTTATGGTCAGTTGGTTAGTGTTCTAATGCCTGAGCACTTCTTACATTTTGGTGAAACAAGTGTTGTTATATGCCTATACGAATATATACATGTGTTTTGAGCACATCTCTGGGTAAAGCTCTGAAGTTCTTTTAGTCATTTAACTCTTTTGACGCCTTTTCCAGAAGTGACTGTCAGTGATCAATTGCTCTGTCTCTGTGGTGTCATCACACTGCATTGTTTTTTTGAGCCTGAGTGAATTTTCCTGTTAGATATTCCATATGACGTGTCCACAGGTAGCGATGTGGACACCCAAAGAAGGACCCTCTTCCCTTGCAGTGAAGAAGATTCAGGACCCAATATATAATGTGAGGATGTGATGGATTTACGTAAGTAAAACAGGGTATTAGCGTAGTTTTAGCTGAAGGGGGGGGGGGGGTATGAAACCGTTTAAACTGCTTGCCGACCTGCCGCCGCAATTATACTGCGGAAAGCTGGCTCGGCTGCGGGAAAATCGCCGTAGCTGTATGACGGGCTCGTTCATGGCCCTGTGTGGGCCAGCGGGGGAGCCAATCAGCGAGTCCGCACATGAACGGGGATCCACAGAAATAAAGGAAGATCTCCATTCTGACAGGGGATTACACAGATCTTGTCTTTCTGCTATGAAGGAAGACTGATCTGTGTGTTAACCCAAGCAGCTCATCCCCCATACAGTTAGTTACACCCAGGGAACACAGTTAATTTATCGCCTATGATGTTAACTCCTTCCCTGCTAGTGTCATTAGAACAATGTCAGTGTATATTTTCAGCACTGATCACTGGTTCCCAAAAAAGGTTAGGTGTCCGATCTGTCTGCCGCAATGATCACAGCCATTACTAGTAAAAAAATAAAAAAAATAATACAAATTCCATATTTCTATCCTCCATTTTGTAGACTCTATAACTTTTGCACAAACCAATCAATATATGCTTATTGTTTTTTGTTTTTTTTGTTACCAAAAATACATTCATGAAGAAATTAGATATTTTTTTTTATAAATTGTGTTGGATATGTTTTATAGCAGAAAATAAAAAAACATTGTGTTTTTTTTTTCAAAGCGCTAAAAATAAAAACTGAAGAGGTGATCAAATACCACCAAAAGAAAGCTCTATTTGGGTACATCATTGCACGACCACGCAAATTGTAAGCTAAACTAACACAGTGCCGTATTGTAAAAAATATGGCCTGGTCATAAATGAGTTGTAAATCCTTCCAGTCCTTAAGTGGTTAAACTAAGAGTGCATGCAGATTATCTGCAGAAGAGAGAATTTTTAAACGTTCTGTTCTTATAAAGAGACTGGTACCCTTGATCTCAAAAGTCATCTTGCTTAGGTTTTTAGAGGCTATGACAGGCAGTGTGGTCATTTAGGGACCCTCAAGGGTACAGATGTGGGTCATCTTTGATTCTTTCTATCATGATTGAGGTGTTTGGCACTGGCACATTAGTGAATATTTGTAAGCCCTGACCATTATTGTAAGTGCAAAGATCTGTTCAAAAGTTGAGTTTGGTTAGAAGATGTAGTGATTAGGGGAGCTTGATCCTATTGTTTAGGTTTAATCTTTTTATTGTGTATTAGTAGAAAATACAAGTGTGTTATGCAAATACAAATTATAGTTGAACAAATACAACCAGATTTGTACTTCCCCCTATATGATGAGCAACAAACACCATAAAACAGAAACATTTGCGGGTGAGTACATTAAAGAGTATCTGATAGAAACATTTGTTTCAGCTAGAAACATAACAAGGAGTACAATACCTGAAGCAACAAGCAACAAAAAGATTCTAGCTTTCTAATACAATATATAGGAAAAGTAAAAACAATTGTAATAAGAAAGGAAGAAGAAAGAGAAGCAGAGGGGGGAGAGATGGAGGGAAAAAAAAAGAGGGGGAAAAGAAAAGGGGGGGGGGGGGTACCATGGGGGAGCAATGAGGAACCTCATACGATATTGGAAACAAAGGAGTCAAAGTCAGAAGAATATCTGAAATGAGACCAGGCTGTTCACATAAGTTTGTGTGATTCCGATTTGTCCTCATCCCAAGCAATTATACGCTCCACAAGCTCAATCTTTTTCCAACTCGCAAGCCCATTCAGCCATTGATGGAGACTCGACCTGGCGCCACCATCTGGCTATCACAGAGTGAGCCGCTATGATCAAGTGCCTAACTAGGCTTCTTTTAATTGGTCTGTAAGAGCCTGGCAACATGGACAGCACTGTAATCTGAGGTTTATTTGGGATTTTCTCTCCCACCAATTTATCAAATAATTGTAGTATGTTATCCCAAAACAGGACAATTTTTGGACATGTGCCTCAAATAAGGGTCATGGTGTAAGATTTCCGCAAACATCGCCAGCAAGTATCAGGGATAGAAGGATACATTATATGTAAAAGTGTAGGGCAGCGGTATCATCTGGATAAGATCCGATAATTGCACTCTTGTGGGTGAGAGGATTGATCCTATTGTTTATATGTGACCACACTATTTTGAGACTGAGGCGAGCTAGACTCACACTATTGTGCTTGTTAAGGTATGTTTTTTTAAATAACAAACATGCTTACCTCCTCTGTGCAAGGATTTTGCACAGAGCGACCCCGATCCTCCTCTTCTGGTGTCCCTCATTGACGCTCATGGCTCCTCCTGTTCTCGAGTGCCCCCACAGGGACACGTTTTCCATGGGGGCACTCATGCAGGCGTGCTCCCGAGTCCTGCTGCTGCAGCCATTGACACAGACAGCAGGACTCGGCCCCGCCCCCCAGCTCCCATGTCACTGGATTTGATTGACAGCAGTGGGAGCAAATGGCTCCTGCTGATATCTATTTAATGAGGACTGGGACTCATTGAGTGAAAAACCTTGAGTGTTTACAATCCCTTTGAATTTTATAGTTGCATAGGCGAGGTTGAAAAAAGACCATCAATTCTAACCTATGTGTGTGATTTTATGTCCGTATTACATTGTATATCCCTGTATGTTGTGGTCGTTCAGGTGCTTATATAATTGTTTTTTTAATTGGCGATACTCTCCACTGAAACCACTGCCTGTGGAAGAGAACTCCACATCCTAACCGCTCTTGCATTAAGAACCCTGTACGCAGTTTAACCACTTGCCGACCCACTCACGCCGATATACGTCGGCAAAGTGGAACGGCTGCGCAAAATCACATAGGGCTAATGTCGCCCCTTTAGGAGCTGCAAGAGGGTGCACACAAATCCCTGTGCTGTGAGAGGAGAGAAGACTAAGTAGAAACAGCGATCTGTCGTCTCTCCTAGTTAGTCCCATCCCCACACAGTTATAACACAGTGAGGGAACACACAGTTAACCCCTTGATCGCCCCCTAGTGTTAACACCTTCCCTGTCAGTGACATTTATACAGTAATCAGTGCATTTTTTTAAAAACTGATCACTCTATAAATGTCAATGGTCTCAAAAATGTGTCAAAAGTGTCCGATGTGTCCGCCGCAATGTCGCAGTCACGATGAAAACTGCAGATCCCCGCCATTACTAATAAAAAAATTATAATAATTAAAAATTACGTAAATCTATCCCCTATTTTGTAGACGCGATAACTTTTGCCCAAACCAATCAAACGCTTATTGTGATTTTTTTTTTTTTTACCAAAAATATGTATAATACATATTGGCCTAAACTGAAGAAGTAAATAAATACGTGAAAACTAAAATTAATAAATACGTAAAAACTTGATAAATAAAGTGCTCAAATATTGATAGTGAACAATGTAAAATGGAAATGTCCCCATAAGCACACTATGAAAGTCTATATGCAGGAAATTCAAAACGGGTACAAAAATGCAAAGGCTATGGCCCGGATTCACAGACATCGGCGCATATTTATGCCGTCGTAGCGTATCTAATATACGCTACGCCGACATAGCGCAGAGAGGCAAGCACTGGATTCACAAAGCCAGTGCTGCCAAATCTGCGCTGGGTTTCCTAGGTGTAAGTGGAAGTGGGCGTGAGCCATGTAAATGAGGCGTGACCCCATGCAAATGATGGGCCAAGCGCCATAAAGATAGGAATAACGAACGGCGCATGCGCCGTCCCGTGGACACATCCCACTGCGCATGCTCAGAATCAGGTCGGAACTACTCCCTAAGATACGACGGATCACTGCCTACGATGTGAACGTAACCTACGCCTAGTCATATTCACGTACAACGTAAACGACATAAGATACGACGGCTTGTGTTCCCTGGTCCATACCTTTGCATGGGTTGCGCCTCCTATATGGGGAATAACTTTACGCCGGACGTACGACTTACGAAAACCGCGTATATTATGCGCCGGGCGCAAGTACGTTCGTGAATCGACGTATCTCCCTCATTTCCATATTTAAATA
Source organism: Rana temporaria (assembly GCF_905171775.1). Lineage (NCBI taxonomy): Eukaryota > Metazoa > Chordata > Amphibia > Anura > Ranidae > Rana > Rana temporaria. The sequence goes on from NC_053500.1 coordinate 102,034,015, forward strand.
GGAAATCAATGGGAACGCCACTTGCGTCCAGCGTAAATATGTGCCCCTCATATATGCCGGCGTAGGCAAGTTACGTCGGTCGGATGAACCCTATTTTTAGGCGTACCTCGGTTTGTGGGCGCGGCGCATAGATACGACGGCGCATATTTGCACTTATGTGGCATATCTCGAGATACGTCGGCGTAAGTGCTTTGTGAATCTGGGCCTATCTGTCTTTAGAGTGATCAAACTATAATGTTACATAGTTAGTCAGGTTGAAAAAAAAGACACAAGTCCATCAAGTTCAACTATAAGAAATAAAATAATATCATACAATCACATATACCCAATTCTATACCCACAGTTGATCCAGAGGAAGGCAAAAAAAAACAGAAAAGCATGATCCAATTTGCTACAGCAGGGGAAAAAAATCCTTCCTGATCCCCCATGAGGCAATCAGATATTCACCGGATCAACTTTACCTATAAATGTTAGTACCCAGTTATATTCTGTACATTTAGGAAAGTATCCAGTCCTTGACCTGTTGACAAAGTTCAAAATATGGTGACGACTTCAAACCATGCAGATCTGTGCAAGTGAAGAAGTGATGAAGTGAAGGGAACCACCCCACAGGTAAAAGGCTTACCAGAATGTATGGAACCTTGAGAACCTACATTCAATGGGTCAAAAAGGCTTGCGTGGTGGAACCGCGATGTAATTTGGGCGATCCTATGGACTTCAGAATGCTGTGCCAGAGATGACAAAACACCAGCAGGATAGAGAGAATCTCAGGGAAAGGTGACTTCCTAGTAGGTTGTCTCATAGAAAATGATGGTCCAGGGAATCCCAAATAGATGTAGAGTATCATATAATAGAAGAAAAAAACGGGCACATAGCGTAACTCTATATTACATATAAAAAGTTTAATGAAGTCCGAACACTTATATTTGTGATGATATTCAAGCGCTTTGTATAAAATGTGGTAACAATGGAGTCATTTTATGCCACGTTTTATACAAAGCGCTTGCACAGATCTGCATGGTTTGAAGTCGTCACCATATTTTGAACTTTGTCAACACCGATGTTTGATCACTCTAAGGACAGATAGTCTTTGCATTTTTGTACCTGTTTTGAATTTTTCTGCATATAGACCTTCATAGTGTGCTTATGGGGACATTTCTATTTACATTGTTCACTATCAATATTTGAGCACTTTATTTATCAAGTTTTTACGTATTTATTTATTTATTAATTTATATATCTTGATTGGCGCTACACTTTTTTTGTTTCCACATTGTTGCAATTTGTCTACTTGACAAAAGGAGAATTGGTGGGACTTTGAAGCGTGGGGAAATGCTTCCATCCCGATTGAAGCGAACATGGGAAGGACAGTGGGACTTTAAATGAAGCAGTTCACAGGTGGCGAGTAAAAATGAAAATATATAAAACATGAATGTATTGATGTATGGAAGGTGACATGTGTCAATGCACACGATAAAACCTACATAAACATATACATATAATAATAAACATAATTCATTAAACAGTAGAAAAGGTTATAATCATGAATTAAATACAGGTGTAAATTCAGCAGCACATAACATGATATAAAAGTATAAATCGTAACAAGTTTAGATGAGTATCATCTTGTTAAGGTAGGTAACTGGATCCTTAGTTCCCGACGCGTTTCTGTTTTTTTTGTTGTAAAAAATGCTTCCTCAGGGGCGGATGCTGGAAATATCTGAAATGTTAAGATATAATTGCGTCAAAATATTGACTAAGTGCATCAGAAAAGACAAAAATGTCTAATCCGGGTACTTACAGTGTATATCACATCAGGACACAGCACGGAAAAAGAGGGCCAGGGGGGATATGTCCCCCCCCCCAGGAGCTGGGGTGGTGAGAAATCTAGCACAGCGCGAAAGCACATCAGCATCATCCCCGGAGCACAAGCTATACATCTCCATATAGCAGCCAGAAGTACTTAACGTGGTAAGTGGGTAACTAGAGAAGGAGAGTAGGTCCAATTAGGATTCGCCAAAGTAATGGGAATAAGTGTAGAGAGTGACCTTAGTACTGAGATCACAAATATTACCTTGAGTGTGCTGAAGGCAGAAGCTTATCATAAGCTGTGGCGTCTGCAGGTGTAAATGGAGATGGGCGCCGGATCCGGGAGGACGCCTTAAATGCATCCCGCGCGTGTCGGAGCTCACCACCGACGTCACGTTGGCCAGGTCGTGCAGCGGGCGGGGCCGCAGCCCGGGCGGTAATGCGAACCGCCCACAACTAGCGCCACCGCCTCCAGCTCGAGCCGGCTGGGTTGGAGAGAAAGCCCGCACACAGCGGCGCCAGTGAACCGACGTCACATGAGGGAGCAAGACGTGATGCCGATGCCATGAGAGCACCCGCCCGGCCACGCCCCACATGGGGAAAGGGAGGGCACGCTGAGCGCATTGCAGCTCCTGGGTCAAAAACAAACCTGGTCCAAAATAGGACCATACTGAAACTGAAATGTTTCTGGTGCTACAATCAAAGAATAATTGCTGCAAAGACGGAAACCCCTGTATGAGTGTATGATAAGGGTGCACTACTTTACAGGGAACCCCAAATGAAGCTGACAGGGGAAAAACTGCCTGCTACTGTGAACTGCTTCCATCCCTGTATATCTGACAAAAGGAGAATTGGTGGGACTTTAAATGAAGCGTGGGGAAATGCTTCCATCCCGATTGAAGCGAACATAGGAAGGACAGTGGGACTTTAAATGAAGCAGTTCACAGGTGGGGAGTAAAAATGAAAATAATCAAGTTTTTAATGTGTATATAAAACATTAATGTATTGATGTATGGAAGGTGACATGTGTCAGTGCACACGATAAAACCTACATAAATATATACATATAATAATAAACATAATTCATTAAACAGTAGAAAAGATTATAATAATGAATTACTTGGTGTGTCCGCAGCTTACCCTTAAGGCAGCGCGGAATTATTCTATATACCATTCTAAACCGAGGAAGAAATTTGTTTTTTTATATAATTGTTGAGGATCTTTATTATAGCAAAAATGTCCGCACTTTTTTTTTGTTTATAGTGGAGGTGATCAAATACCACCAAAAGAAAGCTCTTAATTTTGCTTGGGTACAATGTCGCAGGACCGCGCAATCGTCAGTTAAAGCCACGCAGTGCCGAATCGCAAAAAAGGGCTTGGTCAGGAAGGGGGTAAATCCTTTTGGGGCTGAAGTGGTTAAGGTTAAACCACTTTTCTTCTAGTTTTAGTAAATGGCCACGTGTCTTATTAAATTCCCTTTCGCTGAAAAGTTTTATCCCTATTGTGGAATCACCAGTACGGTATTTGTACATTGAAATCATATCCCCTCTCAAGCGTCTCCTCTCCAGAGAGAAAAAGTTCAGTGCTCATAACCTTTCCTTATAACTAAGATCCTCCAGTCCCCATTTTAGTTTTGTTACCCTTCTCTGGACTCTCTCCAGTTCCAGCACATCCTTCCTGTGGACTGGTGCCCAGAACTCGACAGCATACTCCAGGTGCGGCCAGACCAGAGTCTTGTAGAGTGGGAGAGTTTTTTCTCTGGAGTTAATCCCCTTTTTAATGCATGCCAATAATCTGTATGCTTTGCTTGCAGCAGCTTGGATGCCATTGATGAATCTGTCATCTACTAGGACCAAAATGGTTATTTTCCATCCTATATTCCCCCAGTGTATAGATTGCATCCATATTTTTGCTAGCCAAATGCATTATTTAAATTTTTTCCATATTAAACCTCATTTGCCATGTAGTTGCCTACCCCATTAATTTGTTCAGATCTTGCAAGGTTTCCACATCCTGCGGAGAAGTTATTGCCTGGCTTAGATTAGTATCCTCCGCAAATACAGAGATTGAACTGTTTATCCCATCCTCCAGGTATGAATAAATTAAATAGGATTGGTCCCAGGACAGAACCCTGGGGGGACCCCACTTTCCACCCCAGACCATTCTGAGTACTCCCAATTTATCACTACCCTCTAAACTCGCCCTTGTAGCCAGTCTTCAATCCATGTACTCACCCTATGGTCCATGCCAACGGACCTTACTTTGTACAGTAAACATTTATGGGGAACGCTATCAAACGTTTTTGCAAAATCCAGATACACCATGTCTACGGGCCTTCCTTTATCTAGATGGCAGCTCACTACCTATAATTCCCAAGGATGTATCTTGGCCCTTTTTTAAATATCGGTGCTACATTGGCTTTTCTCCAATCAGCTGGTACCATTCCAGTGAGTAGACTGTTCGTAAAAATTAGGAACAATGGTCTAGCAATTACTTGACTGAGTCCCGGTGACTTATTAATGTAAAGTTTTTTAAGTCTATGTCAGGTCACCTGCGGTCAGGTGACAGATGTACAAAGTTGGGGTCAGGAGTGCACCGCTAAGGTAGTGGACCCTACAGCTGACTGCTGCGGACGGAACACTGGGTGGCTAAGGAAGGCACGTCCACAGGAGCACCAACATGGATCCCACAGGGAGCTAAAGCATAAGATTCCCCAGGGCGCGGAGTCTAAGATCCAGAAGTGTTCACCAGAGCCTCTAGTGGTGAGAATGGACTGGGCTGCAGCTAGCTCCAGGTCGCGGCCCCCAGAGTCTCCCAGCTCACGCTCACAGTAGGCTACAGGAGGGCAGAGAGGAAGCAGCAGACCAGGATAACAAGAGATAGTAAGGGGATAAGTCAAAGGTCGGGGCGACTAGCAGACAAGAATAAACAAAGGACACGCCAGAGGTCAGGGTCACAAGCAGGCAGGGATAGTCGAGAACAAGCCAAGATCGGTAAAACAGAGACAGACGTAGAGCACATAGCAAGCAGGAAACCAAACACACAATAGCTTAACAAACATTGTTGATCAGCACGGCTGGCTAGCAGTGCACAGGTTAATATAGAGTTCCCTGTTAGGGCCTGGGGTGGAGCCATGCTAGAGCAGAGATTACTTAAGCAGCCAGGTGAGAGTGGCTGGCCTCTAAGGTGAACACATGGAGGAGGTAAGCTGACCGACAAACATTACTGTATATCCATGACAGTCTAATTCTAATTATGTCCTCTATTAGCCATGAGGGTGCTTCCTGTGACGTGTCATGAAGATAAACATTGCAGTTTTGGTTACTGAAGCCCCCTGATTCCCTCGCGAAGACTGAGAAGAATAAATTCAATACCTTCACCATCTCTCCATCCTCGGTAACCAGATTCCCCTTATCACTCTTTATGGGATCAATATGATCTGACCTCCCTTTCTTAGCTATTTATGTACTTAAAGAATTTCTTGGGATTTTTTTTTACTCTCCTCCACTATGTGCCTTTCGTATTCTATCTTAGCCACCCTGATTGCACCCTTACATTTCTTGTTGCATTCTATGTAAAGTTGGAATGCTGATGATGATCCTCGGCCTTGTATTTTTGAAGGACTTCTCTTTTATTTCCCAATAGGATGCACTGGCTAATGCCCTTATGTAATAAGCTCCTAAAGCATACCCATTTTTCCTCTGTGTTCCTTGTTCTTAAGATTTGATCCCAATTATCTTCTAGCAAGGATCGTAGTTTTGGGAATTTGTCTCTTTTGAAATTCAGTGTCTTTGTATTCCCCTTATGTTTCCTATTGGTGTGATATATATATATATATATATATATATATATATATATATATATATATATATATATATATATATATATATATATATATATATATACTAAAACAAATTGACCTGTGATCGCTTTATGTGAGAAGTTTTATGATTAAGAAACCTAAATGATGGTCTTGGAATTGTTATAGAGTCTGATATCTGTGCCTTTATTGTTCAATAAAACATTTCTTGATTAAAAAAAAAAAAATAGAAAACTTGAGAATTTGAAGTGTATAGCAGCCTGTCTCCCCATGGAAGAACATTTTTGGAACTGTCTGTATGCCCAGCAGCTATCAGTCAGATACAGACTTTACTTTGTAACTGTCATTTTCTAGGTAGGTGTAGGTACGATGGCTTGCTTTGGAGTAACACCAGTAATTATCATGTTTGTACTTATTGAGTTTTAGTTTAAATGACAAACCTAAAATACAATGTCATTCAGCAGCTCTCCTGCACTGAGCTGTGGAGGGGCAGGGAGCAGCCCTGTGACCCTGCGGGTACACACGATCATTTTTCAGCATGTTGAAAAAAGTTTTTCCAACTTCATCATTAAAACGACGTTGCCCACACACCATCGTTTTTAAAAAATTATCTAGCAAAGCGCGGTGACGTACGACGGCACTATAAAGGGGAATTTCCATTCGCCTTTGGGCTGCTTTAGGTGATTCGGTGTTAGTAAAAGACGATTCGCACTTTTTTGTCTGTTACAGCGTGATGAATGTGCTTACTCCATTATGAACGGTAGTTTTACCAGAACGAGCGCTCCCGTCTCATAACTTGCTTCTGAGCATGCGCAGGTTTTTAACATCGTTTTAGCCCACACACAATCATTTTTTACAACCCGAAAAACGACATTGTTTAAAAGGATGTTAAAAAATGCAGCATGTTTGATTTTTTTATTTTTTTTTTGCTTTTCAGAACCTGAAAAATGATGTGAAGCCCACACACGATCATTTAAAACAACGTTTTCTTTCATGCCGAAAAATGATCGTGTGTACGCGGCATTAGGCTGAGTTCACACTGGCATTAAGAGCAGGCGTTTGAGAGATACAATAGACAGCTCATAGTGCTGTTGGCACTAGGCGTTAGCGTTCCTATGAACTCTTTCACCTCATTATTTCACACCTGCTTGGTGATTTCATTCACCTACTGAGAAACACATGTGTGGACTTTATTCAGCAACACTCTTTGCTGTGTTAATTGGACGTTTACTTTAAATTTTTTATTCACTTTTAATAGATGTGTTATTATATTTGAAGTTCTCACCACAGGGACTGCATTATAGATTGAAGTTCACATTGAGGACTTTACATTTAATGTCAGGATTCCAGTCTAGACTTTTCATAATTTAGCGCTGCACTTTATTCTTTGAATTGCCTTATACTTTGTTTGTGTGCTGGCTGCTTATTGTTTATTCATTTTACTTATTATTTACCTTATAGCGCAGTTGTTTTTACATATCCACTAGGCGTTAGCGTTCTGTCGCTTCAAAATTAAAGCCTCATGTCGAGTCAGAAGGCGTTTGAAGCCTTTGAATGCCTCCCATTCAAGTCTACGGTAATGCCTTGCAAATGCTCTGGCAGGCGGTTGCAGGGCGTTAAGATGAATTCATTTACTTAACCTCCCTGGCGGTATGATTCTTTCAGAAAAAAGGTGCTAAAAGCGGTACCATTATTTGCAAGGAAATTTGGTGATTTGTACTGGTAGGTCTGCAATTCTTAGGAATAACTCACTTAAATCTGACCAAACAAGAGTCTAGTAGGCATCCTGGGTATGATTTTTTTTTTAAAACAAAATTTTAAACTATAATATAATAAATAATTATAACAAATAATAATATAATTATAATAAAAATGATTCAATAATGTAATCAACTCAAAATCACAGAAATTTGCTCAGTTGCAGAATTGTCGCTGTCATTACTTTTATTTTTTTATGACGAATTTCCCCACAAATCGCTATCGCACAATTCTGCAAGTGATTATAATTTATTATCGCTGTTTTCTAGCTGCTCTAAAACCATTTCTGACATAAAGGGACACTTTTGGTTGCTATGGACAATCTACAGTTTGCAGGCAGAAAGAACAGTTTTTATTATATAAAAGAACATGTAGGGCACTGGGCAGGACCACTAGGGACAAGGGGGGGGGTGTGTATTTTTTACATACAGTACTGTAATCTATAATATTACAGTATACTGTATGTAAGGTGTTTGTTTACCTTTTTGAATTTGGCGCCGTTCTACGCTCCCGTGCGTCATAACGTCGCAGGGAACGGAGATCGGCGGCACAGGGAGGACACTGTGTGAATCGAGCGAGGTCCCGCTCGCTCACACAGCGCGGTGGCATCGCTGGATCCAGGGACAAGGTAGGTAAACCAAGCCTGTGGATTCAGCGAGGCGAGCCCGAGTCTGACTCGGGGTTACCGATCGTAGCCAAAAAATCTCACCCCGAGTCAGACTCGGGAACACCGCCAGGGGGGTTAATGGAATAGGCATTTGTGGAGCAGATTTACCACGGCTTAACGCTTGTCAAACGCTTCAAAACTGCCCATAGGGCGTTTGGGAAGCATTTATAACTTCTCATTAATGCTTGTAAAACACCTGTCTAATGTCCACACTGAAGCTCCTTGATGCCCGTCTGAAGCCCATACTAATGCCATACAAGCGCTATAGGAGCGTTTTTGTTGAGCGTTAGAAACTTAGTCAAGTGGTAACAACCCCTTAGAAGTCCAGCCAAACAAGCTCAGGCTGGACTTCTCCTTTAATAAAAAATAGCTGTGAATACCAATAGGTAATGTCCGTGGAACACTTTAGTATTCCACACAAATCATGAAATATTAGTTACGAGTTACGAACACAATACGGACTTTAGGTTTGTTCTCAAATGGAATTTGTGTCAGAACAGTGCATTTTTAAGTGTAACTTCAGCATGTGCAGGGATGTGGGATGTGCCAGGCGCTTCTGGGCATGCAGTTTACTGGTAACTCCAACCAACAAAAATCCATGTACTTTAATAAAAAAATAATGTTTTACTTAACCACTTGCCGACCGTCTGACACCGAAATACGGCGCTAAATTAGTTTGTTCCAGCGAACCGCCGTATAGGTACGTCTGTACAGGCGCGCACACACCTGCTGCACGGCGAGGACTCCGATGCATGTAGCCAGCAGGCACGATCACTGCCGGCCACATGCGATCCTGTGCACGAGAACAGAAACATGCTTTTGTATGTTTAAAAACACAAATCCCTGTTCTGTCAGGGGAGAGGAAACATATAGTTTGTTCCTACAAAGTAGGAACAACGATATGTCTCCTCCCCCAGTCAGTCCTATCCCTTCACAGTTAGAACACATCTAGGGAACACACATTTAACCCCTTGATCGCCCCCTAGTGTTAAACCCTTCCCTGCCATTCACATTTACACAGTAATCAGTGCATTTTTATAGCAGTGATCGCTGTATAAATGTCAGTGGTCCCAAAAATGTGTCAAAAATGTCCGATCTGTCCGTCGCAATGTCACAGTACCGCTAAAAATCGCAGATTACCACCATTACTAGTAATAATAAAAATGGCATAAATCTTTCCCATAGTTTGTAGACGCTATAACTTTTGCGCAAAGCAATTAATATACGCTTATTGTGATTTTTTTATTACCAAAAATATGTAGAAGAATATATTGGCCTAAACTGAGGAAGAATTAAAAAAAAAAAACAATTTAGGGATATTTATTATAGCAAAAAATATAGTATTTTTTCAAATTGTCGCTCCTTTTTTGTTACATAGGTGAGGTTTTAAAAAGACACGTCCATCAAGTCCAACCTATGGCACAAAAAATAAAAACCGCAAGGGGTGATCAAATACCACTAAAAGAAATCTCTATTTGTGGGGAAAAAAAGAACATCCATTTTGTTTGGGTACAGCGTTGCATGACCGCGCAATTGTCAGTTAGAGCGATGCAGCGCCGTATCGCAAAAAATGGCCAGGTCATTAAGCAGCCAAACCTTCCGTTCTGTAAGTGGTTAAAGTGATACTAAAGTCTTTTTTTTTTTTTTTTTGCTTATTTGCAGCCCAGATCCTCCGCTTCTCAGGTCCCTCACTGCCACTCCTGGCCCCTCTCTCCTACTGCGTGCCCCCACTTGAGCCTCTGCTCTGTGTGTCCATTCAGACACGGAGCCGCTGATCAGCCCCCTTCCTCTCATTGGCTCGCTTACTTTGACAGCAGCGGGAGTTAATGGCGCCTAGTGTCTCAGCCAATCAGGAGAGAAAGTACCAGACAAGTGAGTCTCTCATTCAACATCACTGGATCGAGATGGGGAAGTATGAGGGGGGATACTGCACACAGAAGTTTTTTTTTTTTTATCTTCATGCGTAGAATGCATTAAAATAAAAACCTTCTGCCTTTTAGAACCACTTTAACTTTTTTCCATCACATAATGATTTTTTTGATGACAAGGAGGCAACCAGGGTCTAAAAGACCCGGGATGTCTTCCCTGTGCTCCACTGAATGTAATGCAATGTGGATCGCATTGCATTCATTCTTTTTCGGCCATGCTGGCCGGGGACACTAACAGGCAGACCCGGAAGTGATTTCAAACACGGCGCTTTCCGGGATAGCAACAAGGAGGAGAGGAAAGTGGATGTGAGTCATCTCAGTTCCCTCCCCTCTACCCGGCAGCACCCGCTATGCTGATCCCAGGCCCACAGATGGGCAAATGGAGCCCGGGATATATGACAGGGGGCACGTTCCTGTCGGTGTGTAAAAGCAATCAAGTGGCAGTGCAGCCAGCAGAATGCTTCCACCTGGAAATGTGTGGATGTAGAAAAATTGCTGTCACTTCGGTGTGTGCGGCATATATGTAACATGTATCACAAAAGACTTTTCGCTCCCGACCAATTTGCTTACACACACACTCCAGTAACAGCACCCCACCACACGATTCGGGGGCTCCTAAGCATGAAAATATCTATTGCAATACACGTTGCATATCGCCGTGCACACCGGAGTGGAAGCAATATATCGAGCATAAGACCTCCTCGGTAAACGAATGACCTATAAGGGGGCCTCTAAAATGTTGCCTATGGAAAATATATGGTACTGAAGTTTGTCACCATTTCATTGGCACACACAAATGTAAAGTTTGACATGTTTGGTATCTATTTACTCGGCACAACCACGTTTTTTATTTTTTACCCTTAAAATTATGTTTTTGCGTTTCCTAGACCTTTATGGCAATATCGTGTGACATAAAAAAATTGTAACTACTGTATGACAATGTTATTCTTTGGGGTGTCTGCTTTCAAAAAATATATAATGCTTTGGTTTTTTTTTGTAGTCTTTAGGGCTAAAATGATTTTTTTAAGCATGTGTGCAAAAAAAGCTCTGGCAGCAAAAGGGTTAAAGTGGTTGTAAACCCTCACATATACCCAGTGAAGTGATTGGTCTCAGATGATACACAGAGATGAAAAAAATCCTGTAACATATGTTGTACCTGTTTACCTGAAGTCTTCTCTTCAGTACATCCGTTTAAAGTCCATCATGTATAAAGCTTATCTGAGCTGATAGAAAAAAGGGGGCAGAGAGTTGAATTTACACCCTGCACAGCTCAGTGAGGAGCTCTGAGAGCTGATTGCATGGAAAGAACCCCTCCCCTTCACACAGCACACAGGAACAGAGCTGAGGCTGTCAATCAGTTGAAGCTCCCTTCCCTGTCACTTTTTTTTCTCTCTTGGTGTCAGAAAAACATGTCGGAAGTGACTAGTGCTGGTAGCAGAGGAACAAAGCAGTAGAAGGAAATGACACTTAGTGCTCTTAATTGAGACAAGTATACACTGTAGAGAGATATACTTTGTTCCTATTTTATGTCTGATCTTTACAGCCACTTTAAGGTGCTTCAGGCTGCCCCAGGTTTTACTCTTTTGTAATATGGGTCTGTTAGTGTTTTGTTACTGTTGCCCACCTCTTAGTTGGGCCAGTTGTAGCTGAATGACTGAATCTGGTGTTTTTTATTAATGAGGAAAAAGACAGCATTTTTGCATGTACTGTGAAATGTGTTTCCTACATTTCATTAAGGATTGCAGGTTGCACCCATCTGTTTGGGATCTACTCCTAGTACTGCTTTTCTACAAAACCAAAGCATTATGGGAGTGGGAAGGGTTATCTCTAGCTGGCTATTGGTTCTTGTTTGCCATTGTCCAGTTTCTCCTGAAGTCAGCAGTACAACCCAACTGTATCTGAACATCTTAATCCTATGTCCCCTTCAAGAAACTAATTTTACAGTAAGTAAAAAAAAATCATTGTTTTTTACCTGACTGACTGAAAAAAATATAAATATTTTATAAATACACTCCCCTTTAAGACTGAGTATTGGTATCATATTCTTTGCCCAGTCATGACTGGATTTTTTTTAATAGTAGTGTTCTGATTCCATACAGCATGAAAGTAGCGCTGACAGTTCCGAAGTCACGAGGTCAGAGTTAAAAGGCAAGAAACCATATGGACACAGGAGTCGCAAAACCGGAAGTGGAAAAAATGCCTCAGGAGCCAGTGGTGCATCTTCTACAGGTATTTTATCACAAATGTTTCTCTATTATTCATTATTCCTGGTTTGTTATAAAAGGCCCCAAAAGACATATCTTGTATATCTGTGTCGCTGTAAGAACAAGCTGCCTGAAGTTGTATGTCGCAGTTCTTTCTGTAGTATTTTTTAGTTAAAGTGATTGTAAAGGTTTTTTTTTTTTGTTTGTTTTTTAAATAACAAACATGTTATACTTGCCTGCTCTGTGCAAGGGTTTTGCACAGAGCAGCCCCGATCCTCTTTTTCTTGGGTGCCCCGGCAGCGCTCTTGGCTCCTCCTCTTCATCAGGTACCCCCACGGAGAGCCGCTTTCCCTGGGGGCATCCGTGCGGGCGTGCTCACGAGTCCCGCTGCCACGTCCATTGACACAGACAGCAGGACTTGGCCCCGCCCCCGGCTCCCGTGTCACTGGATATGATTGACAGCAGTGGGAGCAAATGGCTTCTGCTGCTATAAATCTATCCAATGAGGACCCAAGACAGTGACTGCAGACGCTGGGCTCGTGCACATCGCTAGAACAATCGGGTTCAGGTAAGAAAAAAGGGGGGGGGGCTCTGGGGGTAGCTGCAGCACAGAAGGTTTTTCATCTTAATGCAAAGAATGCATTAAGGTAAAAAAAAACATGAGACTTTACAACCCCTTTCGTTGCTGTTCTAGATGACCACTACCTATACCCAGTGCAATTTGACTGCCAGAGTTGACAGATACTAGTATTTGGCACATTGCGTATGCTATAAGGGGATAATTCCCTTTTTCGTCTTTTTTCTCTTTCTGAGCACTTCCAACACAGATGTTACTACTTGGAAGTTTACCCATACATTGCCCAACTGTTGCAAGCTTTACAGGTATTGGTCATATACTGTATGGCCAATGTCATAAATCTGTACTTTTTTGTATAATTGATTATGAAAATATTGAACTATAGAAGAGATATTTGCAGGGTCAGTCCCCCTACCTAAACCAACACCCACCAGCTTCTTATATTTCAGAACTCTGGCAGGGTGATTTCCTCTCTGGAGTTTTCAAAACATAAGAAAACCCCATCAGCATGCTCAAATACCTGAAATATAAGATTGGGTGCAGTGACTGTCTCAGACATTTGTAAATGTTCCACCTTCACTTGTTGTGGGTAGAAGTAGTCTTCTCTCACTAGATTTCCCACTGCAGGTAGTGTTTCCTCTCCTCCTGATTTGGTCACTTTCCCCAAGTTGGAAGAACAGGAGGAGGAAGAGGAGGAGGATGAAGAAGCGGATGATGAAGACACAGGGAGATCCTCCAGGCCAACACCATCATCTCCTCCAGAACTCACCTTCTCCAGCTTTGGTTCTATCATGCGCTTCTCTAGTGAATCCTTAACACATGCCCGACCATGGGACCCTTCCTCTGGGGAAGCTAGACAACAGAAGTGGAGCAGAGATGGTACTGAGCCCCCACGAGAAAAGAAACATAAAGGCAGCCAGAAAAGCAGGCATGGTCCTGGAAGACCCCGGGGGAGTAAGAACAACCCACCACATAGCATGTCCTCCTCCACGTTGCCTCTTCCTCCACGGCATTACACACAACAATCTACACTTCATAGTGTCAGCATGGAGTCATCCCTGCTATCCTCAGGTAAAGTAATGATGATACTATAAAAAGAAAAAATTGCGCTAATAAGTCCAAAATAGACTACCGTATTTGCCGGCGTATAAGACGACTCGGCATATAAGACGACCCCCTAACATGCTGCTAAAAACGGTGGTTTTGTAGTCTACTCACCGTATTAGACGACCCCCTTGTGTGGAAGTAATGAAGAAGCCGCAGCCCGCCGGGTGCTCTGTACAGCTGTATGTAGTTTGTAAAATGCGTGCCACGCTCAGCGCCGCGCTCAGCCAATCCCTATGCTCGATCGATATCCGCTGCCGGGTGCTCTGTACGGCTGCATGTATCCTGTATATGCGCGCTCAGCCAATCCCGATGCACTGTGTTGATGACAGAGCATGCTAAGCCTGCTCGGATTGAATAACAACCTCTGCTAATTCGAGCAGGCTACATAAATGTAGCCTGCTCGGATTGGCAGAGGTCGTTACTCCAATCCGAGCAGGCTTAGCATGCTCTGTCATCACACAGTGCATCGGGATTGGCTAAGCGGCGCATATACAGAATACATGCAGCCGTACAGAGCACCCGGCAGCGGATATCGATCGAGCAGCTGCTATACCCGGCATATAAGACGACCCCCGGATTTTGACTGTGAAATTCCGGTGTAAAAAGTCGTCTTAGACGCCGGAAAATACGGTAAATTAATAAGTCCAAAGGGGTTGGGCTGATGTGAAGAACCAAATAAATTCTCTTCAATCCTGTGTCAAATCTTATTATAAGACATGCTTACCAGATAGTAGGATAATTATGCAGGTGGCTATAGCCCAGCCCAGGCCTTTGGTCAGTGCAATAGCACCAACTCCTCCAATGATGGCAAGTTCCAGCAGATGGAAAATAGCCTCCACACCATAGGCAGATGGTTAACCCAAAAGAAAGAAAAAATATAACATAGGGTGATCCTGCCAAAAATGGTGACCCTCTGACAGGATCAACGATATGGAATATAGAAAAGTGAATAAATCCCCCAGTGATGGTAAGAGAACACACAGGTGAACCAACACCACAAAGAGTCTCCTTACCAGACAAAAAATACTATCAGCCTTAAGCAGGTGATGAACAAAACGGCACCCAAATCCACCATATAGGATATCTCCTTACCAGATATTAGCACCAGTAGGCATTGATAATATACGTAGGCAGGATAAATTTAACCTTGGCTATGGGCTAATGGATAGATACAGATTCCTCGCTGGTAAACTGAGTACCGGTGGGATGTCTTTGCTCCAGATGGGACTCCAAGGGGCTGATGGTATTTGTTGTCTGCCATCATTGGAGGAGTTGGTGCTATTGCACTGACCAAAGGCCTGGGCTGGGCTATAGCCACCTGCATAATTATCTTACTACAGTATCTGGTAAGCATGTCTTATAATAAGATTTGACACAGGATTGAAGAGAATTTATTTGGTTCTTCACATCAGCCCAACCCCTTTGGACTTATTAATTTAGTCTATTTTGGACTTAGTAGTGCAATTTTTCATTTTATACTTTTTCTGTGTTATCCCACATGTATTGCTGCTTTAGAGGAGTCTATTTACATCTTTATATTATTGATTATAGCAAGCACAGTTTTTTACCCTTTTATTAAAGTGATGATACTAATGCATGGGTGTATATATTTGTTTTTTCCATCCATGTGGACCCTTTTGAAGCATGCTGATGATGAATACATACGGACTTAAAGGGGTTGTAAAGACAAAAAAAAATTCCCTAAATAGCTTCCTTTACCTTAGTGCAGTCCTCCTTCACTTACCTCATCCTTCAATTTTGCTTTTAAATGTCCTTTTTTCTTCTGAGAAATCCTCACTTCCTGTTCTTCTCTCTGTAACTACACACAGTAATGCAAGGCTTTCTTCCTGGTGTGGAGAAAGCCTCTTGAGGGGGAAGGGGGCGAGCAGGAGGGTCAGGACGCTCTCTACGTTGCAGATAGAGAAAGGAGCTGTGTGTTAGTGGGCGTCCTGACTCTCCTGCTTGCCCCCTCCCCCCTCAAGAGGCTTTCTCCACACCAGGGAGAAAGCCTGGCATTACTGTGTGTAGTCACAGACAGAAGAACAGGAAGTGAGGATTTCTCAGAAGAAATAAGGACATTTAAAAGCAAAATCGAAGGATGAGGTGAGTGAAGGAGGACTGCACTAAGGTAAAGGAAGCTATTTAGGGAGTTTTTCTTTTTACCTTTTACAACCCCTTTAAGTTTTGTAAATAACCATTGCTTCAGATTTATTTGTTCTAGCTCATAATGGGAATATTTGGCCAATGTGGTTATGTCGTTTTTTCACTGGTATTATGTGACTTTCTTCTTTCAGGTATCTATACCAGTAATAAGGACCCGATCTCTGTAAGGACGGCGTGCAGCACCCCACTCCCTTCCAGTATCATGTCTCATCAGACCTCCCTTCCTCCATACAGCAGAGCTTGCTCCATAACCCCTTCTTCCACGGCCTCTACCACACAGGTCAGAAATTAGTGTGGTAATGGACAGTAGTCAAAATGCATTTGACTGCAAAAGTGTAATTTCTGTGTAAAAAGTGCACACTTGGAATTCTCAGAATTCTGATGTGGGTTTAGGCACTTTGCAATTATGTATTTGCGCTCTACATTACTTTATTAAAAATCTGTAAATTTATTTATCACATGAACATGAGGGAAAAAACTGCATGTCCTTTTTTTTTTTATTCATTTTTTTTTTAGTGTGTTCTTTTCCTATGTTCATTTGACAAGGAAAAGGTGATCCCTAAAGAAAGCTATGTCAGGCTAATGTTGCACGTAGATATGGGGGTAGATTCAGAGAGCAATTACGCCGGCGTATCCATAGATACGCCGCGTAATTGCCAAGTTGCGCCGGCGTATCTACTTTCTGTATTCAGAAAGCTAGATACGCCGACTTTAGCCTAAGATACGACTGGCATAAGTCTCTTACGCCTTTGTATCTTAGGGTGCATTCTGACGCTGGCCGCTAGGTGGCGCTCCCGTTGTTGTCAGTGTAGAGCAGGGGTCCTCAAACTACGGCCCTCCAGTTGTTCAGGAACTACAATTCCCATCATGCCTAGTCATGTCTGTGAATGTCAGAGTTTTTGAATGCCTCATGGGAGATGTAGTTCCGCAACAGCTGGAGGGCCGTAGTTTGAAGATCCCTGGTGTAGAGTATGCAAATTACATACTTACGCCGATTCACGAACGTACGTGCGCCCGGCGGCAGTTTTTTACGTCGTTTGCGTAAGTCGTTTTCTTCGGAACGTTGCTCCTGCTATTAGGAGGCGCAGCCAATGTTCAGTATGGCCGTCGTTCCCGCGTCGCGATTTGAAAATTTTACGTTGTTTGCGTAAGTCGTCCGTGAATGGCGCTGGACGCCATTTACGTTCACGTCGAAACCAATGACGTCCTTGCGACATCATTTATCGCAATGCACGTCGGGAAATTTTAGGGACGGCGCATGCGCAGTACGTTCGGCGCGGGAACGCGCCTAATTTAAATGATCCACGCCCCCTACGGGATCATTTGAATTGTGCGCGCTTACGCCGGCCCCTTTTACGCTACGCCGCCGCAACTTTAAAGGCAAGTGCTTTGTGAATCAAGCACTTGCCCGTAAAACTTGCGGCGGCGTAACGTAAATGTCATACATTACGCCGCCGCAGTTTTGCGCGCCCCTACCTGAATCCACCCCACGGTGTCTGCATTATAGTTTTTTTTCTAGGCTTTTTCTTTCCTTTTACTTTCACCTGTTAATCCTGCAAATAACATACCTTGTCCTTAGGGTGGCTAGGCTTACTGACTCCACTGTGTCTTTGCAGGGAGTCATGGTTGTCACCCATGTTGCTCTCTTCATTTGAAACAACAGGTCGTCTTCTATTCATCTCCATTGCATAGGGGGCATTGAATTAGTAGTTTACAAGAGATAGCTTAAATAGAAGATACAATTGTTTGGGCTTTCAGTACAGTTCACAGGAAGCTACACTGCATTTCTGACAAGATCAGTAGGTATTTCTGTTCTTGCTAAAAACTATTGCAACCACCACACCTATGAACTGGTAAGCTGCAATATATTATTTATTGATTCTTGATTAAAGTAATTAGGATACATGATGTATTATATTGAGACAATCTGAACACTGAACTAATTGACCTTGGTTTAGCAGTAAAGCCCCAGAAGCACAGAATACAAACATGAATGATTTGCCAATGGTAATCGTAAATTACAATCTTTATACATAGAACAAATTTGTTTTTTAATTACTGCTAGAATTCTTTTTTTCCCAGCTTATAATGTAAGGTGGTTAAAGGGCAGAAGTTAATGCTATGTTTATTGGTTTGCTTGAAGTTGCTTTTATTAAATCTGGTTTTGCTTTAAAAGAGCATGTTCCATGGGTATTTTCAATGGTGACACACTGGTACTGAACAGTAGACATGTGCACTGCTGAAAAATGTGTTAGTTTTCAGTGGGGTTTTTTTTTTTTTGCTTTTTTTTTCAGAAATTCAGAAAATTCGTAAATTCGAAAATCCAAACTTTCACATTTTCTAATTCTGAATTTTTGAATTTTCTCATTCTGAATTTTCTAATTTACGAATTTCAAATTTTCGAATTTCTGATTTTAGAATTTTCGAAAATCTGAAAAAAAAGAAAGGGAATCAGTAAAATTCGAAAAAATAACTAACTATTAATAACTATTAAATTATAGGTATTGGATCCTTTCAAATTTGGCTATTAGTGAATGTAAATGAATAAAAATTTCTCTGAAGTTCCGAATTATCCAAAATAACAAATCTAAACAAATGGAATGGAACAAAATAATGATAAATAATAATACGTTAATAGATCGTTTAGGTTCTATTCGTTTAGAAGCGGTATTTTTTTTTTTTTAATTCGTAACTTCGGATAAATTTGTATTCGTTATGTTCACTAACAACCAAATTTGAAATTTAATTGGTAATAGTTAAGTTATTTTTTCAGATTTTCGTTTTTTTTTTTTTTTAGAACTTTCAGATTTAAATTTTTACTTCCGGATTTTCAAATTTACAAATTTCTGAAATTTCAAATTTAGTAATTTCTGCTTTTCGAATTTCCGATTTTTAGCGTTTTCTAATTTCTGAATTTCGAATCTTCAAATTTCGAATTTTCCCTTTTCATTTTTTTTATTTTAAAATGATAAAATTTCCTATTTTCGAATCTCTGAAATTTTGAATTTGATAGTTTCGAATTTCCAAATGTCCTATATTTCAATATTCCGACATTAGAATTTTTGAATTTCCAAATTTTCAACATTCTAAATTTCGAATTTCTGGAAATGCAAAAATTTGGAATTCTGAAATTGGAAAATTTGGAAATTTCAGAATTAACTAATTTTTTCGAATTTTGTTAAAAAACTAATTTGGAACTAAACTAATTGCACATGTTTACTGAACAGGCAAGGCATAAATACCTTCATAAGCCCTGTCTGGCAGTTTGAATTCTGATGCCGCATACAGACGGTCGTTTTTTGTGAAGTAAAAAAACATTGTTTTTTTGTGATGAAAAAAACGACGTTTTTCAAACTTCATTTTCAAAAACGACGTAGTATACACACCATCGTTTTTTTCCAAAAGCTCTAGCAAAGCGCGGTTACGTTCAGCACGTACGACGGCACTCTGTTCCATTCAAACTCGTGTCTTAACTTGCTTCTGAGCATGCGCGGGTTTAAAAACGTTGTTTTAAACGTCGTTTTAGCTACACACGGTCATTTTTTGTGACACAAAAAACAACGTTTTGAAAAACTACATAAAAAATTGAAGCATGCTCGAATTTTTTTTTGTCGTTTTTCAGAAGACATAAAAAGACGTTTTCCCCACACACGGTCATTTTAAATGACGTTTTTAAAAACAATGTTTTTTTTTTCATCACAAAAAACGACCGTCTGTACGCGGCATGAGGTTCTGTACCATGTCAGCACTTCCTGTTAGTGTCAATAGCTTGCCTGCCTCCTGCCACCTTCTACGCATTATTGTTAACCAGTTAGCAGCCTTGCTGACTAGTACCAATGCAGAGGAGGGCAGCTGCCAACACTGTAGGAATTGCTGAATTTTTTTTGTTACAGGTTCTTAGGATTTGAGTCACCTAGGAAGCTGGAAAGGGTATCTGAAGATATGTACAGGCATCACTATGGGGCATATTTATAAAATATTTGCATAGCAATTCACCCAGTGAAAGTAGATGTATATTTATTCTCGGCAAAAAACAAATGTTATTACGCCATTTCCTATGCTTGACGAATGTTTGTAATTGGTTTAAAACTGAAAATACCATGTTTGGCCACTTGACGACACAGAGTATTATAGGAAATTTCATTCAAATAAAAACATATAGTCTAATAAACAACTTTTGCTCCATTTCCTCAAAACGAATGCACATGCACTTTTACTGGGGGGGGGGGGGGGGGGGGGGAATTGCTATGCAGATTTGTTTTACAAATACATCCCTACATACCTGCACTGTAGTCACATATACCGTTTAGTACCCCAGTGTAGTTTACTTTACTTAAAGCGGAGCTCCACCCTAAAGTGGAGTCCCGCTGATCGGAACCCTCCCCCCCTCCGGTGTCACATTTGACACCTTTCAGGGGGGAGGAGGGTGCAGATACCTGTCTAAAGACAGGTATTTGCACCCACTTCCGGCCACACGCTACGGGCAAAAGACGGGCATTCCGTCACATCCCGTCTTTCGCCCGTTGTGTGCTGGGAACACTCGGCTCCCAGCACACAGCGTGTGAGCCAATCGGCGGGCGCAGCGCGACTCGCGCATGCGCCGTAGGGAACCGGGCAGTGAAGCCGCAGCGCTTCACTTCCTGGTTCCCTCAGCGTGGATGGCGGGGGGAGCAGCAGAGTGACAAGCGATCGCTCGTGCTCTGCTGCGATCGGCGCTGGACTCCAGGACAGGTAAGTGTCCTAATATTAAAAGTCAGCAGCTGCAGT
The DNA here is from genome assembly GCF_905171775.1 of Rana temporaria. NCBI lineage: Eukaryota > Metazoa > Chordata > Amphibia > Anura > Ranidae > Rana > Rana temporaria. The sequence goes on from NC_053500.1 coordinate 102,054,815, forward strand.
ATTTGTAGCTGCTGGCTTTTAATATTTTTTTCCCATGGCACATCCGCTTTAAGTCTCTGTAATCTATTAGTACTGTATACCTTTTATCCTAGGGAGCTTGTTTAAATGCTCATCCAAATTATTTTGTGCAGTTCTCCTGAGTCATATTTTAACGATAGTGACTTTCATGTTTCTTTTTTCTTTTTAAGTGTATTCTCTGCCTGTATCTTGTATAGGTTTTCTCATTGCCTGGCTCCACATTTAGTATCCCTTCATCTCACATTTTTGGAAGTCCTCTATCAATGCCCACACTCCTGAGCCAAGCTGAAAGCAATAGGACAGGTAACTATGTAATGCTTAATTTTAATTTAGAATTGTATCCTAATAATCTAATGCATAGGTTCTGTTTTTCACTTTGTTATGTTACTAGTGGATTCTGCCCCCCAGTTTTCACTGTAGATCTGAGGGGGACATGCAAGGAAAATAAAAAAACAGCATTTTTGCTTGCACATGATTGAAGGATAATAATCAGCAGAGCTTCCCTTCATCTCAGAACTACAGCGACTGCCCTTCCAAGTGCAATTGCAGTGCACAGTGGATTTGCCTTTAGTAAACCAACCCCATTGTTTTTCCTCTGTAGCCTACACACAATTTTCATTTTTTCCACCAGAGACTCCCCACTCACTGCGTAGTACACAAATTCTGTATTCAACATTGTCCTTCCCGTTGTTTTCTGAGTCCAGACACATATAAACCAAGTTTAACCACTTAAGGACCTTGCCTGTTTTTCAGATTTGGTGTTTACAAGATTAAAACTTTTTTTTTTCGCTAGAAAATTACTTAAAACCCCCAAACATTATATATGTATTTTTTTTTTGCTAGAAAATTACTTAAAACCCCCAAATATTATATATGTATTTTTTCTAACACCATAGAGAATAAAATGGCAGTCATTGCAATACTTTTTGTCACACCGTATTTGCGCAGCGGTCTTACAAGCGCACTTTTTTTTGGAAAAAATTAACTTTTTTGAATATAAAAATAAGACAATAGTAAAGTGAGCCCAAATTTTTTTTATATTGTGAAAGATAATGTTACCTCGAGTAAAATGATACCCAACATGTCACACTTTAAAATTGCGCATGCTCGTGGAATGGCGTCAAACTTTTACCCTTTTACTTTTTACCACACTTGTGTGGTTTGAACACGGTTTTCATATGCGGCGCTACTCACGTATGCGTTGGCTTCTGCGCGTGAGCTCATCGGGACGGGGCGCTTTAAAACATTTTTGGGGGGTTTTCTTATTTATTTTATTAATTTTTACACAAAAAAAATAAATGTAAATTTCCCTTGTAATAGGAAAAAAAGGAAAAAGACCTCAGATCTCATATTTTTAGACTGAAAGGCAAAAAAAAAAAAAAAAATTGTCATTTGAAAAAATTACAACAAGAAAATGTTCCTTTTAACTACTTGCCGAGCAGCCGCCGTCATTTTATGGTGGCAGGTCGGCTCCCCTGCGCGAGAACCCGAGTGCGCGTGCCCGGCAGGCACGATCGCCGCCGGGCACACGTGATCGCTCGTTACAGAGCGGGGACCGGGAGCTGTGTGTGTAAACACACAGCTCCCGGTCCTGTCAGGGAGAGAAATGCTGATCTTCTGCTGATCTCCCCCCTACAGTTAGAACACACCCAGGGACATACTTAACCCCTTCCCCGCCCCCTAGTGTTAACCCCTTCATTGCCAGTGGCATTTTTGTAGTAATCCAATGCATTTTTATAGCACTGATCGTTATAAAAATGCCAATGGTCCCAAAAATGTGTCAAAAGTGTCCAAACTGTCTGCCATAATGTCGCAGTACCGGAAAAAAAATCGCTGATCGCCGCCATTACTAGTGAAAAAAATATATTAATAAAAATACCCCCTATTTTTTAAACGTTATAACTTTTGGGCAAACCAATCAATAAACGCTTATTGCGATTTTTTTTTTTTTACGAAAAATATGTAGAAGAATACGTATCGGCCTAAACTGAGGAGAAAAAATGTGTTTTATATATTTTTGGGGGATATTTATTATAGCAAAAAGTTAAAAATATTATTTTTTTAAAAATTGTCGCTCTATTTTTGTTTATAGCGCAAAAACTAAAACCGCAGAGGTGATCAAATACCACCAAAAGAAAGCTCTTTTTGTGGGAAAAAAATACGCCAATTTTGTTTGGGAGCTACGTCGCACGACCACACAATTGTCAGTTAAAGCGACGCAGTGCTGAATCGCAAAAAGTGGCCCGGTCATTGACCAGCAATATGGTCCGGGGCTGAAGTGGTTAAATACTCCCCATCTCCCTATAAACCTCTTCTCCAGCACAGCAGTCCCCCTTCCATTTAGGTGCAAACCACATTTAGCATAAAGGTTGAAACCCAATGAAAAGTCAGCCGACAATTGTTTCATGCTGTGCACGTCATCGGGGGCGTGCACAGCATGAAACAATTGTCGGCGGCTTCCTTCTGGTCACCCTGCACACAGCTGATCTCGGCACCTGCTACTGCTGCCACTGCTGCCTAGCCCAAGACCTTTCAGGTCTTTTTTGAAGGATCCGAGCGACGTCTCCTTAATATGAGACGATCACGCCAGCAGTCCTAGTGCCAGGCAGGCACTTTTTCAAGTAAGCGGCCAATCGGCTTTTTTAAAATATGTTTTTTAAATAAAAGGTAATGCACTATGAGATTCCCTCTTTTGTTTCTTATTGTGGTTCCAATCATCGGCATTACTACTGAAACCAACGTTCCAGATACTGTCTTATAGTGTGCAGGCACTTATACCTGCTCAGCGCATAAGACCTACTTTTCATTAAGTGGTCCAATCATTGTGGTAAGCGCATTTGAATATTCAGAGCACTTCGGGTGAAGTCAATTAGCTGGTGAAGGCTGTTTTTCTACCTCCTGGAAATCTGATTGCATGATCACCCTTAGAAGAATTTTCTCCTTTATGATTATTTCCTACTACAAGCTTTATTTCCACTTTTATATATGGTGTTTTTCAGCAGCCTAGCGGCAAAGAATTTGGTTATTTTGTACATTTGATTATCTTTATTTATGGTGCATGTGTTTTTTTATACTTCATGTATGTAACATATTGTTTGAATGCAAGACTATCCACTATTGTTTTTGCAATAGATTCACTAGTATTATCTATTACCTGCCATCCTTATTCAGGCAGGTATCCTATTATAAATTTTAGCGCCCTCAATAGCACCTTTCACTTACATTTCACAGTTCACCCCTGTACCTCGAGGAGCAGCTCAATATATATAAGTACTGTATAATAATATATACACGTTTTTTTAATTATTTTGGCGCGGGATCCACTTCACTTTATTAAGTGGTTAAGAAGCATGGGCGGAAGTGACGTTTTGACGTCGCTTCCGCCCTGCTATGCTATGGAGACGGGTGGGGGCCATCTTGCCCTCACTTGTATCCCAGCTGAGCAGGAGGAAGGACCCGATCGCCTCCTTTGCTGCCGACGGCTCTGGTAAGCGGCGAAGAGAGCGGCGGGAGGGGGGGGCCCCTCTCCCGCGCCGATAACGGTGATCTCGCGGCAAATCCACCACGGAGACCACCGTTATCGTTTAGAGGACCACTCACTGAAAAGATGGATATCTCGGTTGTGGCAGCGGCTGGTGCCGTTACTGAGATATCCATCTTTTAAAAAATGACGTATATATACAGTGAGGGGTCCTTAAGTGGTTAAGTAATTGTGTTAGCAGAGAAGAGGGGGTGGTTTATCTGTGAGAGGCTGTAGTGCAGGAACATGTGTGAGAGAGAAAGAGAATTATGCCAGCCCGAGCACAAAGCTCTCCAGCTATTTTTTACACTAGAATAGTACTGTATGTGCATTAAACTGTCAGTGACTTGTCTGCAATGTATGTGCATTGACAACTTAGCCCAAATAACTTGTGTTAACTCCTTAGTCACCTATTTCCAGCTTATGGATGTTAACCTAGTAAGGTGGAGGCTCCTTAACCACTTCAGACCCAGAGTATTTGGCTGTCAAATGACCGGGCCATTTTTTGCGATTCGGCACTGCGCCACTTTAACTGACAATTGCATGTGGCTCCCAAACAAAATTGACGTCAATTTTTCCCACAAATAGAGCTTTGATCACCTGCGTTTTTTTGGCGCTATAAACAAAAACAGAGCGACAATTTTTGAAAAAAGTAATATTTTAACATTTTTGCTATAATAAATATCCCCCAAAAATATATAAAAAATATTTTTTCTCAGTTTAAGCCCATATGTATCCTTCTACATATTTTTGGTAAAAAGAATCGCAGTTATAGCGTCTACAAAATAGGGGATAGCTTTATGGCATTTTTACTATTCATTTTTCTTTACCATTAATGGCAGCGATGAGCGTTTTTTTTTTTTTCGTGACTGCGATATTGCGGCGGACACTTTTGACACTATTTTCGGACCATTGTCATCTATACAGTGATCAGTGCTATAAAAATGCACCGATTACTGTGTAATTGACACTTGCAGTAAAGGGGTTAAGTGTGTCCTAGGGAGTGATTCTAACTGTGAGGGGGCTGGGCTAAATGTGCCACGACACTGATCACTGCTCCTGATGACAGGGAGCAGTAGATCAGTGTCCTGTCACTAGTCACAACAGGGAAATGCCTTGTTTACAAAGGCACCCCCCCCCCCCCGTTCTGCCTCTCTGTGACACGATCGTGGGACACCGGCGGACATCGAGTCCGCGGGTCCTGCGGTCATGGTCACGGAGCCCTCGGTGCGCGCGTGCCCACTAGGTGGCAGATTCAAAGCAACGTACCTGTACATTGCTTTGCTTGCCCGTGACATTCTGCAGATGTATAAGTGCGTTAGGCAGTCGGCAAGCGGTTAAAGTGGATGTAAACCTGATTCATGAATTTTGAGCTGGGCACATATATCTGCAGTGTTCTCTTATCTCTCTTCAAAGCCCTAAGTCCCGTGTGTTTGTGCTGCTCTGTTCTTCTGTTATCAGCTGATAAATTCAGAGACAAGACATTAAAGCAGCAGTGGATTGGAATGTGTGTTGTGGGAGGTTGCTATAAATAGATTAGCAGAGAGCTTGACTTGTAAAAGCACAGCTCAGAAAGCATTTGCCAATGTGAAGGGGGGGAGCCTTTCCTCCCAATTAGCTGTTACACAGAGTATGACAGGACAACACTTCTACTGCTGAATGAGGAAGTGAAAGTTCTTACCAGCTGTAAGAATTCTAAAGAATATAGCAGGACCGCCAAGGTGATATTCTCTGAAATATTGCCTGTCATGTGCAACACAGGAAAGAAAGGGAGATTAGAGAACTGAATGCATGACTGAAGACCTGGTGTAAGAAGGATTGATTTGTGTTTTTAGAGCACTAGGCTGACTTTTCATTGGGTTTCAACCTTTATGCTAAAGGTGGTTTGCACCTAAATGGAAGGGGGTCTGCTGTGCTGGAGAAGAGGTTTATAGGGAGGCTGGGGGAATATTTAACCACTTCAGCCCCGGACCATATTGCTGGTCAATGACCGGGCCACTTTTTGCGATTCGGCACTGCGTCGCTTTAACTGACAAATGTGCGGTCATGCGACGTAGCTCTCAAACAAAATTGGCGTCCTTTTTTTCCCACAAAAAGAGCTTTCTTTTGGTGGTATTTGATCACCTCTGCGGTTTTTAGTTTTTGCGCTATAAACAAAAATAGAGCGACAATTTTGAAAATAATGAATATTAGTATACTCCAAAACGGAAAGGGGGACTTGGTCGACCTGATCTAGAGAAGTACTTCTATGCTGCTCAGGTGGCTCAACTCTCTAGATATCACTCCCAGCAATCACAAGCAATAAGGATGGCTATGGAATCTTATTCCTGCTGTCCTAACTCAATTTCTCATCTTATGTGGCTCCCAATTAAAGAGAGACCTATTATATTATGTCCTACTTTATCCTTCTCACTAGAAATATGGGATAGGCTCTCAAGATCTCAGAAATTCAATCTCCCCACTCTCCATTAGCACCTCTATTGAAAAATAGAGCATTCACCCCGGGCCTCACTTCCCTTAAGTTTGATTGGTGGACTAATAAGGGTCTGATGTAAATAGCCGACCTTTGCGGCCATAAGGGTATGCTATCCGAGCGGTCTATGTTTGATAAATATCAAATTCCACGCTATAGATACACTCAGATTTCCCACTATGTACAAACTCTAGCCCGTAAGGGTAATTTAGCAACTCTGACACCCATAGAACATTTATGTAGTCAATATGATAAAATTAAAGGACACATATCTGCCATATATATGATATTGGCGAGTGTATCAACAAAGCTGAACTACATGATCCAATGTGAAAAGGATTTACAGGAAACTCTTGACCTAGAGGAATGGCATGCAATATCGGAGACAGCATCTCGATCGCTCGTCAATACCTCGATAATAGAGGCAAACTATAAGGTTTTGTTGAGATGGTATATGGTGCTGGCAACCTTTGTACCGTGTGCTACCCGATGTGTTTCAGAGGATGTGGTCAGGTCAGATACACTAACCACATAGGGTATACAATTTTATATATACCCTCACCCAGATAAATCTGACAAAATCAGCTAAACAAGCACTTCTGGGGGGCAGGATAGTGGAAGTCTCCAAATTCCGAAGGCGGCTTCTTGCATTCATTTTTATTTCTGACAAAATAACCATAGCCAGAAACTGGAGGTCTGATGCCCTGCCATTCGAACAGTTTAAAGGCAAATTATCTTGGCTTATGTTAAACTAAAGGTTGACAACATTAGTGCAAGATAAAATGAAGTTATTTCATAAAGTATGGGACCTGTGGATTCAATATCTTACAAATGACCCCAGGACGTGATTTAGATTTATTCTTGCATTATGGGTCTCTGGGTACTGAGCCAAGGCTCCTCCTCCCCCCTCAACCCTTCCTTCCTCGCTTTGTTTCGTCCTCTTAATTTCTTTATCCCTACTATTCTTTCTACTTTTCTCGCTATTGGGTTTGGAATTAAACCTTATAGGCTAGGTTAACTTTCGTATTCACTTATAGCAAGTCATTGTCAGTTCATGCTCTCTGCGGAGATGCTCGCATGATCGGAGGAGTCGGGCTCCTCCCGAAAGTTGGATGGGGAGCTGGCTCTTTCGGGTGGGTGGATCACCCGATGTGGCCTGAGTTTAGAGAGGGGCTTGAAGTCCTAGACATAGTGGGCCTGGGCAGGGTTTATTGTTATACTAAAGTGATCCAGTCCACATTTGAAGATCCTTCTGGATATTGTAGATGATATGATTAGGACTCTCAAGTGACATGGCCTAATTTATATATGATTCCCAAATTCTGTTTTAATGCTGTACAATGAAAAGTCGAGATCGTTATATTTTTTGTATTGTAAAACTTTATTAAAAATCATTGAAACATAAAGGATAAAAATAAATCAATGTGGCTCACAGCCAAAGTAAAAAAAGCTATAAATAATAAGAAAATAGGATTTTTATAACAGCTTGCCTGTAAAATACTTTTCTTGGAGTACCCCACGGGACACAGAGCCTTAAATCTTTGCATAATGGGTTGTATGGTCACCAGAGGTGATTGGACACTGGCACAACCAATCAATGACAGTTCCCCTCCATATAACCCCTCCCATCAGGGAAGTACCTTAGTTTTGTAGCAAGCAATACGGTTCACATAAGAAAGGGGGACCTCTGTGTCCTGTGGTGTACTCCAAGAAAAGGATTTTACAGGTAAGCTGTTAAAAAAATCCTATTTTCTTTATCGTACACCAGGGGACACAGAGCCTTAAATCATTACATAATGGGACGTCCCAGAGCAATGCTTAATATGAAGGGGGGAGACCCAGATCCGAGCCAGCTGTAAACTGACAAGAAAACCCTAGACTGCTGCTTGCAGTACACTACGCCCGAAGTCAGAATCCTCATGTCCCCTTACATCTATTTGATAGAATTTGGTAAATGTATGGCCTGAAGACCAAGTTGCAGCTTTACAGATCTGAGCCATCGAAGCCTGGTGATGCACTGCCCATGAATCGCTCATAGCTCTGGTCGAGTGCACCTTAACAGAAGAAGGAGGAATCTTGTTCCTTAAACCATAAGCTTGAATAATTACTTGTCGAACCCATCGCAAAATGGTGGATTTTGATGACGCTTGTCCCTTCTTGGGACCATCTGGCAAAATAAACAAAACATCTGTTTTACGTATCTAAGCGGTTGCCTGCAGATACGCTTTTACTGCTCCCACTACATCTAGGGCAGGGGTGCCCAACCTTTTGAAGAGCGAGGGCCACTTGGTAACCAGTCGAGGGCCACAATGAGAGTAGCAGGCAGATGACAGGTCGCGGCTTCTTTATAGGCCCTACTATCCGCCCAGATGAAGGGGGATGAATTCTCTTTTGTTTTTCGGATTGGAGGTGGGCGGGCATAAACGGACATCGGTCGCTCTATAGAGGTGAATTAAGGGTCCCATTTGGTCGGGCCGATCATGTGAAAAGGGCCTAAGACTGCTTTCACACTGATGTGCTGCGGTTTACCCACAGCGTAGTGCACCTGTGTCTATACTGCGGGTTAGCTGAACTTTGCCATAGACTCCACCTGTGGCAAAAGCCAGCGCTGTAGAGGAAGCATCGGTTTGTGGGGCTCTGCTCTGCAGCCGCTTTCTTCCTCTACAACCAGCTTCATTCACAACACTGATGCTGTGGTATGGCAGGTCGGCAACCTGCGATCTGGGCTTGCCAACCCTCCATTCCAGAGCAGGAGGTCGCGGGCCACATCGGAGGGTTTCGCGGGCCACATGTGGCCCCCGGGCCACTAGTTGGCCACCCCTGATCTAGGGAGTGCAATAATTTTTCCTCCGACGCCACCTTTGGTAAAAAGGTTGGATGGGGTCATAGAACAATCTTGTTCTTGTGACAAATTAAATAAGGCTTTTTACAAGAAAGAGCTGCCAATTCAGATACTCCTTCTAGCCGAAGAGATGGCAATCAAAAAGGCCAATTTACTGCTTAAAAGGATCAGCGGAATTTGGCGAATATGTTCAAAAGGTTGCTTCTGCAACACTGACAATACTAAATTCAGATCCCATGAGCATAAGGGTGATTTGACTGGCGGATTGATCTGCAGTACCCTCTGAATGAAAGCCTGAACTAGGGAATGAGATGCCAGCGGTCTTTGAAAGAAGACTGATAGAGCCGATATTTGACCCTTAATGGTACGAAGGGCCAATTTCATATCCACTCATAGCTGGCAAAAGGCGAGAATCCTACTTATGTCATATCTTTGAGGATTCCATTTGTTAGTTTCACACCATGAAACATACGCTTTCCAGACTCTATAGTAGAGTAGCCTGGAAGCTGGATTTCTGGCATTAATAAGTGTAAAAAAGCACTGGACCTGAGATCCCTTGTTTCCTCAGAATGTGGGTCTCAGCAGCCGAGCCGTCAAATTTTGCTCTTGTAAGGAAGGGTGGAACACTGGACCTTGCGACAGCAGGTCGTGACGAAGCAGAAGCTTTCAATGTTTTTCTACCGTCATCTTTATGATTTTGGCGTACCAGGATCTTCTGGGCCAATTTAGGGACACTAAGATTACAGGAATTCTTTCCTTCTTGATCCTGCAAAGTAACCTTTATAAGAGAGTGATCGGCGGAAACGTATAGCTCAGTGAGAACTGATTTCACGGGATTATTAGAGCATCTGATCCGTAGGCCAGAGGATCTCTCATCCTGGACACAAATTTGTCCAACTTCTTGTTGAACCTGGAAGCTAGCAGGTCTACATCCGGGGTCCCCATCTCTGGCATATGGCCTGAAAGACATCGAGGTGTAAAGAGTTGTTTATTGGAAGAATAATCCAGTAACATGATAAATTAATTACAATAAAATCAATCTGGTCCAATGATACAATATACATTGAGGAAAATAAGTATTTGAACACCCTGCTATTTTGCAAGTTCTCCCATTTGGAAATCATGGAGGGGTCTGAAATTGTCATCGTAGGTGCATGTCCACTGTGAGAGACATAATCAAAAAAAAATATTCCAGAAATCACAATTTATGATTTTTTAACTATTTATTTGTATGATACAGCTGCAAATAAGTATTTGAACACCTGTCTATCAGCTAGAATTCTGACCCTCAAAGACCTGTTAGTCTGCCTTTAAAATGTCCACCTCCACTCCATTTATTATCCTAAATTAGATGCACCTGTTTGAGGTCATTAGCTGCATAAAGACACCTGTCCACCCCATACAATCAGTAAGAATCCAACTACTAACATGGCCAAGACCAAAGAGCTGTCCAAAGACACTAGAGACAAAATTGTACACCTCCACAAGGCTGGAAAGGGCTACAGGGAAATTGCCAAGCAGCTTGGTGAAAAAAGGTCCACTGTTGGAGCAATCATTAGAAAATGGAAGAAGCTAAACATGACTGTCAATCTCCCTCGGACTGGGGCTCCATGCAAAATCTCACCTCGTGGGGTCTCAATGATCCTAAGAAAGGTGAGAAATCAGCCCAGGACTACACGGGAGGAGCTGGTCAATGACCTGAAAAGAGCTGGGACCACCGTCTCCAAGGTTACTGTTGGTAATACACTAAGACGTCATGGTTTGAAATCATGCATGGCACGGAAGGTTCCCCTGCTTAAACCAGCACATGTCAAGGCCCGTCTTAAGTTTGCCAATGACCATTTGGATGATCCAGAGGAGTCATGGGAGAAAGTCATGTGGTCAGATGAGACCAAAATAGAACTTTTTGGTCATAATTCCACTAACCGTGTTTGGAGGAAGAAGAATGATGAGTACCATCCCAAGAACACCATCCCTACTGTGAAGCATGGGGGTGGTAGCATCATGCTTTGGGGGTGTTTTTCTGCACATGGGACAGGGCGACTGCACTGTATTAAGGAGAGGATGACCGGGGCCATGTATTGCGAGATTTTGGGCAACAACCTCCTTCCCTCAGTTAGAGCTTTGAAGATGGGTCGAGGCTGGGTCTTCCAACATGACAATGACCCGAAGCACACAGCCAGGATAACCAAGGAGTGGCTCTGTAAGAATCATATCAAGGTTCTGGCGTGGCCTAGCCAGTCTCCAGACCTAAACCCAATAGAGAATCTTTGGAGGGAGCTCAAACTCTGTGTTTCTCAGGGACAGCCCAGAAACCTGACTGATCTAGAGAAGATCTGTGTGGAGCAGTGGGCCAAAATCCCTCCTCCAGTGTGTGCAAACCTGGTGAAAAACTACAAGAAACGTTTGACCTCTGTAATTGCAAACAAAGGCTACTGTACCAAATATTAACATTGATTTTCTCAGGTGTTCAAATACTTATTTGCAGCTGTATCATACAAATAAATAGTTAAAAAAATCATACATTGTGATTTCTGGATTTTTTTTTTTTTTTTTGATTATGTCTCTCACAGTGGACATGCACCTACGATAACAATTTCAGACCCCTCCATGATTTCCAAGTGGGAGAACTTGCAAAATAGCAGGGTGTTCAAATACTTATTTTCATCACTGTATATACAATGTAACTACAGTTCAATGCAGTAAGAACACAATTGTTCACATCATTACATGGCAGGTGCTAGGTGGTGTGCAAGCCCTGATGCGTTTCAACCTCTGTACGGTCTCCTCAGTGGGCAATCGGTTCTAAAAAATACCTTACATTTCATGAGTTCAACATTTAAAAAACGTATCGTCATACATCATATTGGATGAATCGTAGTGGTATATTTACCGATTGAAGGTGAAAAAACGATTCATGTGACCAGAATTCATGGTACTGTTGAAAAATCCAGGGGGCCAGATGGTCCCCCCCAAGACCACCGATGGGAAAAGGGGCCGCCCCGTGGGGCTTGCAGGGAGCCACACAAAGAACGCCAGCTGAGGAAAGGAGGACTCGACACCTGCAAGGGTGACCCAATGATAACCATGTGTTAGTAAAGCAAATTAAAAGTGTAAACTCGTGGCATATTGAGCCAGAATAATCAGTTTAACTATAAAGATTTCTATGTATTTATACGCCTATATAAGTATGTATAAGGACTAACGGAAAATGTGAGTTTGGCGTCCCTTAGGGATAACTAGCCAATATCATAGGTAGTTGATTAGAAACATCGTAGTAATATAGTAATCCAGGAAGTGGTATAAGTGAATAATCATGTGGATGAATCTGATAATGAACAAAAAGTGCAATTGTGTGTAAATGAGACTGACGGTATATACAGTGAAGCACTATGTGCTCAGTGATATTAGAGGTTAAGAGAATACTAGACATGTGCAATTCGTTCTGTTTCTAATTCGTTTTTTTACGAAGATTCGGAAATTCGTGAATTACGAATTTTCGTATTTACGAATTTTTTATTTACGAATTTTCGGACTTCCGAAAATTTTGAATTTACGAATTTTCGTATTTACGAAAATTCGAATTTTCGTATTTCCGTTTTTTTTTACGAATTTCGGAAATTCGGATTTTCGGAAATTTGGAAATCCGAACATTTTTAGAATTTTCGAAATTCCGAATTTTCGAATTTTTCAATTTTCGAATTTTTCAATTTTCGAATTTTTCCAATTTCGAATTTTTCAATTTTCAAATTTTTCAATTTTCGAATTTTTCAAGTTTCGAGTTTTCGAATTTTTCAAGTTTCGAATTTTCGAATTTATAAATTTTTTTTGAATTTTTCAATTTTCCAATTTTTCAATTTTCCAATTTTTCAGATTTGGAATTTTTCAGATTTGGAATTTTTCAGATTTGGAATTTTTCGGATTTGGAATTTTTCAGATTTCTAATATTTTCTAATATCACTGAGCACATCGTGCTTTGCTTGACTGTATATACCGTCAGTCTCATTTACACACAATTGCACTTTTTGTTCATTATCAGATTCATCCACATGATTATTCACTTATACCACTTCCTGGTTTACTATATTACTACTATGTTTCTAATCAACTACCTATGATATTGGCTAGTTATCCCTAAGGGACGCCAAACTCACATTTGCCGCTAGTCCTTATACATACTTATATAGACGTATAAATACATAGAAATCTTTATAGTTAAACTGATTATTCTGGCTCAATATGCCACAAGTTTACACTTTTAATTTGATTTACTAGCATATGGTTATCATTGGGTGACCGTTGCAGGTGCCGGGTCCTCCTTTCCTCAGCTGGCGTTCTTTGTGTGGCTTCCTGCAAGCCCCACGGGCGGCTTCTTTTCCCCTCGGTGGTCTTGGGGGGACCATCTGGCCCCCTGGATTTTTCAACAGTACCATGAATTCTGGTCACATGAATCGTTTTTTCACCTTCTATCGGTAAATATACCACTACGATTCATCCAATATGATGTATGTATGACCGTACAGAGGTTGAAACGCATCGGGGCTTGCACACCACCTAGCACCTGCCATGTAATGATGTGCACAATTGTGTTCTTACTGCATTGAACTGTAGTTACATTGTATATATATTGTATCATTGGACCAGATTGATTTTATTGTAATTAATTTATCATGTTACTGGATTATTCTTCCAATAAACAACTCTTTACATTTATTATTATTTGAATTTTTGACCCCGTTACCATGCTGTCTAAAGCCCCACTGAGGAAACATTCCATTTTAAGACCTGACACATACCCACCGCTGCTATAGCAGGTTGGGTTACTGTGCCTGCCAGGAGGAAGGATGATTTTAGTAAAGATTGCAACCTTCTTTCAGACCTGGGCATTGTCCACCGGAAAAGTTAGGCTTTTGTTTACAGAAGAAATCGCTGCATCCACAGAAGGCAGACTCCACTTCTTGGTAAACGTCTCTTCCATAGGATAAAGCACTTCAAACTTCCTAGGAGGAGCAAAACGCTTATCTGGGTTTTTCCAGTCTGCGTAAATCAGATTCTTCAATAAAGAATGAATCGGAAAGGCACAAGCAGCCTGTGGGGATTTTAACAAGCCCAGAGAGGAGACAGGTGAATAAGTTAACTCCTTAGAGGGTAATGTGAAAGTGGAGCGCACCGCTTCAGTGTAATATTGCACCTGTAATTTTATCACCTGAGATGCAGAAAAGGGTTCCTCTGATAGCTCGGATCCCTCCGAGTCCTCATCCCCTGATGGGACCTCATCCTCCTCAGATCTTTCTGAAAGGAGATCTAAAACAACAGGAGGAGATCTGCTTCGCTTTTTGTCCTTTTCTGATTACTTTGCGATTAACGCAGTGATTCTCCCTTCTAAATTGTTTAGGGCTGTTGCCAAAGGTTCTTTAGTGACATATGCAGGCACCGGCACCACAGGAGAGGCTGCAACTCCTGATAGAGGCAATAGCTCATCCTGTATAAATACTTCAGATATTACAGATGAGGGTATCGAACAGGTGCGACTAGAGCCTACTGTCTCTGGCGGCGATGCTTTTTTGCTTTTCCCAGAGCCTCTTCTTTGGGAAGACGTAATGCTAAGCAAAGCCAAGGTACCAACAAATACATATACTACTGTGCTAGTTTAGCAATCTACATATAAGTATGCAACTAATAACACACAGTGTCATGCCAGAGTGGGTGTCTTATCCTTTGGAAGTGCTCAGCCAACCACATGGAGATCTTATGTGCCCTTTAAACACTGTTGTGTCGCCAGCAGGGAAGCTCCAGACATGTGAGGCTGTTCCTTCCTGTCTGAGCCTTCCTTGCCCACGCACGTGCGCGCACCAATGCGCCTCTTCGTGCCTATTCAGGCCCGCCCCCCACTGAGATCGTATAAAGTGTGCCCCCGCACTAGGGGCATCCTCCGCACCCTTGTGCGGTTAATGTTCCTCCTGAGTTATGAGATCTCCAGTTTTCTCTGGCAGGAGGAGGAGGCAAATGGCAGAGATTGCAGCGGAAGGAGTGTGCTTGTCCTTTGGACTGACACTGCTTTGGAGCTTGGTGAGTGAAAACTCAGCTCTTTACTCCCCCCAGTGGTGGCTTAAAAAATGACACCCACTGTAAAATAGGAAAAGTCCCCAAGTTTAAAACCTAGGACTTTTTCCTAACTCACCATGTCCCCGCCGCAGGTTCTCTGCCAGGCAGATACCAATCTTCCCCCATCCCGGCGGGGTCTGTATGCCAACCTTCAGGGGTATGGGTTCCTACTTAAAGGAGACCTCTTCTCTGGGCCTTGTAAAATACTCTTACCAGGACTTTTAGTTTATAGAGCGAAAGTGCTGGACCCCGGAGCCCAGTCCTCTGGAGAGAGACATTACAGACGACACCTCGTCCACGAGGCCTGGATACCATCCAGTTTTGGCGTAATATACTTAAGTATTTTGAATGGACCCACAGTGTAGCTCTCTACCCTCATAGGGTTTCTTAGGTAGAGCTTTCTTCAGCACATTTTCCTCGCATCCAACACCTTAGACACTGGTGAAAAAACTAAGGTACTTCCGTGATGGTGACCCATTTTCAGCAGAGAGCGTTCTGAAGTCCGCTCTCTGCTGACATTGCCAGTATCGGTCCAGGCACAGTGTCATACCAACTCTGGATCCGCCAGGTGCCTGGACTGATGGCCGTCTCAGCAAGCTGCTGAGACAGCCGCTCCCCGCCCCTCCACAGCTCAGCGGTCAAGTGAGTGTGGAGTAGCAGAGCAGGAGAGCTGCTGATTGACAGGCAACAGCTCTCTGCTCGGGGAGCCGAGAGAAACGAGACATCGGTGGTGTTCGATGGCTCGGTTCTCAGTGCAGAGACGCTGGGGGACAGATGCAGCATCGGTCACCTAGGTAAGTATTTTAGGGGGGAAAAAATAGATTCCCGTACTTCTAGTTTAATAGTAAAAAGGTCAGGTCTGAGCATGTAGGCCCTTTACAAAATCTGGAGTGGGTGACTGGGGACAAAGAGGCAAATTTATTAAATACTTTCTTTAGCTCTGTGTTTACAAATCAGCATGGGAGAGCTCAAATCCATATTTGTATTGACAGCCCCAAATGTTCCACAATGGCTCAAAAGGGATATGGTCCAGAAATATTTAGACAGAATAAAGCTGGATAAAGCACCTGGACCAGATGACATCCTCCCACGGATCCTAAAAATCGCTCTGTCATTTGAAAGCCATTGTTTCTTTTTTAGGGACTCGTTAATGATTGGAATAGTACCACTGGATTGGTGTAGGGCCAATGTGGTGTCTAGATTTAAAAAGGGACTTTGAATGAGGTACATGGTGCACAGTCAGTAATTGTAGGATGAGTAAAAACACATTGATAATTCATATTTTGGAATTAAGACAATAATAGACAGTCATGTGCACATTTTGTTGTTAAAAGCCTCATCAACAAATGTGGTAAAAATGTAATGAATATATATCCATGATTACAGTGATTCATACATACACAATGTGAGCACAGCGCAGACTGCTCAGTGAGGTGAAGAAGAATCCTAGAGTATCAGCTAAAGACTTACAAACGTCTCTGGCATATGCCAACATCCCTGTTAGCGAATCTACGATACGTAAAACACTAAACAAGAATGGAGTTCATGGGAGGATACCACAAAGGAAGCCACTGCTGTCCAAAAAAAACACTGCTGCACGGTTACAGTTTGCACAAGAGCACCTAGATGTGCCATAGCAGTACTGGCAAAATATTCTGTGGACAGATGAAACCAAAGTTGAGTTGTTTGGAAGAAACACACAACACTATGTGTGGAGAAAAAGGGGCACAGCACACCAACATCAAAACCTCATCCCAACTGTGAAGTATGGTGGTGGGGGCATCATGGTTTGGGGCTGCTTTGCTGCGTCAGGGCCTGGATGGATTGCTTTCATCAAAGGAAAAATTAATTCCCAAGTTTATCAAGACATTTTGCAGGATAACTTAAGGCCATCTTCCCACCAGCTGAAGCTCAACAGAAGATGGGTGTTGCAACAGGACAACGACCCAAAGCATAGAAGTAAATAAACAGAATGGCTTAAACTGAAGAAAATACGCTTCTGGAGTGGCCCAGTCAGAGTCCTGACCTCAACCCGATTGAGATGCTGCAAGAATATTGCTGAACTGAAAGAGGAATGGTCAAGAATTACTCCTGATTGTTGTGCACGTCTGATCTGCAACTACAGGAAACGTTTGGTCGAAGTTATTGCTGCCAAAGGAGGTTCAACCAGTTATTAAATCCAAGGGTTCACATACTTTTTCCACCTGTACTGTGAAAGTTTACATGATGTGTTCAATAAAAACATGGTAACATTTAATTCTTTGTTATTAGTTTAAGCAGACTGCGATTGTCTATTGTTTATGACCAATTTGTGCAGAAATCCATATCCTTCCTAAAGCGTTCACATACTTTTTCTTGAAACTGTATGTGACCAACCCCATTATGACAATACCGAATCTAATAAAAGAATTTAAACGATTTGGGCAATTTAGTAATTTCAAAGTTAACTATAATAAATCTGAAATGCTAAATGTATCACTAATAGAAGAAACACAATTATTATTGAAAAATAATTTTTCGTTTAAATGGCAGCAAATAGCAGTTAAGTATCTGGGAATTTATTTTCCGAGAGACTTAAGTTACAAGAATTGAATTATAATGCAACAATCCGAAAAGTAATAAAACTACTACAAAAATATGAAAAGGTAACATACTCTTGAATGGGAAGAATTAACATAATAAAAATGAATATATTACCAAAACTGTTATATATTTTTCAAACTATTCCCCTAGTTATTAAACTAAAAACTGAATTAAGGAAAGCAATAGGAAGTTTTATCTGGGCCCACAAAACATCACAAGCAGCCTCTTTGACTAGAATGGTAGACTGGCAACATAATATGGAAGACAAACAATGGGTTAAACTAGAAGAAGATATTATAGGAATTCAACTTAAAACCCTCCCCTAGATAAAACCTGGAAATAAAAAAATATAAATTTTTGCAAGAGCTACATTAAAAATGGGACGCAGAAATAAAAAAAGGGAAACTATCTACTCTGATGGGACCAATGACCCAATTGTTCTCCAATCCAGATTTTCTGCCAGCTTTAGAAACTATAAAATACTTAAAATTGAATATATGGGAGAACACAAGGATCCTAGTGGGAGGGAAAATGCCAAAAATACAAGATTTGGGACCTGAACATAAACATAAGTGGCTACAATACCATCAATTAAATACATGTATTGCAACAAAAAGTTACGTTTAAAAAATAGACCAAAAACAACATTTTAACAGATGAACAACAACCAACTAAAACATTTTCTAAGATATATGGTTTATTACTCCCTTTGGGATCCCTTAGAGAACTATCTGGAATGAAAAAGTTGGAAAAAAGTAGGGAAAACAATATCAGAGACAGAATGGGAGAACATATTTGAAATAATTCACTGAACATCTATAGCAAATAAACACCAAGAAAGAAACTACAAAATAGTAATGAGATGGTATTGGAGCCCTGTAGCGTTAAATAAAATAAATAGTGGACAAATAGATATTTGTTGGAGATGTAAAATGGAGAGGGGAACTATGGACCACATTTGGTACGAATGTCATATGGTGAGAAAATTCTGGAAAACGGTTCATGAGATATATCTGAAAGTGTCGGGGAATAGAGAGAAATCTAAATATAGATGTCTCATTATTATCCCTAATGCCAGAATCAATAAAAAGTATTAAGAAGGATTTTTTTCATCATATGGCATGAGCAGCTAGAACAATAATAGCTCGCAAATGGAGAGAAAATAAAAGCCCAAACATTGCAGATTGGATATGTGAGGTGAACGAAATACAATATATGGAAAGACAGATTAGAGAAGAAGGACATACAAATAGTCAAATGCCAGACTTATAGCAAAATTGGCATGAATTTCAGCTCTCAAAAAGAATAAAATAATATTTATAAATTAAAAATTAGGAAGAATATGAAGGGGAATTGTAAATGAAATATAAAATGAGTATATGGAAAGAATAGGGGGGTTATGGGGTGCTTTTTTTTTTTTTTCTTTTTCTTTTTTCTGTTGTTGGATGAATGGGTGTGAGGATGAATGGGAATTAAAGATAGAAGATCATATGTAGATACATGTAGTAGGAAATGTTGTTTTAATGGTAATGAGGTTTTTGGATATTGATTAAGATTCTGTATATTGAAGAATTAACAGGAACAGATACATAATGTGATAGAATCTTATTTAAATGTTAAACTTTTTGTATTTAAGAAAATTTACCAATAAAAAAAAAAAAAAAAATGAAAACACTATCCACATCTTAGGCATGTGAAATTGGCAGGCAAACTTTTGTCTTATTGGTAAACATACAGAAAACTCTTTAGTTGAAATGTTGTTCTACGGACCAGGCATGTAAAACATGTCTTCTGTGCATGTCACTTCAGAACTGTATTGGACATCCTCAGCAAAGTTTTCATTGGGGTAAAAGTACTCATCAGCTCCAGCAGACGAGGCCAAGAACAGTTGCTTTCATTACTTCCAGGCTTCAACCTCTTAGACCACACCCAAGCCAAGAGCTCAGTTCATCTGCAAATCCTGGGCTTTTGAATCCCCCAAACCTGCAGACAAATCCTCTTTAGAATGAAAGGATGCCCCCACTTTGTGGACATATTGACAGATTACAGCTAGAATCCCACTCTCAGCGCCCTCCCTGGTTTATGCCATCTAATCTTCTATTGTCATTGCTCTCAGCCCCTTCCCTACCTCATATCTTCCAAATTTCCACACAGGTTAGCAGGCCTCCTTGCAGATCTTCTGGATCAGGGGGTTATTGCCACAGTTCCTGTGGCAGAAAGGTTTTAGAGAGTATCAGTCATTTCACAGTTGTGATTCCTTTGCTTTGCTGGGAGTGACCAACGTATTCAGTTCATGGCTGCATCATTTGTCTGTGTCTAAGGTCACTCTTCTGTCCCTAATCGGTAAGCACTGGGTGTGAGGATAAATGCATACAGCAATTAACCCCTCTCAGCCTGTGATTGCTTTGTACAGACTGAGCAGCAGCAGCTATTCATATACACCTATGATTTCCGCTGCTAGAATCCATAGATTCTTGCAACTGAAATGTGCTGTAGTAGTAGATAATCCCCCAAATAAAGGAGGCCTTACTGTTCTTTTTTTTTTTTTTTTTTTTTTTGCTATTTTGCCCACCCCTCAGTTGGATTGCTTTTGGACATACCAGATGTCTCAGAATCCTTTTGTCCATCATTAAACAAGAAAGAAAATAGTTTTTCTCTTATCATCCATGGACAGACACAACCTTCAAAGTCTTGACATATGGGTTATGTTCCTGTTCATAGGTGAGGACTAGGCAGAACATGTTAGATATTTAAATACATGTTACTTTAACAGAGTTGAACAGTCCCGCCCAGGGGGCGGTCCCTCCGGACATAACCCTCCTCCTTGCAGCATGCAGCCTCAGTTTTTTTCTGCCTAGCAGAGGAGAAGGACGTGGCTCCCTTTGGGCCCAGCGCCCTGAGGACATTTTTTATTTTATTTTGTTTTAAGATTCTTCTATCAACTGCCGGCTGGGCGACAGGCTGGATATATAGATCCCTGTAGTGTTCCTAGTCCGGCCAGCGAGCGTGAGCACACCTTGGCTAAGCGCTGGGTCTGCCACGACATACCCCGTGACTCCTGGGGTGGCCGGTGGGCTTTTTGCTACAGGGTTCACACATGACTGGGCTGTTTTGTTGTCTCGCTCACAGTGGAACGGGCCGACAGCTAATCCGTACCATCGATTGTGGGTCTGTCAGGGACGTGCCAGCATGTCCTCGCAAGGACGGGTAAGTACGGTTCCTCCTGCCTCGGCAGGATGGAACAGCTGGGCATTCCCAGGATTAAGGGGTTCTCCTGTCCCCCCTTTCCCTGCTCTCTGTCGCCCTTTCCCCTCCTGCCCTAGTGCCTGCTGCGACCGGGGTGTACCTGTGGGGGGGCTTCGGGTCCCTGTGGGGCGTCGGGGTCCGCTTTCTGTGAGGGGGGGTCTGTCTCCTGGGAAGTCTCTAGCAGTGGCTTTCTGAATGGAGCACAGCTGACGGATTTTACCTCACAGATTTTAGCTCACAGTTTTTTCCTTGCACACACGCTGTGTATACAAGGAAGGCGGGCAGCTGTGCTGAGCGGTCTCTCTGGGTGGTGAGTCCCCTGGGTAACCCCCCGGTCGGTGCAGCAAGGAGGGTGGAATTCTTAAGTGTTTTTCACCCTGAGGGCTGTCGGTGAGTGATAATGGAGTCAGTATCTGGCCTTTCTTCCCCTACATTGCCAGAGGCCGCAAACGGTGCCCCTGCACCTGCAGTTTCTGTTGACAGGGTGGAAGCGGTGTGCGGGCGTAAAGGGGGTAAAGAGCGCACCTCCCCCACCATCTTCTGGGGAATGCTCTGACTCAAATTCGGGCATGGCTGCGGCTCAGGACACCGGTTCTGGTATGTCAGAGGATGCGAACCAGGACCTCCCTGGTGAGGAGGACCCTTCGTCCGAGTCAGTGCAAGACAGGGCACTTGTGAGTGCACTTATTGATGCTGTGATGGACTCACTCAAGCTGGAAGATGCAACTGGGACTTCCACAGAGGTGTCTATCTCCTTTGGGTCACACAAATCTAACCACTCTGTGAAAGTTTTTCCTTATGTTACTTTCTTTGATAAGTTCATAGATAAGGAATAGGAACGGCCGCAGAAGTCCTTTGTGGACCCTCAGCGCCTGGCGGTCCGTTACCCTTTTGAGGACAGCCTTTTGAAAAAATGGGCTTCTCCTCCGGTGGTTGACCGCCCCGGTTGCTTGGTTAAACAAGGTAACCACTCTCCCTATAGAAGGGACCCCTGCTTTCAAGGACCATACTGATAGGATGTCCAAGGCGGTGACCCACTCCATGTTTACCATGCTAGGGTCTGCATTGCGGCCTATTTTGGCTGCAACCTTGGTGTCTCAGACACTCACTGAATGGGCAAAGGTTTTGCACCAAAGTGTGGAGGAGCAGCAGCTCCCTCCTGAATATTTTAGACTGGCCGACCAGTTGGTCCTGGGCCTTGTATCTGTCTGTGATGCTACCCTGGATGCAGCCCCCTTGATATCCAGAGCCTATGTTCCTGCGGTAGTGTTGCGCCACCTGATTTGGCTGAAATGCTGATCTGCTGACCAAGCATCCAAAAAAGCTCTGGCAGATTTACCCTACAAAGGTGGGAGACTTTTTGGTACCTCGCTGGACGACATTATTAAGGATGTCACAGGAGGTAAGAGCACTCTCCTCCCTCAGTCCACCAAGAGGAAGGATCCACGCCATAAGCCGGGTTTTTCTTTTCCCACACAGAAGCAGTATTTTCGTCAGTCAGGGCCCGAGGGTAGACCCTCCGAGGCTGACGAAAGCTCAGCTGGGGGACAGAAACATTCATTGGGTGCGTAAGACGAACAAACCGGCATCCAAACCCACCACTGCATGAAGTTTTGCCCCCGCTCGACTCATGGGTGGGGGGATGGCTTTGCAGGTTTACAGCTTGGTGGACCTCCCTGCTCTCCGACCAGTGGGTCTGTGAGGTGGTCTCTTCGGGGTACAAGATGGAGTTTCTTTCCTGTCCGCTGAACAGATTCTTTCCCTCAAATCTCCCTCTCCTTCCGACTCGTCGGTCTGCCCTATTAGGGGCAGTGCAAGACTTACTGAGATGCGGGGTAATTTTACCTGTTCCGCAGGACGAGAGGTTTCAGGGATTTTATTTGAATCTGTTTGTGGTCCCAAAGAAGGACGGGGTCCGTCCATTCTTGGACCTCAAAGCCCTAAATGCCTTTGTGAGAGTACAGAAGTTCCGCATGGAATCCATTCGCTTGGTGGTGGCTGCGCTCCATCCGGGGGACTTTCTGGTGTCCTTTTGACATTAAGGACGCATACTTGCATGTCCCAATTTGCGCAGGACACCAGAGGTTTCTGCGCTTTGTAATAGGAGATGACCACTATCAGTTTGTGGCTCTTCCCTTTGGCCTAGCGTCAGCACCAAGAGTTTTCACCAAGGTGCTCGCACCGATTCTAGCTTTGCTGAGACAGCAAGGCATTGCTGTTGTGGGTTACTTAGAGGATCTTCTTCTGAGAGCAGCTTCTGGCTCAGAATTAGAGGTGGATGTGACTATTGCCAGCCAGACCCTCCGAGAATTCAGGTGGGTGTTAAACATCCAGAAGTCGGTCCTGGTACTGCGTTTGGAATACCTGGGGTTGATTCTGGACTCCGTGGAGGCGAGTCTTTCTTCCCCTAGAAAAATTGCAGACTCTTCAGTCTGCGGTGAAGCTGTTGGCATCCCACAAATGGTCATCTCTCCGTTTTTGCATGCGAGTCCTGGGTCTGATGGTAGCCTCCTTCGAGGCAGTACCGTATGCCCAGTTCCACACTCGAGTATTGCAGAAGGAGATCCTTCAAATCTCCATTGTCTCTGGATCGCCAGATTCAGGTAAGCCACCTATTTAGAGTCTCTCTGAATTGGTGGCTGAGATTCCCGGCTGTTCGGTCTGGGAAGTCATTCCTTCCCTTCCAGTGGACGGTGATTACAACGGATGCCAGCCTCACAGGTTGGGGGGGCGTCTGGGGGGTCCAGGGTCGCTGGACTTTACAGGAATCCCGTCTGCCGATCAATGTCCTGGAACTTCGGGCGATCAGGCTATGCCTTTCCTCGTGGTCGAGGAGGTTGCAAGGTTGCCCAATCAGGATTCATTCGGACAATGCCACAGCGGTGACTTATGTCAACCATCAGGGGGGAACACGGAGCTCGGCTGCAGCGTCCGAGGTCACTCACATCCTGCGTTGGGTGGAAAGAAGCGTGCCGTCTCTATCGGACCTCTACATTTCAGGCATAGAAAACTGGCAGGCGGACTACATGAGTCGCCAGATGCTGGACCAGGGGGAATGTTCATTGCATCCGGAGAAGTTTCAACTCCTTTGCAGGAGGTGGGGAACTCCGGACGTGGATCTCCTGGCCTCTCGCCTCAACCGCAAAGTGTCAAGGTTTGTGGCCAGGTCCAGAGAACCCTGGGAAGACGCATCAGACACGTTGGTGGGGTCAGTATCGGCTAATTTATGCCGTTTCCCCATTGAAGTTGCTTCCTCGGCTGCTCCACAGAGTGGAGGCCGAAGGGATCCCGATGATTCTATTCGCTCCAGATTGGCCCGGCGTCCTTGGTACTCCGATATCGTGTGCCTGGTGGCGGATGCACCCTGGCGACTGCTAATGCGGGAGGACCTTCTGTCTCATGTCCCCATACTTCATCCTGCTTTACAGTCGCTGGCATTTAACGGCATGGCTATTGAAAGCCAGGTACTAAGGGACCAAGGTCTTTCCGACTCGGTCATCTCAACCATGCTGAGGGCACGGAAGTCTTCTTCCAGGAAAATCTACCATCGCACCTGGAAGTCCTACATCTTTGTGCGAGGAGATGGGGTGGTGTCCACGGACGTATTCGGTTTCCAGGGTCCTGCTGTTTTTACAGCGTGGAGTAGATCAGAAACTTGCCTTAAGCACCATTAAGGGACAGATTTCAGCTTTGGCTGTGTTCTTACAGCTGCCTTTGGGGGCCCATTCTCTGGTGGGTACCTTTGTGCAGGGGGTGCGTCATATACTTCCCCCTCTTAAACCACCTATAAATAATTTATATATAAATTATATAAATAATCTATATAAATATAAATATAAATATCACCTATAAATAATCCCAATAAATCTTTTTCTGATTTAAAAATAAAAATTCATCAGGGATTCCATTCAAATAGCAAGTTTGGATGATATTTTAAGGCCTTTTGAACAAAATTAGGCCACTCCATGGCAAAAAAGATTCCAACAAACAATTTTTCTGTGAACAATCGAATGAAAGTTTAACCAAGTATGGCCAGATTCAATCTTATTAAATTACAGTTTACATCTACTTCTAGAGACCACGAGGTTGATTTACTAAAAGGAAATCCACTTTGCACTTCAGTGGACTTGAAAGTACACTTGTAAGTGCAGTCACTGTAGATCACTGTATTTTTGAGGGGAAGCTCTGAAATTAGGGGAAGCTCTGCCGATTTTTATCATCCAATCGTGTGCAAGCAAAAATGCTGTTTTTTATTTTCCTTGCATGTCCCCCTCATATCTACAGCGACTGCACTTGAAAGTTCACTTGCAGTGCATTTGTAGTGCAAAGTGGAGTTGCCTTTTGTAAATCAACCCTCATGTGACAAACTTAAACAGGTTGCAGGTAAAAGCACAGAAAAATCAAGCATTTATTATTATTATTATTATTATTATTTATTATTTATATATTACATGTATTTATATAGATTCAGCAATTTAAGCAGCATTTAAGATATTGTGCATCTGTGTTTTTACTTTACATAAACCATATTTTCATTTACTTGCAATGTACCTGAACTCACTAGCAAATTTGACTTCTTTAGAAGACTTGACTCCCTAGCACATCCTTCTCCCTCTTTGCACATAATACTCCTCTTCTGGGAGTGTCTAACCACCTCCTGAGCTGGTAGCTGGTAGCTCATTTGCCTCTACCTTCACCTACCTACATAACCGTTCATATGGCATCCTAGAAAGATCTGAATAAAAACAATATTGATTGAGTATATTGAGCTCTGATTCATCTGGGGTTGTTGAATTTACATCCAAGATGGCAACCCCCAGCAGCGTTCTTAGGGCTTTTGTAAGTCCTCCTAAAGCTTTTACAGATAAATAAATACACATATAATCTTATGGAAAGATTGTTGTTGAAATGATCTGGCAATAGGTGGCATTGATACTAACAGCAATTATATGTTTTATACAGAGCCTGAAATAGAAGATTGCAGCTTTGTATGTAGTGGAAATTCTCCAAGAGAAAGTCTTTCCTCCATGTAAGTATTCTTTGTAGCGCCTCACAAAGGGGTAAAATGTTGCTGATTTCAGTAAAGTTAGGGTTATTGATAAAAGGTAGACATGGCAATTAACGGTGTTGCATATAGCAAGCAAATGTTGGCTTTAACTTTCCAACATGTTTTATCAGACAATACAGTGCCTTGAAAAAGTATTCATACTGATTGAAAATGTTCACGTTTTGTCATGTTATTATCAAAAACATAAATGTATTTTATTGAGATTTTATGTGATAGACCAACACAAAGTGGCACATAATTGTAAAGTGGAAGGAAAATGATAAATGGTTTTCAGAATTTTTTACAAATATGTTAAAAGTGTGGCGTGCCACAGCCCCCCTGAGTCAATACTTTGTAGAACCACCTTTTGCTGCAATTAGAGCTGTAAGTCTTTTTGGGTATGTCTCTACCAGCTTTGCACATCTAGAGAGTGACATTTTGCCCATTCTTCTTTGCAAAATAGCTCAAGCTCTGTCAGATTGGATGGAGAGCGCCTGTAAACACCAATTTTCCAGTCTTGCCACAGATTCTCAATTAGATTTAGGTCTGGACTTTGCATGGCCATTATAACACATGAATATGCTTTGATCTAAACCATTCCATGGTAGCTCTGCCTGTATGTTTAGGATCGTTGTCCTGCTGGAAGGTGAACCTTTGCCCCAGTCTCAAGTCTTTTGCAGACTCTAACAGATTTTCTTCTAAGATTGCCTTGTATTTGGCTCCATCCATCTTCCTATCAACTCTGACCAACTTCCATGCCCACAACATGATGCTGCCACCGCCATGTTTCACGGTGGGGATAGTGTGTTCAGGGTGTGTTCGTTTTCCGCCACACATAGCATTTTGCTTTTTGGCCAAAAAGTTCAATTTTGTTCTCATCTGACCAGAGTGCTTTTTTTCCACTTGTTTGCTGTGTCCCCACATGGCTTCTCACAAACTGCAAACGGGACCTCTTATGGCTTTCTATCAAGAATGGCTTTCTTCTTGCCACTCTTCGATAAAGGCTAGATTTGTTGAGTTCACGACTAATAGTTGTCCTGTGGATAGATTCTCCCACCTGAGCTGAGTGAGTGAGTGAGAAACTTATATAGCACAACAAATGCGAACTGAATCGCTTCTGGGCGATTAGTATCCATTTTCTTAGGTGAAACTTTTGCCCTCAGAAGAGATGGGTTTTGATTTTTCCTCTGAAGGCCAAGTGGTTCACCCCCAATCGGATGTTGGTTGGTAGAGCGTTCCATAGTCTGGGTCCTTGGACTGCAAATCTCCGTTCTCCTTTGGATTTGTATCTGGCTTTGGGTATCTGGAGTAGATTTTGGTTGGTGGATCGCAGAACGCGTAAGGGGGTTGTGAGCTTTTAGTTTTTCGCATAGATATTGGGGGGCATTTCCTTGAACGCACTTATGCTGTGGGTCTTTGCAGCTCCACCAAAGTTACTATGGGCCTCTTGGCTGCTTCTCTGATTAATGCTCTCCTTGTCTGGCCTGTCAGTTTAGGTGGACGACCATGTCTTGGTAGGTTTGCAGTTGTGCCATACTCTTTCCATTTTTGGATGATGGATTGAACAGTGCTCAGTGAGATGTTTTAAAGCTTATTTTTTTATAGTCTAACCCTGCTTTAAACTTCTCCAGACCTGTCTGGTGTGTTCCTTGGCCTTCATGATGCTGTTTGTTCACTAAGGTTCACTGAGGACTTCACTGAACAGCTGTATTTATACTGAGATTCATTTACACACAGGTGGACTCTATTTACTAATTAGGTAACATCTGAAGGCAATTGGTTCCACAAGATTTTAGTTAGGGGTGTCAGAGTAAAGGGGCTGATTTTCCTTCCACTTCACAATTATGTGCCACTTTGTGTTGGTCTAAAATCTCAATAAAATACATTTCCATATTTTGTCATGTTCCAACCAAAACGTAAAACTTCAAGGGGTATGAATACTTTTTTCAAGCTACTGTACATTAGCTGAACACATAAGGTTGTGTGTATCCTCTTATTAGAACTGATCATAAGGGCCCTTTCACACTGGTGCGTTTTTGCGGTAAAAATAGCGCTATTAAAATGCTCCCCATGCCCCTCTCCATTGAAATGAATTAAAAACGTGTTAAAATTGCGGTGTTTTACCGCGAATTTTAACTCTCCGTTTTTACAGCGGTTTTTAATTCATTTCAATGGAGGGGGCATGGGGAGCGTTTTATGAGCGTTTTAATAGCGCTATTTTTACCGCAAAAACGCACCAGTGTGAAAGGGCCCTAAACTGATTGTAGAGTAAAGGGAAACTAGGAGACAGAGTGGGAAGACTGGGTAAAGGGGCAGAGCAGACGCAGATCATAAACCATGATTGGTGTGATAGAGATAACAGAGAAGCAGCTGCTGAATGTGGAATATTGGAAACCAGCAGGTTACTGGGAAGGAAAACAGAATAAAAAATTGGTGGGTGAGTGAAGATAATTAAGGACAGAGGCAAGGGTGGCAAAGCAAGAGCGATGTTCAGTGGAAGGGAGAGAGGAGCAGCAGCTGATTGGATTTCAATGGGAGAGGATGCAGAGGAGTTATGTATTCAGACAGTGGAGGAAAAGCAGGACTTATTGTAGGCTTGTGGGGAGGTTTCATGTATGAACTGTTATTTCTGTATTTTAAATACACCTTCCATGATACACCTCTGGGAAAGGATGGAGTTTATTGGGAGGCGATGGGGCTTACAACATGCACAACACCTTTATATTTATGAAATATAAGGTGACATTTACTAATCTGCTTGGTAGTATGTCTTCACTATGGCAGCCATTGGATAATGTTCACAGAAATGAAAGTATTATAGAGAAAGGGATGCATAGATTTCTTAAAGTGGAGGTTCACCCAATTTTACAACTTTGCCTTAAATAATAGTGGCCTGGATGTCTACTACTAGTCCGCTATTAAAAAAATTATAAAAAATTGACATACCTTATTTTCCTGTCCTGAAGCAGGCACTTCCTGGTTCTAGGTGTGCGGGACTGGGCGTGTCGCGATCGCCGCAATGACTTGTGGGATTGATCACGAGGGTCTAGTCCTCATGACGAGAACAATAATCCTTTCAGAACTAGTGCTGGTCACAGCGGGGCGTGTCCTTTTCAGGACGCCGCCGGCCGTTGTTATAGAAACTGTACAGTGTTGACGGCGCGGCTCGCCGTCACACTGGGCATGCGCGGGATAAAACGGTGAATGCTGGGACATCAGCATTCACCGCGTCACCGCATCCCGGAAGGAAATAGAGGAGGGCTTCAGAGTGCCCATAATTAAGATGGCAATGTCCATCTAAGATTTTTATAAAATATCCTTTGCGGGCAAATGAAAATCCTGGCGGCTGCAATATTGGGACTAGTGAGTACAAGATGACGTATGTTAACAGCGTTTTTCCGCAGAACCCCCGCTTTAAGACCAGGGCCAGGGCAAGACAGGCACCCACCTCTATGAGCTGGGGCAGGAGAATTAAACATATTTTCCTGCTGCATTCATTCCCGGTGTAAATTTCCACCAGTAAATGATACAATCTCTGTATAGCACATAGGCAAAATGATTGCGAGTCATGTCCTGTGAGCAGGTGGTCAGGCTTTGAACTGACATATATATATGGGGAATACAGCGCAGGTCTTATAAATGAAATTATTATTAATGTGATGTCAAAATAAATTTGTAGATGTGGCTGCTGCAGCAAAAATATGTCAGATGAACATATAGTATAGAATGTAAAGGGATAAATGCTGCGCTGCTAATAGGGTGTGTGTATACAGGTCAATACCAACATGACAAGGTATACAATGTACACACTACAGTAAATAAAAGTGCTTAATTGTGCAACAAATACAAAGGTGAAATAGTGCACTAGGGTAAATAATAGTCCATATAACTGTGATCAGCTAGGATATAATTGGACGTTTTGTAGTCTTCATAAAAGCACCCAAGTTGTGTTGGAAAGAAAATCCACAGCAAGTGTAAGACAGCTGGTTAAAGCACCTCCACCTCAAGTAAATATTCTGCTTACCGAACACCAAAATATAAATCGCATGTAGTACTGTATCTGATAGATAGCCTCCGTTCCCCAGCTAGGTTCCTCCACACCAGATAGAAAAAATGGATGATCCTTAGCCAGAACGCACTCATGCGTTAAACCCAGGAGTGAAAACAAGAAGGGCAAACATAGAGTAGTACTGCTACTAAAACGATTTATTGTAAAACAAAGTTATGCACTCACATGTCCATAGTAGTACATTAGCGTGTGTTATCCGCTCGTTCCTTCCGGATGTCGCGGGCAAACAATGATGACGTCAGCACGCCGCTCCTCCCTACGCCGTTTCGTCAGTAAGATGACATCTCCCAGAGTGCCCCTGGAAGATGTCATCTTACTGGCGAAACGACGAAACATGTGAGTGCATAACTTTGTTTTACAATAAATCGTTTTAGTAGCAGTACTACTCTGTTTGCCCTTCTTGTTTTCACTCCTGGGTTTAACGCATGAGTGCGTTCTGGCTAAGGATCATCCATTTTTTCTATCTGGTGTGGAGGAACCTAGCTGGGGAACGGAGGCTATCTATCAGATACAGTACTAAATGCGATTTATATTTTGGTGTTCGGTAAGCAGAATATTTACTTGAGGTGGAGGTGCTTTAACCAGCTGTCTTACACTTGCTGTGGATTTTCTTTCCAACACAACTTGGGTGCTTTTATGAAGACTACAAAACGTCCAATTATATCCTAGCTGATCACAGTTATATGGACTAATATTTACCCTAGTGCACTATTTCACCTTTGTATTTGTTGCACAATTAAGCACTTTTATTTACTGTAGTGTGTACATTGTTTACCTTGTCATGTTGGTATTGACCTGTATACACACACCCTATTAGCAGCGCAGCATTTATCCCTTTACATTTGAACTGACATATCCTGTGCCCATTAGGAGAATGCTGTAGTCCCCTTTTTCTGTAAGCAGCTGATCACACAGATTTTGGGCTCTGTTCTATGCCCTGAGGACCTATAGGAATGGTGCCAGTATTGCCATAAAACCAGCATGTTTCAATTCCCTCAATCGTCTTTTTTTTTTTTTTTTTTTTTTTTTTTAATACTTTATAGGAAGGATGTCCCATTATGTTCTTTGATTTCTCCCTCAGGTCACCCATCAGTAGTCTCCCTCCTCTGTTTGATTCAAGTGGCCCGTCCAGTAGCGACAATGTACCACAGATCACAGCCAACCTTGAACAGCTGCTGGAGAAACATGGAGAGGCAGGGATTAACAGTAAGACTTGGGGGTTTGTGAGTCAAAATGATACCTGAAAGGATATGGCTGTCCTATGTTGGTTTGTGATGCATGATAGTGATGCAAATATAAGGAATTCTGCAAACTGGGAAGTGGCAATGGCTGGCAGACAGTAATACACTGTTAATGGATACACTCAACAAGCATTAAAACATTATCAGATTTTTACAACCAACTGTCAAAGGTCACTGGACTCTTTGAGAATGATTGTATGGTTTCCCAGGTGGCATCTCACTGCAAGACTCACTGCATGGGTGCATCACAGACAAACATCTCAGTCCAGAACGCTGCTTTAGATTTATATAATTTACCAATTTGTTAATTCTTTTGATGGGATTTTTTGTCTTTCTGTTGCTTGCTTTATCAGTTGAACGGCTGAGGTTTTTTTTTTTAATTAACCGATTCTCGCCCAGGCCTATGGCTGAATGACACTGGCACCGGCCTCTCGTCGATCCAGGTGGACGTCATATGACATCCTTACAGATTGGGCCCCACGTGCAGATGCGGGGCCTTGCAGTGGCATGATCTTTCACTGGTCCTGTCCACAGGACACAGCCAATGACTGATCAGTGTACCGCCTCATTGCCGGTACCATGTAATCACTGTGGTGAATCACAGCAGGTCACATCACAGTTGTACACAATGGATGGCTTTCTTTCATGCCATCCAATGTGTAGAACTATGTTTAGCTATGATTGGTCAATTTGATCACATAGTACAGACAGTGCCAATGTGTACCATGTGATTAGCTTTGACCAATCACAGCTGAATCCGTTTAATTCAGTAAAATGCTTGCTTATGAGTAATGCACTGCTATAAGCAAACATATTGTGTAAAAAAAAGAAAAATCCTGATAATTTCTCCAGAGCAGTACAATGTTACTATGGTAACATCATATAGTAAAACCTTGATTTGAGAGTAACTTGGTTTTAGAGTGTTTTGCAAGACAAGCAAAATGTTTTAATACATTTTGCCTTGATATACAAGCGATGTCTTGATATTAGAGTAGCGTCATGTCACAACTGAGTATAAAAAAGAAGATAGAAGGTACAACATTTAGCAACTTATTGCTACACTTAGAGGTGCCTCTCTTCTCTTTTATACCGTGCAAAATAAAATGCTTTGATATACAAGTGCTTTGGATTACAAGCATGTTTCTGGAACGAATTTTGCGCGCAAAGCAAGGTTTTACTGTATTGCTCTGGTCACAGTGTGTTGAAAATAAATTGTAAAAAAAAAGAAAATGTGATGAAAATAAATTAAAAAATGTTTTGTGTTGTCATTGTCCCTGATCACCACCATAGCAGTTATATGATGATGCTGTACTGCACTGGTGACAGTATGATAACAAAAAAATATGTGAAAAATGTATTTTTTATTTTCTTAATTCTCCAAAAAATAGTGACCAAAAAAATTACAACTTCAAAAAAACCCACTATGCCCCCTACTTTCCAAAAAGGGGTAATTTGGGTAGTATTTCTGCTGTCCTGGCATTTTAGGGCCTCAAGAAATGAGACCGCCAGTGCATCAGGATTGATCAGTTTTCAGATATATACCATAGTTTGTGTACTCTCTAACTTTCACACAGACTAAATAATATACACTGATTTGGGTTATTTTCACCAAAGAAACGTAGCAGAAAACATTACAGGCTAAATTGATGCAGAACAATTATTTATTTGCAAAATGATATAATGGTAACAAAGAAACACACATTTTTTAAAAAAATTCAGTCGTTTTTTTTTTTTTTTATTTATTTAGCAAAAAATAAGAAACCCTGTGGTGATTAAATACCACCAACAGAAATCTCTATTTATGTGAATGATACAAATTTAGTTTGGGTACAGTGCTGCATGACAGCGCAATTGTCATTCAGAGTGCAACAGCACTGAAAGCTGAAAATTGGCCTGGTCAGGAAGGGGGTAAAAGTGCTCCGTATTAAAGTGGTTTAATACTGTAAATATATTGACATGGTAGTTATCCATTTATTACTAAATTTACATAACACTACAGTTATGTTTTTCATAGCTATGTACAGGTTGCTGTGTTGTCAATGTAATGGTTTCACATTTGCATACACAGTTGTGGACATGCTTCAAGCTCTGCACTCTCTGCAGAAAGAGAATCGTTCCCTTCAGGATCAGATTCTGACTCTCACTGCTCGTAAAGAAAAGTTACAACTACTCAATGTCCAGCTGGCTTGTCCCTTTCCTCCGAGTTTACCACCAACCAGTATCTCTAATTGTAAGTACCTATACTGAGTATTGCTTACCTTTTCCTTCTTGTTCTTATTGATATGCAGCAAATTTTCTCTTGTTTTTTCTTAAAGGCCAACTGCTTGTAAATTCATTAAATGGGGATTAGTGGTAGTTTTAAATTGTACTGCCTTTAGAGCTTTAGTGATCTTTAACTCTGTGAATGGAAAAGCAAGGCGATGTGATTTAGAAGTCTCAAACGAGGGACTGCAAATTGGCAATCTAGACAAAAGTAGTAAGAGTAATTTCTTTCTCGTTCTTTGAGGCTCGGTTCACACTAAGCAGACTCCAAAGTCACGTGACTTTCAGTGCAACTTTGGAGTCAAACTTTGATGAGACTTTCATGGGACTTTGAAAGGACTTTTACACTCTGTGGCACTGAAATCGGATCAAAGTAGTGCAGGAACTTTTTATAAAGTTGGCGTGACTTCAGTAGTGCTAATGAGGTTGGCTCCCATTGACTAACATGGGATTTCACATGTCAAACGACTTGGGGTCTCACAAATCGGATCCCAAGTCGCGGTAGTTGTGGCAATGTAAACCGAGGATTCAGAGACATTTTATGTTATACTGCCATCTCAGGATATACTCTGTGGGATGAATCTTGACCTTTATGCAATCAGGTCTGGATCAGTGTTTGGTCCTTGGTACCATCAAGTGCCAAATTTTGGCACCTGCGATCTTGTTGGATTGCCTGAATTTACAGTGCCTTGAGAAAGTATTCAGCCACTTGGTGTTTTTAGTGTTTTGCTGCATTAAAACCTGGAATATTTTTAAATTTTTTTAGGCTTTGTACCCTATGATTCTGAAGGTGTAAATATTTCTTATTGTGACACAAATGTAAAAATTTAAACCATTTAAGACAGAAAAACAGAACATGCATAAGCATTCAGCCCTCACCCTAGGTCAGTACTGGTCTATGTTTATGGTTTTGCTCTCGGTACTCCTTTGTTGCAAAACTGAGACATGCTAGGAACAAGAGAAGTTACACAAGGCTGGTCACTGTTTTTTGTTTGTTTGCCATTGTCCTCCAGTAGGAGGCAACATAGCATTTAAAGATCTGAAACCTGTGTTCCTCAATGAACACCAAGAAAAGGATTTTATGGTTAATACAAAAATCCAGTCTTATACACCATATTCTCCTTCCCCGTACTTGATGTATTTCATTAAGTGGCCCTGTAAACTACCCTTACACAAGGTTTTATTTTAAGTACACATATCGTTAGAGATACTGTTTCTGCCATTGCTATCCTCATTTAAAAAAAAATCTTGTTGTCTGCTGTATCTGCTTCAATATGTTGGTATCACAGGATTTGAACAAACAATACCGTGTGAGTGTGAGGAAAGAGAATACTTTGCTCCAGGTCAGAAACTGAAAGAAAGTATAAAAAATAAGGGATACAATCAGCGCAAATAAACAAAATAAATTAATAATAAAGGAGTGCAGAGCAAATCACGGCTCAATAAGACAAACATAAAATATAAAGATAAAGTCCAATATTGTTCCAATACGATAGATGTGGACAAGAAGTCCCAGACAGCACTGAAGAAAATCCATGTAATAAATTACATGAATTCAATAAAAAAGGGGACTTTCCCTCCACCTCGCTTTGCTCACCTCAGGATGTAGACCACGGAACTAACAGATGGTCAACAACGCATGTCTCATATGGGTTTAAATCATTCGGGAAGGGTCCAACACCTCCAACTGATATTCCCAGGAGTATGTATGGTGAGAAACATAGCAGA
Source organism: Rana temporaria (assembly GCF_905171775.1). Lineage (NCBI taxonomy): Eukaryota > Metazoa > Chordata > Amphibia > Anura > Ranidae > Rana > Rana temporaria. The sequence goes on from NC_053500.1 coordinate 102,089,949, forward strand.
TCTAAGTGCTCACTGACAGACTAGTTTAACCCTTTCCTGCCGAGCGCATGCACATATGCGGCCTCGGCTTTCGGTGGGTTATCCTGGGATGATGCCTGCAGCTGCAGGCATCATCCCGGTACCTTTGTTTAGAGCCAACGATTGGCTATCCAGGAATAACAACCGATGCGGCTAGAAGCCGCTCGGTTGTAATGGCGGAGGAGCGGGATGGGACATCCCCCTTCCCGCCGCCCTGACAGGGCCTCCCGTCCCACCGGGAGACTCGATCCGCGATCCGCCGCCTCCAGTGTCTCGCCCCAGACTGGATCGAAGCCGTAAATGGCTTTGATTCAGTCTCTGCAATGTAAACACGAAAGCGGCGTCATGTCACTTCTGGGTTACTCGGCTGCCAATGGCGCCAGATTTAAAAAAATACACAGTATTCAGAATCGCCGTTTTCAGTGATCTGAATACTTTGAAGTGCAAAGGAGGAATCGGGGGTCTTTAAGACCTCCGATCCCTCAATGGAGAGTATCTGTCACCACCTATTACTGTCACAAGGGATGTTTATATACCCTGTGACAGCAATAAAAGTGATCAAAATGTATTTTTTTTTAAAAACACAATTTAAAATTATAAAAATAAATAAGAAAACTTTTTTTTTTTACAGCGCCCCCTCCCCGCGAGCTCGCGCAACAAAGAAAACGCATACATAAGTCGCGCTGTTCAGAACTCCGCTCTGCAGTGAACTGCACCTGTATCTCATTAAAATGTTTACAGTTCTAACCTAGAGGCACCTGTGTTTCTCTTTTCATATGCATATCTGTAGTCTGCTTTCAACTCCCCCCTCAAAGGCTGCCAAGGTTGTTTTGGATTGCTAAAGTAATCTACCCTCTTCATTTCTCCCCCTCCACTCATACTGAGTATCCACTTCAAGGACTTATTGAAGGACTAATTTATTAAATCTCATGCTATTTAGCAGCGCCACTACCCATTTTTTAGTCTATGGCAGCCAGAGAACTAGCATTTTTTAAAAGAGAGGTCAGTAATGGCAGACTACATAATTCTTCTGTGACAGATGTTCATTAACCGTGTCTGTATCTTCTCTGCCTGCAGTGAGTTCCCAGGACTCCTTCAGCAATAAGAGTCCAACATCAAAGAGCAGCTTTCGAACAGAAAACTCTCCTTCTGAGGTGAGGTGGATGGGAGTGGGAAGGAAATTGAACTGATGATTGTGAGATGACATTTTTCTATACTTCACTGTTCTGTTCTTTAGGGCTGACACAACTAATGGACATAATTGATTATGAAAATTGTTGTCAAGTATTTTTATAATCGATTAGTCGGTCAGCCGATTTGTTGGCCTGTATACAGAATGCATTATTTGTTTACATATCAGAATGCATTGCTGTGTGGGCTTGACTCTGCTTGTCTCCACCCCCGTGCAGAGACCGGTGGGGTGTGCGCAGATTGGCTGTGCAGAGCTGGAGTTTTTTTTTTTTTTTTTTTTTGGATGTTGGAAATGGGTTGGCTGCATGTTGGGGGTCGCTCGCACCTGTGGGTGGGTGGGCTAGCGGGACTCAATTTCTGGCAACCTAGCACCTGGGATTTGTCGAGCCCTGATATAGCATGATATCTTCTGCTACTAGAAGTGTACCTGGGCAACTGGGACTGGTCCGGTCTCCGCTCACTCCTGACAAAAGACTACGTAGGCAACAAGCCAGCTTGTGCCTATACTGTGGAGGAGCAGGCCATTTTCTATGCAATTGTCCTGTGAGACCCAACAAGCTACGCTCAACAGTTATCATGACCTGCCAAGTCGCTGGGCCTGCCCAGTCTCACTTTGTCCTCCCCATCTCCCTGCAGGTGGCTGGAGAGGAGATCCGACTGCTAGTCATCATTGATTCTGGGGCAGTCCTTTTTCAGGAAGAGAAGAGTCGCCCCCTCCTCCAGTCGTATTCGAGAGCGAGGATGAGTTTGAGGTTGAGGCTATAATGGACTGTAGAAAAAGGAGTCGACAAGTCCAGTACCTTTATAAAATGGAAGGGGTATTCCCTGGAAGATAACTCTTGAAAACCCTCAAGGAAAATACACGCCCCTCGCTTGATCCAAGCTTTTCATTTGGAACACCCAGAGTTAATGACCAGTTTGGGTGTCCAGAGGCTGCCCCTCGGGGGGTGGAGGAGGGGCACTGTCGGAGAAGCATATGATTTAGAAACATATTCTACTTTGAACAGTAGATGGCAGCAAAGTTGACAGTGAGAAGCTGTCAGAGAAATCGCATGACTTCCTGGCTGCCTATAAAAGCTGAGCAAATGCTTAGAGGAATTGCTGGTTTGTCTGTCAGCTTCCTGTGTTCCTGCTTCAGTACCCTGCTATCTTGTGATTACCTGTTGTGACCCGGATTGTTCTTGACCTACTCTGCCTGCTTCCTGTGTTTGGCCCTCGGCCTGCTTAAAGGACTACCCCGCTTGCCTTCTCGTGTTTGAGTCCCAGCCTGACCTCTCGCACTGCATTTGCACCCAGCTGACCATGACACGGTGCTCCAGTTTCCTTCTAGCGGTTAACACTCGAGTCACTTAAACCTGCTGGCGAACCGTGCCTCTCTGTGCCCCCCACCTACTGTATCACCTCCAGGGGTGGAGTGCGCTCAGCTGCAAGGGGAGCCACTCTCAGCATCTCGGCCTCGGTGAGTACTCCTGACAAGTGTAGTCTATGTTTGCTAAAATTTGGTTCAAATTGTCAGCTCCCAAAAGATTAGTAGGAACTGTGTCTGAAACTAACACTTTAGTGACAATTTCTGTTTGCTGTCCTAGCCTGAGTTTAAATGGCTTGAAAAAAATAGGTAGAGTTCCCGGGTAGGCCAACACCAGAGATAACATTTGTAGATAATAATCCTGGAGGTAAGTCCTCTATATTAAAAGCACCAGTATCTATTAAACAGGTTAATTCTGTTTCTCCTCCAGGATAGAAGAGTTCTTGTAAAAATACTTTTTTTTTTTTTTTTTTTTTCACAAATAAATTTTATTGAAGGTTTTCAAAGGTAATACAAATAGTACCAACATACATATAACCAAGTTCTAAGTAAAAGATTCCAACTAGCGATAGACAGAGTTTTACATTCATAAGAAAAAAAAAAAGATCCAGCGAATGCTGTCTCCATGTAAAGCTTATCAAGCGGCCACACATAAATGTATCAACGTCTGGGGTAATATTGTTAAAGGTATATGTAGCAGTGTATAACAGGCCAGCCTGAGTTACGTTGGAAGGGGAACCATAGGAAAAACACAATATTTAAAGTCGCCTCTAAAGGTACTATGAGCTAAACAAGGATTAGAGGATGTGGCCGACGGCATGGATCAAATGCATAGCTAATGATCTATAATATTTTTTACTGGAGATCTTGGATAGGTGAAGGAGGTATTGCGCTGGCGTGAATTCCAGAGGAAGCAAAGATATTTCAGTTGCCACTTCATGGACTTTCCTCCAGTACGACTGAATCAATGGGCATGTCCACCAGATGTGGAGGAGAGAGCCCAGGTCCTGCTCACACCTCCAGCACTGGTTTGAGACTGTCGGGATAAATTTATGAAGTATTTCCGGTGTCCTGTACCACCTTGTTTTGATTTTGTAACCATTCTCCTGAGTGTGGACATTTAAGGAGCCCTTATGAATATAAAGATGCACTCGATCCCAAGCAGCATCATCTATCACTGTGTCCAGCTCAGTCTCCCATCAGGCATGCTCCGATTTCAGAGAGGCATAAGGCTCCCCGAACATTGCGGGATAAAGTCCCGAAATTAGATGACTCTGGGGAGAGGAGCTAGCGCATAGTGATTCCAGAACAGTAGGAGGTTTCGCAAAGCTTTCCCTATTTGTAGGACTGTCCAGGAAATGTTTCAATTGGATATAGGCCCAAAAGGGGAAAGACTTTGTGGTGGACAATGAAGCTAGTTCGCCCTGTCGGAGAAACCGTCCTCTGGAAAAGAAGTGTGTGGCCTGCATATCTGTGTAAGGCCATTCCGCTGCTAGAAAGGCCCCTTCCATGCCAGGAGGAAAATCTGGGTTGCCCTTAATAGGTGTGATCGCACAGCATGTGGAGGAAAGCGAGTGAATTTTAAACGCCCTATCAAAGGCATGCAGAGTTGCTCCAACCAGCGGGTGGGAATGGATAGCAGCCGGAAAGTGTTTCTTTGAGAACCAGGGGAGGGAATGGAGTTTAGTACCCAAAATAATTTTTTTTCTAGCAACACCCAGCCCTTATAAATAGTATAGAGCCTCCAGTCTACTACCCGGGCCAGGTGTACCTCTGCAGATCTGGTAGCCCAATTCCACCTTTCGACTTTGGTAGTACTAACTTTACCCACCCCACTCGTGCCACCTTAGAGTCCCAAATAAAGGCTCTGCACATATGCTTGTAAGCTGTAAAAAAGGAGGACGGCAAACGAATCGGGATAGTCTGAAGTTTGTACAATAGGCGGGGGAGCACTGTCATCTTTAAAATTGAAGCCCGACCAAACCAGGAGATGGTGGGGGCCTCCCACCTGCGTATATCCTGCAGTATACTTCTGACAGGAAGTTCTTTTCTTACAGGTCTGTAAGTTTACTAGGAAGTTGGATACCTAAGTAAGTAATAGCATCCTTTTTCCAGTGAAAAGAAAATACAGTAGTGGGGATAGGGGACATCCCTGCCTGGTCCCATTATGAATGGGGAAGGCGTCCGACAGGTGGCCGTTGACCCGGACCCTAGCTCTAGGCCTGGAGTAAAGTGCTCCAATAAAAGCTCTCATAATGCTTCCCAAGCCCAGTGCTTCAAGGACCGCATCCATGTAGTCCCAGGCCACTCTGTCGAAAGCCTTCTCTGCATCCATAGCCAAAAAACAGCCCTCCCTATTGGATGAAGTAAGCCAGTGATGTAAATTGAGGGCCTTAATGGTGTTGTCCCTGGCTTCTCTCCCAGGGACAAAACCCACCTGATCCAATCCTATCCAGGCAGGTACATAGTAGGACAAACGAGTAGCCAGGATCTTGGCGAACAGTTTGACATCTACATTCAAGAGGGAAATGGGTCGGTAGTTGGCAACATCGGTGGGGTCTTTGTTTTCCTTAGGGATTACTGAGATATAAGCCTCTAAGAGACTGCTCAAAGTACAAGTAGAGTGGGAGAGGGTGTTGAAGGCCTTCAGAAACTCCGGCGCCAATAGATCAGCAAAACTTTTATAATTTTGGACTTTTGCCCTGCTTCGTGGCCTTCAAAGCCTCCCCCCCCCCCACTCCTTCAGCGACAGTGGGGCCTCCAAGGCTTGCCAGTCAGTAGTAGAGAGTGCTCGGGGGCTATGTTTGCCTAAAAATTCCCTTATGAGATTGAAGCGCGCCTCTGCCGATACGGGTCTATGCTCGTGTAATTCAATGTTATATAGTGTGCTATAGAATGAGAGAAATTGACTAGCAATGTCTTCATTTTTGGAGTGGGTAACTCCACCTGCATCCACCACATGGTGAACAGTGGATGTGAGAGTTCGCCTCTGTGTAAACCTAGCCAATAACCTTTCAGGCTTATTTCCCTGTTCATAGAAAAGTTTCTGTGATAGCACCTGCCTCTTCCGTGACCGTTTAAACAGTTTTTTTAGTAGATTTGCCCGTGTATCAGCTAATTCCTTCGCTACCCTCACTGCAAGCGAGCATTTATGCTGAGCCTCCAGTGAGGTTATTTTGTTAGAAAGATCTCGAATCGTAATCTGACTTAATTTTTTCTTCCTAGCTGCAATGGCTAGCAAACGCCCCCTTACCACGCATTTGTGGGCTTCCCATTGGGTCATGGGGGACACATCAGGTGTGTCATTAAGCTGAAAGTAATCTTTAATGGTCTGCGTAATTTCAGCTAGATCTCCAGGGTCAGTGAGAAGGGAGGCATCCAGTCTCCAAGTCCTAGTGGCCATTTCCCTTTGTGGGAACTGCAAGGTCAGTGTGATCGGGGGGTGGTCAGAGATGAACATACTCTATATGGTTGCGTCCTGAAAGCGGAGGTTCACCCTAATTGACAACTTTTCCTGTTTAAAACCAGCTGCCATAGTACGGTCTGTATCCGTTTTTTTTGTTTTTTTTTATCGGCCTCCTTACCTTTGAACGAGGGCCTTTAGTGAGCATTCACTCACTTTTCCCCGCAGGAGTGGGCGTGGTTTTCAAAATCCCCCATCAGCGCGATGTCTCCTGGGAGTTAGTCCTGAGAATCCCAGGAGACGCGCTGTGTTCAAAATCCCGCGATATCTCGCGGGTCACGTGACTAGTAGGAAAAAACAAGAAAAACTGCGCTGCAACACAATGATCTTAAGGCAGCAGCTAACGTGCGAAGTACACAGTAAACATAAAAAACAAAAAGCTGCGCCACGTGACTAGTAACTTGTCTGCTAGTCACAGCGGGGAGTGTCCTTTTCAGGACGCTGCCGGCCATTGTCCTAGCAACGGCGCAGTGTTGACGGCGCTACATCCTGTGCTAGTACCCAGCCGTGGGTCGCGGACATGCGTCCGCGACCCGGTCCGAAGCTCCGGGACCGCAGGACCCACGGACCCGATCGCCGCTGGAGTCCCGCGATCGGTCCCCGGAGCTGAAGAACGGGGAGAGCTGTGTGTAAACACAGCTTCCCTGTTCTTCACTGTGGCGGTGGCATCGATCGTGTGATCCCTTTTATAGGGATACACAATCCATGACGTCGCACCTACAGCCACACCCCCCTACAGTTAGAAACACATATTAGGTCATACATAACCCCTTTAACGACCCCTTGTGGTTAACTCCCAAACTGCAATTGCCATTTTCACAGTAAACAATGCATTTTAAATGCATTTTTTGCTGTGAAAATGACAATGGTCCCAAAAATGTGTCAAAATTGTCCGAAGGGGGATATTTATTATAGCAAAAAGTAAAAAATATTAAATGTTTTTTCAAAATTGTCGATCTATTTTTGTTTATAGCGCAAAAAATAAAAACCGCAGAGGTGATCAAATACTACCAAAGAAAGCTCTATTTGTGGGGAAAAAAGGACGCCAATTTTGTTTGTCGCACGACCGCGCAATTGTCTGTTAAAGCGACGCAGTGCCGAATCGCAAAACCTGGCCGGGTCCTTTAGCTGCCTAAAGGTCCGGGTCTTAAGTGGTTAAAGTGAGAATAACTCAACACCAAGTTCACTATATGGGACTCCTTATGTATTTGTATATGTTGATCATATCCCCCCTTTTTCTCCTCTTCTCAAGAGATAATAAATTCAGTTTTTCTAATCTTAAGAGTTCCTCCATGCCTCTTATCGGTTTATTTGCCCTTCTCTGCACTTTCTCCAGTTCCCCGATAACCTTATTGAGAACTGGTGCCCAAAACTAAATTGCATTTTCCAGATGAGGTCTTACTAATGATTTGTACAGGGGCAAAATGGTATCTCTGTCTCTGGAGTCCATACCTCTCTTAAGACAAGAAAGGACTTTGCTCGCTTTGGAAACCGCAGCTTGGCATTGCATGCTATTATTGAGCTTTTTTTTGATCTACCAAAACCCCCAGATCCTTTTCCACTATGGATTCCTCCCAGTTGTACTCCCCCCCAGTATGTATGATGCATGCATATTCCTTGCCCCCAGGTACATAACTTTACATTTATCAACATTAAACCTCATTTGCCACATAGTTGCCCAATGGAACAGTGCATTGAGGTTGGCTTGTAAGTTGGGGACATCCTGTAAGGATGTTATTCCACTGCATAGCTTGGTGTCATCTGCAAAGACTCAAATTGTACTTTTAATTCGAGACCCTATATCATTTATAAAGATATTGAAATGTAAGGGTCCCAGTACTGAACCTCAGATAACCTTAGACCATTCAGAGTAAGAATCATTTACCACTAGTCTCTGAATTCCTTTACAAACTGATCTTTCCAAGCCTGTAGACTTAACCTTACACATGAGCCGTGTGTGGGGAACTGTGTCAAACGCTTTGTAAAATCCAAGTATACTACATCCACAGCCACCCCTCTGTCCAAAGTTTTACTTACCTCCTCGTAAAAAGAAATCAGGTTTGTTTGACAACTTGAAAAGAAGGGGAGCACTTGGATATAGAAATACCAAGAGAGGTAACGCACAGTAGTGTAACACAAAATAGAAAATATTTATTAATGAGATTTCCACAAAAAAAAGCAACATTCACCACATCACAGTAAAAACCATTAAAGACAATGTTGTCAATAATATTAAAAACAAAGAAAAATAACTGGGCTCACATGCATTACCCACTTTCATACCAGCAGTCATGCGTTAGTAAGGATGAGGCACTTAGTTGAAAGAAATGATGGCCAAGGGATTGCTGAAACTAGCTAGAGTCTGTCAAAATATTTCTGGACCATATCACTTTTGAGCCATTGTGGATCATTTGGGGCTGTGTCAATAACATCTTCATTATGGACTTGAGCTCCCCCATGCTCCTTGGTATCAGAGCTGAAGAAAGTGTTTAATATACTTGCCATCTCTTAGGCCCCAGTCACCCACTCCAGATTATTTTGTAATGGAGCCTATATGCTCAGACCTGACCTGTTTACTATTAATATATTTGAAGATTTTTTTGGGGGTTTCTCCTACTATATTTTCCAATCTGTCGTTTGTTTAGAATTTTTGCATCCTTGATTTCCTTTTTACACATTCTGTTATATTCTTTGTAACATTTAAACAATGCTCCTTCATTTTTATATTTTTTTAAAAACTCTTCTCGTATTATTTATAGCTTTTAAAATTTTGTTTGCGAGCCACGTAGGTTTTATCTTTAGCCTTTTTACCACTTCCCTGCCACGTATGGGCATATGGCGGCGACGGGAACAATTTGTCCCTCCGGGCCACCGTTATATGACGTCTTTTACTTTTCGATCTTCTATGGGGCGGGTACGTGCGCCCGTCGTGTCACTTGGCACCCGATGCGCGTGCCCGTCTGCCGCAATGTCCGCTGGGCACCCGCGATTGCCTGTGAACACAGCAGGACTGTGGATCTGTGTGTGTGTGTGTAAACACACAGATCCAGAAAATCTCCTAACACCATGTGCACTTTCTAAATAGTATATAACGATAAAGACAGCCGATATACATGTAAAACTATGTAGGGAGATTTGTTTCATCTCTGTGTATCATATAAGGCTGTTCACTTCACTGGGTATATGTGAGGGTTTACATCCACTTTACATCAATCTTATGAAAATATAAGTATTTCTTATTTTTAAGTATTACTTACCATATTTATCGGGGTATTGCGCGCTCCGGCGTATAGCGCGCACCCTTAAAGTGGACCCGCATTCCTGTGGAAAAAAGATTTTAGTACTTACAGTTTTGGTGTCTTGCGCGGCGTCCATCGGCGCACTCGTCGGGTCCGGCGTCCGTCTGCGGCTTCGGTGGTGTCCTCCTCGTCGGGTCCGGCGTCCTTCTGCGGTGTCCTCCCCGCTCGATCTCCGCTTCCCGCGCTGAGTTTGAACTACTGCGCCGGCATATACCGAGCGCAGTACACTCGTGTATAGTCGGGCAGGCTTGTCTCCTCTCGCGGTCCTGTCCTGTGTGTCCTGTACGTCCAGGACGTGACTGTGAGAGGAGCCGAGCCTGCCCGACTATACACAAGTGTACTGCGTTCGGTATATGCCGGCGCAGTAGTTCAAACTCGGCGCGGGAAGCAGCGTATATCGCGCACCCACGATTTTGCCCTGAATTTCAGGGCAAAAAAGTGCGCGGTATACGCCGATAAATACGGTAATAATGCGTATACATGGTAACATTATTCTTATCATGATTGTCATTTATCTAGGTATGGTTCCTATGTATATAAATAAGAAATATGGATAACCTCTAGGGTTGGGATTATGCAGGCAACTAATAATCAAAAAATATTTTATTTGGTTGTATAGAAAAAGGTTCATAATGATATACTTTTTAATATATATGTATTATATTATATTGAAAACAGTGGAATAACAAAAGATACAATGCCACAATATCTGATTCTACAAAAAGGAGGCAGTTGAAAGATGCCTCATCCAGATGAGCCATCTTTCAACTGCCTCCTTTTTGGAGAATCAGATATTGTGGCATTGTATCTTTTGTTGTTCCATTGTTCTCAATATACTTTTTTTATATATATGTATTATATTATATCATTATTAACCTTTTTCTATACAACCAAATAAAATATTTTTTATATTTTTTGATTATTATTTGTTGCCTACATAATCCCAACCCTAGAGGTAATCCATATTTTTTATAATCCATTGAGGGATGATGGCAACTTCATATTCACATGCATGAGCTGGTTTACTTATGTATATAAATAAGTTGCAAAGCATTTAAACACTTTATAATCATTTTCTCGATATCAACGATGTCCACAAAGTCTAAAATTGTTTTGTTTTAAGAATTGTGAAAACAAAATCTGAAATTGTTTATAGTTGACATGGTGAAATAAAATTTCGATTCACAATGAATTGCCCTCTCTCCAGACCTTTTATTCTTCTGCAAAGAAATCCACAGAAAGTTCCACTTTTGTTATTTATTGCTTGTGTACCAACGTAATTAGTCGTTTAGCAATTAAAAAAAAAAAAACAACAGCGGGAACAGCTGAACAGGCAAAGAGAGTTGTTAATTGCTAGCATAGTGTTGGAAGGCAACATGTTTTATTTCATAATACAAGATGTGTTTGAATATGAAATTTGGATACACCAGGCCTCCTTTTTTGGTCTTGGGGCCGACTGGAATGTAACAGGTTGCCCATTAAAGCTTTGCAGAACCTTCATCTGAAAGAAGAGTCATGTCCCCTGGCAAGGGGAGTATGGGAACAAAAGCTTGGCTCTACACCTGGTGTGATAAAGATTGGAATGCTTGATTAACAAGCCTCAAAGAGAGCAACGGCTCCAAGATGATTGACGAGTTGGACTACATAAGATCAAAGGGCCAACTGTCACTGAAGATGGCCCAGGTCACATAGCGACGAATGCTGCCCCTAGAGGCCAATACAGCAGGACGGTTAGGAAAATAATATATTTATAAGGACTGCCTCTTAACTACTTTGATTCGTCAGAAACCTAGATGGGCTGACAATGGGGTTTGGTCTGGACAGTGTATGAATGGAGTTTAAAAGTGTTGACAGAGAGGAAAAACGTTATCTTGCCATTTTGGAGACAATATCTAGAGGACGACCTTGCGTAACGTATCATTGATGTTTTTGTATTTCATATGCTCTGTAATATTTCCCTTTAGTGTTTTTATGTTAGCATTTCCTATTTTCTTAGGAAATAAATAAGACGTTTTAATTAAGCAGTGTGGTTATTGTCATAGCTCACCTTATTTCACTGTACTATCACCAGTTACATTATCAGAGCTTTTAATTGACTAGCTAAATATAAGAATAGACAAGTTAATACATATTTGGAATAAATAGAGGGAATCCACAACCATCTAATATTTAGTTCAATATTTATTTCACATAGATAAATAGCGAGTCATAGACTTGTCTTTAGCCGACCCATAGATGGTTCAAATCTCAGCCGGTTCAGCTTGGACCAGCCGATATTCGATCAGTGTATGGGCAGGCTGATTGTACCCAAGTCGATCCATCAATCAACTTGGGTACAACCAGCATGTTGGATTTCTAGCATGCAATTATTGCCAGTAGCTTTAGCCACTAACAATAATCACTGTGTTCTCCCGGCAGGGAATGCTCTCCGCATCCACCCTCCCCGCTGGGAGGTCACAATAGCTCCACGGGAGGAATTGCCTCATCAACACTGATTGTGTGGATGGGGAATCAAGCAAGTGTCCTTATTTATACTTGTGTACACCTCAAGCAAGCTATCTTGCTGACCTGTCTTTGAGGGTCACCACTCCTACCACCCTCAAAACCTGGTTTAACAATTGCCTGTACCTCATTAAACACTTTTTAAGACCCTTTAAGTTTCTCCAAGACACATGGCACTCTTTGTAATGCCACCTGTATTGTACTGTTCAAAGATTGCAACTACTTTGGATTGTACCTAATAGACAATTAATGTTTCTTGTGCCTGTACTAAACTGTTTTGAAAATAGAGGGTTATGGGCTGGCCTAGCCAACCTCCAGAGTTTGAATCCCAATAAAATGGGCAGTTCATGCAAGGAAAACCACAATGATCTTGCAATTGAATACATTTTGCATGGGGGGTGTGGTCAAATATTTCAGAGTCCATGTCAGAAAATTGTGGGCAGTTGTGTAAAATGCCTACAAGAAGTTATTTCTGCTAAAGGGGGCAATGCTAGCGTTTGAGGCCAAGGATGAATTTTTTTTTATCCACCGTACACTATTACATCTATTAATACTTTTTTTTGTATAGAGAATTGGAAAGGCATGATTTTCTTGTGTTTTTATTCAAATATGTTTTCATATCACTGTATGTTTCTGCTATGAGAGTTCTCCCTGTTCTGTACTTAGTACTTTTCCTTCCTTTTTTGTTTATTTAACATCTGCTGTTTCTTAATTTAAGTGATATTGTTTGAAAGGGAATGTATTTATCAGCTGTTATATTGTGCCATTATTACACTTTAATGTGGTCCTGTATCAATTGTAATTTTGGCTTTGTAAGCAGTTGAGACTCCAGAGGAATGTTCTGTTGATTCTAGAGCCCTGTTCTTACCCCCCTAGTCAGTTCTACTTATTAGCCCAAATTTGTCAGTTTTAGTCTATCTTAAAGGTAAAGCTGGGCTTGTCTCCCCCCCCCCTGTCCGCTGCCACATTTGGCACCTTTTGGGGGCGAGGTGGGAGTGGGTACCTGATCCCATTACCGGCTCAGTTCACTGCAAAGTGAGCCGAAAGTCCCCCCCCCACCCCCCACAGCTTCCCCCCGCAGTCGGCACCATTCGCAGAGCGCAGTGCAATTTGTGCATGCACAGTAGGAAATCTGCTGTGAATTCGCAAGACTTCAGTACAAGTCTCCCTTAGCCAAAATGGCAGTACCAGCACCAAAGAGCCGATTCAAGAATCGTTTCATGTGAGGACACTACTGAATGTATTTGTAGCTGCTGACTTTTTTAATTTGTGGAGGGGGAGGACGGATCTCCTCTTTAATATAAAAATGTTTACCAAAAAAAAAATGGTGCCTTATGGGGATAAGAACATATAAACAAACAGCTGCCCCCTTTAAAGTGAACAAATCACTAAGCTGTGTAAAATTAAAAAATAAAGAATAAGGCGCTATACATGTTCATGTAAAAAACTGGCACAAAGAAAACACTGCATCAAACTTAAATGTGCACATTAACCCCTTAACGCCCGCCGCACGACTATTTACGTCCGCAAAATGGCACGGACAGGCAGAAGGGCGTATATATACGTTCTTGCCTTCTAGCGGGTGGGGGGTCCGATCGGTACCCCCCCCCCCCCGCGGCAGGCGGATTCCCGCAGGGAGCGATCCGGGACGACGGCGCGGCTATTCGTTTATAGCCGCGATCGCTCCCCGGAGCTGAAGAACGGGGAGAGCCGTGTGTAAACACGGCTTCCCCGTGCTTCACTGTGGCGGCGTATCGATCGAGTGATCCTTTTTATAGGGAGACTCGATCGATGACGTCAGTCCTACAGCCACACCCCCCTACAGTTGTAAACACACACTAGGTGAACCCTAACTCCTACAGCGCCCCCTGTGGTTAACTCCCAAACTGCAACTGTCTTTTTTAACTATAAACAATGCAATTTAAATGCATTTTTTGCTGTGAAAATTACAATGGTCCCAAAAATGTGTCAAAATTGTCTGAAGTGTCCGCCATAATGTCACAGTCACGGAAAAAATCGCTGATCGCCGCCAATAGTAGTAAAAAAAAAAAAAAATTTATAAAAATGCAAAAAAACTATCCCCTATTTTGTAAACGCTATAAATTTGGCGCAAACCAATCGATAAGCACTTATTGCTATTTTTTTTACCTAAAATAGGTAGAAGAATACGTATCGGCCTAAACTGAGGAAAAAAAATGTTTTTATATATGTTTTTGGGGGATATTTATTATAGCAAAAAGTAAAAAATATTGCATTTTTTTCAAAATTGTCGCTCTGTTTTTGTTTATAGCGCAAAAAATAAAAACCGCAGAGGTGATCAAATACCACCAGAAGAAAGCTCTATTTGTGGGGAAAAAAGGACGCCAATTTTGTTTGGAAGCCACGTCGCACGACCGCGTAATTGTCTGTTAAAGCGACGCAGTGCCGAACTGTAAAAACGCCTTTGGGCATTTAGCAGCATATTGGTCCGGAGCTTAAGTGGTTAATGAAAAAATAAGCAAGCATAAAGTCCATAAGTGAATAAATCCCAACACCAAAACAGAATGCTCTGAGATAAAAACTTCTAGATCTTCCACCACGAGTGCTCAGTATGAAGATGGCCACTCGCCAGAGCTGTTTGACTCCTTTTTACAGGAACGACAAAAAACGCTTTCCGAACACCAGATTGGTTCTGCTAATGGCATAAATCCACTCTAATATCTACTCAGGAATGAGCTAGAATGTAAAAAATGACTCCACAGGAGACACGGATGAAAGTCTCATAGTGCAGTAATTTTTAATAAAGTAAAAACAGCAGCAATGATCGCAGTTACACTCACATGTAATAGTGCATGGCCTGGCATTTGGTGTAAACAGTGTGTGTGAGTCAACTGATGCCTGGGGGTGGCGTGCGTTCCACGTTTTGCTTCGAAGGGCAAAGCCTGGTGTAGGGTATCAAATATGGATCCGGAAATTATGGATACTCCACTCTGACATATGTTTCGCCATGATTGGCTCTTCAGGAAGTGATGTCACACCACTTCCTGCTTGCTTTTATTTGACTATATAAGGCTCCTCCAAAATGGAGGCGAGGACAAAAACGTAATACAGAATCTGCCTCTAGAGAGCGCCGATGCACACACGCTGCCTTGACTGTACATAAATAGCCAACCTTACAAAGGGATCAATAAATGAACTAATACATAAACATATTTATAGTCAACAATCACCTAAGCAATGATGAATAAACTATTTTGGTGCATGGATGCAACTTAGAGCTGAGTAGGACCAGGTGGGTATATTGCGGCTTGAAGGAAATAATTAGGACAGCACCATCTAGTGGTGAATATCCCTATGGCCAGAATTACCAATGCAACCCTGCCTATTATTTCCTATATGAAGGAAACAATTAGGACAGCACCATCTAGTGGTAAATGTCCATATGTCCGAAATCATCAATAAAACCAATAAATAAAAATACATTATTAAAATGATTAATATAATACACAAAACAAATGTATGTAATAATAATAAAGAACTTCTAAAAGTATATTATATAAAAAAAAAATAGGTATTACAATAGAAACCCTGAGGGACCAGAGCTCTAATCTAAAAAAAACAATCTCGCTAAAAACAGATATATTATTGCAATCAATAATCAGTTTAAAAAAATTTAAAGCAATAATGATGTTTAATCCAAAGGCTGGAGGGATTGAAGTCCTATACAGGTGAAATGCGAAAAATTAGAATATAGTGCAAAAGTTCATTTATTTCACTAATGCAACTTAAAAGGTGAAACTAATATATGAGATAGACTCATTACATGCAAAGCAAGATAGTTCAAGCCGTGAAATCAATAAATTTCGGACCTCTGAAAAGTATGAGCATGCATATGTACTCAGTACTTTTTAGGGCCCCTTTTGCAGCAATTACTGCCTCAATGCGGTGTGGCATGGAAGCTATCAGCCTGTGGCACTGCTGAGGTGTTATGGAAGACCAGGATGCTTCAATAGCGACCTTCAGTATTGTTCAGTCTCGTGTCTCATCCTTCTCTTGGCAATGCCCCATAGATTCTCTATGGGGTTCAGGTCAGGCGGGTTTGCTGGCCAATCAAGCACAGTAATCCCACGGTCATTGAACCAGGTTTTGGTGGTTTTGGAAGTGTGGGTAGGTGCCAAGTCCTTCTGGAAAATGAAGTCAGCATCCCCATTAGAGGTCGACCGATATATCGGCCGGCCGATATTCAGTACTTTTGGAGATATCGGCATCGGCCGATTATTATCCAAATGTGGCCGATATTTAGCAGATCTGCATCAGCAGAGTGTGGAGAAGGAAGGAGGAACATGGGGTTCCCCCTCCCTTCTCCACACTGTCTGCAGAGCAGTGCCGTGTGTGTGAAACACTAAGGAGATAGAGAATGGATCTGTCGGACTGATGTCGGGGTGGGCGGGACCCGGGGTGGGCGGGACTCGGCTGTCCAACACCAGCCAATGGGATGAGATCATTGGCTAGATAGCTGCTCAGTCCCGCCCACCCCGGGTCCTGCCCACCTTCAACATCACAATGAATCTGAGCTCCTCTCTCTCTCTCTGCTCTCACAGTTTCACAGCACATAATGTAGCTGATAATGTGTGAAACTCTCTCTTCATACAGGTTCACATGGTGCTGCAGAGAGAGAGGAGCTCAGATTCATTGTGATGTTGAAGGTGGGCGGGACCAGGGGTGGGCGGGACTCAGCAGCTATCCAGCCAATGATCTCATCCCATTGGCTGGTGGACAGCTGAGCCCCGCCCAACCCGGGTCCCGCCCACCTTCAACATCACGATGAATCTGAGCTCCTCTCTCTCTCTCTGCTCTCACAGTTTCACAGCACATAATGTAGCTGATAATGTGTGAAACTCTCTCTTCATACAGGTTCACATGGTGCTGCAGAGAGAGAGGAGCTCAGATTCATCGTGATGTTGAAGGTGGGCGGGACCCGGGGTGGGCGGGACTCAGCAGCTATCCAGCCAATGATCTCATCCCATTGGCTGGTGGACAGCTGAGCCCCGCCCAACCCGGGTCCCGCCCACCTTCAACATCACAATGAATCTGAGCTCCTCTCTCTGCTCTCTGCAGCACCATGTGAAACTGTATAGAGAGAGTTTCACACATTATCCGCTACATTATGTGCTGTGAAACCTGCCAGTGCCATCTGCTAATGCCAACCAGCCAGTGCCATCCAGTGCCACCTGCCAATGCCATGCCAACTAGTGCCATCTGGTAATGCCATCCAGTGCCACCTGTCAATGCCATCCAGTGCCACCTGCCAGTGGAAACGCCATCCAGTGCCACCTGCCAATACCATCCAGTGCCACATGCCAATGCCATCTAGTGCCACCTGGCATTGCCAATGCCATCCAGTGCCACCTGCCAATGCCATCCAGTGTCAACTAGTGCCATCTGCCAGTGCCATCTGCCAGTGCCAACTAGTGCCATCCAGTGCCACCTGCCAAGGCCATCCAGTGCCACCTGCCAGTGCTAACTATTGCCATCCAGTGCCACCTGCCAATTAGTGCCAACCAGTGCCATCTGCCAGTGCTAACTATTGCCAATTAGTGCCACCTGCCAGTACCATCCAGTGCCACATGCCAATTAGTGCCACCTGCCAGTGCCAATTAGTGCCACCTGCCAGTGTCACCTTAGTGCCACGTGCCAACCAGTGCCACCTGCCAATCAGCGCCATCTGCTATTGCCAATTGGTTCCATCCAGTGCAACCTGCCAGTGCCAATTAGCGCCACCTGCCAAGAAATAAAAATCGGCCGCAAAAATCGGCATTATATATCGGCCATCGGCCGCCCCAAATTCTAAATATCGGCATCGGCCAGAGAAAAACCCATATCGGTCGACCTCCAATCCCCATAGAGCTCGTCTGCGGAAAGAAGCATGAAGTGCTCCAAAATCTCCTGGTAGACGGCTGCGTTGACCCCGGACTTAATGAAGCACAGTGGACCAACACCAGCAGATGACATGGCTCCCCAAATCAACACAGACTGTGGAAACTTCACACTGGACTTAAAGCATCTTGCAGTGTGTGCCTCTCCATTCTTCCTCCATACTCTGGCTCCTTGGTTTCCAAATGAGATGCAAAATTTGCTCTTATCAGAAAAGAGGACTTTGGACCACTGAGCAACAGACCAGGTCTGTTTTTCTTTAGCCTGGGTAAGCTTCTGACGTTTGTTTGTTCAGGAATGGCTTGACAAGAGGAATACACCATTTGAAGCCCATGTCCAGGATCCGTCTGTGTGTGGTGGCTCTTGATGCACTCCAGCCTCAGTCCACTCCTTGTGAAAGTCCACAACACTTCTTATTGGCCATTTCCTGACAATCCTCTCCAGGCTGCGCTCATCCCTGCTGCTTGTGCACCTTTTTCTTCCACACTTTTCCCTTCCACATAATTTTTTTTTTTATGTGCTTTAATACGGCACTTTGGGAACATCCAACTACTTTTGTAATTACTTTTTGAGGCTTTCCCTCCTTTATGGAGGGTGTCAATGATGGTTTTCTGCACAACTGTCAGGTCAGCAGTCTTTCCCATGATTGTGATTCCTACTGAACCAGACTGAGAGACCATTTAAAGGCTCAGGAACCCTTTGCAGGTGTTATGGCCTAATCACATAAGGACCGCCGCACGACTATATATGTTGACAGAATGGCACAGCTGGGCACATGGACGTATATATACGTCCTCTTTAGGAGCCCAGCCGATCTGAAGCTCCGTGACCGCGATCGGGCCACAGGAGCTGAAGAACGGGGAGAGGTGAGTGTAAACAAACCTTCCCCGTTCTTCTCTGTGGTAGTGTCAGTGATCGTCTGTTCCCTGATATAGGGAACGATGATCACTGACGTCACACGTCCAGCCCCGCCCCCCTACAGTAAGAAACACATATGAGGTCACACTTAACCCCTACAGCGCCCCCTAGTGCTTAACCCCTTCACTGCCATTATAATTTTTTACAGTAATCAGTGCATTTTTAAAGCACTTTTCGCTGTGAAAATGACAATGGTCCCAAAAATGTGTCAAAAGTGTCCGATGTGCTATGGACGGAAGGCCATCCTGTTAAAATGGCGCAAGCCGGAAGCACCTGATTTGCGCTTTTGGAAGGGCCTGGTTAATTCGATGATGCCGTATTATAAGGCGACTTACCTTTCCAGGGGTTGTGGGAAAAAATTTGACAGGGTATGGCAGGCTTGGTATAACTCTGACCTGACTGTTGGATAAGGCCTGATGACGGATATGGGTTTCCTCATAACTTTCAACACTTCAGATACTGGGTAGGGTCGGGTGATGTGGGGTGAAGTATTTGGATCCTGGGAAGGAGTGGGAGGCGGGACAACTGGCAAGTTTCCGGTGGTTTCATGGGAGGGAGAGTGGGAGCTGAGCAAAAGGGTGGGGGGGGAGGGTTAGGTTGGTTTGTTAACTTAATTGCGGGTTGTGTACTTAGGCCATGTTGGCCTTTCACCGGCCCAGTGTTATGCTGGGTCGGCTGCCTTTTTTTTTGTTGTTTTGTTATCTATAATTGTCAAAATCAATAAAAAGAATTAAAAAAAAAAAGTGTCTGATGTGTCCACCATAATGTCGCAGTCATGAAAAAAATCACTGATCGCCGCCATTAGGAGTAAAAAAAAATGCCATAAAACTATCCCCTATTTTGTAAACGCTATAAATTTGGACAAACCAATCGATAAACGCTTATTGCGATTTTTTTTTTTACCAAAAATAGGTAGAAGAATACGTATCGGTCTAAACTGAGGAAAAAAAAAGTTTTTTTATATCTTTTTTGGGGATATTTATTATAGCAAAAAGGAAATAATATTGCATTTTTTTCAAAATTGGCTCTCTATTTTTGTTTATAGCACAAAAAATAAAAACCGCAGAGGTGATCAAATACCACCAAAAGAAAGCTCTATTTGTTTTAGAAAAAAGGACGCCAATTTTGTTTGGTAACCACGACCGCACAATTGTCGGTTAAAGCGACGCAATGCAGAATCGCAAAAAGGGGCAAGGTCCTTAACCTGCATAATAGTTTGGGTCTTAACCGGTTTATTAGTAATTAGAGCGAGACACTTTGAGCCTAGAATATTGCACCTTTTCACAATATTCTAATATTCTGAGATTGTGTATTTGGGGTTTTCATGAGCTGTAAGCAATAATTATCACAATTATGACAAATCACGGCTTGAACTATCTTGCTTTGCATGTAATGAGTCTCTCTCATATATTGGTTTCACCGTTTAAGTCGCATTAGTGAAATAAATGAACTTTTGCACTTTTTTCAAATTTTTTCGTGTTTCACTTGTATATCCACTGCATCTCCATCTGCAACACTTTATGCCATGTCAGTTTCTCTCCAATGCTGGCGAACGCTATCAAGGCCCCAGAACTGAGTAAGGAGGGGTCCTTATTGTGCATCAGCCTGAAGTGGTTAGATACAGTGTGGTGTTTGAACTCATTTTTTATGTTATCTACAGTATATGTTCTCCCACTCTTTTGGCCATGGTTCTAGTGGTCCTGCCAATATATTGGAAATTACATGGACATTTTGGATATCTTTTAATATATTTACTGCTTTTTTTCCTCACTGTCTTCACTTGTTTTTAACAATATTTAGCCTGCAGCTTCAAAAACTCAGATATATTTAACCTTTTCTTTTTCTAATATACGTTGCAATTTTTTACAGGATCCACACTCTGGCTGCCCAAGCAGAAGCAGTTCCTGTTTGTCATTGCATAGTACTCCACCCCCATGCCCTCTGTCTCAAACAGCACCATCACTTCCTGCCGTGGGAGCAGAGCAGCTAATGAATGGGCTAATACGAGCTGCAGGCCCTGGAGGCCCCTCTACACTAGCAACTCTTCCTCTTCTTGGAGCTCTCTCTGGAAATCCTGGAGTGCTCTCGCTAAACAGCATATTGGGAACTATCAATGGAAATCTTCAGAGCACTCTAGGACAGGCCCAGAATCCTCTATGCAGCGGGACTGCCAGCTCACATATACCAGCCAGGTGAGTTAATGAATTAAGAGCAACTGCATCAAGATCATTTGAAGGGAATATATACTGTTTTGCATAGCTTTTTTGTGCACAGCAATAAAAGATGTCCTGCTGCTGGCTCCTCCTATGTTCCGAGCGCCCCCATAGCAAGGCGCTTGCTATGGGGGCACTCATGCCAGCTTGATCCCGAGCATCTGTTGACACACACAGCGCGGCTTAGCCCCAACCGCGGCTCTCTTGTCACTGGATTTGATTGACAGCAAAAAAGGTAAAAATATTTAGCCTTTACAACCACTTTAATGCTTGATGTGCTGTGAATAACCTAAATATCCAGTGTTTTGAATAGACTTTAAAACAGCATATGAAGTTAAAAACACAGCTAAATACTTATTTTTTTTTAACAAGAAATAGTGAAATACTTTTTAGGGAGCTATAGGCTTGTACGGATTCTAAGTTAGACAGAGACAGTCAAAAAGTAGGCAGAAAGTGCTGAGCTTTATTTTAGAATACCCTTTATGGTTTGAAAAACATATCCTAAAACGCTAAAATTAGTGTAATAAAATATAAGCAGCACTGTAAACAATGTAAGATGAAATATCCGTCACCATGTGACAAAAGTGAATATGTGCACAAATTCCAAAAAATATATATAAATGTGTTTAAATATTAATTAAATATGAGTCCATAAAACACAACAATTAGGTGAAAAAAATTAAAAATAATCATCGCGGGTATACAACCGTTTTAAACACATTTTTTATATATTTTTTGGAATTTGTGCACATATTTACTTTTGTCACATGGTGATGTTTATGGACATAAGCATTATTTTTGAATACCTGTGAAAACGGATATTTCATCTTACATTGTTTACAGCGCTGCTTATATTTTGTTACACTAATTTTAGGGGTTTAGAATATGTTTTTCACAGTTTGATTTTTTAAAGTAGCTGCTTCACTCTTTTGCCAATTTGATTATCACTATTTGTTCATAAGCGCAGTGGTGGGAACACAGAAAGGGCGGATTCATCTTTGTTACCATTATTTACCCTTTATGGTTTACAATAAAATTTGTCATGGAATGCACCATATTTATAATTAGGGGTGTACTGAA
The DNA here is from genome assembly GCF_905171775.1 of Rana temporaria. NCBI lineage: Eukaryota > Metazoa > Chordata > Amphibia > Anura > Ranidae > Rana > Rana temporaria. The sequence continues at coordinate 102,111,852 of NC_053500.1, forward strand.
TGGAAATTTTAGTGCTGAAACCGAAAATGAAGAATACACTAGGCCGAAAACTGATACAGAAAATGAAAGCTTTTTAAAAATAACAAAATGTATTTGATATATAAAATAGTGTTATATTCGTTATTCATAATCAACTTTAAGATTAAAATTAAATAAAAACATAACTTGCAGTAACAGTACATATTCTGCACATTGCACAATAATTAATAATAAAATAAACAAAAAACAGACATAATATGAAATGCCAAAGACTAAGAGCCTCTATGTTTGAGTAGACGTACGGTATTTGCACTGTTTATATTGTTCAAAAATAGAAGAACCATAAAACAAGACAGGGGGCGCATTGGCTATTATACACATCATACTACTAAGCCGTCAGGTCAGTTGTATCAAAGCTTGTCAAATTAAACCTCAGCTTCCAGCCTCACGATACACCATCATTCACATCACATAATGGGAGTAGGACAACTGGAAAACCCAACAACAGGCTAAGGTGTTTCAAGGACTTGCCTCTTACTTAGAGCCAGAGACTGAGGAGAGGCATTTCCTCAAAACATGTCAGCCTGTTGGGTTTTTCAGTTGTCCTAGGCTATAGGTAATGTGATATGATGTATTGTGGACTGGACGCTTACTTTGACGACAAGGTTGATAATAGTACACCTGTTGGTTTGTTGTATATTACTTAAGTTACCATATTAAAGGGTCACTAAAGGAAAAAGATGTTTTTGCTGAAATGACTGTTTACAGGGTATAGAGACATAAAAGTTAACTAATTCCTTTTAAAAACGATTAAAAACAGATTAAATTCGATCATATAATGTACCTGCAGTTTCACTTTCGTTTTTAAACTGGTTTCATGTTTCTGTGAAGTAAAGAGACCCACAGAACAAAAAGAAACACATCCAGGGCAGTGTTTTGTTTTTAAAATGAATATGATTGGTTCTGAGGAGTTTTAGACACACATCTTGGAACACAGTGAAAAACTGCCATGAGATTTTTCATAAGGAGCCAGACAAGCAGGAAGTGTGGAGATCACAGCAGAATTACAGCAACTTCAAAGCAAAAACGAACAATGAGGACATGAAACCAGTACTGCAGTAAGGTAAAGGAAGCTAATTGGCTAAAAAAAAATTCCTTTAGTGATCCTTTAACAAAGAGAGGTCTTTCTTAAGATAATGCACTAGGCCGGTGCGCCCTGTCTTGTTTCATTTCAGACAGTGTATCCACTGACTTCCCTAGTCATAAGAGGTCATTAAGGCGAGGCATGTTCAGTGAAGCCAGCAGGGAAAAATGTAGGCAACATTCTGATGCCCATCTCCAAGCACCAGAGATTGTGGAGTTGATTTACTAAAATTGGATTGAAAAATTTAGCACAGCTGAGTATATTAACCACTAGAGTACCGGGCCATCGTCAAATGACGGCTCCACGGTGACTCTGAATATTCAACAGGACGTCATATGACGTCCTGTATTCCTGCGGCCACTGGAGGGCGCGCCGGCGGCGGCGCGCGTGCCCCCGAGATGCCGATGCGCGTGCCTGGCGGTCGCGATGTCCGCCAGGTACCCGCGATCGGTAACGACAGAGCAGGGACGTGGAGGTCTGTGTGTAAACACAGAGCTCCACGTCCTGTCAGGGGAGAGAGGAGACCGATCTGTGTCCCTTGTACATAGGGACATAGATCGGTCACCTCCCCCAGTCACCCCCCTTCCCCCACAGTTAGAACACAATACAGGTATACATATTAACCCCTCCCTCACCCCCTAGTGTTAACCCCTTGAATGCCAGTCACATTTATACAGTAATTAGTGCATTTTTATCGCATTAATCGCTGTATAAATGTGAATGGCGCCAAAAACGTGTCAAAAGTGTCCGATGTGTTCGCCGCAATGTCACGGTGACAGTAACAAAATCGCAAATCGCCGCCAATACTAGTAAAAAAATTAATAAAATAAAAATGCCATAAATCTATCAGCTATTTTGTAAACGCTATAACTTTTGCGCAAACCAATCAATATATGATCATTGCGATTTTTTTTTACCAAAAATATGTAGAAGAATACGTATCGGCCTAAACTGAGGGAAAAAAAACGTTTTTTTAAAAAAAATTGTGATATTTATTAAATAAAAAAGTAAAAAATAGTGTTTTTTTTTTTAAATTGTCACTCTTCTTTTGTTTATAGCGCAAAAAATAAAAACCGCAGAGGTGATCAAATACCACCAAAAGAAAGCTCTATTTGTGGGAACAAAATGATAAAAAAATTGTTTGGGTACAGTGTAGCACAACCGCGCAATTGTCATTCAATGTGCGACAGTGCTGAAAGCTGAAAATTGGCTTGGGCAGGAAGGGGCGTAAGTGCCCGGTATGGAAGTGGTTAAGCTAGCCAATGAGCTTCGAAGTTCTTTGGCTCGTTCAAAGCTGACAAAAAAAAACTGGAAGAGCTGCACCAGATTTTGCACTCTCCAATTTTAGTAAATCAATCAACCTCTGTGTGTTTTCCGATTCCGTTTCATATCCCTTTAATGGCAAAGTTACTGTGCAAAACAAACTGTTATAAAATTAAAGAACTAACCATAACAGAAATATGCCATTTATTCTATTTCACAATTTTTCTGTAAATATAACATATGATATATAATTTTTTTTATAATTTTTTTTCAACTTAAAGCGGAGGTTCACCCTAAAAACAAGTTTATACCATTCAATCCATCAATACTGCCGACATGTACAGTATGCTGTTTTCTTTATCGTACATCACGGGACACAGAGTCTTAATCATTACTATCTGGGTTATATTCCACCATCAGGTGCTGGACACTGGTGTAATCAATTAGAACAGGAAGTTCCCTCCCTATATAACCCCTCCCATACTGGGAGCACCTCAGTTTTTTCACCAGTGTCTAAGGTGTTGGTCACGAATTAACATGTGCTCTGAGGAGCTCCACTGGAGGGATCCATGCTGGATGTAAAAAGCCTCCATAAAATCCGGATCCGTCCAAGGTGCTTCATAGCCAAAGTGGACGGTACCCGGGCCTCGGTGCGAAGAACGAGGTTTTGCCTATAATGCTTCTCTCTGAGAGCTGGACCCTGGGTTCCAGTACATTGGTCGATGTCAAAGACCAAATATTTTTCTGTTGCCAGGGTGCTATATAGGTCCAGGGGAGAGGTGACCTGCTATGGACCCCAGTCCCTGAAGGTCTGAGACGAAGCCCGCGTTGAGGGGTGAAGGCTGGGCCTCTTGCTTTGCAATACCCTGCAGCGTGGAAAGGTAAGCGGAGGTACCTACAGGACTTGGTCCGACAGTGGGTTCTCCATTGGGGATTATGGGTCTCGCCTATTTTATGCTTCTATGCATGGGCAACTTAACCACAAAGTCTTTTGAGACAGGATGGCTCTGGCACCCATATACCTCCCCTAGTGGGTCCTAGTCCTCCGCTGAAGGGGCTATTGGGTCTTGCCTATAATGCATGTGTGCCTTGGCAAAGAAACCACTATGTCTGTTGAGACAGGATGGCTGTAATACCCATAGATCTCCCATTCAGGAGGTTGGTACCCCTACATGAGTATGTCTTATCTGTTTTCCACGAAGGGCCCTAAGAGGACATGCCGGGTGTTTCGCTTGCCATGCTTTCCAGAAACGGAAGCTCAAGGTTAGCTGATCTAGGGTGCGGCTTACTGCCTCCGCTTCAGGCTCTGCCACGATGGGGGGGGTCCCTCGTAGTCTCTACGGCTCCTTGGGGGATCTCCCTCTCCCCCCGCCTCCACCATTCCCCTACCCGCGCGTGCGTGAGAGGGGCGCGCTTTGAAGGCGGGGGGACGATGTGGTTGCCGCTGGCGCACGTGCGCCGGCTCATGGTGCAGACGCAGGGCGGGGCCCCTTCAAAAGGCCCAGACGTCAGAGAAGCCAGGGGGACACGGTAGCTTGAGCACGTAAGCACCTTGTGGAAATTGGATACAGATTCATTTAAGACACCTACTCGGCATCTAGCTGTGTTAGCAAGCATTATTTGCTAGACTAAGTTCAGCTGTTGATGCACCAGGGTTAAAGTTCCTCTGCTTTTTGCTTAGGACTCTTTTGTCTCCCAGTAAAAGAGGGTTCAGGGGTAGGAAGGGGTATCGCCACCTAAATCTGGTGGCCCTTTTTATCATGCTTGCATGATACTATCCTCCCCTGTAGAGACTTAAGATAGCTAATTATGTGAGCTATCAGCCCTGTCAGGCGTGAGCCTCCCCCAACATTGCAGCACTCTGCATATGTTTTGTTGCATTGCATGTATAGGTCTATAAGAGGTTAACTGCTATATTCACAGCAGCCTCACAAGCAGAAAACAGGGTGTGTCCCTTTCCCTGCTCTAAATCCTCAAACAAGGGATTGAAAGACCTGAGGATGAAGGTTCACTGTCAGTGAACAGATAACAGGTGTTAATGAGGAGAAAACTATCAGAAGCCCCAAAAGCTCTGGTTGCAGCTGCAGTCTTTTCAGAGATCCAAGCTGCATATATCTTCACTTAGCCTAGATGGCCAGAGCCTCTGTCTCTTTAAAGTCCTCATCCTGGTGTTGGCTTCAGGCTAACCGAATGCACAACAGGGGGGGTGCACATTTGCTGCTGTGCACATGGCTAACGTTGCAGGTTTGCGGAGACGCACATCTGCAGAGCATAACTGCCTCTTTACAGTCCACATGTTTGCATGAAGTACATGAGTTTGGAATGTTCAAAATGCATGTGGGGTAAAAACCGGTAACAAAGCATGTTTTATTGTTGATCACATAAAGAGACATGTTATTTTGTTCGTATGATTTTATATGTTCACATAAGGGTGTTTAGTCACAGCAAAGTGCCTAAAATCGCATAAAAATGCTTAAGTGCATAAAGATGCGGGATCACACATGGTTACCTGATAAACCAGGTCCTTGATTACCCAAGGTTATTTAGGTCACACAGAGAGACTTGTTTCCATAGGCATGTCTAAAATCGCATGGAAATGCTTAAGGGCTTAAGGATGCGACATCACACATGGTTATCTGATAACCCGAGTCCTTGATTATCCAAGGATATTTGGTCGTACGGAGAGGCTTGTTTTATACAGGAGTGCCTGAAATCGCATAAAGATGCGGGATCACACATGGTTACCTGATAACCCGAATCCTTGATTACCCAAGGGTATTTGGTCACACAGAGAGGCGTGTTTCCACAGGAATGCCTAAAATCGCATAAAGATGCTGGAGTGCATAGAAATGCGGAATCACACAGGTTTACCTGACAAACCACAATCCTTGATTACCCAAGGATATTTGGTCACACAGAGAGGCCTTTTTCCACAAAAAGGTCTGAAATCGCATAAAGATGCTGGAGTGCATAAAGATGCGGGTTCACACATGGTTATCTGATCACCCGAGTCCTGGATTACTCAGGCATATTTGGTCACACAGAGAGGTTGTGTCTGCAAAAATGCCAAAAATTGCATTAAAAGGCTTAATTGCAAAAAAAAAAAAAAAACAATTGCTGGATCGCACAGTGGTGCTCGATCATACAAGAATCCTTGGTCCCACAAGGGTACTTGTCCGCACAGGAGTGCTTAAGATGCATAGATGTTGGATCACATGAAAATTTGCTGAATCGCATATGAATGCATGTTTGCCTAGAGTTTGACTTAGGAGGCATTATAATTAGGTTTCCTTAATTATACAGGATTCCTTGGCCTTACATAGGCGCATACTTGCTTGCAGGATGCTTGTTCATAGCTCACATGCTATATGTATGCGTGTATACAGCACGCCCCCTTTTTTGTGTGTTTGCGGAAAACATATTCTTATGAACTCACGCTTCTATGAACACACGCTTCCATAGAGGCATATGGCTTTAAAGGTTGCCACATGCACATAGGGGGAGCTATTTGCATGTGTGTTTATTTACAAGGCTGCTAGGGCCCGCCTCTAGCAGGGCTAAAGGCCCAGAGTTTAGCAGTAATGTCATTCCGAGGCAAACCCGTGCTGACAGATCAGTCAGTAGCATGGCTGGGCCTAGGGGAGTCCAGCATGATTAATTATCTGGAACTCCTGGGTTGGGATCCCAGTCTAGAGGGAATATGCTGTCTTTATTCAAACACAGTTCCCTATGCTCAGTTTTATTCAAGGCTGATATAAACTTTGCTCTGTCGGCCTGGAACGAGTGGATCCTAACTTAGCATTATCCTAGGAGTCTTGTCCCAGGGATATGCTGGAATTTCAGTTTAGGGTTCTTAACTGAATGATTGGCAGAAGGGAATATCCTTCATACCCGTTACCTGGGAGCAGGTTGCGAGGACTGGCCTCTAGGGATAGAATCCAGGCCTGGAAGAGACCACGGCACAGGGAAGGTGGTCAAGCTCCTAGGGAGCCTTATCTGCTAGCTTTCTAGAGCTACGGATGGAGCATCCGGCTTAAGGACCTGAACGTTTAGGTTACAGGGTTGCTCTGTCTGTCTGAATACAATCTGACTATGCCTCTCTAGTGGTTTACTTTGGTTACCAGAGAAGAGCTTGTGCCTTGCCTATTGTCAATTGTCATTTCATGGAATGCTAGATTGGCAGGCGATTCGCTGGAGCCATCAACAATCGGGTCCGGGAGATTGGCCTCTACACCCCGACTTTTTTCTGACCAAATGTCACAGAAACGTTACCCTGCACATAAAGGGTGTTGACGTCCAGGTTCAACAAGGGATTGAACAACTTTGTGTCGAGGCCAAAGGATCCACCCGCATGCGGGACAGATTTTTTAGTGACCCTGGGGGCCCAGTTGTCGCTGGTTTATGTGTTATCTCCCCCCAGGGCCGCAACCTTCGTGGCTTCCATGCTACATCAGAAGAGAACGGAAGCTGGCTTAATTGCACCAGCATAGCCCATACAACCTTACTGCGCAGGGACAGCAGAACTGATCGTAGAGGACCCAGGGTCCCTTACAGCTTGTCCAGGCCTGCTTTGCAGGGTTACATCCTGTCTTGCATACATGTGTATTAATGGTCTGGCTGTTATAGCCTGCATTCTTGAGGATCGGGGCGTACAGAATCAGCGGCAGTTACCTTGATTCATACAGGACAGCTGGCCTCCAGGACCAGATATCCTAGGATATGGAAGGCCCATATTCCTGGTGTGAAACCAAGGGGTGGAATCCTTGGTAGTAGGTCCTAGGTAAAATTCTTACCTTTCTACATTGGAAAAGAGATGGAGCTGGCCTTAAGTTCCATCAAGGGTCCGATCTCGGCACACTCTTGATCTGGGCCGTTATACAAGGGGTGACAGGTATAAGTCCGCCAGTTAAGGCGCCCTTGTGCTAGGAGGATTGGATCCAGTATGCTGGCTTACAGAGTCAGCACCTTGGGCTGATGCACCATAAATATTTCCCTTTATCCTTCTAAAGAGGGAATTGGTGTTCTTGGTTGCGGCTGCCTCCGCAAGAGAGTATTGGCAACTTTCTTTGTATAGAGCCATACTTAATTATTTGTACAAGAAGGGTGATGTTAAATACTCACCCAACCTTATTGGCTAGAAGGATCCAGTGTTCACTTGAATTAAGATATTCTTGCCTTCCTTTTCCTTTTTTTCAGGACCTTGATCCGCGGAAGGAGAGGTTATTGCTTTCTCTTAATAAAGATAAGAGCAGTTAAAGATCTATCTAAAGGCTTCAGATATAGAAACCTAACGTTTTGTTGCCAGAAAGCCCCTAGATGGGGCGGGCAGTGTTCAGATCGGCTATTAAAATGGCTATGCGCACTCTCGTTATAGTAAGAGAGGTCAAGACCTATCTGAAGCGGCTGCTCGGATACGGAAGACTGATGTTGGTGCGCTACCAGGAGGCCCCAGCAAGGGGCAGGCAGCGTCTAAATCAACTATTGTCAAATGTTGATTCATCAGGTTATTATTCAGGCTTGTGGTTTATAGAGAGGGCTTCCCCCTGTTTCTTTTTGGGGTACACCCTACCAGGATAGTAAGCACTTCATGCGGGGTGCATTACCAAGCCTTTATGACTCAGATTTGCCAGACCTGCAACTTGGTCGTTTGTGCTTACGTTCACTAAATCCTATCAAGTGGACATAAGACGGCAGGAGGATGCAGCCTTTTTTTGTTGGCACAATATGCGGCAGGCAGCATTAGAATTCCTCGTGTCTGATGGCAGTCTGCATTGTTGGTGTCTCCCTCCCCTCAGTAAGCATTGCTTTAGGACATCCCAGATAGTAATGATTAAGACTCTGTGTCCCGTGATGTACGATAAAGAAAATAGGATTTTTATAACAGCTTACCTGTAAAATCCTTTTCTTGGAGTACATCACGGGACACAGAGTCCCCACCCCTCTTGTTTGGGGATATTGGGACACTTATTGCTTGGGACAAAAACTGAGGTGCTCCCAGTATGGAAGGGGTTATATAGGGAGGGAACTTCCTGTTCTAATTGATTACACCAGTGTCCAGCACCTGATGGTGGAATATAACCCAGATAGTAATGATTAGGACTCTGTGTCCCGTGATGTACTCCAAGAAAAGGATTTTACAGGTAAGCTGTTATAAAAATACTATTTTTTGGGGGTTTTTTTCGGTTTACATACCGTAATATGGGTATTTTCCCCTCTGGCTTCCGGGTAGTGAATCTCGCGGGAGTGGGCGTTCCTATTCAGAGACTAAGGCCCCGTACACACGATAGAATCCATCCGCTGAAAAATCCCAGCAAATGGGTTTCAGCGGATAGATCCTATGGTGTGTACACTCCAGCGGATCTGTTTCCGCGGATATTTCTCCCCTGGGATGGATTCCAGCAGATCGAATATTTGCTGACATGCCAAACAAATCCATCTGCTGGAATCCATCCCAACGGATGGATCCGCTGGTCTGTATAGACTCACCGGATCCATCCGTCCGAAGGGATCCCCCGCATGCGTCGTAATGATTCGACGCATGCGTGGAATTCCTTATATGACAGCGTCGCGCACGTCGCCGCATCATAATCGCGGCGCGACACTTCATCGCCAGAGGATTTCGGCGCGGATTTCAATGCGATGGTGTGTACACTCCATCGCATAGAAATCCGCGGAAATCCTCGAGAGGATTTATCCGTGGAAACGGTCCACTGGACCGTATCCGCGGATAAATCCTCCCGTGTGTATGGGGCCTTAGTCATTGACGTATGACAAAAGCTTCACCCCCGGCGCAAAAGGCGCATCACCAGTTTCCGAAAAAAGCCGAATGTCGGTGCGCAGGCGCCGTATAGAGCCGACTCGCAGTTCGGCTTCTTTCGGAAACTGGTGACGCGCATTATGCGCCGGGCGTGAAGCTTTTGTCATACGTCAATCACTTAGTCTCTGAATAGGAATGCCCACTCCCGCGGGATTCACTACCCGGAAGCCGGGGGGAAAATACCTATACTATGTTCCAATTGTCCAATAGCACATTCCAATAACAATTAATTTATTATGTTCAACATAGTAAATGAATTGGAATGTGCTTCTGATTTCTGAATATATTTCAGTAAAAGGGCAGATTTCGCTTTAAGAATAAAAGTTGTTCAGCTTTTTCACAGGAGAGACGGTTTCTCTTCTCATCAAGAATATGAAATGCTAGACTGAATAGTTCCTACTCTCTGTACTGGTGCTTGGGGCAGATAAATATCTGCGTGCAATCTGTGCAAGCAAAGAAAAAAAATTTGTTGATGCGCCAGTACTCAAGGGGATTTTCTCTTCTCCAGCTGTGGAGTAGCTGCAGTTGTTGTGGCACTGCTATGGACTGGGGTGCATTCATGTAAAATTTCTTCAAACATATCAGATATCGAAGGAGAGTGTTACTCTTCACTTGTATGTGGCTGTTTCTCTGGTATACTTTCCTCTGTGCTACACCTCCAAACTCCTTCACCAGGTGCTTCCATCACCTCCATTTGTGCCTGTATCATTTCCTGTGCTTGCTGCTTTTTCTCATTAAAATAATGCACTTCAAATCGAGGATCTAGAACTGTTGCAATGCAGTACAGAGGGTTGGACTCAGTGTCTTGAAACCGTTGTTAACAGCCTGCAATAGAGTGGTTTCAGACGTTTTTACACCATGGTCTGTTTCTACCTCTTTTCTTAGCAGACGCTTCAGTGCAGCAATCAAGGGAATAACTTCCCTTGTTAACTTCCCTTTTGTTAACTGTTCAAATAGAGAAAGAAGAGACAAACTATTTTAAAACTAACATGCACTGATGTGCGCTCAATGTTGCAGGCAGCGCATAATCTGCAAAGTATGCAGCTGAAACATGCTTTTGGTCGAGAAGACTTTGCAGCATATAGTAGGTGCTGTTCCAACAAGTGGCTACATCTTGCTGAAGTAGTTTCGGTGGCATTCCAAACTGTATCTGCAAAGATTGGAATCTGGAATAAGCAAGCGGAGAATGCTTAAAGTGACCCACAATTTTTCTTCCTTTTGATACGATATGAGATATGGTGCGCTGACTCGACAATCCTTCATTTACAGCCAATTGCAGCGTGTGTGCCATACATGTTATGCTTTTAAGTTCACTGTCCTCCACTGCCTTTGCCATGTTTCGCTTATTATCTCGGAAAATCAAATGCACTTTAGACTTCTCAATGTGCCAAATGTCAAGCATGATTTTTTAAAGCGTCAGATATTGCTGCTGCAGTATGTGATTCAACAAACTCACGTGCATTAAGTAGAATGTTTTGCAATTGATATTTGGCATCTATCCACTGCGCTGTCAGGCTAAGCATGCTCGTTGGACTGACGTCTGAACTCCAAATGTCGGTAGTAAAACTGATTGCTAGGATGTCAGTAGTCATGAGTTCATGAATGTGTTTTATAACACTGCAAAACAATTCAGGTAGACAGGTATCTGCAAAGTAGTGTCTGCTTGATAGTGTGTAACGTGGCTCAATATGTTGCATGAGCCTACGGAATCCAATGTCTTCCACAACAGAGAATGGCTGGTCGTCGAATGCAATAAATTCCATCATTTTATCTATAATGGTACAAGCTTTGGGACTGTCACTTGTAAGTTTTTAAACTAGGCGATGGGGGGGAGGGTTCAGAGGTAGAGATAGTCAGCGCAGAACATATTCCAGAGGGTAGTATTGGAGGCATTAGTGGTAGGATAACCAAAGCACATAAACCCAAGGTAAGTATAGTTGCAAGTCCTAGATGCAATCTCGGAACACACCTAATAAGAGGATAGTATGTGGCTGGTCTAACCTACGTGGCATGTTCACCAATGCCAATAGCCTGGTGGACAAGATGGGCAAACTAGAGATACTGTTGTATGAGGAGGATTTAGATTTTGTGGGAATTTCAGAGACCTGGTTTAACAGCTCTTATGATTGGCTGGCAGCCATTCAAGGGTATACCCTTTGTTTCAAGGATAGAGATGGTAAAAAAAGGGGGATGGGTATGCCTATATCAAGAATATTGTACAAGTGAATGTGAGAGATGACCTCACTACGTGAGCTAGGGAGGAGGTGAAATCCTTATGAGTAGAGCTCCAAAGGGATGAAGCTAAGGGGAAAATAAGTACATAGGGAATTCCCCAGGGATGATACGTGTAAGAGACAGGATATTTAGAAAGGATACAAAAAAGTAAAAAAATATATAGTTTTTATTCCATATAAACATGTTGGTTTTGATATAACCAAAGCTCTTATTTAATGTTTAGAAGTGCAGTGTGTTGACCAATCAGTAGCAGCTGTGTTTCTAGGTCTTTGTTCCACTTATTGTTTTATATAATGTTACTGTATTTTTGAAATTTTCTATATGGAATAAAAACTATATATTTTTTTACTTTTTTGTATCCTTTCTAAATATCCTATTTGCCTCTTACCCATATCATCCCTGGGGCATTCCCTATGTACACATTTCTAATTGTGATGTGGTAAGACATTTCAGGATTCCTTCTGAGTTAGTTTCTCTTCCTACAATTAATTTTTCTAAGGGGTAAATAATACTGGGAGTATGCTATAGGCCCCCTAACCTGAGGTAGGAAGGGGAGACAGATCTCCTATCACAATTTGGATTAGCAGCAAGGATGGGAAGTGTTATCATAATGGGGGATTTTTATTATCAAGACATAGACTGAGCAGAGGGAACCACGCATTAATCTAAGGCTCGCCAGTTCCTAAATGTCTTGCAGGACAATTTTATGGGTCAGATGGTAGACGCACCAACTAGAAATGAAGCGTTACTGGATCTACTGATTACCAACAATACAGACCTGATCACGGATGTGGAAATACGGGGCAATTTAGGTAACAGCGATCACAGGCCAATTGGCTTCAGTATAATACACACAAATAGGAAACATAAGGGGAATACAAAGATGCTGAATGTCAAAAGAGCCAACTTCCCTAAACTACGAACCTTGCTAGAAGGCATAAATTAGGAAAAAATCTTAAGAACAATGAACACAGAAGAAATGGGTTTGCTTTAAGAGCATATTAAATAAGGGCATTAACCAATGCATCCCATTGGGTAATACATTTAAAGAGCAAGCAAAAGTCCTGGACGGCTTAACTCCAATGTAAAAATGCATATAAAAGATTAAAAAAATACAAGGTTGAGGGATCATCATCAGCATTCAGACTTTATAAAGAATGCAACAAGATATGTAAGGGAGCAATTAGGACGGCTAAGATAGAAAATGAAAGATACATAGTAGAGGAGAGCAAAAAAAATCACAACAAATTCTTTAGTATATAAACCGTAAAAAAGGGAGGGCAGACCATATTGGCCCCATAAAGAATGAGGAATAACCATTGTTCCTAATTTTTTACTGACAGTCTACTGACTGGAATGGTACCAGCTGATTGGAGAAAAGCCAATGTAGCACCAATATTTAAAAAGGGCCAAAAATATATCCCTGGGAATTACAGACCAGTTAGCATAACATCAATAGTATGTAAGCTCTTGGAGGGGATGATAAGGGACAAGATTTTAGCAGTAATCCGCATGGATTCAGGAAGAATTGTTCTTATACAGACTCTTTATTCATTCCTATACAGTGCAGCTCAGGTTGCAGAGAAAGGGACGTTAGGTCTGTTTAGACCCCTAATGTCTCTCCAAAGCGCCCCCCCCCATTTTGGACTATATCATTTGTGTTTGCTAAATAAACAAACTGTGCTGGCTGCTTTTTTTCTTTTATTCGTGCACCCTGTTTTTTAAAGAGTTAATATCGTTTGTGTTGCGGCGCTGCCAAATCGCTTTGCAGGCGATTCGGCAGTGTTGCCTATGCATTTCAATGGGCAGCTCGCACTGCCCCAAAGATGCTGCAAATACACCACCCCAGTGTGAAAGCACTCTGAATTTAACACTGGGGTGACTTGAGAGACGCTTTTCAAGCGATTTACAGGTGCTATTTTTAGCGCTAAAATGTCGGAAAAGCGCCCCTGTGTGAAAGGGGTCTTAATCTCCCTTGTCTCTGAAGCCCAATCCACATTTGGATTGAGCTTCAGAGGCTACCGACAGGCGGTGAGGAAGAAATGCGATGCCTCCTCACCGCCAACTTTAGCCCCATTTTTTCAACAAATGCACTGCAACCACATGCATTGCACAAGGTTGCAGGGAGTTTGCAGCACATCCCCTTGACATGAATGTGTAGTGTTTGTCAGAAGACATTGCTACAAGTTGGGTCAAGTTTGCCTTGGGCGCAAAGTATTGCGGCAATGTCTATTGCCTATTACAGCTTAAAGCAGAGCTCTACCCAAAAGGGAATGCTTGCACCCTCCCCCAATCCACTGCCACATTTGACACCTTTTGGGGGGTACCTGGTTTTGACAGGTACCCACTCTCACTTCCAGGTAAGATAGCCACGGCAATCTACAAAGCTGTTTGGCCCCTCCTCCTTTCCCTGGCAGCCTTCTGAGACACACACAGAAGAATGCGGGACCATTCACAAAGCGCGACTCATTAATGCGCAGAAGGAAAGCGGCTGTGAAGCCGAAAGGTTTCTCTTAGTCATGATGCCGGACCTGCACCCAAAGCCGATTGAAGAATCAGCTTGGGTGCTGACATCACTGGATCCCTGGACAGGTAAGTGTCCTTAATTAAATGTCAGCAGCTACAGTATTTGTATTGCTGCTGACTTAACATTTTTTAGGGTAGAGACTGGAGCTCCTCTTTAGGAGCGGGGGGTGTTTGGCAGGCAGCACAAATGCAGCTTAACCATGCATTTTTACCACCCCCAAATGCAAGTCTAAACAAGACCAAAGGCCTTGTTCACGCGGGGTACACTACAGCAAGGCCATGTTTAGCTGCACAGGGAAGCAAGGATTTTCCATGCAGGCAGTCCTATTGATGTCAATTGGTACACAGCTGCTGCACAGAAATGCACAAGTGTTCTGTGCACTTGCGGGTAAATACAGCCCTCCATGGGCGTACGATGTAGCACACCCCATTAAGTAAGGCCTTAGTAGAAATTTCGATCTGATAAACATTGACGCAAGTATTGTGGGGCTAAAAAAATCAGTTTCACCTTCTTTTTATTCTACAGGTCATGTGCTTTCAGAAAATGTATGGTTTGGGGGGGTCTTTTTCAAAATCTTGAGACATTTTTGTGTACGTTTTGATTTTCGCCATTTCGCAAAAAGGCGCAATTATAAATTTTACAAATATTTGTTATTTATTGTTATTTATTAACTCTACACAGAATAAGCTTTTATATTTAGCAGGAACTTAGCAGAAATGTTTATTCTAGAGGTCATATGCTTTCAGAAAATATGTGATTTGGGGGGTCTTTCAAAAATTCGGAAAGCTGGAAAGGGAAAAATGAAAGCCTTCAGATTTTTCGAGAAATTTGGATATTTACATTTTTGCGTACGTTTTGATCTTCACCATTTTGCAAAAAGGCGCAATGTAAAAATTTACATTTGTTTGTTATTTATATTAACTCCATACTGGCTAAGCTTTTTAATTCAGTAAGGATTTAGCAGGAATTTTGTAAAATTAGCTGTGTTTTAATCTGCTAATAATGGTTTAAGTGTATTTTTTGCGAATATATTGTTTTGATAAACATTTGCGCAAATACCACGGGGCCTAAAAAATCAGTAGCACCTTCTTTTTGTTTTAGAGGTCATATGCTTTCAGAAAATATATGGTTTTGGGGGGTCTTTTACAAATTGTGAAAGCTGTAAGGGAAATGTTTAGAGAAATTTGGATATTTACACTTTTGTGTCTGTTCGATTTTCACCATTTTACAAAAAGGCATAATTTAAAAGTTACAAATATTTGTTATTTATTAACTCAATACAGGTTAAGCTTTTTATATTTAGTAGGAATTTTGTAAAATTTGTTGTGTTTTTATCTGCTAATACAGTGGAACCTCGGACTACGAGCATAATCCATTCCAGGAGAATACTCGTAATCCAAAGTACTCGCATAGCGAGTTTCCCCATTGAAGTCAATAAAAACGAAAATAATTAGTTCTGCATTGACTTCAATGGCATGCAATGCCGCATGCGGCCAGAGGTGGCGGGGCGCCAGAGAGCCTCGGAAAGGCCAAGGACAGCTCGGATGACCTCTGCAAACCTCAGAAAGGCTCGGGAACGGAGTATTTCCGTGTCTTTCCGAGCATTTCTGAACGGCGCCGTTCGCCTTCGCTCGGCTTCCCCACCTCAGGCCAAATGCGGTACTGCACACCGCTTTTGGCATGAATCTTGCTCGTGTTGCAACACTCGCAATCCGAGTTAGGATTGTTTCAAATACAGTGCTCGTATTGCAAAACCCTCGTTAACCACGTAACTCGCAATCCGAGGTTCCACTGTAATGAGTTTAGTGTTTTTTTAGCAAAAATATTGTTTGATAAACATTTGCGCAAATATCTGGGACCTTAAAAATTAGTAGCACCTTCTTTTTATTCTACTGGTCATGTGCTTTTAGAAAATATATTGTTTTCGGGGGTCTTTTACTCTGAAAGCTATAAGTGAAAAATAAAAAAGCAAAGGAAAAATTGTAAAAATGGTCTGGCCACCTGAGTGTACAAAATGGAGCACAGGGCTTGACAGCGAAAGGGTAAAATGGGCTGAGCAGCCACTGCTGATCACATAACCTGGTCAATTTAGCAGCAAGAATTCTCAGATTCTTGCCACACCAACCGGGCCATGTGAAATGGGCCTTTGACAGGAGCGTGAAGTACTTACAGATGGTTGCTGTTTAGCCACGCCCCCGACATGTTTTATTATACAGACTTATTCATGGGATTGGCCAAACGGCACGGCAACCCATCCTCTTAATCCCTCCCACGTATAGCACTGGCGGAGACTATTCAACGGCACATGCTCTCACCTAGTGTCCACAATATGCCAAACACCACGTCAGTACAAAGTGAAACATGGATCCTTTCACAAGGAGCTACCATATTCACATAAAAAGGTTTTTATGTGAATGTCAGGGGTGTGGCTAAACAGCAACCATCTGTAAGCACTTCACGCTGGACACCAGATCAGAGAGGAACGGCTCGAGCTAGAGAAGCGGGTGAGAGTGATATCTAAGCCGTACATCTCGGGTCCTCCGTGACCACACTATATACTACTATAGACGTTTTCTCCAAGAGCTGTTTGCTGTGATTTTACCTGCTGGCTTTGAAGTGATGTGAGTGTAATGGTTGAAGTTTTTCACATAGCGTTTTATTAAACTGGTTTGGTACTGTTAACTACAAAATGGAATGCTTGGTAGTAAGAAGGGTTATCCTGGGCTGACCTACAGTTTATCGTTAGTTTGCAGGGGTCCAGTCCTCTTGTAGGCAAACTTATAACTCAAATGGGAAGACTTCTTGGGCCAGATTCACGTAGAGCGGGCGCAGCGTAACGTAACCGGTTTACGTTACACCGCCGCAAGTTTTCCGATTTAGTGCCCGATCCACAAAGCACTTACCTGGAAATTTGCGGCGGTGTATCGTAAACAGGTCCGGCGCAGGGCGGCCCAATTCAAATGGGGCGGGTACCATTTAAATTAGGCAAGCTCCCGCGCCAGACGTACTGCGCATGCTCCCGTTGCAAATTTCCCGACGTGCTTTGCGCGAAATTACGACGCGCCGACGTTTGGTGAATCGCGACGTGAAAAAAAGACTTACGCCGGGAAAATTTAAAAATTCAAAAAAAATTCTAAAGCGACGCGGGAAAGACAGGCATACTTTAACATGGTGGAGTACTCATACACCATGTTAAAGGTGCCCTATCTTTGCGACGGAAATCTAACACTTGTGACGCCGTAACTACGGGGAAAAATCTTTGTGGATCGCCGTAACTCCTAATTTGCATACCCGACGCTGGTTTACGACGCGAACTCCCCCCAGCGGCGGCCGCGGTACTGCATCCTAAGATCCGACAGTGTAAAACAATTACACCTGTCGGATCTTCTGGCTATCCATGCGTAACTGATTCTATGAATCAGTCGCATAGATAGAAACAGAGATACAACGGCGTATCAGGAGAAACGCCATCGTATCTCTTTTGTGAATCTGGCCCCTTGTCTCCCCAACAGTTTCCCATGAAAAGAATTTATGGCGAGTACAAAAATGCTTTTTTTCAATATTATATGTTACCGGTACTGGAAAAAGGGTCCCTAAGTGTGGTCCCTTTAAGATTCAAAAATCTAAACCACTTCCTGTACTGCATTAAGTCAACATGTTGCTCTTTTTTCTTTCTTTTGCTTTACAGCCTGTCCTCTTTGAGCACACTGTCAGAGCAGCAGATGCAGCTAGCACAGCAGTTACAACAGATCACCACCGCTCATCTCACTGTGGTAAGCGTAATTTCTTGCTCCAGACATATAGGTAGATTCACATACCTGCCTGCAACTTTGCGGCGGCGTAGCTTAAGGCATTTAAGCTACGCCGCCGTAAGTTCGCGAGGCAAGTACATGATTCACAATGTACTTGCCTGCTAACTTACGGCGGCGTAGCCTAAAGCGGGCGGGCGTAAGGGCGCGTAATTCAAATGTGTGTAAGGGGGCGTGTTTTATGTTAATGGGGCTTGACCTGACGTTTTTTATTTAAACTGCGCATGCGCCGGGCGCCTACATTTCCCAGTGTGCATTGCGGTTAAGTACGCCACACGGGCCTATTAATTTCGACGTGGACGTAAACGACGTAAATCCCGATTCACGGACGACTTACGCAAACAACGTAAAAAATTCGAATTTCGCCGCGGGAACGGTGGCCATACTTGACATTACTATTCCAACTAGGGCCTAGCTCTAACTTTACGCGGCCTATCTCTTACGTAAACGGTGTAAAAGTACTGCGTCGGCCGGGCGTACGTTCGTGAATCTACGTATCTACTAATTTGCATATTCTACGCCGACCGCAATGGAAGCGCCACCTAGTGGGCATCCGAAATATTGCAACTTAAGATAGGACGGCGCAAGCCGTCGTATCTTAGATATGTTTAAGCGTATCTCTGATTGAGAATACACTTAAACATAAGTCGGCGTAGATTCTGAGTTAGGTCGGCTTATCTACTGATAAGCCGGCCTAACTCTTTGTGAATCTAATTTTTTTTTTTAATTAGATAAACACTTTTTTTTTTAATAATTGACACACTTTGTTTTTCATAGGATCAGCAAAATGTCTTGTATCAAATTGTCCAACACCTCCAGCAGCGGCGGGACCTTCAGCGCCTGATAACGCCAGCTGCACCACCTTTGCTTCCTGTGACAACATGTAGCACTATGGCATCTTCCCCTGCCCCACCCATCCTTACTGCACAAGCACCTCCTTTTCTAGGATCTCAAGGCGAGGTAAGGGTTTCGAAAATTGTAGTGTCACTGATGAAAAATTATTTGTTAGGGGATCTGAAAGCATTTTTAACAATCATTTTCTCAACATGATTGTGTGTTTTATCTACTGCTGCACTGTAGACTAGCACCTAGTACATGGGCATTTGCAATACAGAGTGATGATTTGCAGTAAACCATGGTAACCAATCAAATGTTTTTTTTACAATCATAATTAAACCAAAAAATTAGAAAACATCTACAATTTTGAGTTCCTAAAACAGCAATAGAGGGTAAATCTTCTAATAGAGACACTGGTTGTCATTTCACTTTCTGTTGTCTCTACAGAACAGGAAGTAGAAGAGGAACATTTTTCCAATGCTACAGTGATGGAAGAAAAATAATAATTTTAAAATAAACTATCTTATATTTTTAAACACTCTCATGACAAACAATTGTCAAAGCACTATGGGTTAAGCAAAATAGACAGCACTACTAAAGAAGCTTCCTCTGGAGCTCCATTAGGGCCTCTGTCGACAGGCTTTTAACTTGTGTCAATGGCATCAGTTTGACATGCTTCTAAGATTATTCAGAATTCTTTGACAGGTGCTTTGACGGTTTACCACTTTCTGACCTGCATGTGACCTGCTTCAAGCGGGTTATACATTCCTGTAGACCTGCGAATCCCATTTGAAGCAAACATAAGTCCATCAGCACAGACGCTTAGTGAAAATGTTTGTACTGGGGGTTAAGGGTTATTTTTGTAGTTGGATAATGTGTTTTCTACCTTAACCGATTGCTGACCAGCCGCCGCAGTTATACGTTATCACGTAAATCTACGTCATCTCGCCGAGCAGCCAATAGGGGCGCGCGCACGCCCCCCGCTCGCCCCTGACGCTGGCGGGCGCGATCACCGCCGGGCACCCGCGATTGCTCGTTACATAGCGAGAACCGGGAGCTGTGTGTGTAAACACACAGCTCCCGGTCCTGTCAGGGGGAGAAATGCCTGATTGTCTGTTCATACAATGTATGAACAGCGATTTGTAATTTCCCCTAGTCAGTCCAATCCACCTCGCCCCCTAGTGTTAACCCCTTCCTTGCCAGTGAAATTTTTATAGTAATCAATGCATTTTTATAGCACTAATCGCTATAAAAATGCCAATGGTGTCAAAAGTGTCCGAATTGTTCGCCATAATGTCGCAGTACCGATAAAAATCGCTGATTGCCGCCATTACTAGTAAAAAAATATATATTAATAAAAATGCCATAAAACTATCCCCTATTTTGTAAACGCTATAATTTTTGCGCAAACCAATCAATAAATGCTTTTTTTTTACGAAATATATGTAGAAGAAACCGTATCGGCCTAAACTGAGGAAAAAAATCGTTTTTTTATATATTTTTGGGGTATATTTATTATAGCAAAAAGTAAAAAATATTCCTTTTTTTCAAAATTGTCGCTCTATTTTTGTTTATAGCGCAAAAACTAAAAACCGCAGAGGTGATCAAATACCACCAAAATAAAGCTCTATTTGTGGGGAAAAAAGGACGCCAATTTTGTTTGGGAGCCACGTCGCACGACCGCGCAATTGTCAGTTAAAGCGATGCAGTGCCGAATCGCAAAAAGTTGCCTGGTCTTTGACCAGCAATATGGTCCGGGGCTTAAGTGGTTAAAGGCATCATTGTTCGGGAACTGCTTTCATTGTTTGCTGTAGATGTGTCAATGAATTATTGCTCCTGCAACTTTCCCAGTGGAGGCATGTTGCAGGACTTTTTTTTTTTTAATCCAACAAAGTTTTATTTAGTTTGCAGAGGTACAAAGTATACAAGGTCCCCTTAACATTGCGGGGACAAAATAGCAACATAGATTAAGACATCCCGTACTCGGTAAGTATTTATATGCAGGAGGTAGGGCCCCCTCCCCCCAAACCTTTTCAAACATCACCATCCCGCAAAGTAGCACCGTCCCCATCTCACCCCACATTAACGCCCAAAAGTCTATCCATCACAAGGTCTACCGGGGCTAGACCTGGCACATCCAACCACTTTGCCCATAATTTCTCAAATTTGTGGGTATTACCCCTGTGTTGATACACCACTTTCTCCATCCTCAGCACCAGCCCAATATTATTAATCCATTCAGCCAGAGTTGGAGGAGCCTCAGCCCTCCAGTGAACCATAATGAGTTTCCTTGCTTGGAACAGAACCCTGTGTATCGCCTCTCTGTCCGCTTCCTCCCACTCATACTCCTCCAGAGCCCCCAAGAGACAAGCCCTCGGGTCCTTTTGGAAGAGCCACGTCAAAAGTTGAATTTACGGTACTCACAACTCCCGCCCAATACGTGTGGAGCTTTGGGCATCTCCACAGCATATGGATCAGATCACCATGATCTCTTTTGCACCTGGTACAGGTTGGATCAAGCTGAGGATTCATCTTATGGAGCCTGTGTGGGGTATAGTAAGTGCGCAGCAAAATATACAGTTGTGTGAGCCTCTGTGAAACATTCAGCGAGCATTTGCCCACTGCCTGAAAGATTTCTTCCCATTGTTCCCCGTCCAGCTCGCCCGCATCCGCCTCCCACCTTTCCCGTATCCTCAGGGGATGCTGCTTCATCACGTACTGTAGCAGAATGGCGTAGCACTGAGAAATAAAGCCTTTTGATGTCCCAGCATCCCCCAGAAGATCAAAAGCAGGGGTCGGCGACAGGCACAGAGGAGCGACCCTGTGCCGCCACTGCGTGCCTCAACTGCAGATAGGAGAAGTGCATAGTCTGGGGCAATCCAAACGCCCCCTGTAGTACAGAGAACGAGCGGAGCACCCCGTTACTGAATATGTGTGTGAGGTGCGTGATCCCATACTGTTATGTTGCAGGACTTTACACTCGTTCCTCACACCGTTTTGCTGGAGCTCAGGAGCTGCAAGTAAAGTAGTACTTTCCTTACAAGAAAACCATGTATAGATTCAGCGCACAGTATGTGATAACAGAATGGGTGAAGAAACAACATGCAGCTGGTGTGGAAAGGGAGAGAGTGATCTCTGTCACAAAGTAGAGTTGTGTAGATGAGGACAGAGGGATTCGCTGACAGCACCTTATTGCAGAAAAGATGTAAAGATTGGGTAACGAAATGTTGAAATTGTTATTGCAGCAGTGGAAGCATTGTCAGCCTATTGCAGGAAGCTGGAAGCTGAGTATATATTTTTTTGCAGAATCACCAAGTATCTATTCTCTTTTTCCCACACTCTTTAACTAGCTTAGTGTCCTTAGCAGGTAGGGCATTACTCACCAGCTCTGCTAGAAAATTCTTAAGCTTATGATTTCTTCATTCTCCTGCATGTTTATCTATCTGCCCAGATCTTAGACATTCATTCACACATACAGGTCAAAGGTCAGTTAGGGTTAGGGGTTAGGGTTGAGGTTAAGGTTTTCCCTTGAAGAATAAGGCTAGGACTCAGGAATTGGAACAGGGACCTTAGGGTTGGGGGTTAGGGTTTTCCCTTGAAGAATAAGGCTAGGACTCAGGAATTGGAACAGGGACCTCCCCCAGAGGTCAAAGGTCAGAAGGCGGGTTCCCAGAGGTCAAATGTCATGGGGCGTGGCTGACCCACCCCCAACAAAGTGTACCGCCTACCCCAACTAAGTCGGGGAATACGTAATGTAACACTAGTCACTGAGATCTGGACATTGCACTGCCCACCTTGTGGACTTATTGTCATACTGGGCAGTAGATTTGGAGTTTCACTAAAAGTTTGCTCTTCTATTAATGGTGAGTAGGCTGTGTATAGAGGGGGATCTGGTGTGTTCCACAATTATAGTGTTTTCTAGCTTTTTGGTATGGTGCACATCAGAGTACTGGGCACACTTTCCTTTCAGTTTCCTTTAAATGCAAAGTACCGTGCGAAGCGGCTCACGGCTGTAATAAGTCCTTTACTGTCCTCTCTCATGTTTCCTGGGGGCTTTTTTCCTGGTGTGCAGAAAGCCTCTTGAGGGGGCGAGCAGGAGTGTCAGGACGCCCACTAACACACAGCTCCTTTCTCTATCTGCAAAGTAGAGAGCGTCCTGACTTGCCTGCTCGTCCCCTCCCCCCTCAAGAGGCTTTCTCCACACCAGGAAGAAAGCCTTGCATTACGGTGTTGAGTTACAGACAGAAGAACAGGAAGGGAGCATTTCTCAGAAGAAATAAGGACATTTAAAAGCAAAATGGAAGGATGAGGTAAGTGAAGAGAACTGCACTAAGGTAAGGTAAAAATTTAGGGGGAAAAAAATCCTTTACAACCCCTTTAAGAGATGCAAGAATTTTACTTTTGAAAAATATATATATATTTTTAAAAGATGAAAATAAAATACAACATTTTGTATTCATTAATTGGTTGGTTATTGAAAAAAATATGAAGGAGGTGATGTATATGAATCATGAAGTGATAATAGTTGATGGTAATAGAACTTAACCATATATTGGAATGTGTATCCTCCTGAAAACACAGGCATAGGAAGTAGATGACTGCAGGGAGTCTGGGACAAGAAAGGATGGAATAGGGGAGCAGATGGAATTACTGATCCATACCTCCAGAGGCAAAACCCTCCAAGAAGGGTTTGTAGTTGACCGTCTCATTGAGGCCTGGAAATGTAGTGGCTTTGAGCAAATGGATCCATCTCAGTTCTCTTGCCCCATCAAACTGCCCCATCATAGTGCTCCATCAAAACTGCCCCCAGGTAAACAGTTCAATCTCTGTATTGCGTATGACACTAAGCTAAGCAGGGCAATAACTTCTCCACAGGATGTGGAAACCTTGCAAAAAGATCTGAACAAATTAATGGGATGGGCAACTACATGGCAAATTAAGTTTAGTGTAGAAAAATGTTAAATAATGCATTTGGGTGGCAAAATTATGATTGCAATCTACGTACTAGGAGGTGAACCTGTGGTGGAATTAAGAATGGAGAGATGATAGGCTCAGCAATGCCAAGCTGCTGCTAACAAAGCAAACAGAATATTGGCATGCATTAAAAAGTTTATTAACTCCAGAGATAAAGGGATAATTCTCCCACTCTACAAGACTTTGGGCTTTCCTGGAGTATTCTGTCCAGTTCTGGGCACCAGTCCTCAGGAAGGTTGTACTGGAAATGGAGCGAGTACAAAGAAGGGCAACAAAGCTAATAAAGGGTCTGGAGGATATTAGTTTTGAAGAAAGGTTGCGAGCACTGATCTTATTCTCTGGAGAAGAGACGCTTGAGAGGGGATATGATTTCAATTGACAAAAACCTCATACTGGTGACCTTGCAATAGGGATAACACTTTTTTGCGGAAGGGAATTTAATAAGACATGTGGCCACTCACTAAAATTAGAATAAGAAAAGAGGTTTAACCTTAAACTGCGTAGAGGGTTCATTACTGTAAGAGCGGCAAAGATGAGGAATTCCCTTCCACAGGTGGTGGTTTCAGCAGGGGGCATCGATAGTTTCAAAAAACTATTGGATAAGCACCTGAACGACTGCAACACACAGAAATATACAATGTAATACTGACATAGAATCGCACACATAGGTTGGACTTGATGGGCTTGTGTCTTTTTTCAACATCACCTACTATGTAACTATATGCAACTATGTAACTGATCCGACTTTGGCATTGCGAATTGTGCTCTGAGGATCTTGAAGGGGAACCCCACACCAATTATTTTTGGGGTTCCCCCTTCAAGAGCATACCAGGCCCTGCGGTATGGTATGGGTTTTAAGGGGAACCTCCACGCCAAAAAAAGGGTGTGGGGTCCTCCCCAAAATCAATTTCATACTCTTATCGGAGCACCGCAGGCCGGCAGGTCAGGAAAGGGGGTTGGGACGAGCGAGCGGGGCCTCCTCTCTCTGCTGTCTTCTCTTTCTGTTTTTCCCTTTTGATGTTGACTCAACGCTCTCTCCCGCTCTAATGCTGGGGCCACTGCTGACTTAAATTGGCATGGGAGATGGCCTACCGCTGAGATCATCCGGAGGCCCTGCCTCCTTGTGACGTCACCGCGGCATGATGGGGTGGTAACGTCACCCCCCGGGGCATGATGGAGCGGTGACGTCTCGAAGGGGACGGGGCCTCCTGATGACGTCAGCGGGTGGCCCTGCCCCATGCCAATATAAGTATTGGTGCACGGCGGCCCCAGCATTAGAGTGGGAGAGAGCCACAGACTGAGAGGGACATGAGAAACGGAGGACTTAAAAATCCTTTCACAGACTTATGTCCATTCCCCTTTATATTATCCACCCCTCCTTCCCTTTTTTCTTATACAAGCTTAACTGCTTTGGCAATGCTAACATGTATTTGGTCCTGCCAATAAAGCAATTGAAAAATGTTATTGAATTGAGAGCATAGAGTCAACACCAGAGGAAGAACAGTGGGAGGAGAGAGAGGAGGGCCCTGCAAAGGCAAAAGATAGCAGACAGTGGAGAAGAGGGCTAGAAGACATTAGCGGAGAGTGGAGGATAACCGGCAGAGAGGGAAGACATCACAAGAAGAGGGAGATGAGTCGGATAGGGAAAATAAATCGCCAGAAACGCCTGAGCTGCCTTAATAAAATACTTTACAAACCTGTGTACTGTGTAAATATTTTACACTTTTTTTAGGTGAATGGGTAGGGGTATGTACCCATACTCATTCACATAGGGTATAATCATTCACAAAATTTGGGCGGCCGGGAACTGGGGCCCCCTTTTTATAGGGGGATTCCAAATTACCATAAGCCCCCCACCCGCAGACCCCGACAACCACTGGCCAGGGTTGTCGGGAAGAGACACTTGTCCTCATCAACATGGGTGCTCAACAAGGTGCCCCAAAGCACCCTCCCCCTCCCCTCATGTTGAGGGCATGTGGCCTGGTATGGTTCGGGGGGGCTTGCTCATCCCCACCCCCTTTCCTGACCTGCCGGGCTACGTGCTTGGATAAGGGTCTGGTATGAATTTTTGGGTGTTCCCCTTAAAATCCATACCAGACCGAAGGGCCTGGTATGCTCTTGGAGGGGGAACCCCATGCCGTTTTTTTTTATTTAGCGTGGGGTTTCCCCTTAAGAATCATACCAGACACAAAGTGGCTGATATTGTCAATATCAAAGTCGGATCCCTATTTATTGAAGTCAGATGGATGTTGGATTTCAAGTCGCAGGGCAAAGTCAGATCCACAGTCATACGACTGTCGTACCAGCGTGAACCTGGCCTACGAGAGTGCACCTAATCTCAGCTCGTTACTTGTATAGAAGACACCTTGGAGCCAGAAATCTTGCTGATTGATAGGGGATCAAATACTTATTTCACTCACTGGTAAATACTTTTTTCCCCTCACTCTAGACTCAAGAACTGGTTCTGTTTTCCTAAATGCACAAAATATAACTGTAAAATAATATTTGGAGGTAATAAAGACAGTAGTAGTTGTTTCAATGAATATCAGCCTCATAGGGAGGGGATCAGGAAGGATTTAGAATTGGATGATGCTTTATTGAGTTATTTTGCCTTCCTCTGGATCAACTGTCAGTACAGGTTTGTGTATGGAGAGGTTTTCTTTTTTGTGTGTGTGTGTGTGTGTGTGTTTTATTTTTTTTATTTGTTGCACTGAATAACCAGGATGTTCTTTTTTTCAACCTGACTATGTAAATATATAACTACGTAAGGAAAATGTATTAGTGTAGGTCAGTGATCAGATTTACAACACTGCATCCTTAAAGTACTATATAGTGCGAACCAATATGGTAGTAACCATATTGGTTAGTTCTGTATATAGTTTGTTCTGTATATAGCTACGTAACTATCTGTTGCCAACTTTAGGCGTGAAGTTCTTCATTTGGCTCTTTGAGCTGCAGGCAATCCCCACTTTCTGTTTTTAGATTTGACCTGTTCGTTTTTGGATTAGGATTTTTGTACAGTATAACCTAAAGGCTTAAGGTCATTGTAAAGGCTTTATAAAAAATAAATAACAAACATGTTATACTTACCTCCTCTGTCCAGTTGGTTTTGCCCAGAGCAGCCTGGATCCTCATCTTCTTGGGTTACTCTTCGCGGCTCCTAGCCCCTCCCTCCTTTGAGTGCCCTTCCGTTAGCAGCTTGCTA
This sequence comes from Rana temporaria, assembly GCF_905171775.1. Taxonomy (NCBI): domain Eukaryota; kingdom Metazoa; phylum Chordata; class Amphibia; order Anura; family Ranidae; genus Rana; species Rana temporaria. Next base: position 102,138,642 of record NC_053500.1, read on the forward strand.
CAGGGGGCACCCAAGTCAGAGCTCTGTGTATCCATTCAGACATGGAGCCCTGATCTGGCCCCCACCCCCTCTCTCTCCTGATTGGCTGACTGACTATGAGCGACGGCCACAGGAGCCAATTAGCGCTGCTGCTCTGTCTCAGCCAATCAGGAGGCGTGCCTGGATGGCTGAGGGGATCGTAGACATCGCTGGAGAGAGAATGGGCTTAGGTAGGTAATTAGGAGGGTGCTGACTGTCAGTCCGCATCGTTCCTGCTCTGCTACTCACTGAGCTGTGGAGTAGCGGAGAGCGGCCATCTCAGCGGCTCGCTAAGACTGCCATTCGTCAAGGCAGCTGGCGGATCCAGACTTGGGAAGTTGGAATGACGCAGTGCCTCGACTGATGGCAGTGACATCAGCAGAGAGCGGACTTCAGACCGCTCTCCACTGAAAAGGGTCACGGGAGTGCAAAACTAATTATACTCCTGTGACCACTAGGAGAAGCCCAGCCTAAAAAGCTCAGGCTGGACTTCTCCTTTAATACTTCCTGTATCCTTTCTGCAGGCTTCAATATACACAAGTGGTATAATATAAAAAAAAGAAAACTGTTCCCTTCTTTAAGCTCATTTGCACAAGGTTTGCTGTAATGGGCCATTCTGGGAGAATATTAAAATCTGACTCTGCTGCAAACATTATTTTCTACATTTCCTCTTTCCCCCGTAGTGTAGTGTTCTGTAGTGTGGAGTTTTGGAATCATTTTATTAGAAGCTCACAGAGTGAGAAGCAGAAGAGGGACGGAGTTGCATAAGTTACACTGGCTAGTCACAACACAAATAGCAGCAGCAAGCTAAGAAGGTGATATTATAGCTAGGAACATAAGACACTCACTGCACATATACTAGGTTTTACTATCATATATGGGACATTAATATAGTCCAGGTCATAGATGCTGATCTTAGATGATAGATGGCACCAGCCTTCTGGATAAGAAATACAAATAAACCATTGTCAGTGGTTTACATTGATCTCTTTAAAGGGTAATACATACCTGTGAATGTTACACTTGTGCAGTGTGTTTATTAAACACATACTTGTGTTTAATATACCGTATATTGGATGATTAATCTGCATTTTTTTTGTTATTCTGTTTATCTGCATTACACTTTTTCCCCAGACCTAGATCTAGTACCATGGATGATAATGGTCCTACAATGGGTGGCTGTGTTTCTAATATTCAATGAATTTATGATTTAATCTTTATGGAAAGTGTTGTGTGCTCAACAATATCCTATGGGGTATTTTTTTTTAATGCTTTTAATATATGCAGAGTTTTCATAGTTTGGTAAGTTTTACCCACATATCTGCACTAACTGAATGTTTTTTTTTATTTACTGCAGCTCTCTGTAAAGTTTTGAAGCCGTTTTTTCTGGCATCAGCAATTGTTGCACATTCAAAGTCTCATATTAATGCTTGGTTAACATTGTAAACCTTTTGACCACATCTTAATGCTTTATTAATTGGGCTGCACCACAAGTCACTAATTGGCCAGTTGCATTATTGAGCAAGTGTAACTTATAATGTGCTCACAGAGACTAGTGTGAGCAGTTGGTGTGGGAAATACAATAGACTAGTCTGCAGAGTAGTTCCTAGTGATTCTGCATATTTCGCAGAAAGCTTGCACCAAAACCAGTGAATAGCTGGTTGCTAAGGAGCCGGCACCCGCCAGCATCCTTAACCAATGAATAGCGTCCTTAACAACTGTGACTCATCTTCCCGCTGCCAGCATTGGTATGGATTTTGGGGGAACCTCATGGCAAAAAAAAATGGGCGTTTCGGTCCACCACACGGGGGGCCCCAGATCCCGGCCCCCCTTCCATGTGAACGAGTAGGGGTACAAAGTACCCCTACTCATTCATTAAAAAAATTGGCAAAGTAAATAAAAACAAAGAGCCTGTTTTTGACAAGTCCTTTATTTAAAAAACACAAAATAAATGTCCCCCAAAGTAAATCCAGTGTCAATCATGATGAACGCTGGCCAGCGACCTGCATGAAAAAAAAAAGGGTCCACACCTGACGCTTGGTTACTTATGACTCCCACTAAATCAACTAAGGGGTGCAGCCACCCGGTGACATCACTCGGTGACCCCATCCCCTTGTGACACAAACCCAGCATGTCCTGGTTAATGATGTCACAAGGGGCTGCATGCTCCTATAAGGATCTGGTTTGGATTTTAGAGCAGACCTTACACCAATTTATTTTTGTCACATGAGGTTCTCCCCAAAATGTATACCAGGGGAACTCTTTTTTTTTTTTTATTTTTTTTTTTTTTAATGCCGGATTTTCCTGCAGATGTCATGGTTTTTAGGGACATGACGTGGGCCGACCCCATAACAACCAGCTATTCATTGGTTGTAAGGACACCAGTGGGTGCTGGTATAAATATACTGCAAGTTTTATACTAAAATACCACATCTTAAAGTGGTAGATGTTTTGTGACTTGAGCCCAGAATGTCTAGAGAGCACCATTGACAATAAATCGCAAACAGTGCTAAAGTTAGTTAGGAGGGTGTAATAATTTAAATCCTGAATAGTAGTAATAATAGTAAAATACTACTGATGGTAAAAACAAAACTTTATTATTTAAGAAAAAAATCCAACCTCCCTCCCTAATCTGTGTTGCATGTACCTGTCTCTTGTTTTTCAGAGGGGTGGTGAGAAGATGCCCACAAATCATGACAAGGGTTGAACCAAACCCCCAGAATCCACCGCATCTGAACATTCTCTACCCAACCTAAGGGGCCTGGAGCAGAGGAGAGGATGTTCCCAGAGTCATCAGTAGAAGGGAATATCTAGAAAGTAGGAGAGTACCCAACACAAACATATTAAGCAATGCTGTATGGTCTGTAGGAGAGCAGATTCCATGTAAAGAGTAGTCAGTGTTTGTATACTGAGCATTGTGGGTTTTCATGTACAAAAAGTGTTTTAAAGAAAATTGTTGCTCATAGCAACTGATCAGCTTCCAGCTGTTTTTGTTCCAACATTAGCAATCACTAAAGCCCCGTACACACTATCTGACCTTTGTCCGACCAAATTCACATCGGAATTCCGACAGAATTCCATCGGAGGATAAGAGAACATGTTCTCTATGTAAACTCCAATCAGTGTTGCCAACCTACCAGATTGAAATTTACTGGCACGACACCTGAAATTTACTGGCCCAGCCACGTTTTTACTGGCATTTCACAAAAGTTACTAAATTACATTTTTAGGTGCACATTTCTGTATTTATGCTACAAACAAGTACGCTAGGCAAATAGCAATGTGATTTAAGGTAGATATTAAGATAAAAAAACATATTTTTGTTATTTTCGATATAATAAGGGCAAATTATTTAGTCACATCACCCCCTGCCTCCATCCTCCTCTGCCACCAACACCCCCTGCCTTCACCCCCACTCTGCAGTGCCACAATCTCCCCCTGCCTCCAATCTCCCCCAGGCCCCCTGCCTCCATCGTTCCCTGCCTCCATTCCCCTCTGCGGTGCCACCAACAACCCCTGTCTTCATCCCCTAACCTATGCGGTGCCACCAACACCCCCTGCCTCCAATCACCCCCTGCCACTAACACCCCCTGCCTCCAATCTCCCCCTGCCTCCATCCCCCTCTGCGGTGCCACCATCACCCCCTGCCTCCAATCTCCATGCGCAGTTCCAAGCCAAACCGATCACGGCTATTTTTACTGGCACATTCCCGCAACCACGGACATTTACGAACGGGGGAAAAAAGTGACAGTTTTTACGAACTGTCCGTAAAAATACAGATGGTTGGCAACACTGGGCTAGATTCACGTAGATTAGCGGATCTTTAGATCCGCGTAATCTATGTGATTTACGATCCTCCGGTGCAATTTAGCGAGGCTAGTGCAGTATTCACAAAGCACTTACCTCGAAAATTGCACCGTCGGATCGTAACTCCCCCGGCGGAATTCAAATTCCGCGGCTAGGGGGAGTGTACAATTTAAATCAGGCGCGTTCCCGCGTCGATTTAACTGCGCATGCGCCGCCGGCGAAATTTCCCAGTGCGCATGCTCCAAACGACGTCGCTAGGACATCATTGTTTTCGGCGGCAACGTCAATTGCAGCCATCCGTATTCCAGACCGACTTACGCAAACAACGTAAAAATTTGAAACTCGCCGCGGGAACGACGGCCATACTTAACATTAGCTTCCCCTCATATAGCAGGGGTAACTATCCGCCGGAAAAAGCCGAACGCAAACAACGTAAAAAAAAAAGCGACGGGCGGGCGTTCGTTTCTGAATCGGCGGTTCTCCTCATTTGCATATCCGACGCGTAAAAGACCGAGGCGACACCTAGCGGCCGGCGGGAGATTGCAGCCTAAGATCCGACGGTGTAAGTCACTTACACCAGTCGGATCTAAGGGAGATCTATGCGGAACTGATTCTTATGAATCAGTCGCATAGATTCGACCGTCGGATCTCAAAGATACGACGGCAGATCAGGAGATCTGCCGTCGTATCTCTTTGTGAATCTGGCCCACTGACTCCAATGGAATTCATTGGAATTACTCCAATGGAGTTAGACTTTTTTCATTGGAAATTCCGATCGTGTGTACGGGGCATAAGAGGAATTAAACATAAAAAATCTGACCTAATGTGAACTGTTGCCTAGAGCAACTCAAGTCCTTACTATATTTAAAAAGGAGGCCTGATTGGTTTCTGTGCTAGTTTTATTTTTTCAAGTTCCCATAATTTAATATTTGTGGAAAGTCAATATGGGTAGCAAGACATTTTTGTACAATTAGCTTTCTGGATAAGTGTACATGTATTTTGAAGTTCTGTACCCCATTTATTTTTTATTTTTTACCAACATGGCAATATGAATAATATTCTCTCCTCCTTTCATTTTGCCCATGTCATAGTAGAATTTTCTGCACTTGGCCCTATGCCTATTCTGTTCTCCGATAGTTCGGCAGAACCTGAAGCACCTTGTGATACAAAGTATCAGTCCACTTGAAGGATGAGCGCTGGCAAGTTTTTCTGTCTTTATTGTACTGTCCTTGTTTTCCTCTGCATACATGAGACATGTATTTTATTCGTTTTTTTATACATATATAATATGTATACAAATTCACACTTTATTTTATTTGTTTGTTGTTCATTGTACCCCAGTTATGCTCCTGTGAAATTTCACTTTATACGCATAGTAAGAAATGTAGCAATTTTTGTTGTGACTTTTTTATTACAAGATGTAGATATTTGTCCATATTTCCCTTTTGGAGTAAATGGGGAGTTTTTTTTTGATCTGTTTAACTGGGGCTTAGCATATTTGTACATAAACATTTATACCAATGTGTAAAGAAGCATTCTGTAGCCCCAGACATTGCACCTTCCTGAAGTCGCATAATGCGCCTCAATGACTGTTTGTATTAAAATAGAATTGTGTTTGATGTTTGTGACAGATTTATGCACTCTCGGGCTGAAAAAGCATGCTGAGAGTTGTAGTAGCTGGCTAATCACAGGTAGCCTTAACCTGGATTGTAGCGGCTTACCTGTAGGTTAAAATACGTTGTTATTCTCATAAAGCAGGAAATGTCATTGCTGTATATAAATTAACACATGTTTTGTACAATAACCGTTATTAAAGCATAACTCCACTTTTTTTGCACTGGATACTTTGTTAATTTAAGTCAAGGCAGTAGATATGTCAACATTTAAAAACAAAGGCATTTATTACCTGACTGGTTCTCCCTGAGTAAAGTAAAAGGGTCACATAACCTCTTCCACCTACAGGTTTGGGTGTGCTTGTGATTCACTCTACCTCTGCAATGTGACAGCGTGAAGAGCCTTGTGATTGGCCCAGTACTGCCACATGGGGCCCAGGAAGTAGTCTAAAGCTCCTTATGAGCTCCAGCAAGTTGATTTGGAGCTTACACGTGGCTTTGTTCACCCTCCCCTTTGGGGCCGAATAGAGCAGTACAGGAACAAACAAAATATAATTATGTACTGCTGGAAAAGAGGATATTTAAAGCGGGAGTTCACCCATTTGTAAAAAAAAAATTTTTATCCCCTTAGCTTCCTGCTCGTTCGGTCTAGGGGAATCGGCTATTTGTATTAAAATATGAGCAGTACTTACCCGTTTTCGAGCTGCATCTTCTTCCGTCGCTTCCAGGTATGGGTCTTCGGGAGCGGGCGTTCCTTCTTGAGTGACAGCCTTCCGAGAGGCTTCCGACGGTCGCATCCGTCGCGTCACTCGTAGCCGAAAGAAGCCGAACGTCGGTGCGGCTCTATACTGCGCCTGCGCACCGACGTTCGGCTTCTTTCGGAAAATCGTGACGCGATGGATGCGACCGTCGGAAGCCTCTCGGAAGACTGTCAATCAAGAAGGAACGCCCATTCCCGAAGCCCATACCCGGAAGCGACGGAGAGGATGCATCTCGTAAACGGGTAAGTACTGCACATATTTTAAAATAAATAGCCGATTCCCCTAGTAAAAACGAGCAGGAATCTAAGGGGGAAAAGTGCCCTCTAAGGGTGAACCCCCGCTTTAAGTGACTTTTATTTTACCCTGTAACTTGAGATTCTCATCACTTAGGAAATAATGCTCAAACTCCTCAGTATTCCATGCATGTCTAGTGCTAATGTGGAGCACCAGATTCCATCTTTTCATGTCTGCTTTTTCACCCAAGATGAATTATGGATTGACTAAAAAATATCAATACTCCCTGCTGTAGGGGCTTCAAGTGGTTCTAAAGACAAAGTTTTTTTATATTATACCACTTGTACAAAGTTTACTGTATAATAAAATAATAGCTTTCCAGCTATGGGTGCTTTTATGCATAAATAGACATTTGCCAAGTGGGAAAAACATAAGGGGGCAGATCCACGTACCTCGGCGCTTCTCTCCGCCGGGCGCAGCGTATCTAAGATACACTACGCCGCCGTAACTGTTTTTTTTTTTTTTTTCAAATCCACAAAGAATTTGCGCCGTAAGTTACGGCGGCGTAGTGTATCTTTGGCGGCGTAATCGCGCGGCATTCAAATCTCTGTGATGGGGGCGTGTTTTATGTAAATACGTCGTGACCCGACGTAAACAACGTTTTTTTTTAACTGCGCATGCGCCGTCCGTGGGGGTATCCCAGTGGGCATGCTTGAAATGAAACCGGAACAAGCCAATGTTTAAGACGGTGACGTCATTCTACGCAAATCCCTATTCGCGAACGACTTACGCAAACAACGTAAAAAATTAAAAATAAGAGGCGGGAACGACGGCCATACTTAACAATGAGTACGTCTCATAATAGCAGCTTTAACTATACGCCGGAAAAAGCCTAAAATCCACGTTCGTGGATCGCCGTAACTAGCTAATTTGCATACTCGACGCAGAATTAGACGGAAACTCCACCTAGCGGCCACCGAAAAATTGCATCTTAGATCCGACGGCGTACTAAGACGTACGCCTGTCGGATCGATCCGAGATGCCGTCGTATCTTGTTTTGTAGATACAAAACAAAGATACGACGCGCAAAATTTGAAATTACGCGGCGTATCAAGAGATACGTCGGCGTAATTCTTTTGTGGATCTGCCCCAAATTATGTATAAATTTGGTCTATTGGGAAATGCTCATATTTTGCTTGTTTCTGTAGCTGATCCCTATTGTAACAAGCTAAATTTTGAAGATTCTCAATGGCAGACAAAAGCCTGTACAGGACTGGGGGAACTAGATAGGTAATGTATGCTGTTTACGACATTGGTTGCAATACTGCCTTTACTTATAGTAACAAATATTTCTGAGAGGGTAAATAGGTAGATACCTGGTGATAACCTGGATTTAAACTCTTGATTAAAAAAATGCTCTAACGTAGACAGGCATTTGTTGTGGATGGCTCTGTGCAGGCATGGAACTCTGTATGCTGAAACTTAAATGTCCACCCTACGATTTTCCTGGTCTTTGTTTCGTTTACAATACATACCTTTATCCTCAAACAAAATGTGGTCCTTCATGTTGTTCACATTTTTACTAAGTAGTACATGGATTCTTTATATTGTATACGATGGCTGTTTTCTTCCTAGAAATGAAATTCTAAGGTCTAGGTAACCTCAGATAAACAACGCACCAACTTTGATATGGTAATTCCCTTATTCATTGGCATATAACACACACAGGCACACACACCTTCATTATAGGAGGGAAGTTTCAGGGGGGAAAAAAATATTTAAATAGAGAACTTTGAAGCAAAATAAGGGTCCGTGCCCATCAATGCAGCCTTACCATTGCCCATCTGCAGCCTGATCAATGCCATCTACAGCCTCACAATTGCCCATCAATGCAGCTTGATCAATGTCCATATGCAGCCTCACCATTGCCATGAATTCAGCCTGACCAATGCCCATCTGCAGCCTCACATCAGATTACTGCTGACTTGGAGGGGACAGGGAGAGGGGCAGGATGAGTGCCATCAGAGTACATACAGCGAGAATCTCTGGTTACTCGGTGGCCTCTTAAATACAAAGTCCCGTCTCCTGGACCAGCTTCTATGATAGACAGAACACTAGTCCAATGACGGCCCATGATACGGGACTTCCTATTACAGAGGCCGTTGAGTAAACAGGAGATTCTCGCTGTATGTAATCTGACTGCGCTTGTCCCACCCCCTCCTTGTTCCCTCTGAGGCAGCCCAAATTGTAGTATCTGTGTATAACACGCACACACTATTTGCACCCGATTTTCAGGGTGAAAAAGTGCGTGTTATACGCCAATAAATACAGTAGTTGCTAATCTGCACATACATGTGAGTAATTGAAGCATTAGATATAGCTATGGTGGAAAAACGATTCATGTATTTATCCGTGCAACAGTAGTTTGGTTGAGGCTTTAGTGCCCAAGTGAAATTACCTTTAGGCTGAGTTCACACTAGCGCAAGGAACGGCTCACAGCAGGGGTTCGGTGCGTCTCCATTCACCGGTTCTGGTCCGATTTCAGACCAAATTTGGGGCTGAATTTAGACCTGAAACGGACCAAAAGACGCACAGAACTCCTGTGCAATTAGCCCTAAAGCCGCTCCGGAGATGTGTTCCACAGAGAGCTGGTCAAAATCTCCTGCTATGTGAATCGGATGTGGAGTAACAATCAGAAGAACACATCTGCCAAGACCACTGAGTGGATCTTCTGTTAACTACTATCCAGAAGGAGAGCAGAAACCTGGTGAATATCAGTTTTGCCATTATAGATGTAAAGATGTGTAAAAAAAAATTACAAAATAAAAAGTAACATATTGTCAGACTGGACAACTGAAAGTGTTCAAACATTGGCCAATTAATGTGGCAAGTTAGATTGACCAGGCTTCATATATTGAAAATCAACTTGTATGTAAGGCAAGAGCTCCCAGTGTTTGACTGGTAACAATCAAAAGAACACATCTGCCAACACCACAGAGTGGATCTTCTGTTAACTACTATCCACAGGGAGAGCAGAAACCTGGGGAATATAAGTTTTGCCATTATAGATGTGTAAAAAAAAAGTAACAGAATAGAAAGTAACATCATGGCAGACTGGACAAATGAAAGTGTTCAAACATTGGCCAACCAATGTGGCAAGTTAGATTGAACAGGCTTCATATACTGAAAATCAATTTGTATATGAAGCAAGAGCTCCCAGTGTTTGACTGGTAACAATCAGAAGAACACATCTGTGTTGTACAACTACTTCTGTTTTCTTCCAGACATTCCTACAGCTTGATGGACAAATAATTGAATCCTTCAGAGTTCAGGCCCCAATATTAACCACTTCCTGTTGCCACCGGCTGTCATATCCTTGACTTTGTGCGGTGATATCTGAATGATGCAGGCATCATTCAGATATCATCTTTTTCAGCCAGTGATTCCCTACACCATAAGAATGATCATTGCGGCTGTTCTGCCGCTTGATCGTTCTTACGGGAGGCGAGAGGGGATGGCAATGGTGGCCTGACTGGAGGGGAGGAATGCATAACCCTAAATAAAGGTGTGAATGGGCGGCAGCAACACCAGAAAATGTTGCAATAGAGCACCAATGCTGACACATGACCCTTAAGAGTTCTTAAGGCTACTTGTTCCTTTCCCCAGTGCTGAAGAAAAGCCAAAATTCAGGGACTCATGCAATGTAAAAATACGTTTTTCCTGTACGATAATACATTTTACATAATGTTGACTTAGTAGCATGGTGTAGATGACCTTATCTAAAAGCCGTCTTTCTCGGCATTTGGTTTTTAACATTGTAACGGTCAAGGGGTTAACGCCGTTTACGATATTCCATTACACCAACCCAAGACAGATTATCGACACTTCACAATCCAGCAGACGAACACGGCCCAATGGATTCCCCAGAAACAGCTTTGTTCTCTGGTTCAAAACGGATAGACTTTAATGGGAAACTCAGGCTTCTTATATACAGTTAGAAACCCCAATGAACAATGACTGAACTCCACCCACAACATGATACAATGAGCCCCAATACACATCTTTTAGTCAGACCTTCTGGCACCAGATCTGACATAATTAACATGAGCTAATTGGCTACAGCTGACAAGTCAGACATCATGACTCCGGCTTCTCTCACCTGCTATACAATACACATTCCTTTAGTAGACATAAGTCAGACATCTGACCTTTAGACTGTGCTAACTCACAATACACATCTATCATCAATAGAAATTCACACAATACAGTGTCAATTAGCATAACACAATGAAAGGTCTTTAGAAGCCAGACTAAGGTTAGTTTACATGACAGTAGCAGACTTAATTACCCCTATAACAGTCTGTGTTCCCACTCTTCTATTGACCTGTTGGGTTTAGAATCAACAACCTGTAATCTTTCAAGATATCCTGGAATACATTGTGAATTATCATTACTGTCCCATCTCCTGTAATCCAAGATATAATTTCTCAGTCATCCTATGCCCCTAGTGGACATAGGATGACTTTAGACACGAGTCATCGGTGAAGCTGAAACAAGAGTACCCCAAACCCTGCAAGAGCCTCTGGGTCCCACGGGCCCTCCCATTACAAACATGTAAGCTGTTAAAGTCCGTGGCTTAAAGCAGGGTGTAATGCCGCGTACACATGATCATTTTTCGGCATGAAAAAAACATTTACAAAATAGGGGATAGTTTTATGGCATTTTTATTAATATTTTTTTTTTTACTAGTAATGGCGTCGATCAGCGATTGTTTTTCGTGACTGCGACATTATGGCAGACACATCAGACACTTTTGACACATTTTTGTGACCATTGCCCTTTTTCACAGCGAAAAGTATTATAAAAATGCACTGATTACTGTGAAAATTACAATGGCAGTGAAGGGGTTAACCACTAGGGGGCGCTAAGGGGGTTAAGTGTGCCCTTAGGGAGTGATTCTTACTGTAGGGGGGAGTGGCTGTAGGTGTGACGTCACTGATCCTCGTTCCCTATAACAGGGAACAGATGATCAGTGACACTGCCACACAGAAGAACGGGGAAAGTGTGTTTACACACACCTCTCCCCGTTCATCAGCTCCTGTGACCTGATCACGGGACACTGGCGGCGATCGGGTTTGCGGGTGCGGTCACAGAGCTTCGGACCGGGTCGCGAGCGCGCCGGTGGCAGCGCGCGCGACCCACTTCTGGGCTCTTTAAGGCGATGTACAGGTATGTGCCTGTGCCCAGCTGTGCCATTCTGCCGACGTATATCAGCGTTAGGTGGTCCTTAAGTGGTTAATCATGACTCCCTCCTCTTGGGAGCACAGTTATACATTTTCCACTGGGGGAACCCTGGCATCTTCACACACCATAATAAAAATGAATTACTCCACTACCTGAGACACATGAGAGTAGAGGGGCAGGAGAGAATGGGGGAGCATTGGCTGAAAAATGGGAAGACTAGCAGATGATTTGGTCTCTCACCCAGCCAACAACTTACTTGAAGTGAAAGTCCTTGCTCCTAGATGCTAGGCTGATGACTGGGCTGTCTTTTGTCTTTTTTAGTTGAATCTGTGTCCTGCTCCTGCAGGTGACACTATACCCCGTGTTCATGATTTAAAGCAGAGCTGTGTCCTCCAATAACGAAAATTAGAGTCTGTGAAGCTACCTAGGTATGGCAAGTGTTCAATTTTCAGTTATCTTAGGTTTTTGTTCCCTTACTTATCCTATTTATATTTGTGAGAGCAGTGCTAAGCCTTCTCTGTTCTGTCAAAAAGCAGAAAGAATACTGGACCTGGGGGGAAAAGTGAACTCATTGTGACACACTTTTTCTTGGTTTCTTAGTGATTGCGTGGAGTGTGACTCTTGATTTGGCACAAATAATGTCATGTTCAGTCCCCATCTTCAAAAAATGCGCAAGATTCTAACTAGAGCAAAAAAGCTAGAGTTGATAAACTTTGTATGTTCCATACCAATTCTAATTCTTTTTTTTTCATAAGAATATATGGAGGGTTTAACCCAACAACTGACACTGGGAACTGTACCTGTAATAGTTGTACAGCTGCAGAAGATGGGAATCCCATTTTCTGGGAATGGGGAATCCTCACTTTATAACCCAAAAAGAAAGTGGAGTTTTGCTTTATCAGCTTTAGGGCTGCATGTTTCTAAACACTGAGTTAGCTGATGGATTAACTTTGACTTGCACTTACTTCATTTAACAGATTTTTGCAATTTACAAGCCAAATATGTTTTATTTTGTATTTACTTTGTACCTTTATTTCAACCCAAAATTTGTATGTAGCAAAATGTGAATGCAGCAACCGATTCCCAGCACATGTTTAACCCTTTGGGAAGTCCCAAGCCTGGAATAAACATCTTGCGTACACATTGTTAATTTAATTTCTTTCAAGGTTACAGCTAATTTATAATATGTATTTTTATTGAATATTAAAATGAAAAATAATGTTGCGTTGGTCAATGGCTATTTTATTTTCTCTCTCTATTTTTAATATTTACCATGTTACTCCTTTGGAATTCTTTGTTATATTTGTAAATATTTTTGTGAGTTTTTGTCCATCTCTGCTGGAAAAACTGACAGGACTGTTTCTTATTGATTGCCTAAATAAAATATCTGTTTTCCTTTAACATTTTAATGTGTTTGTTTTACTTTTAGGATACAACTTAATTTTCAAATACATTTTTTTACATGTTGTTAATACAATGGTATACGTTATAAAGATGGGATGATAATTGTGTTTGCCATATTGCAAATACAGTTAAAGCAGGGGTTCACCCTAAAAAATTTATTCTAACATTACATTAAGCTTCATTCTGACATTGACTGTACACTGATCTTTTTTTTTTTTTTGCCGTACATACCGTTGTATCTTTATTTTCCCCCCCCGGCTTTCGGGTAGTGAATCCCGCGGGAGTGGGCGTTCCTATGCACAGGCTAATTGATTGACGTATGACATAAGCTTCCCTCCGGCGCATACGGCCGCATCACGAGTTGCCGAAAGAAGCCGGACTGTGAGTCGGCTCTATACGGCGCCTGCGCACCGACGTTCGGCTTCTTTCGGCAACTCGTGATGCGGCCATATGTGCCGGGGGGAAGCTTATGTCATACGTCAATCAATTAGCCTGTGCATAGGAACGCCCACTCCCGCGGGATTCATACCCGGAAGCCGGGGGCGGGGGGGGATAAAGATATAACGGTATGTACTGAAAAAAAAATAAAAGATCAGCGTACAGTCAATGTCAGAATGGAGCTTAATGTAATGTTAGAATTTTTTTTTAGGGTGAACCCCCGCTTTAAAGAATGTGTATATCCAATTTCATATTCCTGATATGTGCCTTGCATGAAAAAGCATCCTGTTCTCTTTGTATTGCTTTTTATGTGTAAAATCCCCGGTGTTCCTGCCAGTCTCTCTGCTTTCCTATTAAAAACTAACCACACTAGGCATGAAAGCACAGGATGGTCACAGATGTGCTGCAAACTCAGCCTTCTCTCCAACAAATAGACTTGTGCTGACATTCCCCCCTGCACAGCCATTTACTAGGAAGACCAGTGTGCTGTTTTTCCTCCCTTAGCTTTCTGAGCTTGATAGTTCGGCTCCCACAGGGCCCTGATCTTAACATCATCGAGTCTGTCTGGAATTACATAGAGACAAAATTATTTAAGGCAGCCAATGGCATCCCTAGGGGGGGACAGAGGTGGCCCTGACCCCCCCCAACATTATGCTGTGCCCCCCCCCAAAAAAATAAATGTGTTTTTGTATTTTGCTCGGGCCGCTGCTGGAGTAACAGTCTCTCTTGAAAGGGAGAGCATCCCCAGTCACCCCTACGGGGGATTCCTCCCCTCCCTCTGCTCGCTGACACTGCATAATGCGAGCGCTCACACAACAGTCGCCCGATCTGCTCCTTCCCCTGCATCCTCATTGGCACGGAGAAGAGCGAGTTGCAGGAAGGACTCCACGAGCACTGTGGGGGGGCCAAGCCTTCATCTCAGTTACTGAAAAAGCAGACTGATTTCTCCCGTCCTTAGGACAGGAGAACCAGCCTGTAAATTCCGAGAGTGGTGACTGCAAGCTGAGCCGAGTGTCAGTCTATGAAACTCTTTCACAGCCCAGCGAGTGAAGCCATCCCCCCTCACTCTCCTCACTAGCAGGGAGGAATACAGCTCCTCCTCCTCCTTTCAGTCCCGCCCACACTATCCCGTGTGCTGTATCTGAAGAGAGGGGATGTGTGGGCGGGAAATATGAAAATCCGCAGCATTCCTGGCTGTGTGTGAATGATGCCTGAGGTTCTAGCCTGGACCGTGTTTGAGTGTGTGCACTGCAGACTGCATTACACTGTACTTACTGAACTGCATGGGAATGTAGGCCATACCAGTTCTTACCTAATAAATAATAAAACCAAACCAGGACCATCAAAGATGGTGATAAATTGGCCGCGGCACCTTTATTGGTATAAATATCTATATAATACAAACATTGTAATATAAATTAAAATCTTATCTTTATTAAATTTAATAAATAAATAAATATTTAAAACTTAAATTATTTCAAATCTTTCCAAATCTCACTCAGTCTTAGGACTCGAGCGAGTACCATAAATAAAATATTTAAACAAAGTCCCCCCTTGATTCAAGGGTGACAAACCACATATAAGGTGCAGCGACAGGGTGGGGGGGATGGGGAGCTCTTCAAACCTCTCAGGTAACTGACCTGATACCTGCCCTCACAAGGGGGGTTTATATACCCCTCCCTGCACGTGGATGAGTCATCCAGTACACGTGCCTTTCCCGCTCAAAAAACACCTGCTTCCCGCTCTAAATACCTGTAGACTTCCCGCCTAAACTTCCTCAACTGCCTATGCCTCAATTACCTCAACTAATAACCCACTATAGATACTATTGGGATGGCCACAATCCCATGCTGTGGGCACTAATAATGCCCCCTCGCTCATGGGAATGTAGGCCATATCAGTTCTTACCTAATAAATAATAAAACCAAACCAGGACCATCAAAGATGGTGATAAATTGGCCGCGGCACCTTTATTGGTATAAATATCTATATAATACAAACATTGTAATATAAATTAAAATCTTATCTTTATTAAATTTAATAAATAAATAAATATTTAAAACTTAAATTATTTCAAATCTTTCCAAATCTCACTCAGTCTTAGGACTCGAGCGAGTACCATAAATAAAATATTTAAACAAAGTCCCCACCTAGCCTATTTTGTTTTGTAAAAACAAAAAAGGCTACCCCAACACCGCGGCCTTCTCAATCATGGTTTGGATACCGGAGTTAAAAATGTCCAGGCCTACCTCAGACAAATGGACCCCGTCCTGTCTATATAAACCTGGAAAACCACCCTCCAAATCCACATGCCTAAATGAAAACCCCCCCAGACTGGGCATGAATTTTTCCATCGAATGATTGAACCTGCGCCGTATTTTTTCCAAATTCCTCACCTTACCCGATGACAACCAAATTAGCCTAGGAATTATTTCTGAAAAAATTAACTTTGCCGTTGGAAAGAAACCGTTTAACAGTTGAAAATCTCTTTTAACCATAAACATCAACTCTAATGTGGATTGTTTACCAACATCATTACCCCCCCCGTGTATTATGATGACATCAGGGGAAGGCCAGCATTCAGCCAACTTAAATATGTGTGACGAAAAATTGCTCCATTGTAATCCACGGATACCTTTCCACCATATTTGACACCGTTCAGAAGAAAAAGATAAGTTAGCAGTATAACATCTCTGACAAGCTCTTTTATGAGCCCAATGCACAAAAGAATGTCCAAATATCCAAACCACTTTCTTTTGTCCTAAAAATTAAACAGATAAATTAGGACGAACGTACAAATTAAATCTACTAGAATCCCACCTACCCAAATTTTTAATAACAGCATTATCAAGGCCCATTCTAGCTGCCTCTGTTGCCGCCCCAATTCTAAAAGAATGGGAGGAGAATTTTAGGTGCGAAAGGCCAATAACGGATATGCATTTTTTTAGAATTGCTGAAAACTGAAATTTTGTCAGAGGTGAGTAATTCAGATCTACCAAAAAATTACCGGTACACTGAGGCCTAACACTCTGATACTTGGACAACACCAACAAGGGACAAATAATAGGGTCACCACAGGCATTTAGAATGAGCCAATGACCTCTACCCTGAACATCAGTTTTTGATTTTTTAATGAAAACCCGCACCTTATCTTCAACTACTATCACATCCTCCCACATCAGACCTGATGCGCCCTGCTTACTGTTAGGGACTAACTCCGAAATTCGCAGAGCCGCAAAGAAAATTAAAACAAACGCCGCTTGAAACAATAACGCTTCGTAATCCGAACTACACATGGAAAGTGTAACCGCGCAAATTCTTTTTAAAATGTCAATAGAAATTGGCCTGCGAGTGTCCGGTCTGCAAGTCCTTAGTTTATATCCCTTCAGCGCTTGACGCACCGAGAAAAAACTATTACAACCCGGCAGCCTATTCATTTTGAAGAAAAAAGAAATACCCACCATCGTCTTATTAATATGCGTAAAGGAAAAACCTTTCTCCATTAGTGAACTGAGGAAGGCTAAAACAGTGTTCTCTGTAGGTAACAGGCCTGAAAAACCCAGAGTGTCGTTAAACAGTAACCACTTCCTCCATGCGATTGAATAGTCAATCCATGTTCTGGGACGCACTGACTGTTTAATAGATTCTAACACTGGCGTTAAATCAATTCCCATAAGTGGCTTGGACATTGCAAACCTACCAGATCCGCTTCCGGAAAGAGCAGCCTGAACCGAGTCATCTGAAATCGAGATAACGAATCAGCCACTGTATTTTGTTTCCCAGGTACATGTTGTACTTTTACCCAGATATTAAATTTTAAACACAACAAAACAAAATACCGTAGCAGCTTTATTACACTTTCAGATTTGGAAGATAAACAGTTTATTGCAAATAAAACGCCCTTATTATCGGAATGGATTAATATTCTTCTGTTAGCGAAAAAACTCCCCCACAATTCAAAAGCCACTATTATGGGAAAGAGTTCTAACAGAACAATATTTTTCGTTGCTTTACTATGCACCCAAAAAGGAGGCCAAGATCCGCAACACCAGTGAGTTTCCCATATAGCCGCGAAACCCAAAGATCCCGCCGCATCCGTATATAAATGCATGTCCGCCGAAAAAATGAATTCCTCTTGAAACATCGTACGACCGTTATAGTCCTCCAAAAATTGTGTCCAAACTAAAAGGTCATCTTTTAAATCAGTAGTGAGACGCACATGGGAAAAAGGTGATTTCAAACCCGCTGTTGCCATAGCCAATCTCCTAGAGAATACCCTGCCAACAGGCATGACCCTAGACGCAAAGGCCAGTTGGCCCAGGAGGGACTGCAGCTCTTTTAAAATCACCTTCTTCTTTCGCAACAGACAACATATAGTAATCTGTATCCGAACGATCTTAGCCTCAGGAAGCTTGAACTGAAACAAATTAGTATTAATGCTGATACCCAAAAAATCTAACTCTGTTACAGGGAAAACGGTCTTATCCTTTGCAATCGGAACACCAAAGTATTCCGCAATTAAAAGGAAAAGATTCAATAGCAACCCACAGATAGGAGAATCCGGGGGGCCTATGAAGAGAAAGTCATCTAGATAGTGGGTAATTCCCTTACTACCTGACTCAAAAAGGATTACCCACTGCAGAAATGTCGCAAATAACTCAAAATAATGGCATGACAGCGAACATCCCATAGGAAGGCACATGTCATAGAAAAAATATCTTTCAAAACAAAAACCTAAAGAACTGAAGGCTTCAGGTGCAATGGGTAACAACCTAAAAGCTGATTGAATATCTGACTTCGCTAGCAGCGCACCAATCCCAAACTGTTTGATGAGAGACACTGCATCATCAAAGGTGGCATAAGACACTGATGCTGACGCCGGATCAATCTCATCATTCAAAGATTTCCCTTTAGGGTAAGAGAGATGATGGATTAATCTGAACGAATTTGCTTCCTTTTTTGGCACAAGGCCCAAAGGGGATATCCGGAAATCGTCAAAAGGGGGGGAGACAAAAGGGCCGGCGATACGCCCAGCCGCTATTTCTTTTAACAATTTACCCCTCACTATCTGGCTATTCAAAAGTACTGATTTTAAATTATTTACCGCCTCACAACCCGTACCTGAAAATTGAGGGAGTTTGAAACCCTTGGAAAAACCGTTAAGCAAAACCTCCGCCCTCCCCTTGTCGGGGTACAGCAGAAGCCATGGTAACATTCTTTCCAACCTCACCGGGGTGCGTTCCTTTGGGATTGTCTTTCTGCTGAGAACTCCTTTTAAAACACTTCACCACTGGGTGCGTCCCAAAACAGAATGAACATTCATGCTTGTAGCGACACGATGCAGCCCAGCGGCATTGCGACTCGTTAAAAGCATAGCAAATTCCTTTTTTATACATAGAAGAAGAACTGCTCTGACCAACCGTAGGTTGTTTGTTAAAAACTGGCTTCTGCGGTACTATCAAATTTAACCACAACCCTACATCCTTCATTCCCCAATGTAGGTTTTTGTAAACTGCTAACTTCTGTCGGAATGACTCATCATAGTTATACCAACCAAAACCTCCAAAATTTTTATACGCTTCCAATACATGCTCCAAATGTTGGAAGAGTCCACTACACTTTTCTGGGTGTTTTTCCCCCAAAACTGCGGGAAAAATACAAAAGGCTTGAAGCCAATTGTAAAAGGATCTAGGCGCCTGACGACGCCTATCCTCATCATCCGACTTTTTTTCACTTTTAAAAAATTCCTTGGAATTTGGGAGTAATGACATTAAATCAATAAAATCATTATTCCATATTTTTTCCTTAACCGTAGAGGTTAAGTGAAAACCTAAGGGGGAAACTTCGCATGGTAAGACCTCCTTAAAACAATTCTCAGGGATATCAGTTTGAATTTTTTCCCTAACCTCACAAGTGCTTGCAGGCAATGTATTATTGCTCAACCAAACACTTGCATGTGAAACAGGTGTTTTTTTAGGTTGCAAAGTGTCAGTCAGTTTGTCAATTCTTAACAATAATTTTTCAATCAGGCTGCATTCTGTTAACTCACCAGCAGGCGCTGCGGGAGCACACTGAGCAGCTGTATCAGCATTCGATCTAGCATCCTGGCTTCTGGCCGCCATCGCCGCCCCCAGCTGGTCAAGCCTGGAAACACGCGACGCTGATGATCCTGCTGCATTCGATCCGGAGACCTGTGGAGAAAAAGACACATTCCTCCCTCCAGGCGGAGACAATTGAGCCTTGCTCTGTCCTCCTCTGCCGCGCCCCGGAGATGGTGACGCATTCTTCCTCTTCTTCGTGGCCTTCCGAGCACCCCGCTCACCCGCTCCGACCTCCCGACCGACATCTTCCTCCTGGCGGTGCTCTACCGTTCCGCGAGGTGGCTCAGAGGTAGACGGACGCTCCGGCGGACGGTTGCGCTGGGACCTGCGGGCTGAAACAGAGAGAACAGCGGGTGGAGGCAGCTCACACGGCGACACTACCTCACCCTCCTCCAGACCGGCAACATTCTCCTCCGGGACATCTTCGCCATGGTCCTCTGCAGCCGTCGCCGTGATACCCGACAGGCATCTTTCCAGCCACTCCTCTCCTCCTGCCGACTCCGCTCTCTCCACGACCCTCTGCACCAACGACCTCAGCGCTTCAGAGGTAAGCAGGCTCATCTTCCAGCAGCGACAGGAGCTCTTCAAACCTCTCAGGTAACTGACCTGATACCTGCCCTCACAAGGGGGGTTTATATACCCCTCCCTGCACGTGGATGAGTCATCCAGTACACGTGCCTTTCCCGCTCAAAAAACACCTGCTTCCCGCTCTAAATACCTGTAGACTTCCCGCCTGAACTTCCTCAACTGCCTATGCCTCAATTACCTCAACTAATAACCCACTATAGATACTATTGGGATGGCCACAATCCCATGCTGTGGGCACTAATAATGCCCCCTCGCTCATTATCTACATCCCTTCTCTCCCCCATCTGTCTCCCCCTCCTGTTCTTTCAAGACATTCACAATTTACTTTCACTTTTAGTTAGGCAGGTAATACACGGTGCAAATTTCTTTCCTGCATCCACAGATTGCAGGAAAGAAACTTGCATGATTCCCCCATCAACACAGACAGTGCTGACAGGGGAATATCCCTCCTGCCCAGCAATTGTATTCCCCCCACAAACAGTGATTATCACTAGTGGCTTTACAGCAATCACTAGTTATAATCATAAGAGAATCTGTGTATTAATGGTTCAAATCTCAGCCAGTTCCTGCTGAACCAGCTAAGATTTAAACTGTCTATGGCTGGTCTTAGCTCTTAGGCAGCCCATACATTGATCACTTTTTTTCATTCAACTATTAGGTTGAATGAAAAAAAAAAAGAAATTATCCAATTCCCCCATCTACACATTATAGATGGATGGGGGAATCCTCCCAGTGTGGACCAGTGCTGGAATAACCAGAGTTGCTGTCCTGTCCCGGCTATTCACAGCGCTGGTCTCTGTCTCCAGTGCTGGTTACTTTATGGGGCTGATGTACAGGAGGGCCAGCACAATTTGTTGTTAGAGATGGGCTGGGCATGTTCAAAATTCCACATGCCAGAGACTGTCAGGAAGCCCACATCGCACAGCGCTAATCACAGGCAGTGAGACATTTCCCGGTCCGCAGCTCTGCACAGATCAGGAAATGTCTCACTGGCTGTGATTAGCACTGTGGAGTGTCGGCTTCCTGGTGGGATCAGGCATGTGGGATTTCAAACACACCCAAGCCCATCTCTATTGGTTGTAGACAGTTGAGCTCCCTGCAGGTTGCTTAGCACCAGTGGGGCCTTTTCTGACAAGCTGATCGGGATGCAATCCAGGTGATGCTCCTAGTCAAATCCTAGTGTTACATATCAATGATTTTATTGATCAAAGCCCACACTTTACAGGCATAGAGCCCACATGGCTGCTGAACATACAGTTGATTATATATATATATATATATATATGTGTGTGGTTGTACTCTTGATGCTAATAAATACTGTGTTTATTAGATCTGACTGGGAGCATCACCTGGATTACATCCCGATCAGCATGTCAACAGAGAAGGTTATACAGCATTACTGCTGCTAGGTGACCAGCTGGGGGCTCGGCTCTCTATAACCAATAGTGCCAGCCTTCCCCTGCATGCACCCATAATGTCACCAGCACTAGGTCCTAATAGACTGCCGCCGCTGCCAAGGAGACAGATGCCAAACCAGCGCTGTCAATAGCAGGGACAGGACAGCTGGGGATCCCCACAGTGGCAAAACACCAGGGCCCGGTGGCAAGAAAACCTTTGCAACCCTGATAGTTCTCCCACTGCTTTGGACCCTTATAGTTTCTTGGTGTGCTGGTGACATATATCTCTTGTTTTCTGCCACCCTGGGGGGCCCCAGTATAGTTGGAAGGGAGCTCACTGCAGAACATGTGGGATCGTAGTAAAGGGCCCCAGGAGATATATATATATATATATATACATAATTGCATTTTATAGTTGGCCCCCTACTTTTGTCCCTGTCCTTCCATGTGCCCCCCCAAAATATGAAAGCTGGAGATGCCACTGATGACACGATATGGTAGTTTCCTTTCTCACTGCTGTAATATACACAGCAAACGCAGATCACAGGGTGTAGACAAGGATGGTATAAATGACACGATGTGATAGTCTCCTTTCTGTTGCTGCAGTCCTCTCATAAGCAGGTGTACGCCATACATGGGGATGCAAACACAGAGAGCAATCATAGCGCATCTCGGTCACAGAAGCAAAACGGAACAGGTAACAGTCCCACACAGTTGCACTCACTTGTATAAAATGAGCGTGGGCAATACTCCACGAATGCCGAGTTTGTAAGCCCTCAGTCAGTGTGTGGGTCTGATCCAGTCCCCCTCTGCTTCCAGATCGTCATTTAGATAGGTACTCGGTGGATGGTGAAAATAATAGAATAGGCATACATAGCGTAATCCCGTTGGGCAATCATTTATTATAAAACAAATTTACAAAACTCACATTTAGTAGATAAAAAAAGTTGCAAAATGTCCACGAGTGCCGTGCTCGTCTTCTTACTGTCAGGGAGTGATGTACCTAATGCTCCAATCCAATGCTTGCAAATGATATAAGACTGTGACTTCCAGCGGTCAGCCAACGTGTGCTTTCCAGGGACACCCAGATTCCTTAGCAGCACCCTGTCACCTGGTTGCAAATCCTGCACTCGGACTCTGAGATCAAAGTTCCTTTTATTTCTGAGGCCCCGTACACACGACCGAGTTTCTCGGCAGAATTCAGCCAGAAACTCGATCGGAGCTGTATTCTGCCGAGAAACCCGGCCGTGTGTACACTTTCGGCCAAAGAAACCGACGAGGATCTCGTCGGGCCAAATAGAGAACATGTTCTCTATTTCCTCGTTGTTCAACGGGGAAACTTGGCTCGCCGAGATCCTCGGCGGCTTCACAAGGAACTCGACGAGCAAAACGATGTGTTTTGCCTGTCGAGTTTCTCGGACATGTGTACGGGGCCTGAGTCCTCGGGCATCTGAGGTATCTTGGGCCTTGTCATAGGCGGTCTTCATAGACTTTTCCGCAGGTAGTCTACATACCTTCTGTGGGATGTTGCTGAAGTATGATCTAAGGATGTGCCGAAAGCCAAGTCTACTGGCAACCGGGCCTCCCGTCCAAAGATTAGGTGGTAAGGGGAGTATCCTGTGGCATCGTTTGCGGTGTTGTTATAAGTGTGCACAATGGCGGCTACATGCTTGCTCCAGTGCTGCTACTTCTCCAAAGTCAAAGTCCCAAGCATATCCAGTAAGGTTCGGTTGAACCTTTCTGGCTGAGGATCTCCTTGAGGATGGTATGGAGTGGTTCTGGACTTCTTAATGCCTAACAAGTCTAAAAGTCTCTTGATGAGGCTGCTTTCGAAACCTCTTCCTTGATCAGAATAAATGAGTTGGGGCAGGCCATAGTGTAAAAAGAACTTCTCCACCAAGACCTTAGCCACCGTGGATGCTTGTTGATCCTTTGTGGGAAAGGCCTGGGCATACCTAGTGAAGTGGTCAGTCACTACCAGGATATTTCCCTGTCCACTCATCAGGCTCCAAGCACAGAAAGCCAATGCACACCAGCTCCATGGGTCCCTGACTCTGACGATGGTCCATTGGGGCGGCTCGGTGAGACAAGATTTTTCTTTGGATGCATCTGATACAGGAGTGGAAGTAGCCTTCGACTTCAGCCCGCATGCAGGGCCAGTAGAATCGGTCCCTCACCAGGTGGAAAGTCCTCTTGGGCCCTAGGTGCCTTAAATCCTTCTTAGAAAGCTTCAGCAGACCTTCATCCCGACTTGGGTGACATTGCAATAACATTTGGGGTCACCAGCAGCTGAAACTCCAATGTCTTCGGCCCTGGATCCTCCTCCAGCTTGGTATTATGCTCCCTGACACAAGGTTTGTACTCCTTCAGGTGTCAGCCGGGTCCATTCTTCTGGAAAGGTAACTGGAGCAATGGGGCCTTCTTCACAGAGCGTCTGCATCCTTGTTCCTGACCCCCGGTCGATACTTCAGGCTGAAAGTAAACCCTGATAGGGCAGCCAACCATCTGTGACCTGTGGCATACAACTAGGCAGTGGTGAGGATGTAAGTGAGAGGATTATTGTCAGTCTTAATCACGAACTCCATTCCATATAGATAATCCCTCAGTTTATCCACTACTGCCCACTTCAAGGCCAGGAACTCGAGTTTATGTGTGGGGTAGTTGTTCTCGGCGGGTGCCAAGCTCCGACTCACATAGGCAACAGGCCGTAGGTGGCCGTCGTGTTTTTGATACAGCACCCCGCCTAACCCATCTCAACTGGTGTCAACATGTAGTTCATATGGCTTAGTTGTATCTGCATAGGCCAGAACAGGGGCAGTTGTTAAGCCCCGTACACACGATCAGTCCTTCCGATGAAAACGGTCTGAAGGACAGTTGTTTTAGGTTAACCGATGAAGCTGACTGATGGTCCGTCACGCGTACACACCATAGGTTAAATAACCGATCGTGTCAGAACGCGGTGACGTAAAACACAACGACATGCTGAAAAAAAACGAAGTTCAATGCTTCCAAGCATGCGTCTACTTGATTCTGAGCATGCGCAGGTTTTTAACAGATGGTTTTGCATACTAACGAACGGTTTTGACCTATCGGTTAGCAATCCATCGGTTAAATTTTGAAGCAAGTTTTTTTTTTTTTTAAATAACCTATGGCGCCCACACACGATCGGTTTGGACCGATGAAAACGGTCCATCAGACCGTTTTCATCGGTTTAACCTATCGTGTGTACGAGCCTTTAGACTCCACTTCACCTGCCTAAAGGCCTCTTCGCATTGGGCAGTCCACTGTTCCTGAATGGACTCTCTGGGTTTTCTGGGCCCTCCAGCTGGTCTGACAGGCCTTTTCGGGTTATCATCTTCCTCCTCACTTTTCAGTAGCTCATTAAGTGGGCGAGCTATCTTAGCGAATCCCTCAACAAATATTCTGTAGTAGGAGCAAAACCCCAGGAATGACCTGAGTTAAGTCACATAAGTGGGCTTCGGCCAGGAAGTGACAGCTTCCAGCTTCCGGGGGTTTGTGGCCACTTCGTCGGCAGACACGATGTGACCAAAGTAGTTGACCAAGGGTTGATAAAACTGGCACTTCTCCAGAGATCGCTTCAACCCCTCATCATAGAGTCTTTTCAGGACCTTCTCCAGACGCTCTTCATGCTCTTCCAGGGTGTTCCCAAAGATGATGATGTCATCTAAGTACACCAACACCTCTATAAGGTTCATGTCACCCACAGTCTTCTCCATGTGCCTTTGGAAAGTGGCTGGGGCACCGGACAAACCCTGAGGCATGCGGTCGAAAACTCAAAGAACTCCACTGAGGTGATAAAGGCAGATTTCTCCCTATCCTCAGGATGCATGGGGATTTGATAGTACCCGCCCTTAAGGTCCAGTATGCTGAACCACTTAGCTCCTGACAGGCTCTGCAAAGCATCTTCTATCCGTGGTGTGGTGTACTGGTCGGGAAAGATCCTTCTGTTCAGTGTTCTATAGTCGATACAAAGCCTCAGTGATCCATTCTTCTGTACCATCACTATCGGAGAAACGTATGGGTTTCGGGACTCTCGGATGATACCTGCTTTCTTCAATTCTGCCAATTGTTCACACAGGTCTTCCAAGTCCCCTAAAGGAATCCATCGGACTCTCTCTCTGAACGGCTTGTCTTCTTGCAGACGGATCCAGTGTTGAGCGCTCTTTGCACACCCCACATCGAATTCACTCTTTGAGAATGCGGCCTGCCATCTCGAAAGCTAAATTTTGTCTCTTTCTTTCCATTCCAGAGAGAGGAGAGTGTTCTTCAGATAGAACTCCTCTACAGGTATCCAATCCTTTTCTCTGCCCACCAAATCAGACGGTGAGACTGGGGTGGCTGGGTTCACTTATCCCAACAACATCCAAGCCGGGATCTTCACAGGTGAGGCTGTTATGTTGCGAACACTAACTGAGATCCTCCGGTGACTTCTCTGCAACTTCTCAGCCTTCCCAGCTACAGAATGGTCGAAGGTCAGTTTGACTGCTAGATAGCCATCGTAGGGGAAGTTCTGAGTCCCAATGCCCCATATCTCTAGCTCTTCCAACTTCTGTAGTGGCAGGTGTTTGAGGTGCCTGTCATATAAGTCTCTGTAGAGGAGAGTCACTTGAGCTCCAGTATCCAGAAGGGCCTTGGTATAGATTCCTTCTACTTGGATGGGAACAACCGGAGAGGGCCCCACTAGCTTGGCAGAGAATTTGTGGAAAGTGGCAGGCTTGGCCTATCCCATAGCTTGTATCCAATCTCCTTTCTTGCGGGAGCTCTGATCTGGCTTGAATCTTTGTTGGGTCTGGTGTACATTGACTCTCCGACGCCGAGGTAGCATGGGTCAAAGGGAGTGGGACACTGGGTCGCTCGGAGGCAACAACAGGAACCCTCTGCAGAGGTTTGGACTCCCGCTGCGGTCTCCCAGCTTTGTTGTGTGTTATGGAGCTAGCTAATGTAGATGGGCACCCAGTTGACTCCTTTACTGGGGCCCTCTGGAATTTCCCGCCAGCTTACGGTATTGTGGTTCAGCCTTCACTGGGATTGGGCATACTTGTCGATAATGTGCGACTCTGCAGTTGAATCATATCCCTTGGTTTGCTGGCTTCCGCACCTGAGCAACCGTAGAGCTTAAAAACTTCTTGGGCCCCTCTGATACTTCATCGCTGGGTAGAACAATTGGCTTTGCGGTCAACAGGGCCATCATCTCTATCAGTTGTGACATTTGAGTCTTAAGAAGCTCAACCCGAGGGTTACCATCAGCTGCACTGTCCATCCTGACCCCGACAACCCCGATTCTGGCTTCTGGCTTTTCCTTTTGTTTTCCAGCATGGCTTCCTCTTCCCGCACAATCCGAATCAGGTCTGGATACTTCAAGATGCCACCATATTGCCGGGTTCTCAACAGAAAGGTAATGGGGTCCAAGGGTTGGTCACTCCTCAAGACTTGCTGTGCTTGGATTTCATCCACCTTCTTAGAACCTTCTTCAGCAAGATTTGGTGTATCATTTTATCCACAGCTTCTCTCCCACATTTTGGTAAGTGTGCTCCAACTGGTAAATAGGATCAGAAGCTTTCTCTGTGCACCGAAACACATCTTGCAGAATGTTCAGATAGTCCTGAGCAATACAATCTCGCTTGCTGAGCTTCAAATTACGGATGGCTTCTGAGGCTGGCCCTTTCAAGCTCTCTGTGATTCTCTGTTTCTTGTGGGTCTCAGGAATGTCCCATTCATCTAAGGCTTGTGTGGCCTGGTCCAGCCACTCTTCAAAGCTGTCCTCCCCTGTAGGCACTGGTTGTCTTCCAGAGAAAACCCTGAGCTTCCGATACCCAGTTGCTGAGTATGTTGGAGGGTCTCTCTGACATTTTGAAACAAAGTCTCCCATGGCAGCAAAGAGTTCTGGTCCAATCGTGGCCAGAGGTGACGGGGAGAAAACGTCCTCTTTATTTGATTTAGCTTGACTGCAGGAGGTAGGGCCCTCCTCTGGAACCTTCAGATGGAGTACACAAAGCTCCGTCCTGTTAGCCAATTGTACACTGGCACCTTTAAAGTTTTCAGGGATTCCTTGTTTACATTCAAGTAGTGCATAGGTGCGAGAGGTCCCATGGCCCGTTTTGACAGCAATCACCCATGCCTGCCTGTCTGGGTATAGTGTCTTTGTTCCTCAGCCCAGGCCTCCCCTGGAAGTTCGATCACCACGCTCGATTCTGAGCGGGCGCCTTTCTCCTCACAAAAAGGTAAGAGAATAAAGTTCTCTCAAAGAAGACCAAAACAGAACACTCTGAAGAGTGCAATGAATTTTTATTATAGAAAAAACACACAGCAATAACTTGAAAAAAGAGGGAAGGTGGCAGATGGATAGGGTGGTTACACAATTAAAAAGAAGACAACGTTGTGTAATTAATTAAAAACCAGGGGAATCACAGCTGCACATCTCGCATTCATAACCCAGTCACCACAATCAACATATTCACGCACTAATGGTGGTAGAGCACAGGGCAAAAAAGTGCCTTTCTCCTCACACCACTGGATAGCAGTGGCAGGGTCCATCCTGGCACTTGTAGGTGAGCTGCTTTTGTTTATTCAGTACGTTACTCTGCCTTTCAACCCCAATGAACTGTCCCAGCCCCTCTGGCACACCTAGCAATGTTATTAATGTAATAACTCCACAGGAATACACAACACAGTTCTGTTTGTAGTTTACTTAAAGAAAAAGAAAAGTTCAGGTTAACATTTGTCAGCCAAGACCTGTATAAGTACCCAAGACGTGGCTGAAACAATCAGGAACACTATGCAACCAATGAAAGCAATAAGTAACATTATGCACAGATTAAACATACTCCCCAACAACTTGTGGTGTGTGTGTGTGGGTTGCTGTGGCTAAAGGGGAACCCCAGGCTGGCCTACGATACCTCTAGTACACACCCAGTAAAATAATCTCAATACCTGTGGTGTGTCCCCTTTAAGAGCAACCAAGGCAATGTCCTGGAAGCAAAGCTTTGCATTTTATTATCTTTACTGGCAATGTAGGAGCTCTGTGGACAATATTTGGATGTGGTATTCTATGAAAAGCATTAAAGGTTCCTGGGCAAAGCACCCTCACCAAATCCTGTACACAGTCAGTGGTCCTTCCCTGAGCGATTGATCGATCTTAGATGCAGGTGGCATTCAGTCCTTGAGCTATTGCAGGGTGCCCTTCTTTAGCATGGACAGTCTGTTCCTCTGGGCTGGAGCTGCATGAACAATCTGTTCCTCTGGGCTGGAATTGCAGGCTGTGTGCCCCTTGGTAGGCCGCGATTCCACACACACACAAGAGTGCAGGAGATGCTCTCCTGATGGGTGCAGGCAAAAAGAGACTCTGGCCTAGTTCCTCTGGCTTTTTATCTCCTCCCCCACAGTCCTTTTCTGCTGCCTGATAATTGGCTCAGGCTCTTCCAATAGGGAGTTTACAGACAACTTCCAATAGGGAGTTTACAAACAAGCAGTTCTGAGTGTCTGTGTGAAAGAGAGAAAGGGGGGGGGTGAAAAAGCCCACACTGCTGCAGCAGACAGCTCTCCTATCATACGGTAGATTAGATCAGTCTGGAGAAGTACCTGCTACATAATCCATATAGGACCACAAGACGTGATTATAAAGTATACTCAGTGCTCTTTGCTAAGTGACTTAGGTGTATGAAGTATGAACCGCCTACATCATGGGTCCCATTCCAAAATCCTAAGAATGCGTCCATACAGGTTGAGAATGGGCTAATGAAATGGAATGGATCTCTGAAAGAATTTCAACTCTACAAAACATATGTTATGGGTTTAAGAAGAAGTACAGGTTATTATAGAAAGCATGCTGATTAGGGATGAGCCTGATGTTCGAGTCGAACGTAAGTTTGACTTGAACATCAGATGTTTGCCTGTTCGCCGAATAGCAAACAATTTACAGTGTTCGCTGCAAATTCAAAAGCCTTCGGGACACCCTTTAAAAGTCTATGGGAGAAATCAAAAGTGCTAATTTTAAAGGCTTATATGCATGTTATTGTCATAAAAAGTGTTTAGGGACACGGGTCCTGGCTCAGGAGACATGTATCAATGCAATAAAGTTTTTTCGGGAGCAGTGATTTTAATAATGCTTAAAGTGAAACAATAAAACTGAAATATTCCTTTAAATTTCGTACCTGGGGAGTGTCTATAGTATGCCTGTAAAGTAGCAAATGTTTTCCTGTGTTTAGAACAGTCCCTGCACAAACTTAGGCCCTTTGGACCCTGTATGGATATTAAGGGGAGCCCTGCACCAGTTAAAGAAAAAATGACATGGGGTTCCCCCCAAAAATCCATACCAGACCTTTATCCGAGCACGCAACCTGGCAGGCCGCAGGAAAAGAGGGGGGACAAGAAAGCGCCCCCCTCCTGAACCGTACCAGGCCACATTCCCTCAACATGGGAAGGATGCTTTGGGGTCCAAAGCACCATGTCCCCATGTTGATGGGGACAAGGGCCTCATCCCCACAACCCTTGCCCGGTGGTTGTGGGAGTCTGCGGGCGGGGGACTTGTTGGAATCTGGAAGCCCTCTTTAACAAAGGGGACCCCCAGATCCCGGCCCCCCTATGTGAATTGGTAACGGGGTACATTGTACCCCTACCATTTCACAAAAAGAAGTGTCAAGAATTGTACAAAACACAGGAGACAGCTTGGGACAAGTCCTTTATTAAAAAAATAAATGAAATTTCCAGCGATGTAATTCATTCACGGGACGATGGGACGATATCAAGAAAAAAACAGAACAGTTCTGCCTCCATGGGAGGTGGCCGCTGATTGACGCTAGCCCCACCATGACAACTGTTATATAGCTGTGGGCGGCTCAGATAACACGTGTGGGCGACCCCACCCCCTGACACCACTGGGGTTTCCTGTATTGTCAGAGGGGGCAGGGTCACCCGTATACTCACCGGGTGGCCCCGCGGCATTTCCTTGTGGCGTCAGAGGGGGGTGGGGTCACCCGAACACATCATCAGGTGGCCCACAGCTATATAACAGCTGTCACGGCAGGGCTAGCGTCACTCGGCCGCCACCTCCCATGGAGGCAGAACTGTTTCATTTTTTTCCCTCAATATCGTACTGTTGTCCCGGGAATGGATTACATCGCTGGAATTTTTTTGAATTTTTTTTAAATTAAGGACTTGTCCCAAGCTGTCTCCTGTGTTTTTTACAATTCTTGACACTTTTTTGTGAAATGGTAGGGGTACCCCGTTACCAATTCACTTGGGGGGGGCAGGATCTGGGGGTCCCCTTTGTTAAAGGGGGCTTCCAGATTCCGATAAGCCCCCCGCCCGCAGACCCCCACAACCACCGGGCAAGGGTTGTGGGGACAAGGCCCTTGTCTTCATCAACATGGGGACATGGTGCTTTGGACCCCAAAGCATCCTCCCCATGTTAAGGGCATGTGGCCTGGTATGGTTCAGGAGGGGGGCGCTCTCTCATCCCCCCTCTTTTCCTGCCGCCTGCCAGGTTGCGTGCTCGGATAAGGGTCTTGTATGGATTTTTGGGGGGGAATTTTTTTTTTAATTTTGCCATGGGGTTCCCCTTAAAATCCATACCAGACCTGAAGGGTCTGGTATGGATTTTGAGGGGGACCCCCACGCAATTTTTTTTTATTTTGGTTCGGGGTTCCACTTAATATTTATACCAGACCCAAAGGGCCTGGTAATGGACTGGGGGGAACCCATGACATTTTTTCCAATGACTTTTATCTGTATTGCCAGGACCATCATTATAGCCGCGAGCAGTTTTAAATTACTTTTTTTCCTTTTGAAATGTAATTTTGTGCAGGGACTGTTCTAAACACGGGAAAGATGTACCACTTTACAGGCATACTATAGATCAGGGGTCCTCAAACTACGGCCCGCGGGCCGTATCCGGCCCACCAGTGTGATTTACCCGGCCCGTGGACTGAAACTAGTGACAGGGCAGTGGCGACGAAACTGACAGGCTCTGAGGAGGGACACAGGCAGAGCCGCAGCTGCGGGGGAATTCCACCCCTCCCTCTCTTTGAGCAGAGTATTCACCTGACAATGCCTGCTCCTATTGGCTACATTCAGAGCCAATAGCTGGGAAACTAGAGCATTATGGGAATTGTAGTCCTGGATACCAGTAGGCCCCATGATGATTCCCTGAGAGGAGTTCAGCCCCCAACATGCCGAGCGGAAGGGGGAATAGGAAGAGAGGAGAAGGAATGCCATGAGGCATTGAGGGAGCCAGTGATTCTTTTATTACCCTCCAAGGTAAGAACTTACCTCCCATCTACCTGGCTGCTCCAACTCTGTTCTACCCTCCACCTGGCTGCTCCAACCCTGTCCTCCCCTCCACCTGACTGCATCCACCCTGTCCTCCACTCCACCTGGCTGCTCCAACCCTGTTCTACCCTCCACCTGGCTGCTCCAACCCTGTTCTACCCTCCACCTGACTGCATCCACCCTGTCCTCCACTCCACCTGGCTGCTCCAACCCTGTTCTACCCTCCACCTGACTGCATCCACCCTGTCCTCCACTCCACCTGGCTGCTCCAACCCTGTCCTCCACTCCACCTGACTGCATCCACCCTGTCCTCCCCTCCACCTGGCTGCTCCAACCCTGTTCTACCCTCCACCTGACTGCATCCACCCTGTCCTCCACTCCACCTGGCTGCTCCAACCCTGTTCTACCCTCCACCTGACTGCATCCACCCTGTCCTCCACTCCACCTGGCTGCTCCAACTCTGTTCTACCCTCCACCTGGCTGCTCCAACCCTGTTCTACCCTCCACCTGACTGCATCCACCCTGTCCTCCACTCCACCTGGCTGCTCCAACCCTGTTCTACCCTTCACCTGACTGCATCCACCCTGTCCTCCACTCCACCTGGCTCCTCCCACTCTGTTCTACCCTCCACCTGGCTGCTCCAACCCTGTTCTACCCTCCACCTGGCTGCTCCAACCCTGTTCTACCCTCCACCTGGCTGCTCCAACTCTGTTCTACCCTCCACCTGGCTGCTCCAACTCTGTTCTACCCTCCACTTGGCTGCTCCAACTCTGTTCTACCCTCCACCTGGCTGCTCCAACCCTGTTCTACCCTCCACCTGGCTGCTCCAACCCTGTCCTCCACTCCACCTGACTGCATCCACCCTGTCCTCCCCTCCACCTGGCTACTCCAACCCTGTTCTACCCTCCACCTGACTGCATCCACCCTGTCCTCCACTCCACCTGGCTGCTCCAACCCTGTTCTACCCTCCACCTGACTGCATCCACCCTGTCCTCCACTCCACCTGGCTGCTCCAACTCTGTTCTACCCTCCACCTGGCTGCTCCAACCCTGTTCTACCCTCCACCTGACGGCATCCACCCTGTCCTCCACTCCACCTGGCTGCTCCAACCCTGTTCTACCCTCCACCTGACTGCATCCACCCTGTCCTCCACTCCACCTGGCTGCTCCAACTCTGTTCTACCCTCCACCTGGCTGCTCCAACCCTGTTCTACCCTCCACCTGACTGCATCCACCCTGTCCTCCACTCCACCTGGCTGCTCCAACTCTGTTCTACCCTCCACCTGGCTGCTCCAACCCTGTTCTACCCTCCACCTGACTGCATCCACCCTGTCCTCCACTCCACCTGGCTCCTCCCACTCTGTTCTACCCTCCACCTGGCTGCTCCAACCCTGTTCTACCCTCCACCTGGCTGCTCCAACTCTGTTCTACCCTCCACCTGGCTGCTCCAACCCTGTTCTACCCTCCACCTGGCTGCTCCAACTCTGTTCTACCCTCCACCTGGCTGCTCCAACCCTGTTCTACCCTCCACCTGGCTGCTCCAATCCTGTTCTACCCTCCACCTGACTGCATCCACCCTGTCCTCCACTCCACCTGGCTCCTCCCACTCTGTTCTACCCTCCACCTGGCTGCTCCAACTCTATTCTACCTTCCATCTGACTGCATCCACCCTGTCCTTCCTTCCACCTGGCTGCATCCACTCTGTTCTTCCTTCCACCTGGCTGCATCCACTCTGTTCTTCCTTCCACCTGGCTGCTCCAACTCTATTCTACCCTCCACCTGGCTGCTCCCACCCTGTCCTCCCCTCAACCTGGCTGCATCCACTCTATCCTTCCTTCCACCTGGCTGCTCCCACCCTGTCCTCCCCTCCACCTGGCTGCATCCACCCTGTCCTCCCCTCCACCTGGCTGCATCCACCCTGTCCTCCCCTCCACCTGGCTGCTCCCACTCTGTCCTACCCTCCACCTGACTGCTCCTTCTCTGTCCTATCCTCTCCCCTGCCTTTGTGTTGGGGGTCTGTGTGATGGGGGGTCTGTTATTGGGGGCTTTGTAATGGAGAGAAGTTTGTGTTGGGGGGACCTAATACGGGGGAATTTTTGATGGGGGTGATCTGTAATGGAGAGGAATCGGTGATGGGGGGGCGGGGGCTGGGGTTCCGTAATGAAGGGAGTCTGTAAAATACTAATAAGTTTATGTTGATTAAAATTGTTCTTTATTTTAAATATTGTATTGTTTTTTCCTGTTTTTTTTGTACTTCAAAAAAGATGTGTGCATAGGTTCATATTTTTTTTAAACTATAGTCCGGCCCCCCAACAGTTTTAGGGACCGTGAACTGGCCCCCTGTTTAAAAAGTTTGAGGACCCCTGCTATAGATACTCCCAGGTATGAAATTTAAAGGAATATTTCACTTTTATTGTTTCACTTTAAGCATTATTAAAATCACTGCTCCCGAAAAAAAATAGCCGTTTTTAAAACTTATTTTTGAATTGATACATGTCCCCTGGGGCAGGACCCAGGCCCCAAAACACACTTTATGACAATAACTTGCATATTAACCTTTAAAATGAGGAATTTTGATTTTTAACGTTCGTGTCCCATAGACTTTAACGGTGTTAAAATCTAAAAAAAATCTAAAAATGTTTTGCCTGTTCACATGTTCTGCTGCAAAACGAATCGGGGGGTGTTTGGCTCATCCTTAATGCTGATATTTTTAATGTCTAGAGTTCATCTTTAACCTAGCTAATTGTGTAAGGGTGTGTGTGGAATATGGAATATATGTTGTGTCGTCTAACTCTGAGGTCTGTTGTCTCGACTGCTGACAGCCCAGCCAAATGACCCCACCTTCTTTCTGACCAGGTCTGTGAGAGTGTAAAGTGAACTATATTGACATGCAAGTTACCTGAGCCAAGATCTGTAATAGTGAATTGAAATGTGTATTTACTAAAATGTGTTTGTTTTCCAGAGAGACAGGTCTGGAGAGGTTCTTTGTGGTGAGGTATTATGATTTTTAAATAAATGGTACTGCTAAAAGAATTATTACGAGTTGCAAATCTTTTTTCTCACCATGGTAAATCATTTATTAAATTTTTTGGGGGGGAATTAATGGTATACCATAAAACAAAAAGCCACATGGTAGTAATTAAAGTTGAGCTCAACAATTTTTGGTATTTTAAAAAAGTGCACTATTCCATAACAAATAAGAAAGACTTTCTTTATGTAATTTAATGTATATTTGTGTTTCATATGATAATGTCTTGTTACAGGTTTATAACCATTGATTTATTTTGTTTCTAGGCGAAAAATGTAATGTTTATTACTAAATTTTATTGGTGTTTTATCCCTCAGATTCGATAATTGGGTTTCATTGCTTTCAGAACAAAATGTTTTGATCACTTATTTTATGTATCATTAATCATTTAAGTGAGGCAGGTAGAAATTGCCACAAAATTATTGCAGAGAAGATCAACTCTTCAAAATGGACAGAAGTTAAAGCGGAGGTCCGACAATTTTTTTTTAAAGTCAGCAGCTGCAGTATTTGTAGCTGCTGACTTTAAAAAAAAATTGTCGGACACTAATAAGGACACTTACCCATCCAGGGCACCCGCGATGTCTGCATCTGAAGCCGACCAATACCTGGGCTCTCGGATGCTGCCGCCATCTTCGTTAAGGGAATAACTTGCGGCTTCACTTCCTGGTTCCCTACTGTGCATACGCAACTTGCGCTGCATGATGCCACTGGTCCCTGCGGTCTTCTGGGACCTGTGTGTTTCCCAGAAGGCAAGCGCGGGGGGACGGGAAGTGGCGTTGATACCCGCAGGTGGCTCGCGTATCTATGCCCGAAAGTGGGAGCAAAATACCTGTATTACACAGGTATCTGTTCCCCCTCCCCCTGTGAAATTCCCATGAACCCCTGGCGACAGTGTCTATGCTTGATATGGGGAAGTTTGAGAGGGTGAGCCGCAAAAATGAACGAACTGACAGGAGTTTGCAGGGGTCTGAAGTGCTGGATACCTGATAGATATGTTTGATAGTGTTGGCGGATAAGACCATATGCATTGTTAAACATGGAGAAACCATACCAGACACACAGAAAACTGGTCCCATATGATTTAAACCGAGTCGTGCTTCTGCTAGTAACCCTGACAACCGAGTCAGAGTCTTGGGGCAGACTCCATCCTGAAGAATAAGTCTTATGGCACGATTCAGCATACCCAAAGTGACTTTTGAACAGGCTGGAGATCGGGCAAAAGATGAATGGTCTGACTTACCTGACCAGTCCTCCAGGCAACTTCGCAATCAAGAGATTAGAGCCGGGAATGGAACCCAGAATAATGATGATATTTGGCCCGGACCTACCACTTTGTGGGCTGTCAAAAGGATGTTGGCTCAGCACATACCCTGAGAGAGACTGCAGATCACTGAGCGCAAACCAGGGTCTTCACTCAACAGGAAATCAACGAAGTGAATTAACGACTGACCCATGACCCCCCTGCAGGTACCCAGGTCCCAATGGAGTGCTTGGCAAAGTTGTTAAAGCAAGGACTGCTTTTGACCCAAGGGTAAGCCCGGAGGTGAAACGACATCTGCGCCCTTTATCTTGCCCTACCAATGGGCAGGTCTGATGGAAGTGGCTCCACAGACGAGTACTTCAATGAAAAAAAAATCCGTAGGAAAGAGGGCAGCCAAAATGTAACAAACGATACTGGAAACTTGCCACTGGACGCCCCCAGTGAGGCGACCCAACGCCACCAAAAAAGAAGGTGAAAAACCAGACCAAGCACCCCTTGGAAAATACTGCCTCCAGTAACTTAATTGAGAACGAAAGCATGACTGTCTTCTGAAGCCAAGATACTACTACATATGAAAGACTCCGATGAGTTAGTGATGAGGCCTGCGTGCAGGCCTGAAAATCCTCCAGCAGGGGCTGTCTGAAGACCGGGAATGGGAGATCAACCCTTGGTTTCATCGCCGTGGTCCCAGAGATCCTGCTGACTAGGATTTCTCCCCCACAGGCAGAAAAATCAGCTGTTGAGAACTCCGCTCTGCAGTGAACGCCACCGCCAGTGTGGATGGACTTGTGCCTTACTTCCTTAACTTCCATGTAAGTGGATAATAAACCTGTATCTCATTAAAATGTTTACAGTTCTAGAGGCGCCTGTGTTTCTCTTCTGTAGTATATCCCCAGACAGTGGTGGGTAGTCGTACAGGTGTAATGAAATTAAACATGCATCGTATGACGTGTGGTATACGGGCGAGAAGATTGTGGTCAACAATCATTTAAAAATGAGACCTCAGTTCATATGGATCTGTAGATGTGACAGATCTTGAGATACAGTATAAGTACTAGCTAACTAAACCCAGGTATACAAAGAAACCTGGATGAAAGGTACGATGAGACATGGAAACAAACGAAGATTAAATGGATATTGGTGTATGCCGTAACTGCATGGCACTGAAATGCTATGACAGAACATGCTATGATTGGAACACGCTGTGACTGAACACATTATGACAGCCCCACTATGACTGAACACGTCATGGCAGCCCCGCTATGACTGAACATGCTATGACTGAACATGCTGTGACTGAACACGTAATGACAGCCCGCTATGACTGAACACGTTATTACAGCCCCGATATGACTAAACACGCTATGACTGGAACGAGCTATGACTGGAACGAGCTATGACTGGAACACACTATGACTGGAACCCTTTATGACAGCCCTGCTATGACTGGAACACGACACAACATAGGCTGTGAGAGAACACTATGCCAGAAATGATATGACCAATAGCATGAATCGCAAAATGACCGTGACAGAGGAGCCGAGACACCAACCAGCCCCCCCTTTACTGTTCCCCCAGCCTAAAGACATCTGGCAATCAGATTCACTATTGCAGAAAAATGACCTATGGTCTACCGCCCACATCCCTGTGATCCATGCTGCAAGGTAGCTTGGACTACCACAACACTAATTATTTGCACAGTAGAGAGGGGGAATTAACTAAATTAGTTAACACTTCATGAAGAGCACCGAGGGTTGTAGGGAAGGGGCAAGAAATAGGGGAGAAGTAGTTCTTCCCCTCCCCCCCCTTTTTTTTTTTAACCTTATTAATGATTTTGGTGGGATGGGGTCACAAGAATGGGAAGTGGGGTTCCAAAGAGATGTCACAGGCACGAAATAAAGAACTATTCATTTCTTTCTGGTTTACAGGGTGTTATTAAGTCCCTCCTTTTTGTATGGTATGGGGGTCATAAGGTGGTGGGATTTAAAGAGTCACGAAATAGGGAGGTTTTTTTTTAGTCTCCCTTCTTCAAAAGGATGTAAATTCTGATACCAAATCTTTTTTTTTCCTTCCCCCCCTTGTCTCCCTCTACCTCATGTGGGTGGAGGGTTGAGTTGGGGGGGGGGGGGGGAGTGGGAGGGGAAGAGGGAAGGAGAAGTAAGAAAAATAATCAGAGGGTGCTCTTGAGGAGGGGGGGGGGGTAATTTATATGTATTTTTATGTATGTATGGTGTTGTTCTTTACATTTTTCCTTTTGTGCTTATTGTTTCTGTTTTTGTTGTATGTGTTGTGATTTGTTACAATAAAGAAAAGAAGCAATTATAAAAAAAAACTTGGACTACCACCATGGGTCTCTCCTCCCACGGACCTCGATGCCGTAGACAACACCCCTCTGAAACAAATTAGTACTGTCACTAATCAAAGTGAAATTACAATTCCAGCGGGAAGCATGTATCACCATAATTTGTGTAATGTTTGTGCATTTATTCAGGACATACCACTGTCCTTCCTGCGTAGGACACTGCAATCTATACATCCTTCCCATGACTGACACCTTCACTCCCTCCTGTACTGTGCGAAGCCCCCATCCCGTGCAGTGTCGGGGAAGTTGGGGGGCAGAAAGGTTGATCGGAGGGGAGGAGTGATCAGAGAAGATCCCATCTCTGGGAGCTGTATCCCCCGTGAGACAGTGGTGCAGTCCCAGTCAATCCTGTGTACTTCTTCTTTGATCAGCTGGCTACACTGTCCTCCTCTCCTTCTCCAAGGCCCTGCCCCCAGAAAGGATGGCCTGGTGTGAGCAGACTGCCACTCACCCCCCCCCCCCCCCGACCCGTACATGAGAACCATGTACAACGCATTCCGACACGGCACCCCAGCTGATACTGGTGTGAGCACCAGGAGAAGTGGGCGGGCGCCCCTCTGATTATGCCCAGGGTGAGCACCGAGAGAAGTAGGCTCCCCGATGAGCACTGGGAGGGGAAGCACCACAAGACCCCTGCAGCTGACTGGCCGCTCTGCAACAAAAACCTGAAGTGACGCGGCCACCCTGTCAACCAAAAAATTTATGTGCGTCGGCTGTGACCCTGAATGCGAGCCAACGCAGCGTCAGACAGGGGAGGAGGGATATATACCCCTCAGACTTCTCCGGCCAGCCTTCTTACATATACACAGCGGTTTGCAAGTGGTTTACCTGGATTTTGTCTGAAGATATCAGCCATAACCCAGATATTGTTTGGTTGGCTGGCTTTCTCTTGAAGACGTTCCGAGTGGCTCATGAGCTGCTGGAACACTTTCAGAAGCTGGGGGGTGAACGTCTTGAACTTACCGACTCACCCGAGAAACGATCCAATGGTGCCGCCGACTGGTCACACAGGCGATCAAAGAGTAGATCTGTTTTGATGGTCTTGGAGGACCAGAGCGATGTTATGACAAAAAAAGGTGAAGAAGAGATCTGAGGAATTTTTGACCTTAGATCTCTTTATAAAGAGAACCTGTCATCCTTGTTTCTATTACAAGGGATGTTTACATCCCTTGTAATAGAAAAAAAGTGATAAAAAAAAAATGAAAAGGACAGTGTAAAAAATAAAATGTAAAATAAATTAGAAAAAAATATGAAAGCTCACCCATCCCTCAGAAACTAACGCATACGTAAGTCGCGCATGCATATGTAAAAGGTATTTGCACCACACATGTGAGGTATCACCGTGAAGGTTAGAGCGAGAGCAATAATAGTAGCACTATATCGCCTCTGTAACACTAAATAAGTAAGCTTGTTAGAGTATTTTCACACTGGGGCGGTGCCGACATTTGCCGTAAAGCTAATTCTAACAGAGGTCAGTAGGATGTAGGGCAGTGTACAGGGGCCAGTAGGGTGTAGGGCAGTGTACAGAGGTTAGTAGTATTTAAGGCGGCGTACAGAGGTGAGTAGTTTGTAGGCCAGTGTACAGAGGCCAGTTGTATGTAGGCCAGTGTACAGAGGTCAATAGTATGAAGGGCAGTGTACAGAGGTAAGTAGGATGTAGCGCAGCGTACAAGGGTCAGTAGTATGTAGGGCAGTCTACAGGGGTCAGTAGGGTGTAGGGCAGTATACAGAGGTCAGTAGGGTGTAGGGCAGTGTAAAGAGGTCAGTAGTATGTTGGGCAGTATACAGAGGTCAGTAGTATGTTGGGCAGTATACAGAGGTCAGTAGTAGGTAGGGCAGTGTACAGAGGTCAGTAGTATGTTGGGCAGTATACAGAGATCAGTAGTGGGTAGGTCAGTAGTATGCAGGGCAGTGTACAGAGGTCAGTAGTATGCAGGGCAGTGTACAGGGGTCAGTAAGGCATAGGGCAGTGTACAGGGGTCAGTAGTATGTTGGGCAGTATACAGAGATCAGTAGTGGGTAGGTCAGTAGTATGCAGGGCAGTGTACAGAGGTCAGTAGTATGCAGGGCAGTGTACAGGGGTCAGTAAGGCATAGGGCAGTGTACAGGGGTCAGTAGTATGTAGGGTGGCTGGTGGCGATGGGCGTGCAATATCCATTTGAAGTGTTCGGAGAAAAGCCCGAACCGGCCAAAGTATTATGGAGGCTTTCCCTTCCCTACAGCCACACGTATGAAGGGTCGGGGACTGCCTCGGCAGCATGGGATCGGGTGAGCATGTGCATGCGCCATCCTGGAGAGAGGACTGGGTTGCAACAGTGGGATGTCTTTGCAGTCTACCTGTCGGACAACCGATTTAAAGCGTCACTAATGGAGATTTTTAAGTTCCGTAGTTTGTTACCATTCCATGAACATGCACAGTTTTAAAGCGTGACAGGTTAGGTATGTATTTACTTGGCACGACACCATATTTCATATTATACAAAAAAAAATGAGGTATACAGTATATTGTG
Source organism: Rana temporaria (assembly GCF_905171775.1). Taxonomy (NCBI): domain Eukaryota; kingdom Metazoa; phylum Chordata; class Amphibia; order Anura; family Ranidae; genus Rana; species Rana temporaria. The sequence goes on from NC_053500.1 coordinate 102,179,694, forward strand.
TTTTTTGGTTCATACATTTTTTTGTTCCAAAATAATTTGTTTGAAAGACTGCTGCGTAAATCCCATGTGACATAAAAAATTGCAACAATCGCCATTTTATTCCCTATGATCTCTGCTAAAAAAAAAATGTATAATGTTTGGAGGTTATAAGTAATTTTCTAGCAAAAAATTGTGATTTAAACTTGTAAACAAAAAGTGCCATAAAAGCCAGGTCTTCAAGTGGTAAAAAAAATAAAGAAACTTACAATTTAAAAAAATTATCCTGTCACATAACACTTTTGGAGGCTATCTCCAGAATACATTTCCAGTTTGATGGAGTTTGGAAAGGTTAGAACCTCTGTAATGTCTTTTCTGTTAATGTTGTCACTTTGCCAGTAAAATAGGATACATTTATTCAAATTGTACATAGAACTTAAGGGCCAGAATCTAAGCCCGTCGTATGTTTAAGTGTATTCTCAAACTGAGATACACTTAAACATGCCTAAGATACGACGGCCTGCGCCGTCGTATCTTAGGGTGCAATATTTACGCTGGCCGCTAGGTGGCGCTTCCATTGCGGTCGGCGTAGAATATGCAAATGAGTCGTTACGCCGATTCACGAACGTTTGCTTGCCCGTCGCAGTAAATTTACGCCGTCTCCGTAAGAGATACGCGGCGTAAAGATAAAGCTGCCCCCTAGGTGGCGTAGCCAATGTTAAGTATGGCTGTCGTTCCCGCGTCGAAATTTGAAAATTTAACGTTGTTTGCGTAAGTCGTCCGTGAATGGCGCTGGACGTCATTTACATTAACGTCGAAACCAATGACGTCATTTAGCGCAATGCACGTCGGGAAATTTTAGGGACGGCGCATGCGCAGTACAGGGCAGGAATGCGCCTAATTTAAATGATCCACGCCCCCTACCCGGATCATTTGAATTAGGCGGGCTTCCGCTGGAGGATTTACGCTACGCCGCCGCAACTTTTACAGGCAAGTGCTTTGTGAATCAAGCACTTGCCCGTAAAACTTGTGGCGGTGTAACGTAAATGAGATACGTTACGCCGCCGCAGAGATGCGGCAATCTACGCGAATCTGGCCCTAAGCTTTTAGAACACAGTGACAAGTCTACTTACGGCAAGTTGGCCTCTTTTAAGGCCCGTGCACACGATCTGACATTTTGACAACAAACCTCCAACGGACCTGTTTTTGCAGACAATCCGACCATGTGTACGCTCCATCGGACAAACTTTTTCATCATACAAATGTTCCCTGTGAGAACAGACAAACTTTCCGGCAACAAATGTCCGATCGTGTGTACACCAGTCCATCGGACTAAAGTCCAAAGAACAAACACGCATGCTCAGAACCAATGCTAAAGATCAGACAACAATAGCAGAAGTTGCCCAAAGGGTGGCGGTAAAGAGCCGAAAAACCACGTAGTATGTCAATTACATCACTTTGTTTGTGTTTGTTGGCTGAAAAAGCCGTGTGTATGCATACCAAGTTCACGGAACAACGCCCTTCGGAGCAAAATCCACAGAAAAGTCAGATGGAAGTCTGATCATGTGTATGAGGCTTTACACAGTATATTTGAAAAAACTGAGCTGATAATAAAGAAAATGTTTTATTAATACCAAGTATCCAGAGGTCCTTTTCTTCCCCCATATACAGATAAACCACAGTGTACTTTTCATATAGTCATATATTCTGATATCCTTTAGCATACTTGGATTAATCAATACAAGAAAATTATCTTCATCAAAAATACCCAGATATAGATTTTCTTTGTAACAACTATTGTGAAGTCTGTAGAGAAAGATGAAAGAACAATATAGTAGCCACTCCATACCTTTGATATTTAGGTGCAGTGTGTTAAAACTAAAAAAAGTCCTACTTGTTGGTTGGAATCATTGGCGCAGAGCCCGGCAAAACACATTTCCTGTAATGTATGTAGATGCATTTAAAGCACACTTTCAGCTTGGGCAAACAATACATTTCCCCCCCTAACAGTAGTTAAAAATAAACCTCAAGATGTCCTCAGTTTTATAGGTTGATTAGAGTCAAGCATCGCTCTGCCTGGAAGACTGAGGACATTACTGTAAATGCAGGGTGTCATAAGGTGCCAACAGGGTGCCCTGAAATCACTGTGTACTGTTGCAGAGAATGGCACTGACATCACATCAGGGCTGCTCTCTGCATTTCTGAAAACCACTCACTGTTAGCAGGGCCGCCATCAGGGGGGTACAGGCAGTACACCTGTAAGGGGTCCGGAGGTTCCCAGGGGCCCGGAGGCCCACAGGGCCCCAGATGGCAACCCCCCTTTTTTTTATTTATTTTTGTATAAAAAAAATATATATTTTTTTTAATATATTTTTATTTTTTATTAAAGGGCCAATTTTTTTTTACAGGTCCGGAGGACCCCAGGGGCCCGGAGATCCCCAGGGCCCTGGATGGCAACCCCCCTTTTTTATAATTTTTTTTATTTATTTTTTATATTATTTTATTTATTTTATATATATATATATATATATATATATATATGTATTTTTTTAATTAAAGGGCTCAGAGGTCCCCAGGGCCCCATGTAGCAAACCCCCTTTTTTTTATTTTATTTTTATTAAAGGGCACAGATGGCAACCCCCCCCCCTTTTTTTTGATAAATGTTTATTTTTTTTATATTTTTTATTTATTTATTAAAGGGCCCAGAGGTTTCTTTTTTTATTAAAGGGCCCAGAGGTCCCGGATGGCAACCCCCCTTTTTTTGTAATTTATTTTTCTAAAAAAAAAAATTGTGAGTGTATATATATATATATATATGTGTGTATTTTATTAAAGGGCCCAGATGTCCCCAGGGCCCCAGATGACAACCCCCCCTTTTAAAAATAAATAAATGAAAATATATATATTTTTTCTTTTTATTAAAGGGTCCAGCCAGAGGTCCCCGGGGCCCAGGATGGCTACCCCTCTTTTATATATATATTTTTCTTTATTTCTTATTTCTTATTTTTTTGTAAAGGTTCTCTTCTCCAGGGAGCCCATGCCTGAAGCTGTGTAAGGGGCCCCATAATTCCTGATGGCGGCCCTGACTGTTAGAAAAAGATTGTGAGAGGTTCCAGGGCTTTACATGACTTCCCAGAAAAAAAATATATATACAGTACAGACCAAAAGTTTGGAGACACCTTCTCATTCAAAGAGTTTTCTTTATTTTCATGACTATGAAAATTGTAGATTCACACTGAAGGCATCAAAACTATGAATGAACACATGTGGAATTATACATAACAAAAAAGTGTGAAACAACTGAAAATATATTTCATATTCTAGGTTCTTCAAAGTAGCCACCTTTTGCAGCAGACACATCTCTAGAACTGGTAAGAGGAGACTGTGTGAATCAGGCCTTCATGGTAGAATATCTGCTAGGAAACCACTGCTAAAGAAAGGCAACAAGCAGAAGAGACTTGTTTAGGCTAAAGAACACAAGGAATGGACGTTAGACCAGTGGAAATCTGTGCTTTGGTCTGATGAGTCCAAACTTGAGATCTTTGGTTCCAACCCCCGTGTCTTTGTGCGACGCAGAAAAGGTGAACGGATGGACTCTACATGCCTGGTTCCCACCGTGAAGCATGGAGGAGGAGGTGTGATGGTGTGGGGGTGCGTTGCTGGTGACACTGTTGTTTTTTTTTTTCAAAATTGAAGGCATACTGAACCAGCATGGCTACCACAGCATCTTGCAGCAGCATGCTATTCCATCCGGTTTGCGTTTAGTTGGACCATCATTTATTTTTCAACAGGACAATGACCCCAAGCACACCTCCAGGCTGTGTAAGGGCTATTTGACCGAGAAGGAAAGTGATGGGGTGCTGCGCCAGGTGACTACCTCTTGAAGCTCATCAAGAGAATGCCAAGAGTGTGCCAAGCAGTAATCAAAGCAAAAGGTGGCTACTTTGAAGAACCTAGAATATGAAATATATTTTCAGTTGTTTCACACTTTTTTGTTATGTATAATTCCACATGTGTTAATCCATAGTTTTGATGCCTTCAGTGTGAATCTACAATTTTCATAGTCCTGAAAATAAAGAAAAAATTATTTGAATGAGAAGGTGTGTCCAAACTTTTGGTCTGTACTGTATATATTTTAAAAAAGTACCTATACACTGGGGAACCTCTAGGGGAGAAGGTTGTCATGTGTGAGAGGCATCAGGTTGGGCTCTAAACACCTAGGGGCAGATTCACAGAGCAAGTACGCTGGCGTACTTTCAAATTTCCCGTGTCGTATCGTTGTTTTGAATCCTCAAACCAAGATACGACGGCATCCGAGTAAGATCCGACAGGCGTACGGCTTCGTACGCCTTCGGATCGCAGATGCAATACTTCGGCGTCCGCTGGGTGGAGTTTGCGTCGTTTTCCGCGTCGGGTATGCAAATTAGCTTTTTCAGACGATCCACGAACGTACGCGTGGTCGTCGCATTCTCTTACGTCGTCTGTAGTCAGCTTTTTCCGGCGTATAGTTAAAGCTGCTATTTTGTGACGTATAGATAGACTTGCCATGTTAAAGTATGGCCGTCGTTCCCGCGTCGAAATTTAAATTTTTTTTTTTTTGCCTAAGTCGTCCGTGAATAGGGATGGACGTAAGTCACGGCTAAGTTAAAAAAAATGACGTCGTTGCGACATCATTTAGCGCAATGCACGGCGGGAAATTTAGGAACGACGCATGCGCATTTCATTTGGCGCAGGGACGCGCTTCATTTAAATGAAACCCGCCCCCAACCCGCCCAATTTCAAATACGCCGCCAGAAATACGCAGCCGTAACTTACAGCGCAAATTCTTCCTGGATTCGAATTTAAGCCAGGTAAGATACGGCGGCGTAGCGTATCTCTGATACGCTGCGCCTGTCCAATTGTATGTGAATCTGCCCCCTAATGCATGCTTTAAAAACCAACCATGCAGATGTATGAAATAGCCTGAACACGGGTGGTTCTTTTTCAAATATATTTTTATATTGCATAGCTAGATTTCTTCACACTGCCCCATCCTCCCCTACTTTATTTTGCACATGGTGCAATTTGACACCGACATCTTCTCCAATCCAAAATACAGGGTACAATCTTTCAAAGAAAACACAGTGGAACATGTGTAGATTTTCCAGCTCCCCATCCTTGATGCCATAGAAGGTAATGCTGCCAGCCGCACAGTCTAAGTGAACACCAATCCTTTTGTACATTGGTAAGTTCAGCAAAACTTCTTTGTTACCATGCCAAGCAGAGTGGCCCATGCTCCGTAACTCCAGACTCCAAGAACAGCTGTTTCTTCCAATTTGGTTTTCCATTTCTTTGGTACGTTTTAAGGAATCATAAGCTACCCCTATCTGCACAAAGAAGGTTGATATCTCCACCTCCCAGTAATGGCTTCCTTCCGAGAATCCTTCTGTGCACATCACCTGCCAGCTTTGAAATCTCTTGGGGGATTCAGGAACATTATTACCCCTTGAACTTGTCTTGTGTGTGGCTTTACAATTCTGATTGGATATTATAATGTGTTTGTTGGCTGTCTCTAGGTCAAACATCAGGTTTCTGTAATCTGTAGATTGAAGCAAGCAGATGTCCATGAGAATAATAACAACATGACATTAACTCATAATCTCTGGTCAACTTTCTTTGTCAGTACTGAAGTCCTATTCACACCGATGTGTTGGGGCATTTTTAACCTCTTCCTGACGGCCATACGACTTTATACGGCCGCAGTGTGGTTCTTAATCTCTGGGAGGCCGTCTATATATGGCCAACGGCCTCCAGCCACAGGGGGGCGCGCGAGCGCCAGCGTGCGTGCCTGCCGCATCACTGAGATGCTGATGCGCTTGCCTGGCGGCCGCGATCGGCGATTACAGAGACAAGGACGTGAATCTGTGTGGGTAAACACACCGGTCCACGTCCTGTCAGGGAGAGAGGAGACTGATGCTGTCTCCCTTGTACATAGGGACACAGATCGGTCACCTCCCCCAGTCAGTCCCCTTCCCCCACAGTTAGAAACACTATGCAGGGTACACATTTAACCCCTCCCTCACCCCCTAGTGTGAACCCCTTCAATGCCAGTCACATTTATACAGTAATTAGTGCATATTTATAGCACTGGTAGCAGTATAAATGTGAATGGTGCCAAAAATGTGTCAAAAGTGTCCGATGTGTCCGCCATAATGTCGCAGTCCCAATAAAAAAATCGCAGATCGCCGCTATTGCTAGTAAAAAAAAAATAATAATTATGTCCCCTATTTTGTAGGCGCTATAACTTTTGCACAAACCAGTTGCTTATTGCGATATTTTTGGTAAAAAAAAGAAAAAATGTAGAAGAATATGTATCGGCCTAGACTGAGAATTATTATTATTTTTTTTTTTTAATTGAGCTATTTATTATAGCAGCAAGTAAAAAATATTGTTTTTTTTTTTTTTCAAAATTGACACTCTTTTTTTGTTTATAGCGCAGAAAATAAAAACCGCAGAGGTGATCAAATGCCACCAAAAGAAAGCTCTATTTGTGGGGGGGAAAAAAGACGTCAATTTTGTTTTGGAGCCACGTCACACAATGAACTGAAGCATACCACAATTCACATAGAATGCTGCACTGTGTTGCTTAAAAGGGTCACATGCATTTTTTTGGTCTGTTGTAGTGCTTGGCAGAACATATTTAATAAATTGGCTACTTTAAAGTATCATGCATGAATTAATGAACAGCAAAAGAGCGCTAAAGTGTAAATCATCAAAATAAGAACTGGATCAGCCATCAGGTTCTAAAAGCCAGCAAGAGAAAAGTGGAAGCTGATTTTCATGAAGGTCAGAAAGATCTGAGATATTACAGCTGTAGGAATCCCCTGGGTTACTAGGTAATTGGGACTCAAAGTGCACCTGTACTCATATACAAGTACAGTAAAACCTTGGATTGAGAGTAACTTGGTCTGAGAGTGTTTAGAAAGAAAAGCTATCTTTTTTAAATAAATGTTGACTTGATAAACGAGCGATGTCTTGATATACAAGTAGTGTCACAACACAACTGAGTATAAAAGAGAACAGATGTGCCTCTAAGGCCGCGTACACACGGTCGATCCATCCGATGAGAATGGTCCGACCGACCGTTTTCATCGGTTCACCGCTGAAGCGGCCTGATGGTCTGATGTGCCTACACACCATCAGTTCAAAAACCGATCGGGTCAGAACGCGGTGAAGTAAAACACATGACGTGCTGAAAAAAACAAAGTTCAATGCCTCCAAGCATGCGTCGACTTGATTCTGAGCATGTGCGGGTTTGAACCGATGCTTTTGTGTACTAACCATCGGTTTGTACCTATTGGTCAGCAGTCCATGGTTCGATTTTAAAGCAAGTTCTATAATTTTTGTCCGAAGGACAAAAGACCGATGGGCCATACACACGGTCGGTTTGGACCGATGAAACTGAACTTTGGTCCGTTTTCATCGGTTTGGACCGATGGTGTGTACGCGGCCTAAGTGTAGCAATGTGGTTACATTTAATAAGGGTACAACATTTAGCAATTCACATGGTTGATGATTAAAACAGGCACATTCCAAGAGGCACATCCAAGTATGTAGGCATCTGGGGGGAAAGCTGTCCACATAGACCCTCCTCCTCACTGACTTCAACATCATCCCTTCCACGCTAAGCTCCATGAGAGCTTCAAGCCTCGATTTCAGATCGCTCTACTGCAGTTTAGTCTTCTCAGTCACTATTGCAGACTGACAGTGGTGAGAGCCGGCGATGCGGAAGATGGTCTATGTGGAAAGCTTTACCCCAGATGCCTGCATACGTAGATGTGCTTCTTTTAACCACTTCAATACCAGGCACTTGCGCACCTTCCTGCCCAAGCCAATTTTCAGCGTTGTTGCAATTTGAATGACAATTGCGCGGTCATGCTACACTGTACCCACAAATAGAGCTTTCTTTTGGTGGTATTTGATCACCTCTGCGATTTTTATTTTTTTGCGCAACAAATAAAAAATTGCCCCGAGACGAAGTGACCTATCACGAAACACGTCTGGTGGAGCGAGCGACGTGCTGACGTCATCCCCCTCATCGATGTAATCTCTACACAAGTTTTTCCTGGAAGCGTCCGGACGGCGCTACAGGCTTGAAGCTTTTTTGTATCTTCTGAAATGTGAGTTGTATACCTGTGTGCTTATTTTAATAAAATACCCCCTGATTTTATGCCATGTGAAGCACTTCTCTTTTCCATATGATCCATGCCATTGAGTCTATATGTGAAGTTCTATTACATCGTGGATACACCATTAACCAGTTCCCTATTGGAGTGATATGCTGGGTTTGGTCCATGAGGACCTTTGTATCTGGTAAGCAGATTTTAGAATAACGGTGGTGGATTCACATGAGTTCTTCTGGGATCACAATTATTCATTAGTCGGATTGTGCACGGGTGTTTAATTTGAAGCTCATCTATGGACTGTCTTCACTCACTGGGACATTACCTAACTTATTGATTTTTTTCAATTTATGATTAATTTCATCTCCATCTTCAATTGCTATTTGCCCTGCATTAGATGGATGGGGTGTATGTTTATTTGTATGTTCATTTGCAGGTTTAGTTTTCAAGTCGTTTGGAGCCATATCTGTCAATATGAATTACTGCACCTTGATATGTATCACTTTATTTATTGATGTCTGCTATTAATTTATTTATTACCAGGCATATTTGATTTACACTGGGCGTTATACCCCTTACATGTGTTTCCTTAATAGGAACACCACTTTTGGTTTAGCGCAATTATATATTTTTTCCATATTTTCTACTTTTTGGAATAGCTGCATCTAACTTCTGGTCAGTCTGGCCTCCCTCCCCCAGGCTCTGATGAATTCCCTTTGCTAGTCTGGAATATTCCACATTCCGGGACTCAGTATCCTTTCTCCAAAATGGAAAACTTCAAAAGTGGATAGAAGGATGTGCATCTCACCTTTCTGAAGGATACAGAGCCATGGTCCCTCCATCCCCTCCAAGATTCTTGTTGACGGGAGGCCCCCCTCCAGGCTAGGATGGGCAAGCCTATTTTTGGGATCCGTGGGTACCTTTCCATGGCAAAACATGGTTACTTTTGGGGGTTCAGACATCACCACCCAGAACATTTCTTTATCTCGACCACAGTAACACATTCCACTCAAAAGGTTGATGTCCTTTCCCAGTACATCAAGATGATACAAGTGCAAATGGCATTGATTCCAGGCTCTCCCCTGGTGTTCAATTTAAAGAAATAGAGTAGAAAAGGGACATTTCCAGTTCATGTGCCTTTCTTTCAGAGCTCTCCACTTCACCGATGGCCTTTACAAAGGTCCTAGCCTCCCTGTATCCCCTCGAAGAAAACTGGAAAGCTTCAAACCTAGCAATATTCAGATGGCATTCTACAGTTGGCCCAGACTAGTTCAAAAGGAGATTTTTCTGGTCAGCCTGCAATGTTTTAGCTGCATAGAAGGTGCCAAGACAATTCGAGCCGACCCAACATTTCATCAATGCTTGGGCCCAGTTCAATACTGAAGAGAATAATTTTCTCTTCCTCTCCAGTTTTGTCCAAGCAGCAAAGAGTCCTCAGAAGGCAGTATCTTTGTCAGTGATGTCAGCTTCAGAAAAGCATGAGTCTCATGGGTCTCAATGGTGTCTACCTTGGATAGCCCATGTAAGCGAAAGATCTCCTGAGCAAAAATGGAAGCAGTTCTTTAGAAGTGGGCAACTTATTTAGTGGAATACAATGAGACATTTTCAAGAACCGGTCAACCACCATGTTGCCCTGGGAGTAACTCCACAGGGAAATCCAAAGACAGATGGGTCCAGGGCCTCTCTCCATTGGTTATGGGTTGTAGGAGGCCCACTGGAAGGTGTTGTGGAGTCTTACTCTGAGCACACACGGAACAAGCAGCTGCGAAGGTGTTTACATCAGCACGTAGACTAGGCCACCAGAATTGTTGGAAAATGGCCCAAAAGAGTTCATTCTTCCCATGGTGGCCAGCAGCCTTGGGAGAATAGTAAGTCTGGAGCACGGCAGTATGGAGACTCTCTGGGACAAAGCAGTAGTCACAAGGTTTCTCACGAGGAGCATGGACCTGAATGGCAAGAATTTTGTCACCCAAAGGAGAAGTGAAACTGGTGAGAACTGTAGCCAGAATACGATCAGGAGGAATCACAGGAACTGGAACCGACTCCATCTTGGAAGTGGAGGAACATTGTTGTGACAAAGCGTCAGACCTTACATTCTTAGTAACGGGTAAGAATGAGACAATGTAATTGAAACTTGACAAGAAAGAGCCCATCGCTCCCTTCTGGGAGAGAGGCGTTTAGCCTCAGACAAGAAAGTGAGATTCTTATGGTCAGTAAGAATGAGAACCGGCACGGTGGTACCTTAGAGGAGATGTCTCCATTCTTTCAGGGCTAAAATGTTCGCCAAAAGCTCTCTGTCCCCAATCTCGTAATCGCACGCCGTAGGTGACAATTTCTTCGAAAACTAGCCACAAGAATGCATAGCGCTATCAGAGGTAGGATGTTAAGACAGAAGGTGACAACTCCAGTCTCAGAAGCATCAACCTCAAGGATAAAAGGTAACTTAGGACAAGGATGTGCCAACACAGGAGCAGAAACAAAGGCAGCCTTGAGACTCTCAAGTGCCTTAATGCACTCTGGAGACCAACTCTGTGGGTTACCGTACTTTCTGGTCATATCAGTCTGGGGCTTGACCAAGAAAACGCTGCAGACGGTGTAAACCCACAGGTCGGGGCCACTGTAGGACTGCTGAAAGTTTCTCTAGGTCCATCGAAAAATCAGCAGTGGAAATTACATAACCCAGGAATTTAACCTGTTCGATGAAATTCGCACTTCTCCAATTTACAATAGAGATTGTTCTCTCTTAGTTTCTGAAGCACATGACAAACATCTGTGTGGTGGCTCTCCAGAGACTTGGAAAATATGAGGATATTGTCGAGATAACTGCAACAAATCTTGGAGGACATTGTTAATAAATTCCTGGAAAACTGCCGGAGCGTTACAAAGGCCAAATGACATTATGATATACTCATAATGACCTGTTCTGGTATTAAACACAGTTTTCCACTCGTCACCCTCCTTAATCCTCACAAGATTTTATCCCCCTCTCAAATTAAGCTTTGTGAAAACCGTTGCTCCCTTGAAGCGGTCAAGAAACTCTGTAATCAACGGAATCAGATAAGCATTCTTAATCGTGAAACGATTGAGACCCCTATAATCAATACAAGGTCTCAGTTCACCACTCTTCTTTACAAAGAAGAAACCACCACCACCAGGAGACGAGGATCTGCGGATAAAACCTCCAGAAAGTGTGGATGCAACATACTCCTCCATGGCCTTATCCTACAAGCCCAGGGGGTATGGCACCACGAGGGTGTATGGCACCAAGTTGAAGGTCAACTGCACAATCATGCAACCGGTGTGGAGGCAAACTACTGGCTTGACCTTTGTCAAAGACATCGCTAAAATCGCGATACTCCAGGGAGGAGGGTGAAGAGGTGCACAGGACCTTGGCTACCTTCTGTAAGCATGTGTTACTGCATTGTGGCGACCAGGAGAGAACCTAAGCACGGAGCCAATCAAAAGAGGGGTTGTGCCTCTGTAACCAAAGATAATCAAAAACTTAGGTGAGGAAATAACTTGGAATTGGATTATCTCATGGTAAAGAGCCCCTACGGCTATGGACAACGGAACAGTCTCATGAGTCACATGGACAGGCTGTTGAGGTCTCCCGTCAAGAGCCTCAATGGCAAGTGGAGTGTCACGCAACTTCAGCAAAATCTAGTGCTTTGATACAAAGGCAGCATCAATGAACAGGCCTGCAGTCCCAGAGTCGATTATAGCCTATATCTCGATGGATGACTCAGCCCAACAAAGGGTAACCGGAACCAGGGGCTTATCCTTCAAAACAACGTCACCTGAGGTCTGTCCATGACAGGACCTCAGGGTTTGGGCGTTCCCTGGACGGGTAGGACAAGACTTAAAAAGGTGATCTGTCTGGCCACAATAAAGGCACAATCTCTCCCTAATCCTAAAGGCTCTCTCATCCACAGAGTGACGTGTGAAGCCCAAGTGTATGGGTTCACCTTCACCGACAGACTCGGTACCAGCAGGCATGGGAGGTGAGGGATGCAAGAGTGGGACTTCAAAGCTCGGAGCCAAAAGGTACAGGAGGCTTTCGCAAGCACTCCTTAAAGGAAAGTCTCTCTCTGAGTCTGGAGTCAATAAGCATGGCAAAACGAAATCAGCTTCTCCAGCTCAGTGGGTATGTCTTGGGCTGCTATGCCATCTTTGATGTTATCCGAGAGACTGTGAGAAAAAGCAGCCATGAGGGCCTCATTGTTCCACACCTCTGCTGCCAGGGTACGGAAGTCAATGACATATTCGACAACAGTTCCCGTACCCCGTTTGATGGACATGAGGCTTTTGACAGCAAAAATGGAGCATGCAGGAACGTCAAATACCCTTTTAAAAAGGAACCCACAAACTCTGGGTAACTCAAGACAATGGGTTTTTGCATCTCCCATAGAAGGTTTGCCCAGGCCGAGGCTCACTTAGAAAGAAAAGATATCCCGAAACCTACTTTGCTTCGGTCTGTGGGAAATGCCTGGGGTAGCATTTCAAAGTATATCTCAACCTAGTTGAGAAACCCTCCGCAAACCCATGGCAAACTGATCGATGCAGTGATCCTGGTCATCCGATCTGGAAAAATATTAACAAGTGGATTAACTGCATCTTCTGAATTCATGACAATAAATCAGACCGAGACAGTACAAAGTACAATTAAATCACACTTAAGGTAAACAGAGTAAACGTAGTCAAAATATAGCCAGAGTTCAGGAACCGGAACGGATAGTCAGACAAGCCAAAACGTCAGGGAGACAGAGATTAGCATAGTAGAACAGCAAGCAAGATCTGGAGCCAGAAGGAACGTCAACCAAGCAAGTCTTTAACAGGAACACAGGAGAGTGTCTCTAGAGATGTGACCAAGGCAAAGGCAGAGATCATCTGTGCTGGACTGCTTAAGTAAGCAGGACTGACGAGCAGGATATCATCAACAAGTGAGTCACTGTGGAGAGACAGGAGCTGGCAATCAGCCGACAGCTGAGCGGCCAGCTCAGAGAAGGAAGGGCTGAGCCAGCCCCGACAGAAGTGCAAGTAAGAACATGTATTAGGCCGTTTCCATGACCTGGTCATGATTTGATCATAGATACGGCCTAACACATGCCCTTGCTTTCGCTTAAAGTAGATGTAAACCCACCACTTATGATTCTCAACTATTGCCATCTTTCTTATGTATATATGTATACATGCCTCCTGCATGTATCGCTACCTTTTAAAAATCACCCCCTTCTGCACACCGGGCCCCGTAAATCTCCAAAATCCATGGGTGGGTATATGCTCCGGAGCTAAGTGGGCGGAGTCGTGATGTCACTAGGCTCTCCGCCCACCTCTACACTCCCCTTTGGCCAGGCAGCGTTGCAAAGGAAACAGAGCACGCTCACAGCCCCCTGTGACTTCTGCGCAAGTGCTACACACCACAGGCTTTAGTAATAGCTGTGAGATGCTAAAAGAGGTGGATAATGATGCTGGGAAAGTCTATCTCGTGCTAGTGCATGAGATAAGGAAATGAGCTGTCAGTCACAGCAAGGGGGAAGAACAGACTTTTAATTTCTCTGTGTGTCTGTTTTTATCTCACTGAAAGAAGATAAGAAATTGCTCAGAGCTAGATTATCTCTTTGTGGCAAGACTGGGCACAGATGACATGAAATCATATGCTGTGTCGGGTACAAGCCTTAATTAAAAACAAAAAAAATGTACATCCACTTTAATGCCTCTCAGCCTCTCTGCTTGTTTCTCGGGTAGCGGCTTTGGTTTCGGGTCTTCCGGTCCTCTCACAAAGTCACATCTGGTGTGCCACTTCTGGCTTGTGCAGCTCTGTCTTCCACCGTATAGCATCGTCCTTGTAGTGGATACATGGGCATACCTCGCCATTGGACATACAGTTTCTGCTAAGCTACATTTTCCATCCTTTGGCTTGCCACACACTGCCACCAACGCAAACGGGCCACTCGAGCATGTAAGCATACAAGTTCGGCTATTATTCTGTCATCATCATCATCATCATCATTAGTGCACAGCCATACTATGTACTGGTTCTATAATAAAAGGTTTTTAGTTTTAACATTAATGAGTTGGTTCGTGGACTACCGCACTTAGGGATATATATATTGATCATATATATCATATATATATATTGATCATAGGACCTAGCTAGTCCTTAAGTGCTTTATCTGTGAAGTGAATTTGTTCATGGTTGCTAACTGTGCTGTCGCCTCACTTTTTGGCTTGAATGGGCAACACAGCATCAGTGTCATATGTTTAGAGACAAAGGGGCACTGACGGTGGCTTCCCGAAAGAAGCTGAATGATCATGTCCGGTGGACACAGCCTGTGATCTATCGTGCCACTGCACGGCCTCACAAGAGGTGTGTTCTGGGAGAACATCATATGACGTCCTCCCAGAACAACAGCGCTCCCACCCAACCATTTTTTTTACTATAGGCCGGGCAGGAAGGTATTAAACTGTGGGTTGAGTTAGGGCCAATGTTATAAGTAGGCTATCATGGATTGGCCTAAGAAAAGGAAAATTACAGTAAGTGTTTGATACAATTTTCTGTTTTCTTACTGGATAATTACAATCAAGATGAGACAGTATACCTTGAAAAAGCTTGTTTCTGATGGTGCTCATGGTTGTGGGATCTGTTACTAGTTCTCTCTTCAGTTTACTAGGAAATGTTCCTGAGGTCTGTGTTGGGCGACATGTACTTGTTATACCAAAACTGGAAGACTTTGCTGAGATCTCTATAAAAGAAAGAGAAACTAGTAGAGTAGAGTGCATAAAATATAATTTTATATTTGGTGTCCTCCAACTTCATCTTCTCACTTTTTTACTCCAATGAGCTGCAAAATTGGGTCATTCCTGCGCCTTTGTTTACGCGAACTGCAGGACAGAAATGACCCGGAACCCAGCAACTTGGATTAAAAAAAAAAAAAAGTACTCATTTGGAGATCGGCTAGAGATGAGCTTGGCAAAAGCCCAGGGTCACCTCTAATCTTGATTTATCAGGAAACGATATCAAGATACTTGATACGGGATCTTACACTTACCTATAGTGCCTGCTTGTGTGGCCACAGGGTGTAATGCATTGGGCAGCTCCTCTTGAAGTAGTCTTGTGACTTCAGGCAGAACCTTAGTGATTGCATTCATCTGTGCTGTTCCACAGAGCTGAACATTTGGTGGTACTGGAGCACATCCAACTGGGGAAAGTTGTGGAAGACCCTGCAACAGCAACAGGATGACTTAATGGAGATCTCAACTCAACTCAACAAATAAATAAGAGTTTGCTAAAGCAATGTGCATCATAAACAACTGCCACGTATTTTTATTTTTGTCCAAAAAAGCAAGTTTATTGATCAAAAATTTGACACACAGTCCAAAGTACCACAATCTTATCCAATATAGCAGACACAGACATGGCCATAAACAGAACAGTATTATATGTAAACAAAAATCAACATACTGAGAGGTCATATAGACCGCAACCAACCACCACACCATCCCCTGTCCTGCTAGCCCAAGAGTCTGTCCATGACTAGGTCATTCGGGGCTAGCCCCGGCGTTCCCAACCACAAGTCCCATAACTTTTCAAATTTTCCAGAGCATCCCCTATGTTTGTATATAACCTTCTCCATCCTCAACGCATTACCAAGTGCAGTGGTCCACTCCCTGACTGTGGGAGGCACCTCAGATTTCCAATGCTGCATGATCAATTTTCTGGCCAAAAAAGGGCCCTAGTAAGGGCCTCCCTAATATGGGGTTCCCATTCCAGCTCGTCTAAAAGATTCAGGAGACACTGCTTAGGATCTAATGGGATCGAAACCTGGAATACTGCGTTTAGTGTGTCTGTCACCCCCTTCCAATAGGCATGCAACTTGGGGCAGCGCCAAAGCATATGTATCAAATCCCCATGGTCTCTTTTACATCTCGCACAAGTCGGTGTGGGCCGCAATCCCATAGCATGCAATCTGTGGGGCGTTTCGTATACTCTTAGGAGTGTATATAGTTGCGTTAGGCGCTGTGTCACATTCAGGGAACAAATGGTAACCGACTGCAGGGCCTCCTCCCACTGTTCCTCGTCCAGGAGACCTACATCAACCTCCCACTTCCTCCTAACTGTCAGGGGATGTTTTGTGAGATATTTACAAAGCAGTGTACTATAGCTCTGGGAAATAAAACCCTTAGATGTCTCTGCACTCTTAAGCTGTGAAAGGATTGGAAGGGAGTCCACATGCCATTCCGAGGCCCTGGATTGGGCAACAAATGCATGCCTAAGCTGCATATAGTAGAAGAGCATGCTCGCTGGTAACTGATATGCCTCCCTCAGAGTCTCAAAAGGCAATAAACCACCACTCCCCAGAACCTGTGTCAAGAAGCGGATCCCATACCTCTTCCATCTTTCCCCCTGTTGCAATTTGGCTAGTTCGAGATAGGAGTCATTTGCACAGATGGGGCTGAACTCGGTGATGCCCGAGGCCCCTTGTAAATACTTGGTCTTGTTCCATGTCTTTTACATTAAGCTATACGTGGGGAAGCTTTTATGGGACCTTTCAAAAGCCAGGGACTCAAGCGCTGTCGGAATTGACTCTTCCCCCACCGTCCGGAGCATAATATGCTCAGAGACGCTGGGGACCCTGCCCGCCTGCTCCCCCTCAGAGAGCATGGTACCTATCTTATGCTGCAATTGCGATGCCAGATAGTACAGCCAAGGATTCGGCAAGGCAAGACCCCCCTCATCCTTGGGGCGCTGCAGATGCTCTAATTTTATCCTGGGCGGGCGATTTTTCCAGATCAGTTTTTGAAAAATGGTATTAATTATCCTGAAGGTCTTTAGGGGGATCACCAATGGGGAGTTGTGAAGCATGTAGAGCAGCTGGGGCATAAGAATCATTTTGATCAGATTCACTTTGCCCGCAACCGACATACATAGAGCATTACACGTTTTAGCACGGGAGCGAAACCTGGCCAGCAGAGGGGAGATGTTCAGTAAGCCATAGTCCCCGATACGCGGTGTCACTTGTATTCCTAAGTACTTAAGGGAGGTAGCTACAGGGATACCACCCACCCGGTCTCCGTGTTGCGACTGGGCATCATCCAGGGGCATCAAAGCAGACTTAGACCAATTTAATTTAAGGCCCGAGAACTCCCCAAATGTAACCACCATCTCCATTGTCGTGCTCAGGGATTGCTCGGTATCGCCCAGCAGGATCATCGTGTCGTCCGCATACAGCATCACCTTCTCCTGTCTATCTCCATAACAAAAGCCAGTGATACCCCTATGTTCTCTAATCTGAATCGCCAGTGGCTCTATTGCCAGGGCAAACAGCAGGGGGGACAGTGGACACCCCTGCCGCGTACCCCGGCCCAGAGCAAAAGATAACGACACTCTCCCAGCCTCTCTGATAACCGCCTGGGGGCGATGATACAGCAACCGCACCCAAGAGATAAACACCTCTCCGAATCCGAATCGCCGCAACACCTCCCAGAGATACGGCCACTCCACGCTATCGAAGGCCTTCATAGCGTCAAGCGACAGCAGGGCTCTCCTACCCACATTATCAGCCCGGGACTGCATATTAAGAAATAGTCTTCTGAGGTTTATAGCTGTGGATTTGTTGGGCATAAATCCTGCATGGTCCGGGTGTATGACTGAGGTAATCACCCTATTTAACCTGAGGGCCAGTACCTTCACCAGGATTTTGATATCTGATTGTAGTAGCGAAATCTGCCTGTACGAGACGGGTCCACTGGGTCCTTACCAGGTTTAAGGATTAGCACAATGTGTGCCTTAGCCATAGAGGGCGGGAGGGCATTGGACTCCCTTGCAGCATTAAAGACCCCCTAGCAGCCTGGGCAGCATGGCCTCGGAGTATTGTTTGTAAATCTCCATGGGGATTCCGTCCCCCCCTGGGGCTTTACAATTGGGGGAGGCCGCCACCGCCTCCTGCAGCTCCTCTAAAATCAACGGAGAGTCGAGCTCCGAGCTTTGGGAAAGGGAGAGAAGCGGAAATGCAATCTCGTCCAGGTAGTAGGACAGCTCCTCAGTGCTATACACCGAGGCTGGGCGATACAACTGTTCATAAAAGTCTGCTAGCGTCTGTATTATGAGATCAGAGGATTGAACCAGCCGCCCGGCAGCGGTCCGCAAGGTCCCGATAGCCGGGGACTTCTGTTCCGAGTTCGCTATCCTAGCCAGAAGACGGCCTGTTGTCTCCCCCTAATCAAAAAATGCTGTTTTGGTGAAAAAACTCTTTTTCTGCCGCAGAGGCGAGCAGGTGCTCATACGCAGATTGAGCCGACTGCCACGCCCCTCTAGCCATCTCAGCGGGATCCTGAACATACTTAGCCTCCAGTGAGTGGACCTGCAGTTCCAGAGCCTCCCTGAGGGCCTCCGAGCGTTTCTTAACCTTATTGACCTCCCCACTGAGCAGACGTCTAAGATAAACTTTAAATGCTTCCCATTCAGCAAGGACAGATTCTGGATCGGACCGGTCTGAGAAAAACCTCAGGACGCTCCCCTCTAGTTCCTCCGGGGCAGTAAATAGCTGAAGCCAAAAGGCGTTAAACTTCCAGGGTGCTCTGGAAAGAGTAGATAAATGGGACACCGTAAGAGTTATCACCATGTATGAGTGATCAGAAACACATCTAGATCTGTATGCGACTTCCAAAACCGAGGGGAGCATCGCAGAGTTACCCACCGCCAGGTCTATCCTAGATCACGACCCATGAGCCTTGGAGAAACATAAGAATTGTTTAACTGTAGGGTTCCGGTGCCTCCTTATATCTAGCCAGCCCACCTCCCGTAACAGTCTAGCCAGAGAGGTAGCCCTATGAGGGTTCACCCCGGGTACCGGATGTTTGTCCAGTCCCGGGTCCAACCAATTTTTAAAGTCCCCCACAAGCAGCATCGGGAGATCCGGCCTACCCTCCAGAAACTCCAGGAGAAGCCGCAGCACCCGAGCATTAACCACTTGCCTACCGCCGTATAGTAAAATGACGGCGGCAGGCACCCTCCCTCCGGGTGGACGTCATATGACGTCCTTGTATTCCCGGGGTTCTAGCGAGAGTGCTCGCCGCATCACAGGGTACTCGGTGCTGCCCGGCATCCACAATTGCTCATCACAGAGCATGGATGTGGAGCTGTGTGTGTGTAAACATCCCTTGTAATAGGAATATAGCATGACAGGTCCTCTTTACAGTGAGATGTGGGGTCAATAAGACCCCACATCTCGACTTTAGGCTGGGAAGCCTGAAAAAAAAACAAAAAAAAACGATCCTGGTTTCGATCGTAGCGGTGAGTCAGAAGAGGCACCGGAGGGAGAAGGGAGGGGAGACGTCCCCTTTCGCCTCCCGTAAGAACAATCAAGAGGTGGAACAGCCGACATGATTGTTCTTATGGTGTAGGGAATCGCCGGCTGAAAAAAATGATATCTGAATGATGCCTGTAGCTGCAGGCATCATTCAGATATCCCTGCACAAAGTCAAGGACGTCATGACGGCCGGTGGGCGGGAAGTGGTTAAAACGCATTTTTTTCCCAGAGTATTTTCTGGGTACTGCAGAGTATTAGCCGGGGTATTGCAGAGTATTGGTGTTGGGGTATTGCAGAGTATTGGTGTTGGGGAATTGCAGAGTATTGGTGTTGGGGAATTGCAGAGTATTGGTGTTGGGGAATTGCAGAGTATTGGTGTTGGGGTATTGCAGAGTATTGGTGTTGGGGTATTGCAGAGTATTGGTGTTGGGGAATTGCAGAGTATTGGTGTTGGGGAATTGCAGAGTATTGGTGTTGGGGAATTGCAGAGTATTGGTGTTGGGGAATTGCAGAGTATTGGTGTTGGGGTATTGCAGAGTATTGGTGTTGGGGTATTGCAGAGTATTGGTGTTGGGGTATTGCAGAGTATTGGTGTTGGGGTATTGCAGAGTATTGGTGTTGGGGAATTGCAGAGTATTGGTGTTGGGGAATTGCAGAGTATTGGTGCGGGGGTATTGCAGAGTATTGGTGCGGGGGTATTGCAGAGTATTGGTGCGGGGGTATTGCAGAGTATTGGTGCGGGGGGTATTGCAGAGTAATTGCGCAGAGTAATTGTGCAGGGGTATTGCAGAGTATTGGTGCGGGGGTATTGCAGAGTATTGGTGCGGGGGTATTGCAGAGTATTGGTGCGGGGGTATTGCAGAGTATTGGTGCGAGGGGTATTGCAGAGTAATTGCGCAGAGTAATTGTGCAGGGGTATTGCAGAGTATTGCCAGGGAGTAATGCAGAGTATTGCCGGGGAGTAATGCAGAGTATTGCCGGGGAGTAATGCAGAGTATTGCGCAGGGGAGTAATGCAGAGTATTGCGCAGGGGAGTAATGCAGAGTATTGCGCAGGGGAGTAATGCAGAGTATTGCGCAGGGGAGTAATGCAGAGTATTGCGCAGGGGGGTATGCAGAGTATTGAGCAGGGGGGGTATGCAGAGTATTGCGCAGGGGGTGGTATGCAGAGTATTGCGCAGGGGGGTATGCAGAGTATTGCGCAGGGGGGTATGCAGAGTATTGCGCAGGGGGGTATGCAGAGTATTTCGCAGGGGGGTATGCAGAGTATTGCGCAGGGGGGTATGCAGAGTATTGCGCAGGGGGGTATGCAGAGTATTGCGAAGGGGGGGTATGCAGAGTATTGCGCAGGGGGTATGCAGAGTATTGCGCAGGGGGTATGCAGAGTATTGCGCAGGGGGGTATGCAGAGTATTGCGCAGGGGGGGGGTATGCAGAGTATTTCGCAGGGGGGGTATGCAGAGTATTTCGCAGGGGGGGTATACAGAGTATTTCACAGGGGGTATGCAGAGTATTGCACAGGGGGGTATGCAGAGTATTGCGAAGGGGGTATGCAGAGTATTGCGCAGGGGGGTATGCAGAGTATTGCGCAGGGGGGTATGCAGAGTATTGCGCAGGGGGGTATGCAGAGTATTGCGCAGGGGGGGTATGCAGAGTATTGCGCAGAGGGGGGTATGCAGAGTATTTCGCAGGGGGGGGTATGCAGAGTATTTCGCAGGGGGGGTATGCAGAGTATTGCGCAGGGGGGTATGCAGAGTATTGCGAAGGGGGGTATGCAGAGTATTGCGCAGGGGAGGTATGCAGAGTATTTCGCAGGGGGGTATGCAGAGTATTGCGCAGGGGGGTATGCAGAGTATTGCGCAGGGGGGTATGCAGAGTATTGCGCAGGGGGGTATGCAGAGTATTGCGCAGGGGGGGTATGCAGAGTATTTCGCAGGGGGGGTATGCAGAGTATTGCGCAGGGGGATATGCAGAGTATTGTGCAGGGGGATATGCAGAGTATTGCGCAGGGGGGTATGCAGAGTATTGCGCAGGGGGGTATGCAGAGTATTGCGCAGGGGGGTATGCAGAGTATTGCCGGGGGTATTGCAGAGTATTGTAGGGGGGGTATTGCAGAGTATTGTAGGGGGTAATGCACAGTATTGCAGGGGGTTTCAGGGATGGCTAAGCAGGGATGGATGGATCTGTGACTGCAATAGTCACAGATCCATCCACAGCGCTGCTGACACCCGCGCTCCCCCCTCTCACACTGTACCGCTCGGTACAGAGAGAGGAGGGAGGAACCGGCGTCATCAAAAGACGCCGGTTTGTTTACATGTGATCGCTCCGTCATTGGACGGAGCGATCACGTGGTAAACGGCCGCTATCAGCGGCCATTTACCGCGATTCGTGATCGGCCGGGTCCTCCGGACCCGGCGGTCACGGATGTTCCCGTGTGCGCGCCCCAGGGGACGCGCGGGAGAGCGACTCTGGGAGGACGTACATTGACGCCCTCCTAGAGTTAACCACCCGCCCTGTAGACGTATATTGTCTATGGGGCGGTTACCAAGTGGTTAATAAAAATCCCATAAAACTATCCCGTATTTTGTAGACGCTATAACAACTCTTGCACAAACCAATCAATATACGCTTATTACGATTTTTTTTTCCAAAAATATGTAGAAGAAGAATACTTATCGGCCTAAACTGAGAAAAAAATTATTATTATTTTTAAATTGGGATATTTATTATAGAAAAAAAAGTACAAAATATTGTGGGTTTTTTTTCAAAATTGTCGCATTTTTTTCAAAATTGTCGCTTTTTGTGTTTATAGCACAAAAAATAAAAATCGCAGAGGTGATCAAATACCAAACGAAAGCTCTATTTGTGGGGGGAAAAAATTATCAAAATTTATTTGGGTACAAAGTTGCAGAACCGCACAATTCTCATTCAAAGTGTGAGGGTTTTATGCTAAACCATGTTGTTGCTTTTGGGGTTTTCCCGATACCACTTTTTTAAGACCGAGTACAAGTACTGATACTTTTTTTCCCCCCCAAGTACTCGCCGATATCGATTAACAATACTTTTTTTCATGTCACGTGACAGTGGCACATGTGTCACAATTTTTGTACTATTTTTTGTTATGGTTTTTTTACAATGCTTTCTTCTTATTTTTTTAAGGATTGTGTCGGTGTGTTTTTTTATTTAAATTTTTCTTATTTTTTACAAATATTTTTTTCTTTTTTTAGCCCTGTTGGGGGGCTTTAGTGAGATTTCAGGGGTCTTAACAGACCCCTGACATCTCCCCTTTGATTCCCCAGTCCCTTTCTCTGCAGCCTCAGCTAAAATTAATGGAGAGAAGACAGCGGCTCCTCTCCATTCATAAACTGAAGCATCGTAAACACAGGTGATCACTGACTCTGTTCATTCGGAAAAGGAAGGAGACGGGTTTACCGACTCCTACTTCCGCTCTCCATCCTGACAAATCGAGGACAGAGGGAGTGGAGGAGGACATGGAGAGGGACATGGAGTGCGGAGGAGGACAGCATCACAGAGGGGGGAGAGCAGCATCACAGAGGGGGGAGAGCAGCATCACAGAGGGGGAGAGCAGCATCACAGAGGGGGAGACGGGACACAGAGCATGGAAGAGGAAAGCAGCATGGAGGGGGGGGGACTGGAGGAGAATACAGGGACAGTCATCGGTGATCGGTGCGGCTTTGGGGGGAGTTACAAGCACCAATCACCGCTGTATAAATTTCACTAACGCAGATGAAAGGGGAGGGGGGTCCAGGGAGAAGCTGTCAGGCTTTATTGAAATCTTTACAGGGAGATCGGTGCTTGTAACATCCCCCCCCCCCGCCGCACCGATCATCCCTGACTGCCCAGGTATCGGGTGAAGCATCGGAGCATTTCCACATATACAAGTACACTGGGAAATGCTCGGTATTGGTACCGATACCAATACTAGTATTGGACAACCCTAGTTATTTTTCATTTCAGATCATATCAATGGAACAGGATTGCTGGTAGGCTTGAGTGCGTTTTCCCTCTGTAGAAAAATAGAATGTGGTGCTCTCCATCATAGTGTTACCTCTAGAAATTCTGCATCACTAGTCTTGGTATCGAGTAGCTGCTCTGCTTCTGTATGATACTTGTTTAGGTCCTGAAGATGTTGCTGTAGCAGATGAAGATGGTCAGAAACCTGGGCCAAGGCTACTTTCTCTTCACACCTTGTAGACTCAACAACCAGCGTCTGACTTTCCTCCAATGTTTTCTGCACTTGGTCAAACTTGGTCATCACTCTGGCCACCAGGGTAGTATGAAAGTCCTAAAACCAGTATGATTGGAATTTAGAATCTCAGTGATTTAAATGTTTGTAGCTGATCAAACTTAAAGAGACCCTGTCACAAAACTTAAAAGAATGCAGGTAGAAGCATAGACAAATCAAGTAAATAAAATGTGCCTTTGAACTAGCAGACCAATTCAACCCTTCCAGTATGCACAGTTACAGTCTCCTCTGCCTCCTGCCCTCTCCTTTTCTGAGAATGTCTAAATACTACCTGTGCTTGTCCAACTCCTCTGCTCCTCCTCTCCCTATATAAAAACCTTTTTTTATAGCTGCTGAGAAAGAAGTGAAGGGGTCTGCTGATATCACATGAAAAATGTCAGCACACTGGCAGTCTCAGATCTTTTTAAGCTGGAAATCTGTAAATTGTGGTTGGATCCTGTATTGTGGGGGACCTGTACTGGGGAGGGGGGGCTTGCAGGTAGTTTTTGGTTATACGCTGGCCTGTGTTATCCACCCCTGAAGTCCTCTGTGATATGCACTCCTGAATCCTGTGCGTTACATATTCCTGAACCTTGTGCAAGATGCACTCCTGAGCCCTGACCAAACCCATCATTTGGCATGGCGTGCTGTGTGCACCTCTTTACTCTTTTTCATGAGGAATGGGGGGGGGGGGGGGTGTTGACAGGGGGCATTTGAGTACCTGCACATATTCTCTGCACCCTATTTACAGATACCGTATATAACATAAAATGCATTACATGCACATACAGTATAATCTTATGGGAAGATTGTTGTTAAAATGAATGGTCTGGTGAAGCATTACCAAAATCCACAATCTTTTTAGGATTTTTTTCCCTTTGTTTTTACTTGATAATCCTGCAACACACTCTCTTGTTTTTATAGAGGATCATCATAGTCATTCTCGGCTGCTCTCCTTTTCCAGGGCCATCTATAATGCAGAACAAAAGGGGCAGCTGCTTCAGGTCCAGTCATTGTTGTGGAGCCCAAAGCAGGTGCCCCTTGAGCCCTAAAATAGCTTTTCAAATGTAGCCGGGCAGCCAATCCTTCCTCCCCTGACTCATCCACCTTCCCTCTCCGCTAGTTTACTGTGTATGCAGTTGGCTGTGCTGGGCAAGTGTTGCCTGGAGGAAGCCCACTCCTCCTTAAAGACACTGGGACGCATGTGATGCCCAGCAAAGGCAGAATGGCAGCAAAGGCATCCAGTGTATCCCTGCATACAATTCAAGCAACTGTACAAGAATGTGGCAACCACCCCAAACTATACCTGCCCTTTCGAGCAAGGTGCACATGGAAGGGCAATGCACATCACAAACAAACGAGACTCTGGAAATTTAGAGTTAGGACCGCAGTATATACAGGAGGTCCCTTGTTGTAGGTACTGCGGCATATGCATATATTTTCAAATGTGTGCAAACAAAACCCTCTGTTTTTTAATGTACACAGGATCAATTAAATTTTCTTGCAGGCTGGCTGGTAAGCGTGCTGGGAAAAATCTTGTTTGTGATGTGTGTTGCCCTTCTATGTGCACCTTGCTGCAAAGGCCATTTGGGGTGGTTGCCACTTTTTTGTGAAGTTGAGAGAGCCTTGTGGCCACTACTTGTTACCCCCACTATAGACTGAGCCTAATGCCGCGTACAGACGGTCGTTTTTTGCGATGAAAAAAAACGACGTTTTGAAAAACGTCATTTCAAATGACCGTGTGTGGGGAAAACGTCGATTTATGTCTTGAGAAAAACGACCAAAAAAAAATTCGAACATGCTCGAATTTTTTGTGTCGTTTTTCAAAACGTCGTTTTCTGTGTCAATTAAAATGATAGTGTGTGGGCAAAACGACGTTGAAAACGACGTTTTAAACCCGCGCCTGCTCAGAAGCAATTTCTGAGACGGGAGCGCTTGTTGTGGTAAATCTACTGTCCAGAATGGCTTCAGCACATTCGTTCGTTTTAATAGTAATGAAGAAAAGACTGCGCAGCATTTGACACAATGCATTTAAATGCTACACTAAAACCCTAGTTTGTTGTGGCTCATCTTGTTACATAGTTCTGACAACCTTTTTTGTTTTTGAATTATTTTTGTTAATTTTCTTTTTTTTTGGTTTATGCACATCTCCATGTCCCTTTTTTATTTTGGGTTGTTTAATGTATTTGAGCAAATGAATACCATGTTTAATGTTTGTTATTTTGGAGTGTGTGAAGTCACCACAACAACATAATATCTTATTATGCAAATTACCCACAAGGAGGTTGTTGTCCCTTGTTAATTTTTTTTTTTTTTTTTTTGGTGAAATGTGTTTGCCTCCTCACTAATGATCTCTATATATGTTTCAAAAAAACACATGTGAACTTTTTTCAGAAACAAACAAATACATTTATTCATGTATAAAATAAATAAAATAAACTTAAACACATCTGTCAAACCAAAACATATAAAAAAAAAAAAAAAAAGCCCGGAATAAAGTAAAGGAGACCCTGCTTGGATTTTGCAAGGCAAGGGTCCAGCAAGCAAATAATCCAGGCTGGCAATGCCAATGTTTTGGGATTAGGGGCACCATCTCCTCACTTCTTCCTCTTTGGTTGAGGCTTCCCTGCAGGCTTCCCTGCAGCCTTCCCTGCAGCCTTCCCTGCAGCCTTCCCTGCAGCCTTCCCTGCAGCCTTCCCTGCAGTCTGCCTCCTCGGGGGCTGGGTTTCATGAGCCAAGTTTGTGGCAGGAACCAGAGCAGGCTCAGGAAGAGGAGGAGAAGGATCAGGAGCAGGAGAAGGAGCAGGAGTAGGAGAAGGAGCAGGAGTAGGAGAAGGAGCAGGAGAAGGATCAGGAGCAGGAGAATGAGCAGGAAGAGCAGAAAGCACAGGAGTGGGAATCAGCCCAAGATCTATATTTTCATGTAGGTTGCCCAGTGAGGCCATGCTTATGGCCTTGAATATGATATATTCGCAGCGCACACGCTGGGCCCGCTCTAGATTTTGTAGCTTGGCTGCGATGAGCGCTGCGAATCCCTCTTCCTCAGATGGTTGTTCTCTGATGGCCGCAGCTGCTTGACGGAGAATGGCCTGGGTCTCCTCCTCCATTTGCATCAGTCTCCTTGTTCTTTTTCCTGGAGCGCGAAAAGGAGGGATCTGGGAGATGCAATCCCGCCTGCGTGACTCCTGTATCCCACTGGGGCCTGCCACCTCCTGGCTCCGAGTGGCCTCTGCCTCACCCTGTCTCCTTGTTGGGCCTGCCACCTCCTGGCTCCGAGTGGCCTCTGCCTCACCCTGGCTCCCTGTGGGGCCTGCCTCCTCCTGGCTTTGCTCTGTGTGTGTCTACAAAAAAAAGGATATTATTTAATTTTTTGGCTTCATTAATCACACACATTTTACAAATCATGATATATGCGAAGTGAATGCGGAAATAGATTTAAATGAGGCCCGCCATCCCTAATTATGTTGCCCCTTACCCAGCTTCAGATATTTGCCCCCTGGAGTTGTGTGGGGGGGGGGGTTGATGCTGACTGAACCTGCTAAGTAGGGTGCGTTTCTCAAAGCTAGGAATGTCTGTTTAGTTAAAAAAAAGTAGAAAAAATGTTAATGAACACAAAGTTTGTTAGATATCTGTGACCCCTTCCAGGTGTCTAGCGTTTACCCCCCTAATGGCGTAACATAAAATTACCCACAATCATTATGACCTCTGCATTTATGTATCTTGTCCCCATTCTGTTTTGGCCGTATTGGCTATTGCTATTTTACCAATGTTTTGACAACTCAGCTAAATTTTACACCACTTCTAACCTACATTTCTAATCATTATTATACTTTGCATTTCATTAATTAGTATTAAAATGCAATACCTGGCTCGATGGGTCACAATCTGTGTCCTCCATGAAGTCTAGATCTTCATCAGATGTAGCCTGCTCTTGGCTGCCGGGAAGACTGGACTGATTCCTTGGGGGAAGGGTAGACACGGATGCCCGTGTTTCGAGCTGGTCATCAATGAACTGCATCTGACCATAGTACCACAGGTTGGGTTTGTAGATGCTGTCAGCTGCAGCTCCAGATCTCATAGAGGCCAGGACTTGTGACCGTTGGGTCCTGTAGGTGCCCCTAATCAAATTAATTTTGTTTTTGACCGTGTCAGTAGTTGCGTGTGGGAGCCTTGGGCTAACAAATGCAAGCAGGGTCTCCAGTGCTTGCTTCCTGGCATCTTTGTTTTTGTTGATTTTGCTTTTTGTTTGCCAGAGCACAGGAAGTTCTTTCCAGCGTTGTATAAACTCCGTGAAAAATTCTGGCTCCTTGAAGGGGTCCATAATTTCTGTATGTAAAAATTAAATAAAAAACAAAGTGTCAGTAAAGCCACTACTACTACAACAAGCTTTTACCCCAGGGATCTGCAATTAGTGGACCTACAGCTGTTGCAAAACTACAAGTCCCATCATGCCTCTGTCTCTGGGTGTCATGCTTGTGGCTGTCAGAGTTTCACTATGCATCATGGGACTTGTAGTTCCGCACCAGCTGGAGGTCCGAGAATTGCATTTCCCTGTTTTACACCATATCATCTAGCCCACAAACTGATCCACTCTTCAGTAATAGAAATGTCAAAAATAGAGTTACGTACCGTCGTATTTCACGATCGTTTACTTCCGCCTTTTTCTTCAGACTGTATACGTCGCTTTCAATGACGTCGGATCCCTTTAAACACTGCGCACGTGTGACGCAACGCACGATACCCCGCCCCTGACGTTCCGTCTCGTCCTTTACACGCCCCTTTCTCGTTCTTTTTTTGTGGGTGTGATTTATGGTGTTGGAAGACAAGCAGCAAAAAATGTCAGGCTCAAGACATGAGGTAGGCCAGGCCCAGGCAACAGGAAGATCCAGGCGGAGGTACAAGGCCAAAAACATGGCATTCCAGGAGATGGTAGAGATGGTCACCATCTTCACTAATGAAGATTATGATGGGAAGCACGGGCCTTACCTGCACCCCAATAAGGTTAAGGCGGACATTACTGATAAAGTAATCAGAAGGCTCCGGCTGAAATTTGGTGAACGCAGGTCAAGAGAACAAATAAGAAAGAGGTGGTCAGACCTGAAAAAAAGAGAGCCAGAGCAACTTCGGGCAATAAAAAGATTGATTCGAGCAAAAAGTAAGTGAATTTTATGTTCCCTAATTTTAGGTGTTTGTTCTTTGTGCCATGTGCTTTTCCATTCAGGTTGAAATGTATTTGTGTGGGCACTAAAAATTGTCGTATGTGTTGTCGTTCATTCGTTAATTTAACTAATATAAAACGACGAGATTCCCGATAATTTGCAACATGCCTATTTCACATGGACAAATTGTAGTGCAATCACTGTATCAGCCACAAATAAAAACGTATTTGTCTGATTTATGTTATAACGAACGACGACTCATACGACCATTTCCTGTGTTCCCAAATATTCCAGTTACAATAAATTTATTGGGTTTAATGTGACATCAATTTGTAAACATTTATGTACATGTTTACCTAATTAGATCTTAATAATTTCGATATAAAATATGCACAAAAAGGACAGTGTACTCAGCAGAGGATTTATACACATAGGGATTTATTTGTTTGAAAATTGTGAGCTAAAGTTTCATCTAAAATTTTTCCATTGTGTTTTCCCTTTCTTCAATCTCGTAGGGCGAAAGGAAGCATCAAGGCAGGACGCAAGTTCACAAGCCACACCCCCGAGGGATCTTGATGAATGTGAACCTGCCACCACATCTGGTAAAGTATCATATTCAAAAGATACCCAGGTAATGTAGATGTAGGAGAAACATATTTGTAATACATGGTTTGCTTGCACATTTCAGGAGCAACTCGTGCTGGCTCCTCAATTGACAGGGACACTGCCCAGCTCCTCATTGCCGAAATTTGGTCCTGCCGGGAAAAAAATGAAGACCTACAGATAGCAGCCCGGAAAATAATCAAAAATGCAAAAAGTGTTGAGGTCCAGTTGAAAAATTTACTGGATGTTTTGGGTAGGGTGTGAAAAAAACCAAAAAAAAAAAAAAAATTATTTCATCTCATTCTTGAATTACAAAAAAATACAAAAAAATAAAAAAAAAGATTTTATATATGTTGATTGATCAAAAAAATACAAAAAAATGAAAAAAAAGATTTTATATATGTTGATTGATCAAAAAAATACAAAAAAATGAAAAAAAAGATTTTATATATGTTGATTGATCAAAAAAATACAAAAAAATGAAAAAAAAGATTTTATATATGTTGATTGATCAAAAAAATAAAAAAAAATGAAAAAAAAGATTTTATATATGTTGATTGATCAAAAAAATACAAAAAAATGAAAAAAAAGATTTTATATATGTTGATTGATCAAAAAAATACAAAAAAATGAAAAAAAAGATTTTATATATG
Source organism: Rana temporaria (assembly GCF_905171775.1). Classification (NCBI taxonomy): domain Eukaryota; kingdom Metazoa; phylum Chordata; class Amphibia; order Anura; family Ranidae; genus Rana; species Rana temporaria. Next base: position 102,209,800 of record NC_053500.1, read on the forward strand.
TTGATTGATCAAAAAAATAAAAAAAAATGAAAAAAAAGATTTTATATATGTTGATTGATTGATCAAAAAAATACAAAAAAATGAAAAAAAAGATTTTCTATGTTTACTGATCAAAAAAATAAAAAAAAAAAAAAAAAAAAAAATATGTGATTTTACTTGTTCGACCAACCAAAAAACACATGTGAGACTGAAAATTTGGTTTCACAAAATATGTAAAATAAAAATTATGCAGATCAATATATTTGTGGCTTGTTATTTTAGATCAATGATGACATTAAACCTAAAAAAAAGTGAAATTTAGGCTGGGAACATAGAACGAGGAAGGATATTTAGTCCATCCAAAACACATGCAACTATGATAACCTAGGAGACAAAGAAAATACACAAACATTCAAAACAATAAGAACAAAAAATACAATGTTTCTTGCATAAAATATTTATTATGTTCATTCACCAAAGATCAGGCATTGGAATGGCCCCCCTACCCATAAAATAGTCAACATATGCCTGGCGCACTGCACGTGCGTTTCGGGGGGCCAAGCCTGGATGGCCTGCCTCATGGGCCGCCTCTGGGACATCAACTCCCTCATCAGGCAATAATGTCAAATAATTTGAAGAATGTCTTCGTAGAAAGTTATGTAATATACAACAACATAAAATAATATTGTTCCACTTATATTCTGCCATGTTTATGGCGGTTAAAAACAAGCGAAATCGACTGACCATAATGCCAAACGCATTTTCCACCACTCTTCGGGCTCTGGCCAGCCTATAATTAAAGACCCTCCTCTCATGGGTGAGGGCACGTTGGGGAAATGGCCTCATGAGGTGGGGACCCAAGGCAAATGCCTCATCACCAATAAAAACAAAGGGCAGCCCCTCTTCATTATCCTCCGCACGTGGCAATGCAAGGTCCTCCGCCTGAAGCCGTTGGGCAAACTCGGTCTCGGCAAAGACCCCGCCGTCTGACATCCGCCCATTTTTCCCCACATCAACATAGAGAAAGTCATAATTGGCAGACACCACCGCCATCAGTACGACACTGTGGAACCCTTTGTAGTTGAAATAATGGGATCCAGAATGGGGTGGTGGCACGATGCGGACGTGCTTGCCATCAATAGCTCCTCCACAGTTTGGAAAATTCCATCGCTGAGAGAAGTCCGCTGCCACAGTCTGCCATTCCTGTGGTGTTGTGGGGAACTGTAAATAAAGCAGAATTTTTTTTTTAAGATAGTACATTACTAACAGAATATCAGCAAAGATTATTGGATCCTAAAAATAAAAAATATTAGTTCAGGTATTATTGTAAAAACAACAATATTAAGGGATCACTAAGCAGATTAATCACACCCTCTCATGGTAAGAAAAATTAACATAAAAGTGTGATGGGGGCCCCCCCCCAAGATCAGTTTGTGACCTCCAAAAAATGATGGTTTAACATCAAATTAATACAAATAGACAGTTACAAAAATAACATTGGGGGGGGGGGGGGGGGTTGGTCGTGCACTACAATGGAGAAAAAAAATCAAGGGGGATATAGGGACTAAGCTAGGTGGGTTTGCCACTAACAAAATAACCCAAAATGGACATGTGGGCTAGATAAAAAATGCATGTAGGACCCAAAAAAAAAAAAAATATACATGCATGGAGACAAAGGTAACATTACCAGCATATTATTAAAAAAAGGTTAATTAGGGACTGTTTAAAAAACAAAAGAAGAAACATAGTCTATGCATTTAAAGGACAGAACTTACCTTAATATAGTCCTCCTGCAAAACCTGGATTATGGCAGAACACGTCTCCGGGATTATGACGCCCAGAGACTGGGGGGAGATGCCCGTCGAGAACTTCAAGTCCTGCAGACTTCTCCCTGTTGCAAGGTATCGCAACGTAGCAACTAGCCGCTGCTCAGCAGTTATGGCTTCCCGCATATTGGTGTCCTGCCTGGTGATATATGGCGACACCGAAGCCAAAAGCTGCTGGAATACGGGGTCAGACATCCGAAGAAAATTCCTGAAATCATCAGGGTTATTTTCTTGGATCTCCCGCAGCAGAGGCATATGAGAGAACTGGTCCCTGCAAAGAAACCAGTTCTTGGCCCACAAAGTCCTTCTCCTCCTCCTCAAGGACCGGAGCCGGGATGCAGCACACATCATAACAACATGCACAGCACGATCTCGGCGACGAGAACGTACCCGCAACATGGCTAGAAAACGGTCGTCAAATCAGATCGGACTAAAAATTCTGCCCTGAAGTACAGAAAGGCCTCTGAAGAACGACCTGCAAAACAGCAACGTGCACACAAGAACGCACTTGCAAAACAAATACGTCCTAAATACAAGCACTGTATCACAGATCCGACTACAAATACACAAACTGTACGACAGAAAATGAAATTTTAAGCACAACCACTGAAAAGCACGAATCGTCTCTCACCAAACTTTTACTAACACGCAGCAACACGATATCAGCAAAAGAGGGCGTCTTCCGCATGCAAATTACCCTTTATAGTCCCGTCGTACGTGATGGACGTCAGCGCGCATTGCTAGAGATTTTGCAAAAAACGATGGTCTGTATGCTACATCGTTTTTGAAAATGAAGTTTCAAAAACGTCGTTTTTTTCATCACATCAAACGTCGTTTTTTTTTCATCGCAAAAAACGACCGTCTGTACGCGGCATTAGAAACTATCTACCGTGGGGGGAGAGGGGCCAAGAAAATGTTTGCCCATAGCCCTGTCCTTTGTAGTTAACAGAATATAGCTGGAAAAGCTGATTACATTGTCTGAGGTCTCACTGTACACAGGGAATTACCAGGATTCAAGATTTTTGGCAGGATCATCAGGTATTCTTCTGTACTTGCAGAAAATGTATCGGTACTGGTCCGCTGGAATATGATACATTTTCTCTTTCTTGGGTTTACAGTTGTACGTTTGCCCACTGACAAAGAAATGATCAGTCTATAATTTTAATGGTAGATTTATTTTAACAGTAAAGCCGTGTACACGACCGGGATTCCCGGCAGTATAAAGTCCGCCGGGAATCCCGACGGGAAAACCTGCTCGGTAACTTTCCCCCCGTGTACACGGCTGGGTTTCCCATCAGGAAAACTGCGGGGAGAGCTTTGGCCGGGAATCCCGGCCATGTGTATGCTCGGCAGGCTCTCTTTTTTCCCGCCCGCGATTCCCAGCAGTTTTCCTGTCGGGAAAACGGCGAGGAAGCATACATAAGTCCGGTTTACCCGGCCAAAAGCTCTCCTGGCAGTTTTCCTGGCAGGAAAACCGGTTGTGTGTATGAGGCTTTAGAGACAGAACAACAACAGAAATGTCCAGAAAAACGCATTTCAAAAAAGTTATAAATTGATATGCATTTTAAAGATTTAAATAATTATTTGATCCCCTATCAATCAGCAAGATTTCTGGCTCCCAGGTGTCTTCTATACAGGTAACAAGCTGAGATTAGGAGCACTCTCTTAAAGGGAGTGCTCCTAATCTCAGTTTGTTACCTGTATAAAAGACAGCTGTCCACAGAAGCAATCAAATTCCAATCTCTCCACCATTGCCAAGATCAAAGAGCTGTCCAAGGATGTCAGGGACAAGACTGTAGACCTACACAAAATTGGCTACAAGACCATTGCCAAGCAGTGTGTTGAGGGTGACAACAGTTGGTTTAATTATTCGCAAATGGAAGAACCACAAAATAACTGTCAATCTCTCTCAGTCTGGGGCTCCATGCAAGATCTCACCTCGTGGAGTTTTAATGATCATGAGAACGATGAGGAATAAGCCCAGAGCTACACGGAAGAATTTTGTCGATCTCAAGGCAGCTTTGACCATAGTCTCCAGGAAAACAATTGGTAACACACTATGCCGTGAAGGACTGAAATCCTGCAGAGCCCGCAAGGTCCCCCTGCTCAAGAAAGCACATGTACAGGCCAATCTGAAGTTTGCTAATGAACATCTGATGATTCAGAGAAGAACTGGGTGAAAGTGTTGTGGTCAGATTAGACCAAAATCAAGCTCTTTGGCATCAACACAACTCGCCGTGTTTGGAGGAGGAGGAATGCTGCCTATGACCCCAAGAACACCATCCCCACCGTAAAACATGGGGGTGGAAACATTATGCTTTGGGGTGTTTTTCTGCTAAGAGGACAGGACAACTTCACCACATCAAAGGGATGATGGACAGGGCCATGTTCCATCAAGTCTTGGGCGAGAACCTTCTTCCCTTAGCCAGGGCATTGAAAATGGGTCATGGATGGGTATTCCAGCATGACAATGACCCAAAACACACGGCCAAGGCAACAAAGGAGTGGCTCAAGAAGAAGCAAATTAAGGTCCTGGAGTGGTCCAGATCTTACTCCCATAGAAAATATGTGGAGGGAGCTGAAGGTTTGAGTTACCAAATGTCAGCCCCGAAACCTCAATGACTTGAAGAGGATCTGCAAAGAGGAGTGGGACAAAATCCCTCCTGAGATGTCTGCAAACCTGGTGGCCAACTACAAGAAACATCTGACCTCTGCGATTGCCAACAAGAGTTTTGCCACCAAGTACTGAGTCATGTTTTGCGAAGGGGTCAAATACTTATTTTGCTCATATAGGCTGGGTTCACACTGGAATACGCAGCGGCTCACAGCAGGAGTCCGGTGCATCTCCAGTTACAGGTCCGATTTCAGCCTGAATTTTGGGCTGAATTTGGACATGAAACGGACCAAAATACACACAGGGCTCATGTGCAATTCACACTACTGAAGAGATGTGTGAACCAGCTCCATAGAGAGCTATGCGAATTCGCATAAGTGTGAACCCAGCCTAAAATGCAAATCAATTTATAACTTTTTTGAATTACATTTTTATGGGATTTTTGATGTCATTCTATCTCTCGCTGTTAAAATCAACCTACCATTACAATTGTAGACTGATTATTTCTTTGTCAGTGGGCAAAACTTACAAAATGAGCAGGGGATCAAACACTTTTTTCCCTCACTGTAGATATCCTTTCATATTAAAACAATGAAGCATCAGCCTGGATAACATTACTTACTCATTCCATACCTTAATATTCTCACTTTTAGTGTTCCAGTCCTCAATCTCTTTTTCTATGTTCCCTTTCTGGTGACCATTGGATACAAAATCATTTAAAAGACTTGTCTATAACACAAGAGAAAAATAAATGTCAAATCAAGTTGTGTAGATCCATAGAGCTCAATTCAGACTTATACGTTGCATTGACACATGGTAAAACTAGCGTTTTGTCTTGCATTGCGGCAATGTGTGATGTATTGTGGTGCCATTCATTAAGTCACAATGATCTACTGGATTAACGTGGTACTAAACCCTTCTCTCTTTTACAGCCAAAGAAGCCGCCATCATAGCTTTTGTTAGATCTGCAGTTGCCATGGTGCTGCACATGTCATAGGTTATGACACCAGCCATTTGATGGCTTGACAGTTTGATTGAGAGCAAAATCAACTGTGGCAGTTATCACTCATGGCATGCCTTGAATATAACTTGAATAGAGGACCTGGTGGATAGAGAGAGTGTGATGAGTCTGAAGCATTATGGGTGGAACTACATACAGATGTGCGTAGTTCAAAGTTAAAGGGTCACTAAAGGAAAAAAAAAAATTTGCTGAAATGACTGTTGATTGGGTATAGAGACATAAAAGTTAACCGATTCCTTTTAAAAATGATTAAAAATTGAATTTAATCTATCATATAATGTGCCTCTAGTTTCACTTTCAGCTTTAAAGGTACATACATGAAGTTCCGGGTGAGAGGTGAGTCGGGAAGACTCACAGAACAAAAACAAACAAATCCAGGGCAGTGTTTTGTTTTTAAAATGAATCTGATTGGTTCCGAGGAGTTTTAGACACACAGTAATGACAGCTTAGACCAGTGTTTCTCAACTCCAGTCCTCGAGGCGCACCAACAGGTCATATTTTCAGGCTTTCCATCATTTTGCACAGGTGATTTGATCAGTTTCACTGCCTCAGTAATTAACACAGCCGTTTCATCTGAGGGAAATCCTGAAAACATGACCTGTTGGGGCGCCTTGAGGACTGGAGTTGAGAAACACTGGCTTAGACCACCGTGAGAAAGCTCCCAGTATGATGGTTATAAGGAAACAGGCAACCAGGAAGTGTGGAGATCACAGCAGAATTACAGCTACTTCAAAGCAAAAACGAACAATGAGGACATGAAACCAGTACTGCAGTAAGGTAAAGGAAGCTATTTAGCTAAAAAAAAAATTTCCTTTAGTGACCCTTTAATCATTGGAGTTTGTTATAAACCTCCCAGTGTTAGTGAGGAGGCGGAGACTCAGCTCCTTGCCCAGATGGAAAGGGCTGCAATGGTGATAATAATGAGGGATTTTAACATACCCAGAAATTGACTGGAGTAATGGCACTGCTGTGACTGTTAAAGGGCAAAATTTATAAACCTATTACAGGACAATTTTATGGTCCAGTTTATTGAGGCCACAGCTAGGAATGATGCGCTGTTGGACCTGGTGATCTGAAACCATGCAGAGCGTATTACTAATGTTCAGAAAAAAACCTGGGTAGCAGTGACCATAACAGGATTTTATTTGATGTTAGCTGTAAGCAAAAATCACATACAGGAAAGATAAATACACTTAATTTCAAGAGAGATGGGCTGCTCTCCAGGACTTAGGAGAGAATATTGGCATCAATGGGCACAGAACAGAAAAATGCAGGTTAGACTTACCTTGTTAACTTGTTTTCCGATAGGCTTTCAGGACAGCACCTGAGAGATCATGGCTCCTCCTCCCACAGGAAACACCTCCACCAATTAAGACTTTAAAAGGAGGCCTCCATGTTGCTTCCATCAGTTGTTTGTAGAAAACCTCCAGCCCCGGCTGCAACACATAAGCAACAGTTATTTCATAGTATTACAGCAACAGCATAAAAAAAGGGCGGGTTACTGCTGTCCTGAAAGCCTATTGGAAAACAAGTTACTGGTAAGTCTAACTTGTATTTTTCCAAAACGTCTTTCAGGACAGAACCCGAGAGGATAATAGAGACTTACCCCATTTAGGATGGGACAACAGCCTGTAAGATTTTCCTTCCGAAAGCCTGGTCCCCAGCCGTCATGAGGTCTAACCTATAATGACGGGCAAAGGTCATCAGACTTGTCCATGTAGCTGCCTTACAAATTTGTTCGGGGGTGGCACCAGCTTTTTCTGCCCAACTTACCGACAAAAGTTTTAGTAGAATGAGCCTGGATGCTTACTGGACTCTCTTGGCCTGTAAGGGAATAGGCGTCTGAGATAGCCATTCTCAACCATCTGGCAATGGTTCCTCTGGAAGCTTGACTTTCTCTTTTATTACCAGCAAATAAAATAAATAACGCGTCTGAACGTCTTTGGTAGCTTCTAGGTAACTTAAGACTGATCTTTTAACATCCAGGGTATGTAATTCTTCTTCCTTCTTACCCAACGGATTAGAACAAAATGTAGGAAGTATCTCCTGGGTTCGATTTAGGACTGAAGCAACCTTCGGTAAAAAATGTGGATCTGTCTTCAGAACAAATTCGATCTGAAAAAAAATGGCTCCCTGATCGGTAAGGCTTACAGCTCACTGATTCTTCGAGCTGTTGCAATAGCCACTAAAAAAAACTGTTTTCAAAGTAATTAATTTCAGAGAGGTTAAGTTAATGGGTTCGAAAGGTTCCCTTGGTCAGGGCCTGTAGAACAACTGATAAGTCCCATGACGGACAGCTTTTGAACACCACCGGTCTAGACTGGGTGAGGGCTTTAAAGAATCTGATCACTAGGGGTTCTGATGAAATAGATTTTTCCAAAAATACCCCCAGTGTGGCAACCTGAACTTTGAGGGTACTGACCACTAGGCCCTTGTCTGCTCCTTTTTGCAGAAATTCCAGGATAGAAGAAATCCGTTTTAATGATCTGCCAGATTCTGTGCACCAGGAGTTAAAGATTTTCCAGACTTTGTAATATATTGCTCTGGTAACTTTCTTTCTGCTAGATAGGAGGGTAGCGGCCAATCTATCTGAGAAGCCTTTTCTCCTCAAGAGCTGCTTCTCAGAAGCCAAGCTGCGAGTTTTAGCTTTGCTACTTCTTGGTGAAGCAGGGGACCATGTAACAGCAGGTCTTGTCTCAACGGAAGGTGCCAATACGGTTTGAGTTGCATCTGTAGAAGAGACAAAAACCAAGGTCTTTTGGGCAAGAAGGGAGTGATGAGGATTACTGTTGTATCCTCTTTCCAGATTTTTGTTATGACCTGAGGGATAAGCTGAAATGGAGGGAAAGCGTAGCAGAGGTGAAATTTCCAACTGTGTGAAAGAGCATCTACTCCCAGTGATGACTCGTTCCTCTTCAGGGAGAAAAAAATTGATATTTGTGTATTTTCCTAAGTCGCAAAGAGATCCACTCTTGGCCGTCCCCATTTCTTCACTATCAAATTGAACATCTGGATTCAATTGCCACTCCGCTTCGTACACCTGGTTCCTGCTGAGGAAGTCCACTACCCTGTTTAGAGTCCCCTTTAGGTGGACCGCGGACAAGGATCGAGTATGGAGCTCCCCCCAGCTTAGAATGCTTCCTGCAAGGCCCTGAAGAACTCTTCTGGTGCCCCCTTGTCTGTTTATGTAGGCCACCGCCGTGGCATTGTCTGACAGGATTTTTGTATGCTGTCCTTGGGCTTCTTCTGCAAAGGTCAGTAAGGCCATCTCTATCGCCTTTAGTTCCCTCCAGTTTGAGGATCTTAGTGCTTCTCTTGTGGACCACAATCCCTGAGCCCATGGACCACTCATCTGAGCACCCCAACCCCAGGAGCTGGCATCGGTTGTTAACCTTACCTGGGTTGGAAAGGACCATAACAGGCCTGCTGAAAACCTTGTCTGGTTCTTCCACCACCAGAGACTTCTTTTTACTTTGGTAGGGATCTTCACTAGTGAATCCAGTGAATTTTGCTGGTGATCCCAAATTCTTTGCAGAAGTCTGAAATTGAGCTTTGCCCACTGATCTGCCGGTATGGAAGAGGTCAGAGTTCCTAGCGCTGACATGACCCTCCTGATGGACAGAAGCTGACTGGATTGTAACAGTGTCACCACTTGTATCAGCTTTTTCTGTTTTTCTTTCGGGGCGAAAAATCTTTTGCTCCAAAGAGTTGATATGGAAACCCAGGAATAACACCTCCTGTGGAGGGAATCAGATTTGACTTTTGGAGGTTTAATATCCATCCGATGGATTCTAGGTGAGCACGCGCTCTGTCCAAGTTCCTCTGAAGTCCTTCTCAGGTTTGAGCAAAAAAACGCAGGTCGTCTAGATAAGGAATCACTGAAATTGCTTCTAGACGCAGAGGTGCCAGTGCTTCGGCCATTACATTTGTGAACACCCTTGGAGATGATGACAGGCCAAATGAGAGAGCTCTGAATTGCAAGTGTACCAACTTCTTCCCTTCTTTCAGTGTTAACCTCAGGTATCTCTGGGACCTGGCGGCAATAGGAATGTGGAGGCAAGCGTCCTGTAAATCTATTGATGCTATGAAGCACCCTTGACTCAGGAGATTCCTTACTGAGAAAATGAAATCCATCCGAAATCTTCAGCATTTTTAGATTTAGGAAAAGTCGTACTTTCCTGAGGGTTTCTGAACAAAGAATACGTGTGAATAGAAACCCTGGAAGAACTCCCCTGTTGGAACCAGAACAATGACTCTCTGGGATATCAGTTCCTGGTTTAAGGACTTCATGGTGAGAGCCTTGTCCGGATCCTTTGGGATGTTTGTCACCAGGAATTCTGCAAATTCTATCACGTATCCTTGGGAGAGCATGTTTACAATAAACTGACTTGAAGTGATGTCTCTCCACTGGGGAAGGAACTCCTGGAGTCTTCCCCCGACCGAGAGTGAAGAGTCATTGCGGCTTTCCGGAGGTCGCAGGAGGTTAGAAGAGCACTCCACTCCTACCTTTTGGGAAGACCATGTGTCTTGCCCTGTGTTTTTTTTTCCTGCTGTCTCTTTTGCGTGCAAAAAAAAAAAACGCTTACAGGTCTTCACCTGTTTCTTCTTGACCAGAAACGACTTATTTTTTATCAGCCGTATGATCGAGAATGGACTCTAGCTCCGAACCGAACAGCAAATCCCCAGCAAAGGGAATGCTACATAGCCTGTTCTTAGATGCAGCATCCCCTGGCCAAGTTTTCAGCCACAAAGCCCTCCTATCAGAGTTTGTTAAAGCTGCTGACCTGGCCGACATACAAATATATTCTGCTGAAGCATCCGCAATATATGATACTGCTGCAGATAAAGAAGTCCAGAATTCCTGTTTTGGGGAATCCGCCGTAACATGGGCCTTCATCTAGTTAATCCAGTGTTCTAAGTTCCTAGCAACACATGTTGATGCCATTGCTGGTTTCAGATTATTCATCACCAATTGCCATGCTCTTTTAAGAAGTAGGTCAATCCTTTTATCCATGGGCTCCTTTAGCATGCCCGTATCCTCAAAAGCGAGGTCAGTTGATTTTGAGACCTGTGAAAAGGCGGAATCCAGTTTTGGAACCTTGTTCCAGATAGAGTCCGAATTTTCCTCAAACGGAAATCTCCTATTGTGAGCCCCAGAAAAAATTGCTTTTTCTCAGGTTCGAACTACACTTTTTTAATTATCTCTGTGATTATTGAATGAACTGGAAAGACACGGCCCTTTTATTCTCCCAAACCTGCATACATGCAGTCGTGTAGGGAGAGCGCCTTCTTTTCCTCTTCTATCCCAAAAGTAGCATGGATTACTTTCAAAAGTCCTCCAACATCTTCTAGCGACATTTTGTATTTAGAAGCGGCATCTGCTTAATTTTCTTCCTCCTCAGAATCTGTTCCGTCTGGAGCAAGGGAAGCAGATTCTTGGGAAGTGTCCTGAGAAATCGGACCCCCTGTTAATATTTGAGAGCTGCCTTGGGGTTCTGAAGATGGCTGCGGAGCCCTGGGTTCCCTTGAGGGACCTGGTTCTTCTCTTAGGTTTGACCTAAATGCTTGAAAGGTTGCACGGAGCCTATTCTTAATAGTAGATACTAAATCGCCACAAAGGATGGCAACTCCTCCCTGACTAAATTTGCAATGCAATCTGCACAAAGCGACTTGCTCCAAGCCTCGCTTAACTTGTCTTTACAGACAGGGCACCTTCTCTTGACTGGTTGGACAGAACTTTTGGCCTGCACAAACAGAAGAAAAAGGTGTGGAACCACGCTAAAAAGGCTGCTGTACAGCACATATAAAAACACCCAGGTGCACCAGGTGCCCTGTGCCCAGCAAGCCAACACCACCACCTTTTGAAAAAAATCCCCTGTATCCAGGCAGAGCTGCTAACCCACTAGCCACTGCACCAAACAATCCCAGGGACATGGGGGGTGGGGGGAGGGGGAAAGGATGAGTAACCCCCACAGGAGAAAAAGGCCCAGAGTAAAAGAGGACATAGTCCCTTACCTTAGCCTTGCTGGTGCCTTGGCTTGCCCCCTTATCCGCTGCATCACTTTCCATAACTGCACTGCGGACACGTGGTAAAGACTGCCAGTTCCAGATTTGAAAACGCTGCCGCGCCGACCTGGAACTGGAACTTAAGGCACCAGGTGACATCTCCCTCTCAGCTTTGCGTCTGGAAAAGACATGCGCGCCGACCCAGGAGCGCTGCCTCTTCCCATGCAGGACTCAGCTGAGGCTCTCCTCGGCCACCAAAAAAATGGCAGCTGCCAAGCTCCACCACCACCGTTCCGGACATTGCGCGTGGCCGGCAGGAATACCGTCCCTCTGTGTAAAAAAGGAGGCTCTCCCCAAGCACGGAAGAGGGAGAGGGAGCCCACCGGACCATCCAGCAAGGAGGCAAGTGGGAGGATCACTCTCCTAGAAAAAAAAAACTGGCAGGTGAGAACCTATTCGTCTACCTGGAAAGCTCTCGTACACACCACCGGATCTATCCACTGGGATTTATCCGCAGATCAGTTCCAGCGGATAGATCCTGTGGTGTGTATGGCCCAGCGGATATTTATCCGCGGATATTTTTCGGGCCGATGGATTTCCAGCGGATAAAAATTTCTTAGCATGCTAAGAAATCTATCCGCTGGAATCCTGTCCAGCGGATTGATCCGGTGGTCTGTACAGACTCACCGGATCAATCCGTCCGATCCCCTCCCTCGCATGCGTTGTAATGATTTGACGCATGCGTGGAAGTCTTTACCTTCCAGCGTCGCGCACGTCGCCGCGTCATCATCAGATCAAAATCCGCCAGAGGACCGTTTCCAGCGGATAATCCTCTCGTGTGTACGGGGCCTGAGAGATCCTGGCTCCCACCAGAGGTGTTCCTCCAGCTGGAGGAAACACAAAAAAACTGATGGAAGCAACATGGAGGCCTCCTTTTAAAGCCTTAATTGGTGAGGCGTTTCCTGTGGGAGGATGAGCCATGATCTCTCGGGTGCTGTCCTGAAAGACGTTTTGGAAATGGGAATTCTTCAAAAAGACTGTTTGTAAACTCACTGCAAAGTATATTCCCATGGGCAATAAGTTTAGAAGACTAAAAATAAAACCTACGTGGCTCACGCTATAGCTATATAGCTTTTTTTTTTTTTTTTTTTTTTTTTTTTTTTAGGGACTCATTAATGACGGGAATAGTACCACTGGATTAGCGCAGGGCCAATGTGGTGCCTATATTTAAAAAGGGAACAAAGTCTTTACCAAGTAACTATAGGCCTGTTAGTTTAAAGGGGGTTGTAAAGGTTTGTCTTTTATTTTCTAAAAAGGGTTCCTTTAAGCGTGTGCATTGTTGGTTCACTTCCATTTTCCTTCCATTTCCCTTCTAAATGTTTTTTTTCTTTGTTTGAATTTCTCACTTCCTGTTTCTCCTCAGTAAGCTTTCCACCATCATCTGAGCGATGGAAAGTCATTTAGAACAGCTTACTGAACACCTTACTGAGGAGGAACAGGAAGTGAGAAATTCAGACAAAGAAAACAAAGAGAAAAAACATTTAGAAGGGAAATTGAAGGAAAAGGTAAGTGAACCAACAATGCACTAGCTTAAAAGAACCTATTTAGGAAATAAAAAACAAACCTTTACAACCCCTTTAACTTCTATAGTTGGGAAGATACTGGAGAGATTAATAAAAGACCACATAGATGAGTTCTTGCTGGAAAAAAAAAATTTTAAGCAACAGACAGCATGGATTCATGAAAGACAGAAGTTGTCAGACAAACCTGATTTCTTTTTATGAAGAGGTAAGTAAAACCTTGGACAGAGGGGTGGCGGTGGACATGGTACACTTGGATTTTGCAAAAGCGTTCGATACAGTTCCGCACACAAGGCTAATGTGTAAGGTAAAGTTTACAGGATTGGAAATATCAGTTTGTAAATGGATAGAAAACTGGCTAAAAGACAGAATTCAGAGTGTAGTGGTTAATGATTCTTACTCTGAATGGTCTAAGAAGGTTATCAGTGGTGTACCCCAAGGTTCAGTGTTGGGACCCTTAGGCCCAGATTCTCAAAGGGGATACGACGGCGTATCTCCAGATACGCCGTCGTATCTCTGAGTCTGAGCCGTCGTACCTATGCGCCTGATTCTTAGAATCAGTTACGCATAGATTTGTATTAGATCCGACCGGCGTCGGATCTTAACTGCATATTTACGCTGGCCGCTAGGGGTGTGTACGCTGATTTACGCCTAGAAATATGTAAATCAGCTAGATACGCGAATTCACAAACGTACGCCTGGCCGACGCAGTACAGATACGCCGTTTATGTTAGGCTTTTCCCGGCGTAAAGTTACCCCTGCTATATGAGGCATACATGCGGCGTACCAATGGTAAGTACGGACGTCGTTCCCGCGTTGAATTTTGAAAATTTGACGTCGTTTGCGTAAGTCGTTCGCGAATAGGGCTGGGCATCATTTACGTTCACGTCGAAAGCATTGGCTTCTTGCGGGTTAATTTGGAGCATGCGCACTGGGATACTCCACGTCACGGACGGCGCACGTTTGTAAAAAGCGTCATTTACGTGGGGGTCACATAAAATTTACATACCACACGCCCACATCTACCACATTTGAATTAGGCAGGCTTACGCCGGCCTATTTACGCTACGCCGCCGCAACTTTCGTTTGAGAATACGGCACTTGCCTGTAAAAGTTGCGGAGGCGTAACGTAAATTGGATACGTTACGCCCGCACGAAGATACGCCATTCTACGTGAATCCGGGCCCTACTTTTTAATATCTTTATAAATGATATTGGGTCTGGAATCAAAAATAAAAATTTCTGTCTTTGCAGTTGACACCAAGCTATGCAGTGGAATAACCTCCTTGCAGGATGTCTCCAATTTACAAGCTGACCTCAATGCTTTGTCTAATTGGGCGACTATGTGTCAGATAAGGTTTAATGTTGATAAATTTAAAGTTATGGGGGCGTGGCGTGGCCTGACCTTGCAGGATGATGGACCCTTGACTCTAGAGCTCCCGCTGCCACATGATAAAGCTACTCATTAGCGGAGGTACCATCACCACTAAAATTGTCCAAAACATGGGATTGGTATCCCGCAACGCGCCTGCATCCCGATCACACTCCCCCCAGGAACAGAATGGGAGCCTCAGCCAAAATATCCCTGAAATGTTCCTGACCCCCAGAGGGAACATGGCGGCTTCCCGCCATAGCCACTCGCAGACTACTGCTCCTTCACAGAATGGGACGATGTCCGCTCCACCCTTAGTCGTCTCCACAGGCTTGAGAGGCATAACGGTTTCCCCTCAACCCCAATTGAACATACATGACCTCCGCACCATTGCCGTGGACATAAAGGACACTCTCTCGGCCGCCATTTGCCTACTGACAGAGTGTATGAGGTGGAAAAAGTGACTGAACGCCATGACACAGTGCTCCGCCGGGCCACGCATCGCATCAACATCCACACCCTACAACTGAGGGACATGCAACGCCATATGGAGGACCTCGACAACAGGGGCAGATGCCACAACTAGAGGTCGACCGATATATCGGCCGGCCGATATATCGGGCCGATATTCAGTCATTTTGGAGAAATCGGCATCGGCCGATTATTATCCAAATGTGGCCGATATTTAGCAGATCTGCATCAGCAGAGTGTGGAGAAGGAAGGAGGAACATGGGGTTCCCCCTCCCTTCTCCACACTGTCTGCAGAGCAGTGCCGTGTGTGTGAAGGAGAATGGAGCTGTCAGACTGATGTCGGGGTGGGCGGGACCCGGGGTGGGCGGGACTCAGCTGTCCAACACCAGCCAATGGGATGAGATCATTGGCTGGATAGCTGCTGGGTCCCGCCCACTCCGGGTCCCGCCCACCTCCAACATCACGATGAATCTGAGCTCCTCTCTCTCTCTGCTCTCACAGTTTCACAGCACATAATGTAGCTGAATGTGTGAAACTCTCTCTTCATACAGTTTCACAACTGCTGCAGAGAGAAAGAGGAGCTCAGATTCGTTGCGATGTTGAAGGTGGTCGGGACCCGGGGTGGGCGGGACTCAGCAGTTATCCAGCCAATGATCTCATCCCATTGGCTGGTGGACAGCTGAGCCCCGCCCAACCCGGGTCCCGCCCACCTTCAACATCGCAATGAATCTGAGCTCCTCTTTCTCTCTGCAGCAGTTGTGAAACTGTATAGAGTTTCACACATTATCCGCTACATTATGTGCTGTGAAACCTGCCAGTGCCATCTGCTAATGCCAACCAGCCAGTGCCACCTGCCAATGCCATCCAGTGCCACCTGCCAATGCCATGCCAACTAGTGCCATCTGTTAATGCCATCCAGTGGCACCTGTCAATGCCATCCAGTGCCACCTGCCAGTGGCAACGCCATCCAGTGCCACCTGCCAATACCATCCAGTGCCACCTGCTAATGCCATCCAGTGCCACATGGCATTGCCAATGCCATCCAGTGCCACCTGCCAATGCCATCCAGTGCCACCTGCCAATGCCACCCAGTGCCATCCAGTGCCACCTGCTAGTGCCAACTAGTGCCACCTGCCAAGGCCATCCAGTGCCACCTGCCAATTAGTGCCACCTGCCAGTGCCAACCAGTGCCATCTGCCAGTGCCAACTATTGCCAATTAGTGCCACCTGCCAGTACCATCCAGTGCCACGTGCCAATTAGTGCCACCTGCCAGTGCCAATTAGTGCCACCTGCCAGTGCCAATTAGTGTCACCTGCCACTGCCACCTTAGTGCCACGTGCCACTGCCACCTTAGTGCCACCCAGTGCCACCTGCCAGTGCCATTCAGTGCCACCTGCCAATCAGTGCCATCTGCTTTTGACAATTGGTTCCATCCAGTGCAATCTGCCAGTGCCAATTAGCACCACCTGCCAAAAAATAAAAAATCGGCCTAAAATATCGGCTGCAAAAATCGGCATCATATATCGGCCATCGGCCGCCCCAAATTCTAAATATCGGCATCGGTATCGGCCAGAGAAAAACCCATATCGGTCGACCTCTAGCCACAACCTGCGGATCAGAGGCCTGCCCTAGACAATCAAGGAGGGACAGGTCTCCACTGTGGTCACAGGCCTGTTTAACAGTCTACTCGATAGGCCCCCTCAATCAGCAATTGACATGGAAAGAATTCACCGTGCGTTGCGGCCTAAAGGTAGGGACACAGACCCTCCCAATGACATTAACTGCTGCATAGTAGACTTTAAGCTGAAAGAGGAAATCTTGCGTCAGGCGAGAGGACAACCACAACTGACACACGAGGGGGTGAACATACAAATCTACCAGGACCTCTCCGGTATTACATTGCAACCTCACAGAGACTTGAAACCCCTGCTTGACTCCTTGCATGATAAAGGAATCCAATATAAATGGAAGTTTCCTTTCTGCCTGTCAGCATCCTCACAAGGCCACCCAGCTCTACTGAAGGTGCCGGAAGATCTACTGCACTTCTGTGAGATCTTGGGCATCCCCCTGGTGGATGTCCCTAACTGGTATGCAGACTTTCGCCGCCCCACAGTCAGAAAATCTGTGACTCCAGAAGAACCTATGGATGCGCAGCCAACCAGGTACCGTAGGAGAAGGTCTCCTTCAGGCCAGAGGCAACATACTGCATCCCGCAACCACCGTCAGGATCACAGCTCTTTCTACTCGCCCAGATCCAGGAGAAACCCGTCGGGGACCGCTGAGCCCTCTCCAGGTATCCCCTGCTATCTGCTCACTGTTAGCCACGTTTAGCTCCCTTGACTTAAGGCTCCCTTGACTTAAAAGTTTTTTATTTATTTAAATTTTTTTCACGTTTGCCAAGCCAAGACGCCTTTTCTAGACCACACATGCACTGCTAAATCACCCTGTTAGGTGATCCTCCTCAAAACAGCTCAGCTGCCTGTTATTGCTCTTCCATGCCAGCTGCTACTGGGCAGATTGCTGTACCTCAAAGGAAGTGCACGGCACTCGCGGAAGGCAGCCAAACTACAATCCCCATAATGCCATGCGTCCAGCAACGTAGGATTGGCCGGAATGATAGACAGCCACTGCGGCTTACTTCTGGCAGCACGCTGTCGAGACTCCGGTCTCAATGCAAAACGGACGACACGGACACTTCTGCTTGGGACAGCTCCTCATCACCTATTGGACACCTGCTCAGAGAGGCCCAAGCACTTGTTGACCTTCCTTGGACCGGTTCTCCATACCCGCAAGATACTGATGTTTCCAAGCCGAGATCCCTAATGGAACTGCGCCAGCCCCTGCTCTCAGGTACTGTAAACTGTTACTTGCACCGCTTCACTGCCAGGCTGGGCGTTTTACCTGTGATAGAGCTCGTACTTGTATGGCTCCTACAGCCCGGACAGAAGCAACCCCATCCTGCTTTTCAGCTCCTCACCGCCCCTTGCTTCCACAACATTACGGAACATGAACTCACATGCTTTCAGCTACTGCAAGGCGCACCCCAGACCTTTCTCCTGACGCCTGTAAGAACTCCGTCCCCGTCTTTCGTTGCTCTGACTGTAAGCTTGCAATAAGACTTTGAGGTCTCATAAGGTATATTTATCCCCTGCTCCCCGTTAGTTTTCATTCTACGTTCCTTTTGAATACATCGCTTACAGGTAATAGGGTAATATACGTTCTGTTATACTCATTATGTTTTTGTTCATGGAATTTATTGTCTCTAGGGCCCCCAGGCATCACTTGGACCATGGCCTTCCCATCGTGAGTCCCCCTTCAGGACTTCCAGTGGAAACTCCTTTTTAGTTCTATATTTTCTTCATTGGAGCGGCACAGGCCGCTCCTTGCTATCCCTCCACATAACTTTCTACCACACTACGGTTACATTCCTCCTTCCATTGTATATATGCTTACCTGAGGGGTTACCCTCCTCCATTTCTTCCTAAGGTCCAGTGGCCCTTCCTGTATTTCTAACACATCCCTCCGGCTAGGTACTGGTCAACCCCCACACAGTGGTGTTACAGGGTGCTGGCAAACCGATTCGGGTGCCCACACTGTTCATGCTCTGTACACTTCCGATACTGTGATATATTGAGGTGGATGGACTAAGCCTTCCACACCTCATCGGTACATTTTTAGAGATTACATCACTCTACTCATACTAGCAGTAACTACAAGAGACCAACAACACCACCAAAAACACCAACCCAAACACCACCCCCCCCCCCAACATGGCAGACAACACCGGCTGAAACTTCCACTCCAACTTAAACTCTACTCCATTAATATACAAGGACTTAAGACTCCTGAAAAAATATCAAATTTGCGCTACACTCTTCAGAAATCCAAGGTGCACGTCACACTCATACAAGAAACCCATTTCAGAACTGATAACATCCCCAAACTTCACAATCATCGCTTCCCGACAGTGTACCACGCTTCTACTAATGAAGTCAAATCAAAAGGAGTATCTATCCTGATATCTAAACACTGCCCCATTAAGATTACAGATGTCCTGAGTGATGCTCTGGGCCGTTTCTTGTTTACCAAAGGCACTCTGCACAATAGACCTATAATGGTAGCGAACCCCTATGCCCCCAACTCAAAGCAAGTCTTTTTTTCTGAAATACCCTACACCAACTTACACACTTTCAGTCAGGCACACTGATTGTGGGAGGGGACTACAACGTCGCCCTAAACCCCTCCCTAGATGCTTCCAACAGGGCATCTTCTCTAACATATAGAGCCCTTTGTGCGATAAAACCCCAACTCAGTGAACTATCCCTGCATGACACGTGGCGCACATTACACCCGAACGTTAAAGACTTTACTTTCTTCTCTCCGCCACACAACAAATATTCTAGGATTGACCATTTCTTCATCTCCCAGAATGACCTGACCTTCCTTACTAAGACCACTATCCATCCTATGCTGCTATCGGACCACAATCCGATCACCATGACTTTAACACTTCCGACGACATGCCATAGATCGAATATTTGGCGCCTGAATAACTCCCTCTTAACTGACAAGGACACTTAAACTCCGCGAACACCTACCCCACTACTTTGCGGAAAACACTTCAGATGACTCCTCCCCTACCAATATTTGGGCTGCCCATAAATGTGTAATCTGGGGCAAACTCATCTCCCTAGCGGCCGAATGGCATTGAGTCAGAAAGGCACACATCGAGAAACTGACGGCACGCATTTGCTCACTTGAACAAACACACAAACGATCACTGACCACATCCTCATTCAACAAACTATTGCAAGCTAGGGAGGAACTCCTGGAGGAAATCCACAACATGCTGAAATGCAAATTTGCCCTAACCCAAAAGCTGTTTTATCAGTTCGGAAATAAATCCGGAGAATTATTGGCCAGAGCCCTTCAAGTCAAAAAGGCTGCACATACTATTAATTTAGTTAAGGATCCCTCAGGCAACACTAAAGCCTCTGAATACATTGCTGACCAATTTGTACACTATTAAACGCAATTGTACAACCTACTCTTCCACTCCCGTCGGTCACGACAACGGAACGTGCGCGGACGCTAAACGATTTTCTATCGCAATACTGTCGGTCACCTCTCACCCTGACTGAGTCGACAGATTTGGATCTCCCGATCTCGATAGAGGAGACATTGAATGCCTTGAAACAATTAAAACCGGGTAAAAGCCCGGGCCCAGACGGCCTAGCGGTCAGTTACTACAAATCTTTTGCTGACACGCTCATTCCTCAGTTCGTCCGGCCATTCAATGATTTCTCTTCCTCCCCCAACAACGACATTCTAGAAGCCCACATTACGTTCATCCCTAAAGCAGGCAAAGACCCTACATTAGTGTCCAACTATCGCCGATATCGCTCCTTAATGTAGATCTCAAACTTTACGCCAAAGTCCTGGCAAACCGCATTCTTTCCTTGTCAAAGGGGTCTTCCAGATTCCGATAAGCTCCCCGCCCGCAGACCCCCACAACCACCAGGCAAGGGTTGTGGGGATGAGGCCCTTGTCCCCATCAACATGGGGACATGGTGCTTTGAGGGGTTACAGACCCCCAAAGCATCCTCCTAATGTTGAGGGCATGTTGCCTGGTACGGTTTAGGAGGGGGGGCGTTCTCTCGTCCCCCCTCTTTTCCTGCGGCCTGCCAGGTTGCGTGCTCGGATAAAGGGTCTGGTGTGGATTTTTGAGGGGAACTCCACGCCATTTTTTTTTTATTTGGGGTGGAGTTCCCCTTAATATCCATACCAGACCTGAAGGGCCTGGTAATTGAATTTGGGGGACCCCCACGCATTTTTAGATTTTTTTTTTTTTTATGAATGACTTTTCTCTGTATTGCCGGGAGCCGACAATTTATTATAGCCGCGAGTGGTTTTAAATGACTTTTTTTCCTTCAGAAATGACATTTTGTGCAGGGACAGTTCTAAGCATGGGAAACAAGCGCTACTTCACAGGCATACTATACACCCTCCTAGGTACAAAATTTAAAGGAATATTTCACTTTTATTGTTTCACTTTAAGCATTATTAAAACCACTGCTCCCGAAAAAATGGACGTTTTTAAAACTTATTTTTGCATTGATACATGTCCCCTGGGGCAGGACCTGGGTCCCCAAACACTTTTTAGGACAATAAAAAGGCTCATCCCTAGTTGGGAGTATGCGACATACAGAGTACGGGGTCGTGAGCATGCAACATACAGAGTACTGGGTCGGGAGCGTGCTATATACAAAGCAAAGGGTCGGGAGCATGCGACAAACAGAGCACGGGGTCGGGAGCGAGCGACATACAGAGCACGGGGTCGGGAGCGAGCGACATACAGAGCACAAGGGTCAGGAGTGCGTGACATACAGAGTACAAGGGTCAAGAGTGCAAGACATACGGAATGTGTAAGGGCTCATTCACACCTCTGTTGATTATGAAGAATGAAGCAATGTTCAGTAAATGCTCCTATAGCATTTATGATGTTTTCATTGTGTTTCTGAAGCTTTGAAAATAGTTCAAGAATGCTTGATAAAAGCCCATGAAAGTGTTGCTTTTCTAGTGGGAAGTGCTTAAAAAATGGATGTAGAGAAGATGATCTACTTTGAGGCGTGGTTAGTTGGGTTGTTATAGCAGACAGTTGTGTGAATTCACTACAAGATGAGTTCATATACTTCGATCTCTTTGACACTTTACTTGGTCCAGCTTAAAGCAGGATTCCACCCGCAATTTTTTTTTTTTTAAGTCAGCAGCTACAAACACTGTAGCTGCTGACTTTTAATAAGGACACACACCTGTCCTACTCGCCCGCGCTGATGGCCCCCCTGATCCCTGCAGGTCCCGCACTGCCATCCTTAGTGCCTGTTTCACTAAGGGAAACAGGCAGTGAAGCCTTACGGTTTCCTACTGCGCATGCGCAAGTCTCCGATTTGTGAATGGGCAGCTGCTCTCTGGGATTACACACAGTTCCCAGAAAGCAGCGCGCCCCAGTCACTAGAAGAGGATGCTGAAGAAGACCCACCGCAGGTAAAGAAGAGGCAGATTACGGACTTCCGCATAGCAACAGGTATTTCGGGTGAGTATTAAAGAAAAAAAAAACATATTTTTTTTAGGATTTTTAGTGAAAAAAAAAATTCAGGGTGGAACTCCACTTTAAGCTTTGTCACTGACAACAATGCCCAATATAACTTTTCCCCCTCAGTACATCTCTCCTTCTCAATAAAGCTCCTTTTATCAGTACAGCCCCCCCCCCGTACAGCTCTTTTTATCAGTACATTCCCCAGTATAGTTCTCTACCCTCAGTATAGCTCTCCCCTCTTAGTACAGCTCCAATCTCCCCCCACCCTGTACTTTTTCCCACCACAGTACATCTCTCCCTCTCAGTACAGCTCTCCCCTGTCCTCAGTGCAGCTCTTCCCCCCATTCCTCAGTGCAGCTCTCCCCCCATTCCTCAGTGCAGCTCTCCCCCATTCCTCAGTGCAGCTCTCCCCCCATTCCTCAGTGCAGCTCTCCCCCCATTCCTCAGTGCAGCTCTCCCCCCCTTCCTCAGTGCAGCTCTCCCCCCCTTCCTCAGTGCAGGTCTCCCCCCTTCCTCAGTGCAGCTCTCCCCCCCTTCCTCAGTGCAGCTCTCCCCCCCTTCCTCAGTGCAGCTCTTCCCCCATTTATCAGTGCAGCTCTCCCCCCATTCCTCAGTGTAGCTCTCCCCCCATTCCTCAGTGCAGCTCTTCCCCCATTCCTCAGTGCAGCTCTTCCCCCATTCCTCAGTGCAGCTCTCCCCTCATTCCTCAGTGCAACTCTCCCCTCATTCCTTAGTGCAGCTCTCCCCCCATTCCTCAGTGCAGCTCTTCCCCCATTCCTCAGTGCAGCTCTTCCCCCATTCCTCAGTGCAGCTCTTCCCCCATTCCTCAGTGCATCTCTCCCCCCATTCCTCAGTGCATCTCTCCCTCCATTCCTCAGTGCATCTCTCCCCCCATTCCTCAGTGCATCTCTCCCCCCATCTTCAGTGCAGCTCTTCCCCCATCTTCAGTGCAGCTCTCCCCCCATTCCTCAGTGCAGCTCTTCCCCCATTCCTCAGTGCAGCTCTCCCCCCATTCCTCAGTGCAGCTCTCCCCCCATTCCTCGGTGCAGCTCTCCCCCCATTCCTCGGTGCAGCTCTCCCCCCATTCCTCAGTGCAGCTCTTCCCTTATTCCTCAGTGCAGCTCTCCCCCCATTCCTCAGTGCAGCTCTTCCCCCATTCCTCAGTGCATCTCTCCCCCCATCTTCAGTGCAGCTCTTCCCCCATTCCTCAGTGCAGCTCTTCCCCCATTCCTCAGTGCATCTCTCCCCCTATTCCTCAGTGCAGCTCTCCCCCCATTCCTCAGTGCAGCTCTTCCCCCATTCCTCAGTGCATCTCTCCCCCTATTCCTCAGTGTAGCTCTCCCCCCATTCCTCAGTGCAGCTCTTCCCCTATTCCTCAGTGCAGCTCTCCCCTCATTCCAACTCTCCCCTCATTCCTTAGTGCAGCCCTCCCCCCATTCCTCAGTGCAGCTCTTCCCCCATTCCTCAGTGCAGCTCTTCCCCCATTCCTCAGTGCATCTCTCCCCCCATTCCTCAGTGCATCTCTCCCCCCATTCTTCAGTGCATCTCTCCCCCCATTCTTCAGTGCATCTCTCCCCCCATCTTCAGTGCAGCTCTTCCCCCATCTTCAGTGCAGCTCTCCCCCCATTCTTCAGTGCAGCTCTTCCCCCATTCCTCAGTGCAGCTCTTCCCTTATTCCTCAGTGCAGCTCTTCCCCCATTCCTCAGTGCAGCTCTTCCCCCATCTTCAGTGCAGCTCTTTCCCCATTCCTCAGTGCATCTCTCCCCCCATTCCTCAGTGCAGCTCTCCCCCATTCCTCAGTGCAGCTCTTCCCCCATTCCTCAGTGCAGCTCTCCCCCCCATCTTCAGTGCAGCTCTCCCCCCCTTCCTCAGTGCAGCTCTTCCCCCATCTTCAGTGTAGCTCTTTCCCCATTCCTCAGTGCATCTCTCCCCCCCTATTCCTCAGTGCAGCTCTTCCCCCATTCCTCAGTGCAGCTCTCCCCCCATTCCTCAGTGCAGCTCTTCCCCCATTCCCCAGTGCAGCTCTCCCCCTATTCCTCAGTGCATCGCTCCCTTCTCAGTAAAGCTCTTCCACCATCTAAAAAGTTGAGCTGAAGTGTATTAATCATTTTCTCTCACCCTCTCTTTCTCGCTGTGCTCTTCTATATCCTGGAGGTTATGATTCCGGCAGCTTTTCAGCACGCACTTGCAGCATATGCACCGTTTCTCTGTGCAGCAATATAAAGTCAGTTCCTGATTGTGGTCCTGGCACACAGTCCTAGCTCCCTTGGGTCCACTTTCTCCGAGAGCTGGTGCCACCAGAATCCTCATCTGCTCCAGTACTTTCCAATCATCCACCACTTTTTGCAGGCAAACATTTTTTTGGGGTTCTGGCCGCTGGGGAAAGTTTCCCCTACAATCAGGACAGCTGAAAGTACCAGGTGAGGAATTCGGGGAGTCCCAGTGCCCATGAATACATGCCTGGCAGAAGGTGTGCCCACAAGAAAGACTTAAAGGGTTAGTGAATATTTCAAGGCAGATGCTGCAGCTCAGGCTGCTCTTGATGGAATCCACCTCCTTCGGAGTTTGTGACATTATAAGAGGACTGGACACAGGGTACAGCCACGGGAAGAAGCTGTTATGGGGAAGACAAGGCAATGACAGAACTGGAAAGACGAATCAGCAGAAACGAAACTGAAACTCGTTCCAGCCTTCCTGGAGGAGGAGGTGCCTGGAGGAGGGCTGTCGGAAGTCACGTGGAGCAGGAGAGACACATTTAAAGGGAACTCATAGTGAGAGAAATACATAGGCTCCCTGTTCTGTCTTGTCACTAGGAATATTTGTATCTATTTATTTTAAATAAACTTTTTTTTCTTGCTGTCTGGGGCAATTTTTATTTTTTTACTTTTCACATGCATGTTAAAATCAGCATTGTTTGATTGCAAATTATTTAGAACCCCCACATTATGTATTTTCTGAAGGCCCCTGGAGAAGAAAATGGTGGCTGTTGCAATTTTTTTATGTCACGCACATATTTGCTCTGCTGATTTTCATGAAAAAATACACTAAGGGAATTGTAGTGCACACAAACACAACTTCTTTCATTTTGGATAGAGGGGAGAGGGATTAACACACTTGTCAGATTTATTGTTTTATATGCCCCTGTAAGGAGATTCACCCTCTCAATTTGTCCTGTTTAACATTATCACTGTAACTGAATGTAAAAGAAAATCCCACATTTTGGGTTGTCCGCAGAAAAGTATTAGAGGGGAACAGTGCCGGCCCAGGACATGGTGCTGCCTGGGACCAAGAATGAAATGCTGCCCCCCCCCAATTGGCACAGTGTCAACAATGGGCACAGTGGCGACAATTGATGGCACAGTGGCTACGTTTGATGGCATGGCACAGTGGCTACGTTTGATGGCACTGTGCCAGTGGCTGCGTTTGATGGCATGGCACAGTGGTGACAATTGATGGCACCATGTCTGCTTTTAATGGTATGGCACAGTGGTGACAACTGATGGCACAGTGGTGACAACTGATGGCACAGTGGTGACAATTGATGGCACAGTGGCTGCGTTTGATGGCATGGCACAGTGGCTGTGTTTGATGGCATAGTGGTTGCGTTTAATGGTATGGCACAGTGGTGACAATTTATGGCACAGTGGTGACAATTGATGGCACAGTGGCTGCGTTTGATGGCATGGCACAGTGGTGACAATTGATGGCACATTGGTTGCATTTAATGGTATGGCACAGTGGTGACAATTGATGGCACAGTGGCTGCGTTTAATGGTATAGCACAGTGGTGACAATTGATGGCACAGTGGTTGCATTTAATGGTATGGCACAGTGGTGACAATTGATGGCACAGTGGCTGCGTTTGATGGCATGGCACAGTGGTGACAATTGATGGCACAGTGGCTGCGTTTGATGGCATGACACAGTGGTGACAATTGATGGCACAGTGGTGACAATTGATGGCACAGTGGCTGCGTTTGATGGCATGGCACAGTGGCTGTGTTTGATGGCACAGTGGCTGCGTTTGATGGCATGGCACAGTGGTGACAATTGATGGGCCCCGTGGCTGCATATGATGAGCACAGTGAGGCTGCAATAGTTTTTTTTTCTGTTTGCGCCTCCCCCCAAAACATTTTGAGCACCAGTCGCGGGCCACTGGACAAACTAATGAATACTAGTTTGTAGACAGACAGGCAGTGCACAGCTGCCCAGGCCCCTGCCCAGCACATGCCACATTGCCACAGCTACTGAACTGTAAGTTTAGTTACCCTTTCTTTAGGAGTCAGTCATGATGCACAGTACCATCCATGTCACGCACGCACATGTGCACACACACCAACACTATACAGAGAGATACCACATAATATATCTAGATAGATAGAGAACAATGCTAGTACTATCTGTCTCCTATTGTGCCCACACTGCCCAGTGAAATTGACATGCTCTCTCTGGTGGTCCTGGACAGCGTGGCTCTCTCTCTCTCTGGTTGTGGTGCGAGTACAGTGTGATGCTCTCTCTCTGGTGGTGCAGTACAGCGTGACTCTCTCTCTCTGGTGGTGCGGTACAGCGCGGCTCTCTCTCTGGTGGTGCGGTACAGCATGGTTCTCTCTCTGGTGGTGCGGTACAGCTTGTCTCTCTCTCTCTCTCTGGTGGTGCGGGTACAGTGTGGCGCTCTGGTGGTGCGAGTACAGCGTGGCTCTCATGGCTCTCTCTGGTGGTGCGGGTACAGCATGTCTCTCATGGCTCTCTGGTGGTGCGGGTACAGTGTGGCTCTCATGGCTCTTTCTGGTGGTGCGGGTACAGCATGGGTCTCATGGCTCTCTGGTGGTGCGGGTACAGCGTGGCTCTCTGGTGGTGCGGGTACAGCGTGGCTCTCATGGCTCTTTCTGGTGGTGCGGGTACAGCATGGCTCTCTGCTGGTACAGCATGGCGCTCTGGTGGTGCGGGTACAGCATGGCGCTCTGGTGGTGTGGGTACAGTGTAGCTCTCACGGCTCTCTGGTGGTGCGGGTACAGCGTGGCTCTATCTGGTGGTGCTGGGGCTATTAGTTTCCCCAGCACAGTCCTCTTTCTATTTCCATGTCTCCTGTAGTACATGCTTTTTTCTGAGTTTTCTCTTTTTCCCCCCAGGCCCCAGCAGAGTGCATGCTGACGACTGTAGCCTATCCCCGGGACTACATTTCCCAGGATGCCCCACTAGTTTTTCTGCTCCACTGTGGGAGGGGAGAAGAACAAGCAGGAAGCTTTCTTCTCTCCTTTCCCGTGCTGCAGACATGCCGACATGAGAAAGGGGGAGGAAGGGACATCCTGAC
This sequence comes from Rana temporaria, assembly GCF_905171775.1. Taxonomy (NCBI): domain Eukaryota; kingdom Metazoa; phylum Chordata; class Amphibia; order Anura; family Ranidae; genus Rana; species Rana temporaria. The sequence continues at coordinate 102,237,077 of NC_053500.1, forward strand.
AGCAGCCCGCAGCTCCCCCCCCCTCACCGCACTGGGCAAACGGACACCTATGGCTGGCAGAGGAGTAGTCCATGGGGGGCGAGAGCGGAACGGTCAGCGCGGCTCTGAGGCTGAGCTGTGTGTGAGAGCCACGCTGACAGTTCTTTTAGATGCCGCCCGCTGCCCGCAGACATTGAGTCACTGACTACCGCTCTACGAGCGGGCGGGCGACTGTCCCGGCGGGTCGGCGGTGACCCGCTCTGTTCCCCTGTCGTCGCTGGCGCCGTAAGGCAAGTGCCCTAGTTGCCTTGCGCTAGCGCCGGCCCTGCCTATAGTTTCACTTTAACCATGAATTATGGCCCTAAAACTATTGCTCTCACTTTTACATTTATGGCTATACCTCACAGGTGTGGTGTAATCACTGTTTACACACACATACAGGACCACATGTGTTTGCATTTGCCTGTATGTATGTGTGGGGGGGGGGGGGCGGTGCATCTAAAAAAAATGTTCATGACTTTTATTTGTTTTATTAAAAATGTTTTTTACACCTTTACATTTTTTTCTTTTCATTTAACGTCATTGCTATCCCACTGGGGGTAACAGTCCCCCTATGTGATAGATGTGGGCAGTGACAAGACCTCTTTATGGGTACTTGTAAGAAAACCTTTGGCTTCTGTCCGGTGCGCACTCTTGTGCATGCGCACGCACAAGGAGGCCTGCAGATGCCTAGGCACGCCAATGCACGTGCTCAGCGGACTGCATGTACGCAGAGGAATGCTCCCCCAGTGCCAATCGGCACCAGGCGGCCTATTTAAGGAAGTGCACTGACCCCAGCCTGTTGCTGACTGGTCTTCAGTTGTTCCCTTGCTACCCAGTATCCTACTTATCCTGTCTGATACATGTTGCTGAACCTGGCTTGCCTTAACCTTGTCTCTGGACTCGGCTATCCTTGAGACCCTGCTTCTGCCTGCTGCCTTGTACCCTGCTGCCCACTTGCTACTGAACTCGGCTATCCTTAAGACCCTGCTTCTGCCTGCTGCCTTGTACCCTGCTGCCCGCTTACTACTGAACCCGGCTATCCTTGAGACCCTGCTTCTGCCTGCTGCCTTGTACCCTGCTGCCTGCCTGTCACCAAACCCGGCTATCTTAGCGACCCTGCTCCAGCTTCCTGCTTGGCTTCCTACCACCACCTGAGTGTCTGCGGCTACGGTCTTGCGCCTTGCTGCAACTTCTTGCTGTAGGCCTGCCAAGGACTCTAAATCATCTGTCGTTCCAGTGCCACTGTTCAAAAGCGGACATCTGGCGATATTCGCTGCGGTCCGCCATTTTACATTGAGAAGAACTTTGACCCATGACACATCCATCAGGTGGTACAGGACAGCCAATTGAGACATTTCAGCACATGGACATACCCCCTACCTTATAAATAGACCTGATCTGGTGGCCATTTTACATTCTGCTGTTTGTCAGTGTAGGGAGAGGTTGCTGTGCTGTGTGGAGCAGGGACAGGCTGTAGTACTAGTGACACAAATCATTAGCCAACAGGTCCACAAAAGTCCTTTCAAGGACTGGCATAGGTGTACTATTGTTTTGGTGTGAAGTATATAGGGGTGTAATACACTTATGTAGCGCTACCCCCTCAGGAGCCGCTGATTTGTTGTTGGGATCGGCATATTAAGTTACCTTGATGTGGCCCAGGGGTGTAGTTGTAGAAACAAAGTAGTGAGCGAAGGTCCAGACAGTGAATAGAGGTTTTCCAATGCTTTATTTCCAGGCCAACACGACCAACATCAACTTCAATGGGAAGAAAAAGGTTGATGAAGAGAGGGAGAAAACTTTGCAGTATCAGGCCTGGATATGAACCGAGCAATCCTGCTCGCAGTAGTATCAAATTATTGTTCGTCGCCACTCTAGCCAGAGTGGGTGAAGTGCCCCCGGACAGACCCCATCACAAGCCTGGCAGCCAAGGTGTCACTTTAGATGACTGGGAGGAACAGATCTCTCTCACAGGCCTGGCTCTAGGGCCTCTGCCACAGGCCTATTATTTTAAGCGAGCTAGATGGATGATTGGAGCGAATCCTCCCAGTGGATTTCAACAAAGGTCACCGGATGACAGCAAAACGTACCTGTCAGCATTCCGGTCACCAGATCCCCGATTGGTTCATTCAAGCCCTGTTGGACAACCTGCCTCAGGGTTCTCCTCAAGCCGACCCCCCAATCAAACCACCCAGCACCCAGCCTGGGATCCTTTCAATAGAACCGGGGATCCAGTAAGTCACTGGAGTCCCCCTTTACCTCCGAATGAGGTTCTGTGTAGCTTGCAATTTTGGCCAGGTGGGCCACGCTGGCAGGGTCCATGGATGCGCGCACCCTGAAGGTGGATGCCGCACCTGGAACCGGGACCCCTGCAAAGACTTTTTAGCACGACACCTGTCACAGATATACTCTCCCCCAGCATGCCCCGCGAGGGAAAACTCCTCTAATTGGCTGCTGGGGAAAACTTGCTCTGCCAGAACCCCCTCTGATGCCAACTGCTGGCCTGGGATGGCTCCGCATCCCTGGAGTACAGGCTGACCCAGTGGACGTTTCTGGAATGACAGAAAGTCCCAATTTAGTAAATTGTGAATGGGAGCAAACTAACTCTCCCATTCCCCACTAACTTTAGCGTAGTGCCCATACTGAAAGTAAGGGGGCGCTACACTTACAATATACTTTTTGTCAGTGTAGGGAGAGGTTGCTGTGTGCGGAGCAGGGACAGACTGTAGTGACACAAATCGTTACCTAACAGGTCCACAAAAGTCCTTTCAATGACTGGTATAGGTGTACTATTGTTTTGGTGTGAAGTAGATAGGGGTGTAATACACTTGCAATATACTTTTTGTCAGTGTAGGGCAGGTGTGTCCAAACTTTTTTCAAAGAGGGCCAGATTTGATTAAGTGAACATGCGTGAGGGCCGACTATTTTGCCTGACATTCTTTGAACCATTAAAATTCGGTCTAAGTGTGTTTGTCTGAGCACTAATACACTGCCCAACAAGAATTATCTTGCCTTTGTGGCTGTGTGTGATGAAGAGATGAGCTTGGGTGTGTTATTCGGATATACTGTATATATTTCTTTTGTGGCCCCAACGAATCCCAGAGCGCTGCTCAGGACTAAGGATGAGCTTGGGCGTGTTATTTGGATATACCGTATTTATCGGTGTATAACACACACAGGCTTAACATTGCCATGAATGCAGCCTCACCATTGCCCTAAATTCAGCCTCACCATTGCCATGAATGCAGCCTCACCATTGCCATGAATGCAGCCTCACCATTGCAACCAATGCAGCCTTGCCATTGCAACCAATGCAGCCTTGCCATTGCAACCAATGCAGCCTTACCATAGCAACCAATGCAGCCTCACATGTGCCATGAATGCAGCCTCACCATTGCAATCAATGCAGCCTCACATGTGCCATAAATGCAGCCTCACATGCCATGAATGCAGCCTTACTATTGCCATCAGTGCAGCCTGATCGATGCCCATCTGCAACCTCGGAGGGCAGAGGGAGGGGGGCGGGATGAGTGCCGACAGATTACAAACAGGAATCTCTTGTTTACGCTGTGGCCTCTTTAATACAAAGTCCCGCCTCCTATGATAGACAGATTAGTCGTCCAATGCCATCCCAGGAGACAGGACTTCCAATACAGATGCTGCTGAGTAAACAGGAGATTCTCTTCATGTAATCTGACGGCGCTCGTCCTGCCCCCTCCCAGGCAGCGCCGATAAATACGGAATATATCTTTTGTGGTCCTGGGGGCCACAAACAACATATATATCCAAATCCCCAGGGGGGCCATATTAAATCAACAGGGGGCCCACATTTGGCCCGCGGGCCGGACTTTGGACTTGCCTGGTGTAATGATATGATATGAGATCATTCTTTCAGCCGACCCATCGACAGCTGTCCTCCGGATCCAGCATCAGGGAACGCCAAGACCGACAGGTGTCCGACTACGGGTTAACAGCTGATGTGGAAGCACTGAGAAGTGATGAACCCCTGGACTACTGGGTGAGCAGGCTTGATCTCTGGCCAGAGCTTGCACAATTTGCAATGGAACTGTTGGCTTGCCCCTCGTCCAGTGTCCTGTCCGAAAGGACGTTCAGCGCAGCAGGGGGGGTCGTAACCGATAAGCGCACTCGCCTAGCTCACAACAGTGTTGACTACCTCACATTTCTAAAAATGAACGAGGCATGGATCTCAGAGGAATTCAACACATGTAACCAGTAGACCATGTTTGATTCAAATTCCTCATGACAGGCCACAAATATTCGCCACCGCCCATAACAATTCATGGTCCCTGTCTTAGGTAAATACAGCGGCAAAAAAAGGCCTTTTATGTTCGTTGAATGACGAATTCTTGGGGCCTGCACTTATTTATCCTCTGAATGCCTAATGTATCCAGGATTGCAGGAGCACGCACCCCTGTCCAGGAGGGCCACGAGGTGGTGGGACGACAGACCAAGGATCGACGACCCCGGTACAATGGCTAATTTTTGGGGCCTGTACTGGCCGGCACTTACTTCTGTATCCGGTGAATGCCTAATGTACCACCAGCCACAGAATACAAAGTTGTTTGCTGTCAGGTGAACACCTGTGGCCGTGGTCTAATTTTTGGGGCCTGTAATGGGCATTGTGCGGCACTTACTTCTGTATCCGGTGAATGCCTAATGTACCACCAGCCAAAGAATACAAAGTTGTTTGCTGTCAGGTGAACGCCTGTGGCCGTGGTCTAATTTTTGGGGACTGTAATGGCCGACACTTACTTCTGTATCCGGTGAATGCCTAATGTACCACCAGCCACAGAATACAAAGTTGTTTGCTGTCAGGTGAACACCTGTGGCCGTGGTCTAATTTTTGGGGCCTGTAATGGGCATTGTGCGGCACTTACTTCTGTATCCGGTGAATGCCTAATGTACCACCAGCCAAAGAATACAAAGTTGTTTGCTGTCAGGTGAACGCCTGCGGCCGTGGGCTAATTTTTGGGACCTGTACTGGCCGGAACTTATTTATGTATCCGGTGAATAGCTTAATGTATCTCCAGCCACAGAATACAAAGTTGTTTGCTGTCAGGTGAACGCCTGTGGCCATGGGCTAATTTTTGGGGCTTGTAATGGCCGACACTTACTTCTGTATCTGGTGAATGAGTAATGAACCACCAGCCACAGAGTACAAAGTTGTTTGCTGTCAGGTGAACACCTGTGGTCGTGGGCTAATTTTTGGGGCCTGTAATGGCCGACACTTACTTCTGTATCCGGTGAATGCCTAATGTACCACAAGCCACAGAATACAAAGGGCTAGATTCAGATAGCCCGCCGTAACTTTGTGCGGGCGTAGCGTATCTCAGATACGCTACGCCGCCGTAACTTAGTGAGGCAGGTTCTGTATTCACAAAGTACCTGCGCCCTAAGTTACGGCAGCGTAGCGTAAATCTGCCGGCGTAAGCGCGCCTTATTCAAATTTTGAAGAGGTGGGCGTGTTTTATGTAAATAAAACATGACCCCACGTAAATGACGTCTCTAACGAACGGCGCATGCTCCTAATCACGTCGCAAATAGTCAATGCTTTCGACGTGAACGTAATTTACGCTGAGTCCTATTCACGAACGACTTACGTAAACGACGTAAAATTCGACGCTGTCCCGACGTCCATACTTAACATTGGCTATGCCTCATATAGCAGGCATAACTTTACGCCGGAAAAAGCCTTACATAAAACGACGTAAAAAAATCCGCCGGGCGCACGTACATTTCTGAATCGGGGTATCTAGCTCATTTGCATATTCTACGCGGAAATCAGCGGAAGCGCCATGTAGCGGCCAGCGTAAATATGCACCCTAAGATACAACGGCGTAGGAGACTTACGCCGGTCGTATCTTAGCAACATTTAATCGTATCTCAGTTTGAGCATACGCTTAAAGTTGCGCATTTGGACTTACGACGGCGTATCTACACACACATATATATATATATATATATATATATACACACACACAACATTTTAAATCAGGGCTCGACAAAATCTGGGCGCCAGGTCGCAATTGCGTCAAGAAATTGTGACCTGGCGCCCACCGGTAATTGAGGCCATGGCTTTGCGGCCTACAAAGCTGGGGCCTCAATTACCGGCCGCCAGGTCACAATTTCTTGTCGCAATTGCGACCTGGCGCCCGGATTTTGTTGAGCCCTGATTTTGTCAAGTCCTGCGTCACTGTGCGCCCCCACCTCCCCCGCCGCGCGATCGCCGGTAATTGAGGCCGCGGCCTTGTGAAGTCCCAAGCTTCCTTCTGTGATCTAGCGCCATCTGGTGGTGGCCGTTGGCATTACAAGTAAAACAGCAGTTCTAATGTGTAATTTTCTTCCCTCTAATTAGAACCCCCAAACATTATATATATTTTTTATTTTAACACCCTAGAGAATACAATGGCGATCGTTGCAATACTTTCTGTCACGCCGTATTTGCGCAGGGGTCTTACAAGCGCACTTTTTTTGGGAAAAAAATACACTTTTTTTTTAATTGAAACAGTAAAGTTATCCCAATTTTTTTTATATTGTGAAAGATAATGTTACGCCGAGTAAATTGATACCCAACTTGTGGACAAACTTTTATCCTTTAAAATCTCCATAGGTGACGTTTAAAAAATTCTACAGATTTCATGTTTTGAGTTACAGAGGAGGTCTAGGGCTAGAATTATTGCTCTCGCTCTAACGATCGCGGCGATACCTCACATCTGTGGTTTGAATACCGTTTACATATGCAGGCGCTACTCACGTACGTGTACGCCTCTGCGCGCAAGCTCGTCGGGACGGGGTGAGTTTTCTGGCTCCTAACTTTTTTAGCTGGCTCCTAGATTCCAAGCAAATTTGTCAAACCCTGTATTTAATATTTTTAGCAGAGACCCTAGAGAATAAAATGGTGGTTGTTGCAATATTTTATGTCACACTGTATTTGCACAGCAGTCTTTCAAAAGCAATATTTTTGGAAAAATACACTTTAATGAATAATAAAAAAAAAAAAAAAACTGTAAAGTTAGCCCAATTGTTTTGTATAATGTGAAAGATGATGTTACGCCATGAGAATCGTGATCTTTATTGTAAGCAAAAAAAATTGTGATTCTCATTTTAGCCAGAATTGTGCAGCTCTTTATGCCAGTGGGTGGATCAAGCCTGCCTATTTCATTAGACAAAGCCACAGGTTTTCATTATGTATCATTACAACTAGGGTTGTCCCGATACCGATACCGATACCAGTATCGGTATCGGGACCGATACCGAGTATTTGCGGGAGTACTCGTACTCCCGCAAATACCCCCGATACTGAAATAATTGAATAGAATACTTGTTCCCTCCCGCGTATAGACCCTCCCCCTTGCGCGGGATTGGACGGATGATCTGTCCAATCCCGCGCAAGGGGGAGTGTCTATACGCGGCGGGGATACAGCTATTCAAACAAAAGCTGTAATGTTCCCCGCACGCTGATTAACGGCGGCACGTGCGGCATCATCAAGGTATGTAGGACATGGCTGCATTATGTGGGGGACATGGCTGCATTATGTGGGGGACATGGCTGGAATATGTGGGGGACATGGCTGGAATATGTGGGGGACATGGCTGGAATATGTGGGGGACATGGCTGGAATATGTGGGGGACATGGCTGGAATATGTGGGGGACATGGCTGGAATATGGAGGGGGCATGGCTGGAATATGGGGGGACATGGCTGCATTTTGGGACACATTTAAAAAAGTATCGGTATTCGGTATCGGCGAGTACATATAAACAAGTATCGATACTTGTACTCAGTCCTAAAATATGTGGGGGACATGGCTGGAATATGTGGGGGACATGGCTGCATATGTGGGGGGACATGGCTGCATTTGGGGACACATTTAAAAAAAGCATCGGTATTCGGTATCGGCGAGTACATAAAAAAAAGTATTGGTACTTGTACTCGGTCCTAAAAAAGTGGTATCGGGACAACCCTAATTACAACCCTCTAGTCACCAGTGTCTTAACAACCAATGACATCATCGGTTGCTTAGGTGGACCTCAGGCACCTGCACAGTATCCTTGTTTGCCCCTCCCCATCAGCACTGGGGTCACAATAGTTGAGTGAGGAAGAGAAACACTGAAATACTAAATCAGTACCAGTGTGCAAAGGCGTGTTCATTTTGGAAGAATACATAACCGCTAATGTTGAGTGTCATTCGCATGTGGATGTTGCTACATTATGTTAAACTATATGCTTTTGTTTTTTGAATTTTATAATGGGGTGCGTCAAGATTGTGTGGAATTTTATAGGATGCCTTGACTTTAAAAGGTTGAAAAACACTGCTGTGGCCTATTCAGGTATTTGCCAGCAAGTAGTTAAGGCTGAAACTCAGTCTGAAATTCGGTTTTTGAATAATCTTGAAACATGAGATCCATGGGGCTTGTAGCATCCATCTTCTGGTTCATATGATCAATCTCTACTGAATTCCAAACCTGTCTTGTAAAATCATTTGTATAGTTTTTTTCAGGAACTGGTTACATGAGCAGATCTATGGTTTGTCCTGCCCATGCATATCATTAACTCTTGATGGACAGCACATACAAAATGTTACAATATTGTTCATGGTGAGTAAATGACAATACTGGGTGGCTAGCTCCGCTGTTAAAGTGGAGGTCCATCCTAAAAAAAAAAAAAAAATGCACCAAAATGCTGCTACAAAAAATAAAAAGGAGAATTTTTTTTTTTTTACTTACCAGAAATTGCGGTTGCTATGCGGATCTTCCTAATCTGCGGCTGGTCTTCATCCTCACGTTGTCTTCTGGGTAATGGAGCGCACTGCCTTCTGGGAACTGTGTGTATCCCAGATAGCAGCCGCCCATTAATACAGCGCAGCCATCTCACCAAAGACACCCCTCCCAAAAAAACTAGCCCCCCCCCCAGCCTCTACACAGCGCACCCCCTCCTGCACGCACCCCTCCATGGTGATGGCCCATCCGCACTCACCCCTCCATGGCTTCTCCTTCCGGCTTACCCGATGCACCTCCTGTCCCGATTGGCCAAAAGACAACAGCGAATATTAATTCGCTATTGTCACAAGTGGGTGGGTTTGGGGTGCAAATTTCTGCCTCCCGAGCTTAACATTTTTCAAGCTGATTAGAGCCTCAAGCTCTAACCATGTGGCTTGAAAAAAACACAACGCTCCAGCACCCCTAATGGACCGGCCGCTCCTGGTAAGACCCCTTTCACATGAAGCAGACTCTGTCAAGCAGATCTACCTGCTCAGCGGGGGATCTGTCTGCTGACAGGTCCACGTCCTCTCCACTGATGCAGAGCGGACACAGTCCACTGTTCTCTATGGGGCGGTCATATGGAAATAGACCTCCTGTCCATTTCCATTGGATACCATTCGATCTGCTAGATGTATAGGGTATGGAATCCCAATCAGTCTGTTTTTAGCGGACTGGACTGAATTGAATGCAGGTGGGTGTAAACAGACATGTCCATTTACATCAGCCTCGCTATAGAGAGCAATGGGTGGTCCCGATTGGGCCCGCCTGAAAAAACGGACATGCAGACCCGATCAGTCGGCTTGTGTGAATGGGGTGTAAAGCCTTGTTTATACAGGGCATACACAGCGTACCTTTACAGGGATGCACAGGTGTTCCGTGCAACCCTGTGCAGGCAGTCCCATTGTCATTTGGGATGTAGCAACTGCACGAACAGAGGGTTGCTTCCAATTCTACGTCCATGTAGGTCTGCATGCATGTCTCAAGCTCACACTGTCTGCATTCGGGGTCATGTACCCACACGGATGTCAGATTGGGAATAGCTCTGCCTGTGCAGCAGTTGCATCCCAATTGACATAAATGGGACTGTCTGAACGGGGACACACGGAATACCTGTGCATCCACTTTAGTATGCCACATGTGAACAATGCTTTAGTAGTAATTTAGCAGGATTTTTGTAAGTTATGTTGCGTTTATGTGCCCCATTAATGATTTCAGTGTATTTTTTGTGAAAATAGCAATATGATGAACATTTGCGTAATTATTGCAGGGCTCAAAAAATCTGCAGCACTTTCTTTTTATTCTACAGGTCATGTGCTTTTAGATAATCTAGTCTAGTTTAAGGGGTATTTTCAAATTCTGAAAGCTGTAAGTGAAAAATAAATAACCTCCAGATTTTTAGAGTAAATTGTTTTTATTTACAGTTTTGCGTACCTTCAGTTTTACCTATTTCACAAAAAGATGCAATTTAAAAATTTACAAATATTTGTTATTATGATCTACTGATGAAGGCCAATGAGGGGCTGACATGCGTTTAGAGGGGAGGAGTCAAATCTGATGTCAGGCGAAGCACCGCGAGTCTAGATCTGCAGTGAATGAGCTGGTGATTTGATACATGCCGTTTTAATTGTAATTTCTTGAAAGTAACTTTTTAGGGGGGGCTTTTTTAATAAATTTAAAAGCAGAGAACACTATGGTACTTGTGTTTTTTGTTTCATGTCCTTAACCCTTGGAAATATAAGTGGAATTGATTATTGAAAAAACGAGTGGAGGAAGGTGTTTGGAGACAATTCAAACGTTGATTACCCACACAGAGGTGCCGTCTGGGGACTGTAGGAATTACGACCATTGGTAAAGTGGATTGATCGTAGTGGACACAAGGAGTGATCTGTCTATGAGTTCTATACTCATCCTTGACGTGAGCAGGCATTTTAGCAGGTGGTGGTGTGCACTGAATATTGGATCCATTTTAAACAGCGGTGACAGCTTTGGAAACCTACATATGAACCGTTTTTTATTTTTCATAAATTGTTTTATGGAATGTAGAATTATTTGATTATACAAGATTTACACACTGCACCATTTTCACAAAATGTATCAACCCAATACAGTTTTAACGGGGGTCTTTTACAAATTCTGAAAGCTGCAAGTGAAAAAGGAAAACCTCTAGATTTTTTAAGAAATGTGCGCGTACGTCTGATTTTCCCTTTTTCTAAAAAAGGCGCAATTTAACAACTTACAAATATTTTTTAATTATTAACTCAATACAGCCCAAGCTTTTATATTTAGTAATACAAAAAGGAAGAGATTGCGCTAAATTAATGATCAAATAAATAATAAGTGGGTGAAAAGTTCAAATTAGGTAGTCAGTCCCGCCACACAGGCAAATTCATATGAACAATCTCCAGAGTGAAACACTGAATCCACAAAAGAAAAGTGCTTGAAAGGAAAGGTCCTCCACCAAGGTTATAAAAGCCTCTTACCGGATGGAATTGATCTCCAAATTATAAGAGATCAAATATGGCATGATAAGAGACAAGGATGGATAGTATCCCATAGGAAGCCACAGCGCTGAAATCCTGATAAACTGTGTCCTTACGTTGGATAAGTGCTCCCGATGAACCATCCAGGGGTATGCAAAAACAGAAGGGACTCACATAGCGTAAAACCTTCTTTAATTGGTAAAATCAAGCGAAAATTGCACTTACATACAGTTGTGTTCAAAATTATTCAACCCCCCAATGCTGTAAAGGGTTTAAGGGAATTTAGTGTACATTTGTAATTGTATTCAGAATTAAATCCTACAAGGACTTCTTAAAGAACCATATGCAACTAAAATGACATCAATTGGTTTTGTAATACAGTAGTAAATGTTTATTTTGTGAATTCTTCATTTACACAATTATTCAACCCCTTAAAGACTACCACTCTGAAGAACAGAGGTTCATTGAAGTGTTTTCAATCAGGTATTGAAAACACCTGTGGATGTCAGGGAGCAGCAATAAAGCCTAATAAGCACCAATCAGGCAGCTTTAAAATGACTGTGATACTCAGCTCCTTCTAGACATTTACTGGTGTGGTTACAAACATGGTGAAGTCAAGAGAATGGTCCGGGAAGACAAGAGAAGAGGTGATTACCCTTCACAGGAAGGGCAATGGCTATAAGAAGATTGCAAAGATGTTAAACATACCAAGAGACACCATAGGAAACATCATTCGCAAATTCAAGGCAAAGGGCACTGTTGAAACGCTACCTGGTCGTGGCAGAAAGAAGATGCTGACTTCGACTGCTGTGCGCTACCTGAAGCGTAGAGTGGAGAAAAGTCCCCTTGTGACTGCTGAGGAACTGAGAAAAGATTTGTCAGATGTGGGTACTGAAGTTTCTGCTCAGACAATACGGCGCACACTGCGTAATGAAGGCCTCCATGCCAGAACTCCCAGGCGCACCCCCTTGCTGTCTCCAAAGAATAAGAAGAGTCGACTGCAGTATGCAAAAATCATGTGGACAAACCACAGAAGTTTTGGGATTGTGTTCTGTGGACTGATGAAACAAAATTAGAACTGTTTGGGCCCATGGATCAACGCTATGTTTGGAGGAGGAAGAACAAGGCCTATGATGAAAAGAACACCTTGCCTACTGTGAAGCATGGCGGGGGGTCAATCATGCTTTGGGGCTGTTTTGCTTCTGCAGGTACAGGGAAGCTTCAGCGTGTGCAAGGTACCATGAATTCTCTTCAGTAACAGGAGATAGTGGATAACAATGTGATGCAGTCCGTCACAAACCTGAGGCTTGGGAGACGTTGGACCTTTCAACAGGACAATGATCCCAAGCATACCTCCAAGTCCACTAGAGCATGGTTGCAGATTAAAGGCTGGAACATTTTGGAGTGGCCATCGCAGTCACCAGACTTAAATACGATTGATAACCTCTGGTGGGACTTAAAGAAAGCAGTTGCAGTGCGCAAGCCTAAGAATGTGACTGAACTGGAGGCTTTTGCCCATGATAAATGGGCGAAGATACCCGTAGATCGCTGCAAGACACTTGTGTCAAGCTATGCTTCACGTTTAAAAGCTGTTATAACTGTAAAAGGATGTTGTACTAAGTACTAAGATTGAATGTCAACTGGGGGTTGAATAAAACTGATAATTATGTGAGCACAGAAAAGACATTTGTGGTTATTTCATTATAAATGTTATGTTATATTTGTCTGACCTACACGTGCCTCTTTGATTTAATTGTAAGCAGGATGACTGAATGATCAAAATCAATGTCAAACTGGGGAAAACAATCAATTTCAGTGGGGGTTGAATAATTTTGAATACAACTGTATAGTCAGCAAACATGGAGCATAAAAAACAAGCCGGCCAGCTTGACACACAGCCCGTATCCGGGTAGAAGATGCGCGGTGACGTCAGAACGCCGCCTCCCTACGTTTCGTCACGACAGGACTTGGTCACGGGATACAGGCGGCGCTCTGAATCACCGCGTAAATACAGCAAGCGTCGGATGTAGCCTCGATGTGGTGAAACATCCGATCGGACATCGGACATCTTAACTACTGGAAAACTCAATCCCTGTTAAAGGAGAGACCATAGCCAAGTAAGGGCAACCATACGGGCGGACCCGATTGGAAAGAAAAAATAGTGCTGACTCTGAGTATGTACTAATAGAGTCTGCAATGATGTCAAGTAATGGTAACAGAGCAACAGGGGTCAAACACCCTGCCACAGTCTGAGACCATAAAAAAACTCCGCCAGCATTCTAAACAACATAACGTCGATCGCAGACGGTTAAGTACAAATTCAGAAAAAACGGAACGACAACATTTTTTAAAAATATATATATATGACAATAAAAAAACAATCATAATAGGAGAAAAAATTTAATTAATTGAATATGCCAATTTATACTCACAAGCATATAGCAAGTTAAAAATGCACATGACCCATAAGGACCGCACCATGGTGGCCAGGCATCAAGTCCAAGTAAAAAATAAAAATAAAAAGGAATTAAAAAATTACTAGTGACCCGTAAGGACTGCACCATACTAGTCAGGCATCAAATGTCATATTATAACTCACAAGCATATAGCAAGTAAAAAATGCACATGACCCATAAGGGACCACACCATAATGGCCAGGCATCAGATACAGGTGAGTTGGAAGAAAAAGGGGTTTAAAATTGCGAATGACCCGTAAGGACTGCACCATACTAATCGGGCATCAGTTCCAATTTGATCTCATGATAAATGCTAAATATTGTTGAAAATATATATCCGCCCAAAGTAGTGACTTAACTCGTTAAACACCACATCGAGCTCACATTCATCGATGCCCCCAATATTCAACATTAAAAAACATTAAATTCAATAATCGTACGGGGAACCATATGACATCCACATGGAAAGAAGAGCCATCTAATCATTACAACTAGAAGGGACAAATGTGAGGAATAAACATAAATGTACAAGCAATAAAAATATGCAAAAAAATATGAAAATATATGTGAAGTATATATCATAAAAATTAAGCGTTGGCTATAAAGCAATTGACATCCACTTCTATATTTAGGCCGAAGGGAGTATAAGACTTTAACCTGTAGACCCAAGACATCTCCAATCATAATAGGAGAAAAAATGGTGATTCTCACAAGATGGCTCCCTCTCCAATGAGGGCTGTACTTGTCTATCCCCAAAAAGATAGTATTTTTGGGGTTCCTATTATGTGCCGTTAGGTAGTGCTTGGACACAGAGTGTTTAGTGTAACCTAAAACGTATGTTATTAATATGCTCGTTTAAACAAACCTGTAGGGGACGCTTAGTCCTACCCACGTACTGAAGCCCGCACGGGCATTGGAGCATATATATTACTCCGATTGTGGAGCACGTAATAAACGGTTTTATGGCATAACTTTTGGACGTACAGGTGGAATTAAAGATAGTGGTCCTTCTGGAATTACAGCCATTGAGAGAGCAAACCTGACACTTGCCACATTTATAATAGCCTGTGAGGCCAGAAAAAAACGTTGAATCCATGCTAGGTGGGTTCAAAATATTCGAAGCCAATTTGTCCTTTAATGAGGGTGCCCCTCTGAACACCACCTGTGGCCTATCTGGTAATAGGCCTCCTAGGACTTTGTCATTCTTAAGAATGTGCCAATGTTTTACAACTAGATGTTTGACATTCGCATGTTGGCAAGAATAGTTGGTAATAAAAGGGTTGTGAAACTTGTTGTCTTTATCTCTATCAGTTCTGACGGTCAACAGATCACCTCTATTAACATCATGGACTGCAGCTAAAGTGTCAGACAAAAACGCACTCGAGTAACCTTTTTCCAAAAAACGTTGGGTAAGAACCCCTGCTTGCTCCAAAACAGTGGTATCCTCAGTACAATTGCAGTTTAATCTAAGGTACTGGCTTTTAGGCACAGACTTGAGCCATGATGTATGGTGGCAACTGTTTTTAGGGATGAATGCATTCCTGTCAGTGGCCTTAAAAAATGTTGAAGTAACAAAAGCACCATTAATAACAGAAATGGTCAGGTCCAGAAAGTTGACTTTCACCTGGCTCACCTCTCGACTCAAATGGATACCTCGGTTGTTCATATTCAGGGCATCCAAAAATTGTGTCAAGTCGACCTCGGTGGCATCCCATGGCCAAGTGGGAGGAGGATGTCGTCTGTGTCCAAACTAAGCCCCAGATACTTCTGTGGGCCAGGTACATAGACGACATCCTCCTCTTATGGGATGGCACCGAGGCCGACTTGACACAATTTTTGGATGCCCTGAATATGAACAACCGAGGTGGCCATTATGGTGTGGTCCCTTATGGGTCATGTGCATTTTTTACTTGCTATATGCTTGTGAGTTATAATATGACATTTGATGCCTGACTAGTATGGTGCAGTCCTTACGGGTCACTAGTAATTTTTTAATTCCTTTTTATTTTTTACTTGGACTTGATGCCTGGCCACCATGGTGCGGTCCTTATGGGTCATGTGCATTTTTAACTTGCTATATGCTTGCGAGTATAAATTGGCATATTCAATTAATTACATTTTTTCTCCTATTATGATTGTTTTTTATTGTCATATATATATATTTTTTTAAATTTTTGTCGTTCCGTTTTTTCTGAATTTGTACTTAACCGTCTGCGATCGACGTTATGTTGTTCAGAATGCTGGTGGAGTTTTTTATGGTCTCAGACTGTGGCAGGGTGTTTGACCCCTGTTGCTCTGTTACCATTACTTGACATCATTGCAGACTCTATTAGTACATACTCAGAGTCAGCACTGTTTTTTCTTTCCAATCAGGTCCGCCCGTATGGTTGCCCTTACTTGGCTATGGTCTCTCCTTTAACAGGGATTGAGTTTTCCAGTAGTTAAGATGTCTGATCGGATGTTTCACCACATCGAGGCTACATCTGACGCTTGCTGTATTTACGCGGTGATTCAGAGCGCCGCCTGTATCCCGTGACCAAGTCCTGTCGTGACGAAACGTAGGGAGGCGGCGTTCTGACGTCACCGCGCATCTTCTACCTGGATACGGGCTGTGTGTCAAGCTGGCCGGCTTGTTTTTTATGCTCCATGTTTGCCGACTATATGTAAGTGCAATTTTCGCTTGATTTTACCAATTAAAGAAGGTTTTACGCTATGTGAGTCTCTTCTGCTTTTGCATACCCCTGGATGGTTCATCGGGAGCACTTATCCAACGTAAGGACACAGTTTATCAGGATTTCAGCGCTGTGGCTTCCTATGGGATACTATCCATCCTTGTCTCTTATCACGCCATATTTGATCTCTTATAATTTGGAGATCAATTCCATCCGGTAAGAGGCTTTTATAACCTTGGTGGAGGACCTTTCCTTTCAAGCACTTTTCTTTTGTGGATTCAGTGTTTCACTCTGGAGATTGTTCATATGAATTTGCCTGTGTGGTGGGACTGACTACCTAATTTGAACTTTTCACCCACTTATTATTTATTTGATCATTAATTTAGCGCAATCTCTTCCTTTTTGCATTATTGTCTGTGTGGTATAACACCTTTTGATCGCTGCTTTTCCACCAAAATAAGCGCAATATTTTTTCTTTACATATTTAGTAATACATTGTCAGGAATTTTGTAAAATTTGCTGTGTTTATATCTGCTAAAAATGTATTTGCGAATATATTGTTTGATAAACATTTTCGTAAAATGTCGTGGGGGCTTTAAAATCAGTAGCACCTTATTTTTAGTTCACCGGTTATATGCTCTCAGAAAATATATGGTTTGGGTGGGGGGGTCTTTAACAAACTCTGAAAGCTGTAAGGGAACAAATGAAAACTTTAAACATTTTTAAGAAATGTGGTTATTTTGCGTATGTTCGGTTTTCAAATTTTGCAAAAAGGTGTAATGTAAAAATTACAAATATTTGTTCTTTATTAACTCAATACAGATTAAACTTTTTATATTTAGTAGGTATTTTCTAAAATGTGCTGTGTTTTTATCTGCCAATAATGATTTTAGTGTATTTTTAACCAAAATATTGTTTGGATAAACATTTGCACAAATATTTTGCCCTAAAAATCAGTAGCACCTCATTTGTAATCTACTGGTCATGTGCTTTCAGCTTTAATGCTGAAAGCTGTAAGGGAATAATAAAAATGTTATGGAAAACTTGCAAAAATGGCCTGGCCACCTGAGAGTAAAAATAGAGCACACTTCATTGGACAGCGGCGAGCGGCTGGTGGGGGAACCGCCGAAGTTAAAAACATATTGATAGATAAAGTTAAATAAAAAAAACTTTAACAAACCCTCACCCACCTTCTAAACTTATTGTCGTCTTTTTGTCTTGCTTGACGACTGCCAATTTCCCTCCCCATATTCTTAATACTTATCCCCATCTTAATTCTATTGAATTACTATTATTATCATCACTATTTTCTATTTTTATTTACATTTTTATCTTTATTACATTTATTTTCCTTTTAATATGTTCTCTTTCTCACCCTCTCCTCACCTCCATTTATGGTTTACCTTCTCTAGTTAATAATTAAAGCGGTTGTAAACCGCATAAACTTTTTTTTTTTTTTTTTTTTTTTTTAAACCTGCAAGGCAAAAGGCATAATCGGCTAGTATGCACCGCATACTAGCCGATTATGAAATACTTACCTCGGAACGAGGTGACCACCACTTACCTGGTCCACGCCGAGCAGAATGTCATCTTGCTCCGGCGTGTCTTCCGGGTATCGCCGCTCCAGCGATGTGATTGGCTGGAGCGGCGATGACGTCACTCCCGCGCGTGCGCGCGGGAGATTTAAAATCGGCAGGATCCGGCGGATGCCGGTCCTATCGCCGTGGATTTCCCCCCTGCGCATGCGCCGCCCGCATTGCGAGGGGAATATCTCCTAAACCGTGCAGGTTTAGGAGATATTCTCCTTACCTACAGGTAAGCCTTGTTATAGGCTTACCTGTAGGTAAAAGTCAAAATAGTGGGTTTACAACCACTTTAATTGTTTGATCTGTATATCGATATTCGTTTGTCAAATTGATGCTTTCAAAGGCCAGTCATCTCTGGACATATCCGTTTCTCGTCCCCTCTGTTGTGGTCGCTAGGGCTGAGGGGGTGGGCTCAGTGATGTCACTGACCTGCCCCACTGTGCCAGTCTTATTTTTTTTTTTTTGTAAAACTTATTTTATTGAGTTCAGTCACATCTTACAGTTTAGCAATACTCGTTAGTAACAGTGACGTACATTTTTCCATTCCAACAAAACAACAAACAAAACACAAAGAAATATCCGAACGTAGCCAAAACAAGTAAAGCATAAGAAGGTTATTCTTGAGAGTAGGGTGTATGGCTCGCCTACCCTCCTCAGTTATCTAAGCACATCACGTTTCGGGCTCTGGTATTGCCACGAGTGGAGAACCACCCTAGGCGGTTCCAGGAGCGACCCTAGCCAGGGTCTACGCCGGAGGAGGGGTGCCATTCAAGGCCTCCAACAACCGCCCCCAACGCATCCTCCAGGCCCAGGCCCCCCCCGGTCCCCGCATTTCACAATGAGAATCACAGCGCTGGCGCTATCTCTCAGGGCGCACAAACGTGGGTTGTGAGCCCTGCCGTGCGTAGCCATCTCAGCATTTCGGGGGCATTAACCGTGTCAACAGCAACAACTGTAAAAGTGCTTAACCATATAGAAAATAATAATAATGATAATAAAAATAATAATAAAAATAAAGGAGAGAAAGAAAGAGAAAGATCGGAATCTCACCAAAGATGCATGAGGGATCCACCCCGTCCGCACCGGGCCACCAGTCGCCAGGCTATCGCGTTGAAAGAAAAGAACGGTTATGTTAAGCAATGTCCGCGGTCTACGCTCCGTATCATGGGCGGCTTACATCCCTGTTGTGACCCAGAGTTGAGTCCGCTAACTTTAGCAGGGATTCATCCAAACTAGAGGGGATATAATTGGGGTCTGAAAAATGATCTGTCCATAGAATCCATCGGGCAGTGTGCGCATCTCTAGTGCCTTTACAGGTTGCGATCCATTCTTCCGCCTCCCTGACCTCATTTATCCTGCGTATCCACTCCTCCCTGTTTGGTATCTGCGTTTTCTTCCAGTAAATTGGAATTAGCCGCCTAGCGGCATTGAGCAGGTGAGGAAGTGCGCTCTTTTTGTAACGACTAATAGGCATGGGAGGGATGTGAAAAGAGAAAAAAAGGGAAAAAAAAGGGGTGTTGCCTGCGCGTATGTAAAGTAGGTATAAGGAAGGAAAAAAGTGAATAGCAGACTGCTGCCCCCCCTAAAACATGTTGTCCGAGGAAAACATAAAAAATATAAATACAAAAGATGGGGGTGGTGGCGCTGTCTGTTATAGTCCCCGTGTGACCAGGGTGTGAACCTGTGGACAATCCTACGCTAGATAGCGAGGGTCAAAATAAACAAAGTAAATGACCAAACGAATTGCCTAGTAGTGTAGTAGTACTTTCTGTCCACTAGATGGCGGTATTAAAAATACCTAAATAAATGTGATGCCAAAAGAATTAAAATAAAAATTATATATATATAAGTGCAAGTGCACTCAAAGTGTGACCAGTTGGCTAGTGGCAAGCCGTAAGCAGTGGTGTATTAAGTGTATACATAAACCATTCAGTGAGGTAAAGATATGTTATACATAGTAAAAATACTTCTATCATCCACACTGGATGCAAACGTGTAATAAATCAATCAAATGTGCATAATCTGACATAAATTCAAATAAGGTAGGAAAACTAGTCCTTCCAACTTGCAGCTGTGAATTAATAAAAAGATATATATATATATAAAAATAAAATTAAAAATAGACGGTAGCAGGTATAAAGTTCATTCGGTGGGTGTCATCATGGTGACTTGCTGGGTGAACAGACAAATACTTTAGAGTGCAGTCGCTGTGGCTCCGGTGCTCCCCCTTATGTGTCCCCACTCACCAGAGTTGAACACCCCTGCAGGGGTAACAAGCGTGGGTAAGACTTTCCACCAGGCGCTCCTCAGCTTAGATCTCCAGGCACTCGATTATCCCAACGTTTTCTTTAAATTCCACAGCGGGGCAAACAGTAGAGTAGGCTGCTCTCCTTACACACTTTATCTGTAGTCTGACCAGTCTTTTGGTTTGGTAGTAAGTGTCCTTACAGTTGCACAAACTTGAATCCAAAATCAGGGATAAGCAGCCATGCTCCAATATACCTCCTCACACATAGACACACACTCTCTCGATGGGAGGGATGTGCAAGAGAAAGTGGGCCGGAGAGAAGGGGATGTCTATCCCCAAAACTTCTTTAACCTGATCTCTAACGTCTTCCCAGAAAGGCGCAATTATAGGGCATTCCCACCACAAATGTAAAAGGGTTCCTCGACCTCCACATCCCCGCCAGCACCGGTCAGAGATGGCAGGATACATCCGTGCCAAATCCACGGGGACCCTGTACCAGCGCGACATCAACTTGTAATTTGTCTCTTGCGTTTTAGAGTCAGTCGCGCTGGAATGAGTCATCTGATATAAATGAGTCAGTTGAGGACCCGTGAGCTCTTGCCCCAGGTCTCTCTCCCATGCCCGTATACAGACGGGTTTGGACACAGAGGCCGAGGACCCCAGCAGTTGGTACAACTCTGAGACCATTTGTGAGATTGGTTCATCCGCTATGAACAGGCCCTCAAAGGGCGTAAGCAACGTAATATCTCTTATTGAGCTACCAGTCTTTTCAAAAAAGTGGTGCAGCTGCCTATATCTCCAAAAATTCATTTGCGGTTTACCGGGCCTGCCCCTTAAGGATTCGTAGGGTAACAGTTTGCCATTTCTTAACAGTTTCCCACAGCTAGCATTCTTGTCGTCAACCCATTTTCCAAAGAAGTCTGTGTCCTCCCCGGGGGGGAACCAAAGGTACCCACCCAGCGGCGCCAGCGGGGACACAGGGGGGGCCAGACCAAATATGCGGTTAATTTTGTCCCACATCCTGAGCGATAGATGCGTCAGGGGGGACGTGTCCCTTGACAGCCCCCTGTGTTCCCCCGAGAGCCATGGGGCATACGCCAGATTCCTTCCAGCCATGTATTTTTCCATTGTAACCCATATTTTGGATCGGTCGTGAAAGCGCCAATTTAGGAGCCTCTGGAGGGCTATGGCCCGATAGTATCTCAATAAGTCAGGGACGCCCAAACCACCGGAGCAATTTGGGCGTTTCAGGACCCCTAATGCTATGCGTGGCTTCTGGGAGTTCCATATGAACTTAGTGAACATGTGGGACATGTGAGCGAAGAAGGTCTTGGGTAGGGATATAGGGAGCATCTGCATGTAAAACAAGATCCTAGGAAGGACGTTCATTTTTATAACGTTTACTCTCCCCAGCCAGGTGAAGGCGGTTTTCGTCCAGTGTTGCAAGTCTTGTTTGACAGCAGATATTAACTTAGGGTAGTTCATCGCGTACAGCGTGTCAAGACTGTCTGTTAGTTGTATGCCTAAATAACGGAGGGAGGTTGTAGCCCACGTAAAGGGGAATTCTGATTTCAGTCGGTCCGCCAGGTTTGGGGATAAGCATATGGGCAGGATTTCAGACTTCGAGTAGTTAATTTTAAAGTTCGAAAGTGTCCCGAAATGTTGAAGCTCCTTCAGCAAGACTGGCAGCGAGATAAAGGGGTTTGTTAGGTGGAATAGTACATCATCTGCATAGGCAGAAAGCTTATGTTCCACAGTGCCCACTGTCAGGCCTGTGATGTCCGCGTTCGCCCTCACTCCACGCAACAAGGGTTCTAAAGCCAATGCGAAGAGAAGGGGCGAAAGCGGACACCCCTGTCTTGTGCCATTCCTGATCAGGAACGTGGAGGAGAGAGTGCCATTTATCTTGACCTGTGCACTAGGATCTGTGTATAGGGCCTGTATCCAAGTTAACATCTTGGAGCCTAAACCTAATGTGTCAAGTACTGCGCGTAGGTAGGACCAGTCGATGCGATCAAACGCTTTCTCTGCATCCGTAGAAAGTATTAGGTATGAAAAGGGGTCTTCCTGCGTCTTGGCCCAGTGAATGAGCTGGATCGCTCAAATGGAGTTATCCCTGGCCTCCCTACCAGTTATGAAGCCTGTTTGGTCAAGGTGGATTACTAAGGGTATGAGGTGTTTTAGTCGGTTTGCCAGGATTTTTGTGCCAGTCTTATTTAAATACATCAAAGATGGCTGATGGTATGCCTGATGAAGGAGCATGCAACCTCCTGTACCAGTGGACGTCCAGCTGACAAATCTCTCCTGCGCCCTCCACAGTCAGCCCGGGACACCGGAACCCACCGGCGCCGCCTAGCCAGACAGGATCGCACTACACGGAGCTGCCCTGGACTCCTGTGAAAATGGACAGCGTTGCTAAATTTCATGATGTGCCTGCATACAACCACTTTCTAGTGAGTTTTTAAAAATTTGCGCTTAAAGTCTGTTACTTTTAATACTACACTCAGATTGGCGCTGTTCTGTTTCCACTACCAGAGTAACTTCTGCTCTACAGCTAGCTGCCTTTCTAGTGTGGATTTCCAGATTATTATCATCCCTGAGGTCTTTACTCAGGAAACATGGACTTTTTAACTGGACTCATTTTTATCTTTATTAACTATTCATTTTCCAATCCTTGCCTTGGTTTGAATGATTTTTAATACATCTCTGATGCTTAAACCAGGATTATACCATCTCCTTACCTACTTTTTCTTTTGTACACACAATCCTTATTTATATGGTCCAAGGATTGACTCACCCTTAGCAATACCACTGCCCAGTTGGGAGTGCCTTGGCACGACAAATAATATTGTTGTCTTGATGTAAAAAGTTAACTTCAGCAGTTCCTGCCCCCATCTAGTCCTATGATACCAGCCACTCGCTGCTGTGCTCTACACCTGTGTAAGGTAGGAGAGTTCTACCTACACAGTGTGCGTTTTTGTGTCTATGGGGAAAAGGAAACTTGCTATGGAGGGGGGGGGGGGGGGGGGGCAGAGGACACTATGGAAGTGATGTTAAGGGGGAACAGAGGACACTGCAATGGGGGGACTCCACCCCTGGGGGCAGGGACCCCTTCTTACCTGGGGACAGGAACCCCACCTCCAGACCATGGTGGCTGGCGTCAGCCACCCTTGGGTGCCAGGATGGGGTAGTTAGCAGTAAAATCTGAATCCCCAGCCACATGCTCCCTGGCTTTCTATTAGTGAAGCACCTTAAAGTGATGTAAACCTGTACTGTTATTTTTACCATGTTAAGATTATTATTTATATTCATTTAATAGCAGGTGAATGCATCCCTCCATGCATGTACATACATTGAATCAAGCCATTAAGTGGAAAAAGGTTGCTGACCCCCGGCTTTAGACGATCATTAAAATAACAGAATCATGGAAGATGCAGAACAGTCATCATTTTATGTTATTGTACATGGCATTACAAAAAAAAAAGGTAATTCTCTGAGAACCATTTGTGTATCAATAAATCCCATAGGTGGGTTCATCCGAGTTCCGGTATCTATCCAAGTATCTGAGAGGCTGAGCATGAGGGAATTTTTTCTGTGGCGGATGATATTTTGGTGGGAACTGGTGTTCGAAGATAGGTTCCTTCATATCTAATGGAAAAAAAATAAAGTTTACATAATTAAAAGTTCATTGTGATGGCTCGTTTACACATGCTTCAAAATGTGACATTGGACATCCTGTTTTTAAAGCACTCTGAATGGCAACCAAAGCACCTGTTGCCAAATAAAATGGTAAGCTTACAGTCCTGTTTGCTTCAAAAAGTGTACTCCATGTCACTTTCTTGGTGCTTCTCACCATCTCCAAAGCCTCAATAGAAGTCTATGACAAAGCTTGTGAACAGCACCTGCAGCATTTGAGGGGCTTTTATTCTGCATGGGGTTGGAGAAGAAGGAAGAGGAAGGAAGAAAGATGTGAACTGCCTGCGGGAAAGATGCGATGCTGGAATCGCGCTGGTTCCCACAACACTATAGTGTTAATCCAGGCTCAAGGGATGTAGAACCTGCAGTTTTCCTAAGAGCTCTACAGCTGCAGCAGCTGGTTGATCATTCTGAAAAAGAACAAAAAATACAGCGCACAGGGGTTGAGTGAATGTCACTTTATAGTCTAAAAATTTATAAAAAACACATATGCATGAATAAATTATTCATGCATATGTGTTTTTTATAAATTTTTAGACTATAAAGTGACATTCACTCAACCCCTGTGCGCTGTATTTTTTGTTCTTTTGCTTTTTGCCCATGTCTCCTTAGTGGTTGACAGCTGCACGGGTGTTTTTTTGTGAAACTTTTTAATCACACAGAACACTGTGGATTACCGTTTCTATGGTGTAGCGCTACCAGTGGGAGTTTTTTTTGTATAACTTTGATCATTCTGAAACCTATCCCATTAGACTCACTCAGAACAGGGCCGCAGAGAAACAAACAGCAATTTCTTCAGAATAACAAAGGGTGGGAATCTACAAAAAAGTTTGTTAAAATCCTTGCAATGTACAATAGATTACCCAGAGGGGAACGTCTTTTTCTCAACAAAAGTGATGCTTGAACGTCAAAACCCATGATCAGAATCACTTTAACCATTAAGGTACAAATTAGGAGTAGAGCAAAGGATACAGTCATAAGGGATGCTACTACACAAGGATGTGACCACACAATAGAGAAATAGTAGGACCTCTGGCTAGCATGTCATGTGATGCCTTATATGCTCTACTTACTTAATAACTGATGAAACACTTGGGTAACACTTTCATCCCATTTGCACTGGAAGAAAGCCAGGCCTCCAGGAGTTATCTTCTGCTCATATTTCCTATAGAAATCCAAGGTCTTAAATGTCCTCTGCTTCAGACTGTGACTGGGAAAAGAGTTCGGTATTAGATTGGAGGCAAGGTGAATGTATAATTATTTTTTCCCCTCTACAGATTAAAATAATTACATGCCAACGCCTGCCATTTTTTTTTAGTATTGGGTTGCAGTGTAAATAGTTAAAGTACAACTTAAAGCCCCCTGTATACCAAATCCAGCTCGGGAGGATTCAGGCTCTTGTCCAAACATACCTAAGCTCATTCCTTGAATGTAGTGCGCTGATCCCCACCGTTTCTCCTCCCCAAGTCCATCCAAGGGGCTTATGGAAGACATCATGTGGTATGGATCAAAAAAGTAGGGCAAGCGGGATTCAGCACACCAGACACTGCTTCTTTGCCCTCCTGACCACCCTCTTAGTGTGCCCTCTTGACCCTCAATTCATTTTCCCCTCTTCTGACCCCTGTCCTACTTGTTCCCTTGTACGCTGCTCTTCATACTACTGACCTCTTATACAGGTGACCAATGATTCCTGAGACATGAAAAAATTGTGAATGAAAGTATATGTCGCGTTTCTCCCTGCAGCTAACTTTTAAGGTAAGCCCAGCTTTTTCAATGACATTTGTTTTAGTATATTTTTTTAAGTTTTCTTCATGCCATCTTTGCTTTCATTTAGGGGCTTGCTAGTTGGGAAAAAAAAAGTGGATGCTGTGCTGCACCCCAGTGATCTTTGATCTCTTCTATGTTGTCCAGGTAGATATCCACATCTCTGCCTACCCCTGGTCTAGATGATGCAGGATGCACACTACACATACAGCTGGGTATGCTCTGCTTATGAATCAACAAAATAAATCATTTTGTGGTCACACAGCACCCTACTTGTAAAGGTACAGTCATTTTTCCTGTTCAATCCACTGTTGCCTGATGCCATGGCTGAAAAACAGAGCCAAGCGGCCAATGGTGGCAGTAATGAACCCAATGTAAGATCACACTAAGAAGCAGCATCAAAGGACTCCTCCTCTGTAGGGTACATAATAAAGTCGGTATAGAGAAAAACAGGACAGCCATGCAATGTCCACACATGAAAAAAAAAAAACTGCACCCATAGCAGTTTGCCCTCATGTCCCCTCTCTCGCACACAAATTACATGAGAGGCAACGCTCAAATTTTGGAGCCGTGCAGCATTGTTGCCACACCTTACAGTAAATTGCACTATGTGTACTTCACTGACGGGTGCAACAGGTATTTGTGGGGTTTCGTGCAGATACATTTATAATTAAAGTGGGTGTAAACCATTACATATACCCAGTGAAGTGACTGGCCTCAGGTAATACAGAGATAAAAAACAAATCCTCCTACATAAGTTGTACCTGTTTGTCTGCATTCTTCTCTGCATCTGTTCGAAAATGCTGAATTTTAGCTTGTCTGAGCTGCCATAAAAAAGGGGATGCAGAGAGCTGAAGTTAGACTCTGCAGAGCTCAGCGAGGAGAGATTTGAGAGCCGATTGGTGGGAAGAGACCCCCCCCCCCACACAGCTCGAAGAAACAGAGTTGAGGCTGTCAATCTGCTGCAGGCCCCTCCCCTGTCCCCATATTTCTCGTCAGGAAAACTCATTATTGATTTGGGGGTGATAGTAGAGGAATGGGGCAGCAGACAAACAACATCTAGAGCACTCAATTGATATATATATACACACTTTATGATTTATATACTTTGTTCATATTTCATGTCTGAGGTTTACAACCACTTTAAGTGCTGCAGTACATATTTTTAAATGGGGGCTATAGTTCAACTTTAAAAGCGGTTGTATAGTCCCAAACATTTTATTCTTTTTGTCACCTATAAGGCAAAAGCCATAATGAACTAGTAAGCAGCACATACTAGCTCATTGTGAAATACTTACCTTAGAACGAGGCATCGATAACTCACCTGGTCCACGCCGAGGGAGATGACAAGCGCCTTGAGGCAATTTAGTTTGAATTTGTAGCGCTATATAAGTTACTCACTCACATCTTGCCTCAGCGAGTTTTCCGGGTATCGCGGCTCCAGCGTTGTGATTGGCTGGAGCCGCGATGTCGTCACTCCCACGCTTGCGTGAGAGAGACTTCTTTCCGGCAAGGTCTGGCGTCTGCCGGGCCTTCAGCCGAGAATCCCCTGTGCGCAAGCACGGCTGCAGTCAGCGGCTCATTGCGAGGGGAATATCTCTTAAACCGTAAAGGATTTTTTTTTTTTACCTACAGGTAAGTCTTATTATAGGCTTACCGGTAGGTAAAAGTACCAAAATTTACTATACAACCCACTTTAACATTTCTGCCAGGTTTGTATTTCTGACTGAACATGCTTTTTGTCCATGTGGCACCTGTACAAGACAAAGTGGGTAGTTTTTACAGGGAACTAAAAATCAGACAACAAAGGCATTGCCAAAAGTTATAACCACACTCCAGTAAAAAATGTTTTTAATCCCTGTTCAAGAGATTTCCCATCACTGTGTGTCTTGGCAGGAATTGAAGGGATGGGAAATAAAAACCAATTTTGTAAATTCACAATCCTGAAACAATTTACTTGACATGTCTTGGACTGTAGGAGGAAACCTGCAAAAACCCATACAGTGATCTCATTAGAATCAAACCATACACCCTATTAATGTCAGGGAGTAGTTGTGCTACCCATATACAGTAAACTGCAGACATCCAACATCAGCTTCTCAAGGGCCTCACTTTATGACTCTGATGTTCAGGGGCTTAACTCAGGGGTATTGCTAGGTTGTACATGGCATGGATTACCCAACTGTGGGTGGAGAGATACATGTATAGGTATTCTGTAACCCAAGGTGAACATCACTCCCTCCCACCCCCCCATTCTCTTTCCTCTACCATCCTTTCTCCTCTTCTACATCTCGCTAATACTACTTGTCGTTGATAAAGGATTAATGCATTGCAAGACAGTATTCCTTCCTACGTTTTAGCCTTTGCTGTTAAACGAGAAGTTATACACTTCTTATCCAACACAGAGGCTGTACAGCACAAAATAGATTGCCTCACCCCCCCCCCACCCCTCCCCCTACAGACAGGTCTCTCCAATCTTCACTACCCTCAACACAGGCAACTAACACTCCAGACTTACCATGGGTTTGGTCGCATCTCCTCTGTATAGTCAATGCGTTCTTCTTGCTTAAACAAGATGAATACGTATCTATGGTAACCAGTGCCATTAACAGGGAATGTAGGAAAGTAGTGACAGATCTCCTCTCCAGAAAGGACTTGGTTCCCAGGAATGTTTCCCCTGAAAGAAACAGTCATTAATTCACAAATGGGGGAGAACCAAGCACAGAATAAAAGGATCATTAATAACTTACAGCATATGGCAAGAGTACTTACACCAGCCAGTGCACATATTCTGAGCCTGTATCCCTCAGGTGGCCATCTAAAAACATAACACACAGAGCGGAGAGAATTAAAGAGCAGCA
Organism: Rana temporaria; assembly: GCF_905171775.1. NCBI lineage: Eukaryota > Metazoa > Chordata > Amphibia > Anura > Ranidae > Rana > Rana temporaria. The sequence goes on from NC_053500.1 coordinate 102,265,642, forward strand.
CAGTTTTCCATTAAATATCAGAGGCAGACAAAGACAGGAGTTCGTCTTTACTGGTCACCCAACAAAATATATAAAAGGCTTTTTATCTCAGGGCGATCCCCACGTTTGGCTCCAGATACTGCTCTTTCTTCTTCTGTTATTTTTTTTTATTCTTGTTTTCATAGGTTTCTTATTCATGACGCCAGCCTTGAACGGTATGTATTCTGATTGCCGCACACCCTCATGTTATCAGTAACACTGTGGTTGTATGTAATGACATGTATGCACCTTTTGTTATAATAAATTTGTTTTAAAGGAAAAAAAAAAAAAAAAAAGGCTTTTATCTTTAGTGTTAAACAAACCTGGATTTGTAAAAAGAAGTGTCCACAAAGAGTCTTCCTGTGCGTCAAATGTCACCTCTGGAGCCACTGTGGCCTGAAGCAACAAATAAAAGGTTATCAGCACAACTAGTATTATGTTAGCCTCCAGAACTAAAAACATTAATAGGGAGACACTTACCTCAGATGGAGTCACCACATTTCCATAATAGACAGGCATAACTGTGTCATCTTCTGCATTATATTGGACACGAAGAGCAACTCTAGGAACAAAGGTGGCTTCTCCAAAGAGATCTTTATATACTCCATAATGTTCAGCCACTCTCTGGATGTGATGTGGGCCACACGTTTGTTCCCATTCTGATCGAACTTCATCCAGGGGTATGTGCACTATTGGTGGAACAAATACCGTGGCATTATTGAAACTCGTTCCTTTAAGTTTTTGTAAAAGTTATCTATTGGATGTTAGCTTCAACATTATAAAGGGATAGTTCATTTCATTTCAATGAGATGTCAGGTTTCAATCACTCAATGCTTTTATATGCATTTTGAGACCTAGTAGGGAGTTCTATTTATGCAAGTTCTCAATGCCACCCACCTGCCTTGGCTATTACAAGACAGATCTCACACCTTCTATTATCATTAAGCCCTTGTTCACACCGGTGCGACTTCAGGTGTAACATGTGATTTACAAATCGCACCTCAAGTCATAGCTAATGTATTTCTATTGCATTGTCTTAAAGCGGAGGTTCACCCTAAAAAACAACTTTCTACAATGCCATCCAGCATACTAGCGTCAGCTACAGTATGCCTTTATTTTATTTTTTTGTGCTGTACTCACAGTTTAATCCATTAGTTTTGTTTCAGACTCCTGCAGGGAGTAGGCGTTCCTATGAAGAGGGGAACATGATTGACGGCCGGCTATGGCGCGTCACGCTTCCCGAAAATAGCCGGAGCAGGACTCGGCTCTTCACGGCGATATACGGCGCCTGCGCACAGACTGGGAGCTGACTGCACAGGCGCCGTGAAGAGCCAAGTCCTATTTCGGCTATTTTCGGGAAGCGTGACGCACCATAGCCGGCCGTCAATCATGTTCCCCTCTTCATAGGAACGCCTACTCCCCGTGGGAGTCTGAAACTTAACTAATGGATTAAACCGAGTACAGCGAAAAAAATAAAAATAAAGGCATACTGTAGCTGACGCTAGTATGCTGGATGGCATGGTAGACAAAAATATATATTTTTTTTTAGGGTGAACCCCCGCTTTAATGTGAATTGGGTAGATTTGGCTAAAGACTAACAATTTTGGACTTTAAAAGGCACACAATAGACATAAGAAACTAGATAAATTTATTTTATGGAAATGTCATAAAAAAGCAGTTACAAATATAAAATCAGAGAAATTAAATAAATAACTGGTCCACACAGGTTATCACACTCATAATACAATTCTATCATAAAAAAAAAATCGAAAACAGAGCATAATTTAAAGTTAACTGTGCGATGTGTAACCAGGCGGTGGGTCCAGAGGAAAGGAGGGCTCGCTCTACATGTTACGCGTTACAAATAACGCTTCCTCAAGAGCATAGACATATGGAGAAGGTTAACCGCCTTGGTAATGAACATCAATCGGTCTTTTTTAACCTAGCATTGGCCGCGGTTTAGAAAAACACTCATTGGCCAGTTAGGGGAATATTATAGTTTAAACGAAATTATAATAATAAGTAACAAGGCGGTCATGTGCTGGTAAGCAGAAAAAAAACGATCTTCAGGGGGCACAGAGCTGATCAAAGAACAGTGGCTATGTTGTTGGGCCAGGCAGCGGTGGACAGGAGGATAATCCTGAATAGCAAAGTGTAACAGACCTATGGAACTATGTATTCTGTGTGGACATCGATGATAATCCTACAGTGAGGCCTACAAAGGGTTAATTGTAGAATGACTCTTTAACTACTAAAATTCTAATGTCCCTTCTTAGTTAATTGACTCTTTTGTGTATTGTTCAAGATAGCAGTCTTCTGTCAGGTGTATGTTGATGGGATGATCTGTGAGTGTTTAATTGTTTTAAAGGTTAATTGAATTCTATTGTCTGATCAAGTCATGTTAAATAAGATTGGAGCCAAATGGTCTAGAGACTGATTGATTCAAGGGAATGTCATTATTTCAAAGTATGTGTGTGAAGGGGGGGGGCGGAGAGTGTCATTGTTCATGTAAGTTGTTGTAACCATATAAAAAGCGAGGTGAAATGTGCAATAAAAGTCAGTCCTGCTTGACTCTGCAAACGTAGCCCGTCTCGTTTCTTGAAAGGGCGTTCGATGGGATATACCGGCGGTACCTGCATATCGCAGCTTGCCAGGGAAAAGGACTTCTCCAACGGCTGAGACCCTCTCACTACATGGGTAGCCGTTACACAAAGCACTGGCTTGAAAATTTCCAGTCCAGTTAGGAAGTGGATTAAAAAAGTAAACAGGTCCTTGGGAGCCTGATGCCTGTATATGCAGCCACGTAGTGTCCCCCGATCGTGAAGGACCACCTGTACCAATGTAAATTGGAGTGCAATTTTAGAATTTTGCGATTTTATGTATGACTTGCATTGATATCTGTACATGAAATAGCACAGATGTCGGCAAGTCGCAGATGAAATTGCACTCTCCTGCGGCTTTACAATCGTGCTGAAGTAGCACCATTTCAAAGCTGCATTCAGTGTGAACGGGGGCCGATTGATTATTTTAGAGACTATGGACAGTTTCTGGCTGAACAGTCAACATCTACCATTATCATAGTATTGGTATAGTGAGTAGACTAACCCTTTAATTGGAACTACATTTAAATTGGAGATTTGCTACATTAATGGAAACATTTAGAAATGTTACCTGTGCCTAAGTGGTATCCTGAAAAAATGTGCCTTTTTTTCTTCAAAATATATAAAAAATATATATCTTCCCAATATGCAAATGTACCTAGGCACAGTTGTGCATACAACCTCATAGCTGTATGTTTGTAGTATGAGATCTCAGGTACTGCTGTCTGACTGATACTCTCAGAAGATTTGGAGTGAGATTTGGTGATGTCACTACTGTGCTGCTCACTGTCCACCTTGCAAGAGGCTCTGACATGCCCTACTTCAACCCAGATGGCTACAGAAAAGGGTATTCCAATTTAATAATGGGAGAAATAGCTGTTGGGACACCACCAACAACACTGGTGGCTAGTCCTTTGCTCTCTGCCTGCCTTTTTTGGGCATTGCTTCCAGAGTTCAGTTCCTCTTTTACAGATTTGAAGTAGAAAGCCATTTTTTTTCAGTTTTACAGTTCAGACCCTTAATTTTTATGGCTGCCTATGTCTCCATTAGGTATATTTCTCACCACATTCTGATCCAGTGACAGAGGAAGAAGTACAGACATTTGAATAGGGACATGGACAAAAAAAAAAAAAAAAAATGAAATAAAAAAGGTAAACACTCTGTTCAAAGCTTTGCATTTAAAGGAACACTCGGCTAGGTAAAGAAATGTCTGGCATAATACATAGCTAAAACAATAAACTATGCAAACCAGATAACATACATGTACGGTGACGTGCAGCTCTTTCTAGTTCTGTGTTACTTTGGTTGTCCTTCCGTATCTTCTTCCGAGCTTTCTTTAATTCTGTTAAAGAGGGTGTTAAATAGGGTAGCCCGATGTCCACCTTCTCTGGCACTTCATCTGTTGAAAAGAACAGAAAAAAATAAACACAAAAGTGTAATTGCTGGTAATAAACTCCTGAACTGCTCTTTTTAAAGTGGTGTTCTGTCTGGGGGAAAAACATTAAATACTGTAGCTGCTGACTTTCAATATATGGCCACTTACCTGCGATGTCTGTACCCAAGCCGATCTTCGGATCAGCTCCTGCCACCGCCATTCCTGGTAAGGGAAACCGGGAGTGAAGCCTTTGGACTTCACAGCCGATGCCCTACTGCGCAAGTGTGAAGCGTGCTGCGCTTTTCCTAACTGGCCTGGTGGAAGGGGGAGTAGGTGAAAACTTTCAAGGGATAGCGCCGCAGCAATCTCCCAGAAGTGGAGAAGGGTACCTGGGGAGGAAGCAGATACGTGGAAGTTCCACTTCTGGGTGGAACTCGGCTTTAACCTCCTGCTTTACATACAGTATAGCAAGTTCAGTTATTATTGCAGTGTCAAGTTTGTACATAGTTTTTGATACTATATTAAAAAAAAGAATAGTGTAAATTAGCCATCAGAGAGATCGCTCAGTGGTTCAGGTTACTTATTCTATGTCTTAGCTCTTTTTTTTTGTTTTGTTTTTATATATCAGCCATACAGGAAATGCATGGTTTTCTTTCAATTTCTCTTTATAAAATAAAGAAGACAAAACAGCAATTATACATTGCATACAGCAGGGGTGCCCAATCTTTTGAAGAGCGAGGGCCGCTTAAGCAATTTGGTAACCAGTTGCGGGCCACAATGAGCGGAGAAGGCGGATGAAGGGTCACGGCTACGCTATAGGCCCTGAGATCCGATCCGCCCAGATTGAAGGGGACAAATTCCCCTCTAATTTTTTTTTTAGAGGATCGGATTGGAGTAAGGCGGGCGTAAACTGACAAAAGTCTTGTTTGCATCATCTGCTCTGTAGAGGTGAATTGAGGGTCTGATTGGGTAGGGCCGATCGTGTGAAAAGGGCCCAAGACTACTTTCACACTGATGTGCTGCGGTTTACCCACACCGCGGGTGCAGCGTAGTGCACCTATGTCTATCCTGCAGGTTAGCTGCACTTTGCCATAGACTCCGCCTGTAGCAAAACCCAGCGCAGTACAGGAAGCATCGGCTTATGGGGATGTTTTCTTCCTCTACCACCAGCTTCATTCACAACACTGATGCTGTGGTATGACGGTCTGGGCTCGCCAATCTGCCATTCCAGAGTGGGAGGTCGCGGGCCACATCAGAGGGCTCCGCAGGTCACATGTGGCCCCCCGGGCCAGTGGTTGGCCACCCCTGGCATACAGTTTGGCACAAAACCTGAATCACCATTTTTATCCAGTTTTCCAAAAAGCCAGATTAAGAGACATCACCCAGTGTTGCGAACTCTCGCAAAGTCAATGGCTAGAGAGAACAAACTGATCCCAGAAAACAGAGAACAACCATCCCAGAAAACATGAATTGAAATAAACCGACCAAGGGAGGAAGGAAGAAAGAAAGAAAACCATTACATCTAGTATGGCAAAGATCATCCATTTTAGGACTATGTGTGATGTCACAGGAAGACCAAGAGAAAACTTCCCCTGCTATAGCCTATGGCAGGGATATGCAATTAGCGGACCTCCATCTGTTGCAGAACTAAAAATCCCATGATGCATAGTAAGACTCTGACAGCCACAAGCAAGACACCCAGAGGCAGAGGCATGATGGGACTTGTAGTTTTGCAACAGGTGGAGGTCTGCTAATTGCATATCTCTGGCCTATTCACTACTGTAAGCCTATGCATTACTGCAATGGGTTTGCACAGAGCAGCCCCAATTCTTTTTCTTCATTGCCCCTCCCCCTGCCAATTCCCCACATAGTCAGCCGCTTGCTATAGGAGCACTCTTGCATGCTCACTCCCAAGCCAGCCCTAAGTGTCCATAGACACAGAGTGTGGCTCAGCCCCGCCCTCTTCTCATTGGCTGTGACTGACAGCAGTGGAAGCCAATGGCCAATAAGGAGGGAGAGAGCCACTGCTCTTGTGCACATTGCTGGATCGAGATCGGCTTAGTATAAGGGGAGAGAATAGGGGGGACTGCATGCTGAAGGTTTTTTTTACCTGTAGCTGCTTTGTTCAACTGCAGAAAAAAAAACACCAGTCTACATACACCAATTAAAAAGGTATAATAATATCTTTGCAGATCAGGCAATGCCAGTCCTCCCTGAAGGAGGGGGGTAAGTTGTAGAGTAGCCAATGAAAGCCTAGGGGATTTTAGATTCCATAAAATTGTCTTATAGAATTACATTTCTGAAAAATGTGTTTGGGTATTTACACTATCAAAAGTTATACGGCGGCAGGTCGGCACGGCTGGGCGAGATATAGTAGCTATACGTCATCTCGCCTTTCAGCCAATAGGGGCGTGCCGGTCCCGGTCCTGTCAAGGGGGGAAATGACCTATCGCCTGTTCATACAATGTATGAACAGCGATTTGTCATTTCCCCAAGTCAGTCCCACCCCCCCTTCAGTTAGAACACACCCAGGGAACATACTTAACCCCTTACTCGCCCCCTAGTTTTAACCCCTTCCCTGCCAGTGGCATTTTTATAGTAATCAATGCATTTTTTTAGCACTGATCGCTATAAAAATGCCAATGGTCCCAAAAATGTGTCAAAAGTGTTCGAAGTTTCTGCCATAATGTCGCAGTACCGATAAAAAACGCTGATCGCCGCCATTACTAGTAAAAAAAAGATTTTTTTAATAAAAATGCCATAAAACTATTCCCTATTTTGTAAACGCTATAACTTTTGTGCAAACCAATCAATAAACACTTATTGCGATTTTTTTTACAAAAATATGTAGAAGAATACGTAACGGCCTAAACTGAGGAATTTTTTTTTATTTTATATATTTTTGGGGGATATTTATTATAGCAAAAAGTAAAAAATCGTATTTTTTTTCCAAATTGTCGCTTTATTTTTGTTTATAGCGCAAAAACTAAAAACCCGCAGAGGTGATCAAATACCATCAAAAGAAAGCTCTATTTGTGTGAAAAAAAGGACGCCAATTTTTTTAGGGAGCCACGTCGCACGACTGCGTAATTGTCAGTTAAAGCGACGCAGTGCCGAATCGCAAAAAGTGGTCCGGTCATTGAGCAGCAATATGGTCCGGGGCTGAAGTGGTTAAAGAATAAGTTCACTTTAATCACTTTCCATCCGCTCACAGTTTTATTGATACAGGGCGGCAGCAGTACATCGGATCACATTATATATTTATGGTCGTGGTCCTCTGACCGAGAGAGATGTGGATCACATAAACATGCGACAAGACTTACAACATAAAAAGACCTGAAGTGTGCCTTGGTGGTCTGGTCGGTATGCCAAGAAAAGGGGGCATACCCAAGGTAAGTAATGTAGGTAGTAAATTGAAGGATATGCTGAAAAGTGCCCTAAAAAAAGGGAAGGGCGGGAGGGTTTCGAATGTGATTGAATGCGCAGACTCACGAACATGAGGTGAGCTGGGAAGAGTCAGGCCAGTGACGTGTAGTATTGCGCACTAAACCGACAAAGAGCATGGGGGAGTGGGCTGCTTAGATACCCTCCGAGCTCCTCCCATAAATTCAGGCCACCATTCTTATTTATGGTTGTGGCCCTCTGACCGAGAGAGATGTGGATCACATAAACACGTGACAAGAACTACAACATAAATAGACCTGAAGTGTGCCTTGGTGGACTGGTCGGTATGTCAAAGAAAAGGGGACAAAAGACTCAGATAGGGGACCAACTCTTAATTGATTCTTGTGATTATTGAGCCAGCTTGGTGAAGGCTTGTGCCATTTCTTTCTGAGGATTTGGTATATATGTGTCAAAACAAGCAGACTTCCATCGGCCTAGTTTCTCGATTACGTGGTCTGGTACACCCTATTGGGAGGCAGCTGAAGCCCAGGTTGCTTAGGAGGATCTCGACATGCTTGACAAATTGGCTGCCACTCAGGGTAGCAACGAGCTACCATAAAATTGGCTGGGTAGATGGGGCAGTAGTCGGTCAAGCACCGTCACTGGGCGTCAAGCTTGGTTAGTCTGAAACAGGTTGATGTCAACCCCGGGGACGGTTTGTTGCATTTGCAGACTGTGTGTAGTGGTTCGAAAGCGGGTCGGGTGGCATCGGAGCAGTGTCTGACTCCCGGAGCCGCTGACTGTAAATTCACTAGGTCATAGGAAACCATAGAAGGCCTGGTAGATGGCCGTCTGGATGACTAGGCTGGGCAAAGCCCCAAAACAGAGAAAAAATAATGATTTCAGATATGTCCCTAAAGAGGGCACTCTGGAAAGGTAGGCGCTTGCCACGGACTACGGGTTGGTGCTTCTGTATGCCCTTTAGGAGGGACTTGACTGCATGGGCTCGAGAATACTGACTGTTTACTGGGGTCCTGCAAAGACAGGAAATGCTGTATAGGTATAGCGTGATATTATTGTGAGAAAGGGGCAGCTGCGTGTGGCAATATGATATGAAGGCTAGGACATGTCTAACGTCGCCTATTGCTGCTCCGGGTCAAGGGGCCAAAAATTTGCGGTTAGTGTTCCAAGCAGTGCGATAGGCCTTCAGTGTGTTGCATGCCAAGGAGTGGTTAATAAGCTGGGTTGCATTGGCAAGATGCGACTTCAGTCCATAGTCAGCAACGACCAGGGTGGGACAGGGATAATTGTTGGGTCGGCTCCAGGCTATTGCTGGAGAAAAAGTAAGGTTGGAATGGGACAGCGCATCAGCTGCAAATTTTGCATTTGCCTGGAATATGTCTACAGAAGATATTAAACTGGTGACAGAGTGACAGCTGCGCGAGCCTGTGCAGGAAGGACATGATGGGGAGTGACTTAGATCTACCTTTATTGAGGATGTCGGCTGTGGCCCGATTGTCCCTGGTGAAGAACACTGTCTGTCCTGTTCAAGTGTGGCCCCAGACCTGGGCAGCTGTCACAATGGGATACAGCTTGAAAGAGTGATGAAGACTGGGCGAAGCAGGAATTTAGGAGAATTTCTGGAGCCACGTTTTGGCGAACCAGTGGCGGACGAAAAATGGCCACGAAGCCCGTGGAGCCTGCAGCATCAGTGACCACCTGTGGTAGCTCAGGTGACACTGCCGGGATGAACATTGAAATGCCTTTCCGGCAGGTGAGGAACTTGTCCCACATAGCCAAGTCTGCCACTGCTGCTTGGACTAGTTTGAGATATTGGTCTGGATCTTGCACTGGTGTGAGAAAATCAAGACAATACACGTGGACTCGCGGACCAACGTGGACTCGCTGGTGCTGGATGGAAACCTCAACTATCCTCAGGGAAAAATACAGAGAAAAGATGAGTGGACCATGTGCCACTGAAGATGAATGGCCAACTGTTTGTGTGGCTGATTGTTTGTCACTGAAGTGTGTTTGCGAGTTAGTTTGTATGCGGGTTTTCACGCAAGTGCGTGCCGCAAATCGTTTTATACTACTGGAGACAATATTGTGTGGTTGCAATAGTGTCAGGTTGCTGGAACGATATTGCATGGTTGCAGGGGTCTCGATGAGTATGAAGGTTTGTTTTGAGCCAGCATTGCGCGGTTGCAAGGGTCTCAGTCTGGTTTGCAGAGACGGTATTGCGTAGTTGCAAAGGTCTCGATGATTGAGGTTTGTTTTGAGACAGCATTTCGTGGTTGCAAGGGTCTCAGTGAGCGTCAGGCTGCTGAGACGATATTTTGCGTGATTGTAAGGGTCTCTGATTATGAGGGTTTTCTTTGCGACGATATTGCCTGGTTGCGAGGGTCTCGACGAGTGAGTGGTTGCCAAGACAAAATTGCGTTTTGCAAGGGTCTCAAATGAGTGTCAGGCTGCTGAGATGATTTTGTATGGCTGCAAGGGTCTGAACTGGGTGTCAGGTTGCTGAGACAAGATTGCGTGGTCGCCAAGGTCTAGACAAGTGTGAGGTTGCTGATACGATATTGTGTTCTGCAGGGGTCTCAAATGAGTGTCAAGCTGCTGAGACAATATTGCATGACTGCAAGGGTCTTAATGGGAGTTGGGTTTGCAGAGACGATATTGTGTTTGCAAGAGTCTCAGTGTGTGTGAGACTGCTGAGGTGATATTGCGTTTGCAAGGGTCTCAACAAGAGAGCGTCAGGCTGCCAAGACGATTTGTCTGGCTGCAAGGGTCTCAATAAATGTCAGGTTGCTGGGGGCGAAACTGCGTGGTCACAAAAAGTCTTATGAGGGGGAGGTTGCTCGAGACAGTATTGCGTGGTTGCAAGAGTCTCAATGAGTGTGGGGCTGCTGAGACGGTATTACATTTGCAATGGTCTCAACAACAAGGGTGTCAGGCTGCTGAGACGATCTTGCGTGGTTGCAAGGGTCTCAACCGGTGTCAGGTTGCTGGGCCGAGATTGTGTGGTGACCAAGAGGGTATTTATTTATACTTTTTTTTTTGACAGGAGAGAGGTTGCTGGGATGACGTTGCGTTTTCGCAAGGGTGCCAGACTGCTGAGACGATTTGCATGGTTGCAAGGGTCTCAACAGGTATCCAGTTACTGGGACGAGATTACGTGGTGACAGAGGGGGTATTTATTTTATTTTTTGACAAGTGAGGAGGTTGCTGAGACGATGTTGCATTTTTGAAAGGGTCTTAACGACGGTGTCAGGCTGCTGAGACAATTTGCATGGTTGCAAGCTCTCAACAGGTGTCAGGTTGCTGGACCAAGATTGCGTGGTGACAAAGGGGGATGCAGAATAGGAAGCATAACGAATCGCAAGATTGCACATGAAACTAAAAGGTTTGAATATTACCTGCGTCAGTGAGTGGGATCTGCCGACGAAGACCGCGAATGAAGAAGCCGCAATGCACTTGCGATTGAATGCGCAGACTCACGAACATGAGGTGAGCTGGGAAGAGTCTGCTGCGTAGTGACGTGTAGTATTGCATTAAAACAACAAAGCGCATGGGTGAGTAGGTTGCTTAAATACCCTCCGGGCTCCTCCCATAAATTCAGGCCACCATACTGGCCTTCACAGGGCTCAACAAAATCCGGGCGCCTGGTCGCAACTGCGACTAGAATTAGCGACCTGGCGCCCCGGGGAAGCTTAGGCCTGCAGAAGGCCGCGCACTCAATTACAGGAGGAGCAATACAATAGAGGTGCAGCCCCCCTGGTACTTGTAGTCCCCCGTGTGTAAAGCTGTATGTCTCCTCCCTGCAGAGCGGTGTCGCCCTCCTCTCCCAGTGTCGCCCTCCTCTCCCAGTGTCGCCCTCCTCTCCCAGTGTCGCCCTCCTCTCCCAGTGTCGCCCTCCTCTCCCAGTGTCGCCCTCCTCTCCCAGTGTCGCCCTCCTCTCCCAGTGTCGCCCTCCTCTCTCTCTAATCTCCTCCTCTAAGAAGGATCAGCTGGCATGAATGGTCAGACTGTCAGATGCAGAGCAGGTTGTATGCTATGCATACTAGCTCATTATGCCTTTGTCTTGCAGGGTTTTTTTTGTTTGTTTTTTGTGGGTTTAAATTACCTCATGGTAAAGAACTCTGAGGAGCTGAAAAAAAAAATTGTTGTTCTACATAAAAATTACCTAGGCTATAAAAAGATTGCCAAGACCCTGAAACTGAGCTGCAGCATGGTGGCCAAGACCATTAGCGGTTTAACAGGACAGGTTCCATTCAGAACAGGCCTGGCCATGGTCAACCAAAGAAGTTAAGTGCACATGCTCAGCTTCATATCCAGAGGTTGTCTTTTTTGGAATTAGACGTATTAGTGCTGCCAGCATTGCTGCAGAGGTTGAAGGGGTGGGAGGGTCAGCCTGTCAGTGCTCAGACAAAATGCCGCACGCTGCATCAAATTGGTCTGCATGGCAGTCATCCCAGAAATCTTTCTAAAAATGATGCACAAAAAAGCCTGCAAACAGTTAGCTAAAGACAAGCAGACTAAGAACATGGATTACTCGAACCATGCCCTGTGGTCCGATGAGACCAAGATAAACTTATTTGGTTCAAATGGTGTCAAGCGTGTGTGGCGGCAACCAGGTGAGGGGTACAAAGACAAGTGTGTCTTGCCTACAGTCAAGCATGGTGGTGGGAAAGTCATGGTCTGGGGCTGCATGAGTGCTGCCGATACTGGGGAGCTACATTTGGGAACCATGAATGCCAACATGTACTGTGACATACTGAAGCAGAGCATGATCCCCTCCCTTCAGAGACTGGGCCACAGGGCAGTATTCCAACATAATGACCCCAAACATACCTCCAAGATGACCACTGCTTGCTAAAGAAGCTGAGGGTAAAGGTGATGGACTGGACAAGCATGTCTCCAGACCCGAACCCTATTGTGCATCCGTGGGGCATCCTCCATACGGAAGGTGGAGGAGCACAAGGTCTCTAACATCCACCAGCTCCATAATGTCGTCATGGAGGAGTGGAAGAGGACTGCAGTGCCAATCTGTGAAGCTCTGGTGAACTCCATGCCCAAGAGGGTTAAGGCAGTGCTGGAAAATAATGGTGGCCCCACAAAATATTGACACTTTGGGCCCAATATTGACATTTTCACTTAGGGGTGTACTCACTTTTGTTGCTAGAGGTTCAGACATTAATGGCTGCGTGTTGAGCTATTTTGAGGGGACAGCAAAATTTACACTGTTATACAAGCTGTACACTCACTACTTTATATTGTAGCAAAGTTTAATTTATTCTGTGTTGTCACATAAAAAGATATAATAAAATATATTTACAAAAATGTGAGGGGTGTACTCACCTTTTGTGAGATACTGTGCTAATATATATATATTATATATATATATATATATAGTGACAGGAAGTCAGGTTAATCTGTGGGTGTTGTCACAGTCGGGACATACATTTCTGCCTTGTTAGACAATACACCAATCATTATTAGGCGTCGGCTGCCAGAAATAGCCAGGAAGGCTAAGGGCCGTTGGAAGACTCCAGCTGTTCAGAGTGAGGCAATTAAAGGCCCCTATAAAGTAGCCCAGAGGATAACCACCAATTGGCTGCGTCAATCCTAAGGCTGTGTGAGAACAGGAGAGCAGTGCCAGAAATTCTCCTGACGAGGTGAGGAGACCATTGACTTTGTCCTGTGTTATAAATGTCAAAAAACTATTGTTTTGTGCTGTATGACCAGCACTGTCTACCCAGCAGTAGGCTGAGTTAGGTTCCTGTGTGGAAGGTAGACGCCCAGAGTGGCTAGGATTTATTTTGTGTTTTGATTTGGTTTATGCTGTTTGGATGCTTGCAATGTTTTCCAGCAAGATGGAAAAATAAACCATAAACTTTGTTTTCAACCGTTTTCGACTGCCAGTCTGTATAAATTCAGTGTGTGGTGAACCCAACCAAGGGGTCACACACCCCGCTACCGAGCTAACCCCTCACAATATTTTATATATATATATATATATATATATATATATATATATATATATATATATACACACACACACACACACACACACACACACACACACACACACACACACACACACATATATATATATATACAGTGTGTGTGCTGTTAGCATGTAGGAAAGTCACACCGCTGCTCTATAGTAAATATATCAGCCCAACTCTCTAGCAGTCTCGCACTCCCCATGCACTTCTCAAATCAACAGCAATCATGCTCTGTGAGCAGCACTATTGATTAGAGTAGGGTTCAGGGTGCAAGGAAGACCACTGGAGAGTCGGGTTGCCGTTTATAAGAGCAGAAAGTCTGACTCTCAAGTGTGCTGCAGCACAAGGTATTAAAGCTCTTGCTGCACCACTTACTGTTAAAAAAAAAGAAAAAAAAAAAAGAAGCCCTATATTTATTAATGTACGGTATATGTAGCCTAACTGCATTACACTAATTAATCAGTAGGACCTTAATAAAAGCGTAGGAGTGACAGCAGCATAGTTCAACTGGAAATGAGCATCTGCTTTAATACATTACCTGCTGGCTGCAGATACTGTCTGTATGTCCTCCACCAGACCGGTTTGTTCATTTCTGCCTCAGCTACTCTTTTATACCGTTTAAAGCTGCGATATTTCTTGAGAGATTCCAGTTCTTTACCTTCAAACTGCTCATTAGGAAGAGGACCTAGAGGAGCAGCTCTGCGGCAAAGAGCAGCTGTAAACACAAGAATACAACAATCAATATATAACAGAAACAGACAGTGAACACAAGAATACCATCAACTAGTTCTTTCCCTAGAACAGCCATCTCCCTCCTAGCATGTCATAGCCTTCTCTTTCATTTCAGGGTCCAATTATTCTCTTTGCTGGCCCAGCTACGCTGTACCTCACTTACCTAACTTTTTATGCATGTTGCTTCTAAGGGAGGAGCAAAGGGAATATTACCGAATATGACAGCTGGGGCTCCTGAAATCACATCCAAGATGGAGGCAACCAGCAGCAGTCTCAGGCATTTTGGATATCTGTTATTTAACCATAAAATCTTCCCTTATATAATGTAAAATACATTCTTCTTTTTCTACAAAAGCCGTTTTTGCACACGTTAAAGCAATCATTCTGGGCCTTGAAGTGGTTGTAAATCCTTACAATCCACTTTTTACTACAGGTAAGCCTATAATAAAAGCTTACCTGTAGCTACCACGCATATCTCCTAAACCTGCACAGTTTAGGAGATATCCCCTGTAACAGCATGTGCCGACATCATCGGCGCACTGAAGCAATGGTTTCTTTGCGACGTTGCTTCAGCTAGTGTGTCGTTACCGGCACGAGGAAGTGACGTCTTTGCAGCTCCGGCCAATCACAGCACCGGAGCCCACGATACCAGGAAGTAACTCTGGAAACGAGTGTATGGGGACCGCTGCAGGGGCTTCGATCTAAGGGGAGTGGTTCATAATGAGCTAGTATGCTATCCATGCCTTTGTCTTGCAGTTTTTTTGTTTGTTTTTTGTGGGTTTACAACCACTTTATGAACTTCCAAACATCATACAGTATATTTTCTGAAAGCAGAGACCCTGGAGATTAAAATGATCATAGTTTCATATTTTTATTCCACGCGATATTAGTACAATGGCTTATCAAATTAGTAAAAAATACACTATATAGTTACACAAAATGTAATCCATTATCCAATTTTGGTAAAATAATAATAGTAGCTATTATAATAATAACTACTTGGGTTATATGCCACCTATAGGTAAATGGACACTGGTAGATCAATCAGAACAATCGAACAGGAAGTCCTCCTCTATATAACCCCTCCTACACACAGGAAGCACTTCAGTTTTGTAGCAAGCAATAAATTCCCAAAAGAGGGGAGGGACCTTATTATAATAACCGGCTCTGTGTCCTGTGATGCACGATAAAAAAAAAAAAAAAGTAGGATTTTTTTCCGCAAAGTTTATTGTAAACAGCATACTATTCATTTCATAACACTTATGACTATATATATATATATATATATATATATATATATATCTCTCTCTCTCTATCTATCTATCTATCTATATCTCTCTACTCCGCTCAAGCGTGTTATGTTTAAAACAAATTTCTCTTTCTCTCCGTCTGCGTACCGGTTTGTTGTGCGCCCCCCCCCCCCCAAGTATATCCATCTGTGGCCCCCAAAGCTCGAGCGTGTTATGTTTTTTTTTGTTGCTGTTAATAGATTTATCTTGTTTAGCCTGACAAATCCGAGCGGATAGATTTGAAAGCATGTCTTCAAATTTTTATCCGCTTGAAATCCATCCCAGGGGATAAAAATCCGCGGAAACAGATCCGCTGGATTGTACACACCAGGGGATCTATCCGCTGGAGCCGGTCCGCGGATCAATTCCAGCGGATGGATCCTCTCGTCTGTACGGGGCCAATCTTTCCCCTACCGATTGGTGATAGAAAAACCTCCCACTCACATATTTCTGCGGGTGCCACCCCCAGGCAAAAAAATATTTTCAAGTCCTGCAATTTAAGTTCCCCCGAAGTTGGCATCCAGGGGCTGAACAGTGCCGAGATACAGGACTCAAGACCATTAGGTCCCGCTGGACTGGGAGTGTCCAAGACTCGCTATGTCAGTGTACCAAGCTAATTCAAGATAAGGGACCAATGCTACTCCCTGAAGGTGCAGGAAGGCAACCACCTCTGCCAGAATTTTTGTATACACCCTCAGACTGGATGCCAGTCCGAAGGGGAGAGCAGCGAACTGCCAGTGCTGAATTCCCTGTCAAGCAATTGCAAACCTGAGGAAGGCTTGATGTTCTGGGAAGATCGGGACGTAGAGATACGCATCCTTCAAATCTATCGTCACCATAAACACGTCCTTCAGAAGAAGTTTTCTGAGGGTATAAAGTGCTTTTCCATGCGGAACTTCTTGTACCGCAAGGAAGCATTCAGTCGTCTCAAATTTATTATGAGGCAATACCTCCCTGAGGGCTTTGGGACTACGAAGATATGAGAATAGAATCCCTGACCCCACTGTTCCACAGGTACTGGTACTATGACTCCCTACTCTGCGAGCTCTGTGATGTTCTGCAGAATGCCCGCTGCCTTGAGGGGATCCCTGGGTAGATGGGTTAAAAGGAATTTCGCGGGAGGATGTAGATAAACTCCAGTCTGTAGCCCTCTCTTATAATCTGAAGAATATGGGGACTTTGAGTAATACTTTCCCATTTGGGAAGGAAGCGAAAAAGCCTTCCCCCTACCCTTGCGTCACTTGAGTCCTGTTCACCTGTCTTTTGTTTGGAGAAGAGAAGACTTACCTTTTGTCTCTCCCAACCCCCCACCTTCTGTTACCGGTACCCCTTTTATCTAAAAAACGTTTTTTAGCTTGGGGGCCATGGAAAAAAATTAAAATAAAATCTCTTTTGGGCTTAGTGGGGAACTTCTTGCCATTTTCGGTAGATCTCAAAAGTGTCTGATCCAATCCTGTACCAAAAAGGAGGGAACCTTCAAAAGGAAGCCCACACAATCGGGTCTTGGATGAACTGTCACCATCCCACATCTTGACCCACACAGCTCTTCTTGCCGAATTCAAGAGAGCACCCGTTTTAGCAGTGGTACGCACTGTCTCTACTGCTGCGTCTGCTAGGTAAGCTCCTGCACTACCTATCACCTCTAGCGAGTCCAAGACTTCCTTGGATTTGGAAACCCGAGATATGTGATCCATTAATTTGGAGATTAACATATCTGCATGTCTAGCTATACAAGCTGAAGCCAATGTGGGGCTCATTGCTGCCGCATTGGCTTCCCACGCCGATCCATCTGATCCTTGATATTACCCCCCATCCTCAAAAGAGAGGTCAGATTGCTTGGATAACTGTGCCAATGAGGAGTCTAATTTAGGCGTTTTAACCACTTAAAACCCAGACCTTTAGGAAGCTAAAAGGACCCGGCCAGGTTTTGTGATTCGGCACTGCGTCGCTTTTGACAATTGCGCGGTCGTGCGACGTGGCTCCCAAACAAAATTGGTGTCCTTTCTTTCCCACAAATACAGCTTTCTTTTGGTGGTATTTGATCACCTCTGCGGTTTTTATTTTTTGCGCTATAAACAAAAATAGAGCGACAATTTTGAAAAAAATTCAATATTTTTTACTTTTTGCTATAATAAATAGCCCCAAAAAATATATAAAAAAAAAGTTTTTTCCTCAGTTTAGGCCGATACGTATTCTACCCATTTTTGGTAAAAAAAAAAAACCGCAATAAGCGTTTATCGGTTGGTTTGCGCAAAATGTATAGCGTTTACAAAATAGGGGATAGTTTTATTGCATTTTTATAAAGAAAATAATTTTTTACTACTAATGGCGGCGATCAGCGATTTTTTTCGTGACTGCGACATTATGGCGGACACTTCGGACGGACAATTTTGACACATTTTTGGGACCATTGTCATTTTCACAGCAAAAAACGCATTTAAAATGCATTGTTTATTGACTCCAGCGGCGATCGGGTCCCGGAGCTTCGGACTGGGTCGCGGGAGTGCGCGCCTGCGACCCCACGGCTGGGCTTAAAGAGCAACGTACCTATACGTTGATGTGCCCAGCCGTGTCATTCTGTTATCGGCGTGAAGGGGTCCTTAAGTGGTTAAATAATTTTTCCTTATCCTCTTCTTTAAAGGGACACCTACGCTTCCAAGTTTTATACTTTAGAAGTTTTCTTTCGGGTTCCTTCCACTCTCTTGACTAATGCCTTGTACACACAATCCGGCTTTTGCCGGGCCAAATCACAACGGAATTCCATTGGAGAAAAATAGAACATGAGTGAGTGAGTGAAAAACTTGTAAAGCGCAACACACGCAAACTGAATCGCCTCTGATGGAATTCATCAAAATTTCCGATGAAAAAACTCAGATGGGGCTACACCCGATCGGAAAATCCAATGGAAAAAGTCCGTCTGACTTTTTCCATTGGAAATTCCGATCGTGTGTATGCAGCATAAGCCTCGATACATCCTGTCCTGTGCAGACACTTGAGCCACAGGTTCTTGTATCTCCTCAGATGCATATACCGCCCTAAGGAGGCCCTCCATGTTGTCGGCCGAAAATATGTTTTCCGAGCCTGGAGTCCTTTTCCTCCTCCTCCGCCTGACTGTCAACTAGACCCTCGTCAGACATCCCCTGATCGGGGATCTCCGATTCCTCTTCCTCCTCAGACTTCTGAGATAAGAGGGACCCGAGAGGCCCTGGGTGCCTTTTAACAACCTTGCCCGAGCCTGAAAATCCTTAAGGGTTGAGAGCATCTTGGTTTGGACAGAGAGAAAGTCTCTCATGATCTGAGAGGTCTCCTTCCCTGCCAATTTCTGAATGCACTTGTAACGAAAGGTCTTATAATAGTCCAGGGGTAATCTATCGTGACAGTACCCGCACCTCCTAGAGCGGGCAGGGGCCTTAGGACGGCTGGCAACCCCCTGGACAGTGACGTCCTCCCATGAAAGTACAAAATACACAGGCATGCTAAAAGGCAAAATGCAATAAGCCCTGTGTCATACACAGGGGAAAGAGTCAGGGTACCCTCCACAATCATAACCCCTGATGGCTGGGTTGACTCACCCCCTGTGGTCTCCTTTATGACCTTGGCAGGCCTCTCCTCATGCTCCATGCCGCCAAAGAATAGCGCACTGTAGGGCCACTGCGAGGAGCAGAATGGGCACCTATCTACTTGGCCTCTGTTCTGCCTGTATGTGGAAAAAACGCAGCCGCCACCTTGCCGGAGACCGGAACAGGAAATAACACGGAGTGTAGCAAAGTCATTACCGGCACTGGGGAGGAAAATGTCCATTCCACCTCCAGGCGCCAGGAAGATGGCACGGAGCACTCCTACATGCCGAACGGCGCCATCCACTGCCCAAAATGAGCCTGCCCGGGAGCTTTCAGGCAATGGAGATACCGATACCTCTCTGAGCAGAAGGACATGGCCAGCTCCCCCCTTCTAAGTGGACACCCAGACAGGTAAGGGGGAATGAAAGGCTAGTGGCCCCTTAAGTTCTAGGTACTCCCCTGCACCTAGGGTCCTTCAGGACTCAGGGGGGCTCTCTTCCAAATGGAGCCCCCCCTGAGGAAAGGAAAGGGAGACCCCCCAGGGAGGACGAGACTGTACAACTGTAAGTATACAGTATATAATCATAACAGTTCTCCCCTAGTAAGTACTCACACTTCACTAGTATCCATAGCCTCATGTTATATTTCAAGAGGCCCAGCTGAATCTGCCGAGCACATGGCCAACATGGCCACCCCTCCACTTCCTACCTATATAGAAATAGGCCCCTGCGCCCTCTAGTGACTGGAGGAGAAATGGCAGTCCATGCTCCTAAGAAGTACACAGAGCATGTTTCAAATCAGCCCGTTTCTTGTCTCACCTTCCTTCCGGTGCTCTCCCTGGTCCTGCTCTCTGGTAACAACATCATCTATCTGCACCTCCACACTGAACCTGGCTGTTTCCTGGTGGCCACAGGATTGATTTCTCTCCCTGCCTGCAGATCCGTGGATCTAGATGGACCTGAGACCGGATCGCACTGCGCATCATGAGACCCTGATGTAATTGTGTATTGTAAGTGCATTTCTTTTGAGATTAAAGCGGGATTCCACTCGCAAATTTTTATTTTTAAAAAGTCAGCAGCTACTAACAGTGTAGCTGCTGACTTTTAATAAGGACACTTACCTGTCCTACTTGCCCGCGCTGATGGCCCCCCCCCCCCCCGATGCCGATCCCACGATCGATGCAGGTCCCGCGCCGCCATTCACACTAGGGGAAACAGGCAGTAAAGCCTTACAGCTTCACTGCCCATTTCCTACTGCGCATGAGCGAGTCTCGTGCCGACTTGTGAATGGGCGGCTGCTCTCTGAGAACACACACAGTTCCCAGAAAGCAGCGCGCCACATTCACTATGAGATGAAGAAGAAGAAGACGGACCGCGGATATGGAAGAGGCAGATTACAAACTTCCGCATAGCAACAGGTATTTCGGGTGAGTATAATTTTATTTCTTTTTTTCACATTTTTTTTTTATGATTTTTGGTCAATTTTTTTTTTCCTGGGTGGAACTCCACTTTAAACATAGTATCTGACATATTGCACTTAGGTGGCACTTTCCTTTTTTTTTTCCTTGTCTTCCCCTAACAGAGTTGGCTTTTCTCTGAGGACAGCTGCCGCCCACCATCTTCCCATCTCCTTCCTTTTTAGGATTGGTCAATTTGTACCACTATATGGACAATAAAACCGACTTTTCTAGACATATACATTGCCCGCTTTTTAAGTGTTTGATAGTACCAGTGTTTGCGCTAACAGTTTATTCCAAAATTTCAGCGGGGGGGGGGGGGGGGGCAAAGAGGACCCAGTCCTTGGTGTCAGCAGGGGGGGGGGGGCAAAAAGCGCCCAGTCCTTGGTGTCAGCAGGGGGGGGGGGGGGGGGGAGCGAAAAGCGCCCAGTCCTTGGTGTCAGCAGGGGGGGGGGGGAGCGAAAAGCGCCCAGTCCTTGGTGTCAGCAGGGGGGGGGGGGGGGAGCGAAAAGCGCCCAGTCCTTGGTGTCAGCAGGGGGGGGGGAGCGAAAAGCGCCCAGTCCTTGGTGTCAGCAGGGGGGGGGGAGCGAAAAGCGCCCAGTCCTTGGTGTCAGCAGGGGGGGGGGAGCGAAAAGCGCCCAGTCCTTGGTGTCAGCAGGGGGGGGGGGAGCGAAAAGCGCCCAGTCCTTGGTGTCAGCAGGGGGGGGGGGGCGCGAAAAGCGCCCACCCCTTGGTGTCAGCAGGGGGGGGGGGGGGCGAAAAGCGCCCAGTCCTTGGTGTCAGCAGGGGGGGGGGGGGAGCGAAAAGCGCCCAGTCCTTGGTGTCAGCAGGGGGGGGGGAGCGAAAAAGCGCCCAGTCCTTGGTGTCAGCAGGGGGGGGGGGAGCGAAAAGCGCCCAGTCCTTGGTGTCAGCAGGGGGGGGGGAGCGAAAAGCGCCCAGTCCTTGGTGTCAGCAGGGGGGGGGCAAAAAGCGCCCAGTCCTTGGTGTCAGCAGGGGGGGGGAGCGAAAAGCGCCCAGTCCTTGGTGTCAGCAGGGGGGGGGGGAGCGAAAAGCGCCCAGTCCTTGGTGTCAGCAGGGGGGGGGCAAAAAGCGCCCAGTCCTTGGTGTCAGCAGGGGGGGGGGGGGAGCGAAAAGCGCCCAGTCCTTGGTGTCAGCAGGGGGGGGGGGGGGAGCGAAAAGCGCCCAGTCCTTGGTGTCAGCAGGGGGGGGGGGGGGAGCGAAAAGCGCCCAGTCCTTGGTGTCAGCAGGGGGGGGCAAAGAGCGCCCAGTCCTTGGTGCCAGCGGGGGGGGCAAAGAGCGCCCAGTCCTTGGTGTCAGCGGGGGGGGGGGCAAAGAGCGCCCAGTCCTTGGTGTCAGCGGGGGGGGGGCAAAGAGCGCCCAGTCCTTGGTGTCAGCGGGGGGGGGCAAAGAGCGCCCAGTCCTTGGTGTCAGCGGGGGGGGGGGGGAAAGAGCGCCCAGTCCTTGGTGTCAGCGGGGGGGGTGGCAAAGAGCGCCCAGTCCTTGCTGTCAGCGGGGGCAAAGAGCGCCCAGTCCTTGCTGTCAGCGGGGGCAAAGAGCGCCCAGTCCTTGCTGTCAGCGGGGGCAAAGAGCGCCCAGTCCTTGCTGTCAGCGGGGGCAAAGAGCGCCCAGTCCTTGCTGTCAGCGGGGGCAAAGAGCGCCCAGTCCTTGCTGTCAGCGGGGGCAAAGAGCGCCCAGTCCTTGGTGTCAGCGCGGGGGGGGGGGGGGGGGGAGCGCCCAGTCCTTGGTGTCAGTGCGGGGGGGGGGGTAGAGCGCCCAGTCCTTGGTGTCAGCAGGGGGGGGGGCAAAGAGCACCCAGTACTTGGTGTCAGTGGGGGAGACAACAACAAATAGCACCTGGTCCTTGGTGTCAGCAGGGGGCAAATAACGTCCAGTCGTGGGTGTCAGCAGGGGGGGGACAAATAACGCCCAGTCGTGGGTGTCAGCGGGGGGCAATAGCACCCAGTCCTTGGTGCCCCAGTGTTGGTGTCATTGGGAAAAATAGTGTGTGTCAAATAAGAGAAAAGGGTTTTTAAATTGTAATTCCTCACTGGCCAGAGTTGGCCCTTTAAAGGTCTGAAGTAAGCTTACATAGCTATGTACGCCCTAGTCTGACCATATATCACCCTCACCATAACACATGCTCACGTCAATACTACGTATCCTATAGTCACATATAAAATGCGGACTACAGATCCACACTGCTATGTAATTCACTGGCCGAACAGTACATAGAAGAAATCTCTGATTACCCGCAGTACTGATCATCCTCCCTGACACCGGTCTCCTCATCACTCTCACCAAGGGCGCCGCCATCTTTCCTGTCACACCGCTCAGCTCACTGACTTGATGGGCGTGGCGTGGGTGGAGCTATGGAGAGGAACCTTTAGTTGGTTCCTGTGGGCGTGGTTGCATTTCGGTCACGTGGGAGATGCGATAGTGAGGTCCAGTTTGCCGTGGAGCCGCTGTCCTTGTATGTTGAGGTGAGCCGTGCTGTAAACGTGCCCATAGAATGAGAATATGAGCGTCAGGAAAACTTGTCATTAGCTTTGCCCGTTTCTTTGTGGAAGCTGAGAGCAGAGCAATGCATAGAAGCTGCGTTGTCTGTCTCTGTGGGGGAAGACCCTCTTTTCTCACCCTGTGCATGCTAGAAAAGGCAAAGCAGTCCCGGTATCTCCTCAATATCTCCTGAAAGTCTATGTTTCTATTATTCTGCCGCCCCCCTTTGAAGCGGTGACACCCGACGCCCCATGGTGTCACCCCACCTCCCTCTGTTCTGTACTGTGGGGGTGGGGTACAACAGCCATCTCCCAACTGAGCATCCATAGTAATAGGCGGCCACATATTCTACATGAGATCACACTGTGCAGCTGTGAGAGTGCAGGCAGTGATGTGGGCATCAGAAGGAGAGCCCAGCCATAAGATAACAGAGGAGTGGAGGTTTAGGACCTGAAAATGTGGGTTTAGGTAAGTAAAAAAGGCATTCCTTTTTGTGATCAAAGGGGGTTGTTTGTTGCCAGCTGGGTACACGCGTCATTTTTTTTTTTTTAACCCAGTGGACTGGTTGGTGCACTAAGGCTGCTTTCACATTGAGGCGTGCAGCCGCGGTGACGGTATAGCCGCGCTATTCGTCGTATTTACCGCGATATTCGGGCGCTAGCGGTGGGGTTTGCGGGCGGTATTACCGCGCTTTCCCATTGAGTTCAATGGGAAGGCGCGGTATAGGAGTGGTGAACACACCGCTCCTATACTACGGTAAAGATGCGGCTAGCAGGACTTTTGGAGCGCTCCTGCTAGCGCACCGCTTCAATGTGAAAGCCTTCGGGCTTTCACATTGAACACTACAGGGCAGGTTTTTTTCATGCGGTATAGCGGCACTATTTTTAGCGATGTACCGCATTAAAAACGCCTCAATGTGAAAGGGGCAATTCACACTGACTAGCGCTAAAATGCAGGTACACTTCAACCGTTTTGGACGTATTTTTAAAGTTGTCCGTTGACATGCATTTTAGTGCAATGCAACATTATGGTGTAAATAGGACACAATTATTGTTTTACAGATGTCCTACCATTGATCTGCATTTTACAGCTGCGCTAAATTGCACTGATTTTTTTTTCTATTGAAAAGCCTGTGGCGTGCATAACACAACCCAAAAACTTCACCTGGTGCAGGAAAAATGTGCACACACCTAAAGAGTGACATAAAAAAACTGTGACGGGTGCATCGTCAATTGGCCCTCTGAAAAGGGGCCGGCTCTAATCCCCCGGGGCGTTAGGCTCCTGGCAGGGAAAAGAGTGGTCTGTGATCCATGCAGCCGAAGCCACAAGGACCCAACATGGTCCAAGCAGCTGAAGCCACAAGGACCCAACATGGTCCAAGCAGCCGAAGCCACAAGGACCCAACATGGTCCAAGCAGCCGAAGCCACAAGGACCCAACATGGTCCAAGCAGCCGAAGCCACAAGGACCCAACATGGTCCAAGCAGCCGAAGCCACAAGGACCCAACATGGTCCAAGCAGCCGAAGCCACAAGGACCCAACATGGTCCAAGCAGCCGAAGCCACAAGGACCCAACATGGTCCAAGCAGCTGAAGCCACAAGGACCCAACATGGTCCAAGCAGCTGAAGCCACAAGGACCCAACATGGTCCAAGCAGCTGAAGCCACAAGGACCCAACATGGTCCAAGCAGCTGAAGCCACAAGGACCCAACATGGTCCAAGCAGCTGAAGCCACAAGGACCCAACATGGTCCAAGCAGCTGAAGCCACAAGGACCCAACATGGTCCAAGCAGCTGAAGCCACAAGGACCCAACATGGTCCAAGCAGCTGAAGCCACAAGGACCCAACATGGTCCAAGCAGCCGAAGCCACAAGGACCCAACATCCTCGGAGGGACTGCCGAAACAGAACCCTCCTCGGTGAGGCTCCCCCGAAGGGGGAGAGCGGGCGAACTAAGCCAGAAGGCCATGTCCACCCACTCCCAAGACTTTCACAGCAGGCCCGAGGACCAGCACCCTACTCGCCACACATAAAGTGCAGTGCACCAAACAAAAAAAAAGACAAAAACGTGACAAACACGGGGGGAAAGGAAGGTGGGAATGGTGAGTGGAAAGTGGCCACCGTGCAATGCGATCTCCGGCCAGGAACAAAAATTCCTCTGGTCCTAGCCAAAAGGCTCACTGATATTGTAATGTGTATGGCCTCTAAGTGATGATAGTGTGGTGATCTTCCCCGCTGAGCTGTTGTGTTCTGACAGAGGGATTGCCCATCTACCAGAACAAAAACACAAAAAGGAACTCTGCGCTCATGAAAGTTCACCAATTTAAATCAGCTCAAAATAATGAGGAAAAAAACATCCAATAAAAACTCTATATTTGGGAAGATCCAGTCCTTTTAATAGAAAGCAATTTTCAAAATTTCCACAGCACAGTCCAAAATGTATAGTATACAAAATAGAAAGTAGTTCCCAAAGCCTGTGTAACTCTAGCACACTCTCAGGGCTTCAAAGGGTTAAAACTTGCGGTTTCAGTTTGGGCTGTCTATCATGACCGAATGACGTGAGATGTCAGTGTGCTCACCCAGGGAGAGCGTCCTCTGCCATTGGCCTTCCCGTGCTGTGTCCCCGGCGGCTGAATACATCGGGTCTGCCGGCGCTTCCAGACCCGCACAGGAAGGTGACCGTGACCCCGGATCGTCCGGTTCCACTCAGGGGGAGTGATACTCGTTCTATGTTCACACCGGCTGGGTAATGTACTGCTACTATTGCCTTCGCTGATTCTGTCATGATAGACAGCCCAAACTGAAACCGCAAGTTTTAACCCTTTGAAGCCCTGAGAGTGTGCTAGAGTTACACAGGCTTTGGGAACTACTTTCTATTTTGTATATTATACATTTTGGACTGTGCTGTGGAAATTTTGAAAATTGCTTTCTATTAAAAGGACTGGATCTTCCCAAATATAGAGTTTTTATTGGATGTTTTTTTCCTCATTATTTTGAGCTGATTTAAATTGGTGAACTTTCATGAGCGCAGAGTTCCTTTTTGTGTTTTTGTGTATGACTGGTACTTCAGGGTACCTGGAATCCTGCAGCACTGGCTGTTCACAGCCCACACGAGGGTTTTTATGTATGTTGTTGGACAAAAGTTTTTTTCCCATAGAGCGCCAGTGATTTTTTTGTATCATCTACCAGAACACACTGATCAGTGCTTGCAGCCAATGGTGAATTTCCAACATGATCGTTTTTTTTTTACCTTCAGCCTTTACAAACACCTTTAAAAATTGAATTTTTGCGCTTTTCAGCCTTGGTGAAAGCTTATTTACACAAAAGAAAGAACTTTGCGCTGTGGGATATAGTTAAAATATATAATGCAAAGAGAAAGCTGCTCCCCAGAAAAGTACAATGCGCTAACTTTGACTAGTGAAATATAGGGGGCACTAATATTCTAATTAGCTGTGCTAAACCGATGTAAAGTGCTAAATGCTCATTCGAATAATGTATCACATGATTCATTAATAAAACAGTAATAAAGTGCATAGTAGTAGTCGGTGCAAAATAATCGTATAAAGTGCAATGGTAAGCAATAAATGAATGTTTCATCAAGAAAAGTCCATAGATATATTATGCTTCAACTTGGATTCTGTGCACCTACACTGATGTATAAAACTTCATATACAGGTCATTCAAAAAAAATTAGCATATTGTGATAAGGTTCATTATTTTCTGTAATGTACTGATAAACATTAGACTTTCATATATTTTAGATTCATTACACACAACTGAAGTAGTTCAAGCCTTTTATTGTTTTAATATTGATGATTTTGGCATACAGCTCATGAAAACCCAAAATTCCTATCTCAAAAAATTAGCATATCATGAAAAGGTTCTCTAAACGAGCTCTTAACCTAATCATCTGAATCAACTAATTAACTCTAAACACCTGCAAAAGATTCCTGAGGCTTTTAAAAACTCCCAGCCTGGTTCATTACTCCAAACCGCAATCATGGGTAAGACTGCCGACCTGACTGCTGTCCAGAAGGCCATCATTGACACCCTCAAGCAAGAGGGTAAGACACAGAAAGAAATTTCTGAACAAAATGGGCTGTTCCCAGAGTGCTGTATCAAGGCACCTCGGTGGGAAGTCTGTGGGAAGGAAAAAGTGTGGTAGAAAACGCTGCACAACGAGAAGAGGTGACCGGACCCTGAGGAAGATTGTGGAGAAGGACCGATTCCAGACTTTGGGGGACCTGCGGAAGCAGTGGACTGAGTCTGGAGTAGAAACATCCAGAGCCACCGTGTACAGGCGTGTGCAGGAAATGGGCTACAGGTGCCGCATTCCCCAGGTCAAGCCACTTTTGAACCAGAAACAGCGGCAGAAGCGCCTGACCTGGGCTACAGAGAAGCAACACTGGACTGTTGCTCAGTGGTCCAAAGTACTTTTTTCGGATGAAAGCAAATTTTGCATGTCATTCGGTAATCAAGGTGCCAGAGTCTGGAGGAAGACTGGGGAGAGGGAAATGCCAAAATGCCTGAAATCCAGTGTCAAGTACCCACAGTCAGTGATGGTTTGAGGTGCCATGTCAGCTGCTGGTGTTGGTCCACTGTGTTTTATCAAGGGCAGGGTGAATGCAGCTAGCTATCAGGAGATTTTGGAGCACTTCATGCTTCCATCTGCTGAAAAGCTTTATGAAGATTTAATTTTTCAGCACGACCTGGCACCTGCTCACAGTGCCAAAACCACTGGTAAATGGTTTACTGACCATGGTATTACTGTGCTCAATTGGCCTGCCAACTCTCCTGACCTGAACCCCATAGAGAATCTGTGGGATATTGGGAAGAGAAAGTTGAGAGACGCAAGACCCAACACTCTGGATGAGCTTAAAGCCGCTACCGAAGCATCCTGGGCCTCCATAACACCTCAGCAGTGCCACAGGCTGATTGCCTCCATGCCACGCCGCATTGAAGCAGTCATTTCTGCAAAAGGATTCCCGACCAAGTATTGAGTGCATAACTGAACAGAATTATTTGAAGGTTGACTTTTTTTTATTAAAAACACTTCTTTTATTGGTCGGATGAAATATGCTAATTTTTTGAGATAGGAATTTTGGGTTTTCATGAGCTGTATGCCAAAATCATCAATATTAAAACAATAAAAAGGCTTGAACTACTTCAGTTGTGTGTAATGAATCTAAAATATATGAAAGTCTAATGTTTATCAGTACATTACAGAAAATAATGAACTTTATCACAATATGCTAATTTTTTGAGAATGACCTGTATGTCACCCAGTGGAAAGTGAGTGAAATGCCTACTCAGTAGATCAACAATGACCTCTTTAATTAAAAAGCAGGTCAGTATGCACAGTAATAAGTGAATTGGGAGTCTTGCTGCTGTATTGATATGGCTGGGAACCTTGTATTACTCCACCAATGTAGCCCATTAAAAGACAGATAAACAAGGCACCATAGGGTAAAACTACTTAATAATAAAGGTAAAATACAAAAAGCCAAATGGCCGCTTACATATTTTAGTGCCTTGTCTTGGCACTGGGAATAGAGCGTGTATCACCAGGCATTTGGTGTTTGCAGCCATTCAGCTTCCGCTGTCTTGTCACATTCTGCTCCCCATCAGAGATTGACCTGGAAGTGACGTTCCGTCGCCGCCATCTTGCTACACTCATGCACAGTAATGATAGAGTGAGAAGGGGGCAAGCGGACATCTTGTTACACCCACCAGAGTTTTAGATTTCACAGTTATTTTCAACACAAAACGGAGCTTATATGCTTAAATACAGTATTTTGAAATCCGACAGACTGTTTACATGTTAAATGTGAAAATCGGAGGTGTTCTGTCACATCAACCATGTAAGGTCAGCAGGTTTGCTGCTGCTTTTAAAATTTAACATTTAAACTGTCCGTCCGATTTCCAAATACTGTATTTAAGCATATAAGCTCAATTTTGTGTTGAAAATAACTGTGAAATCTAAAACTCTGGTGGGTGTAACAAGATGTCCGCTTGCCCCCTTCTCACTCTATCATTACTGTGCAGGAGTTTGGGGTGTAGCAAGATGGCGGCGACAAAATGTCACTTCCGGAGCATTCTGTGATAGGGAGCGGAATGTGACACTACACCGCTAGTAAGTCCAGCGAGCTTTCCACCGCCGTGATGTACGAAAACCGGGGTGCGTCTCGTTCATTGCTCACTTTCCACTGGGTGACATATATGAAGATTTATCCATCAGTGAAGGTTTTCTTGATAAAACATTCATTTATTGCTTACCATTGCACTTTATAAGATTATTTTGCACTGACTAATACGATGCACTTTATTACTGTATTTTTAATGAATCGTGTGATGCAGCATTTGTCGAATTGGCATTTAGCACTTTACATTGGTTTAGCACAGCTGAAAGCTTATTTAGCCAGAAGCCTATGGTTGGGGTGGGTATGGGCTGTGTAGGCCACCTATTTATACCCCTTTGGCTATGTGAAGTTACATTGGGATCCTTGCCACATGCATACACTGCATTGGAAACTGCCTCTGACGGTATGTCTGCAGCCTTGGCACAAGTCTGTTCCTTCAGCCCTAATGCATTTATATTTTACTTCACAACGCTTTTTGTGAAAAAATAATTTGGTGCTGCTCATGTTCATTGACATTGGGCATAACATTATGGGGTTGATTTACTAAAGGCAAATAGTAGAGCTTGGCGATTTCCCCCCCCCCCCCCCCCCAAATAAATCTGCAAAGTTTGAGGGATCCTAGTTCCTCCCTGCACCATACAAAGGGGAATTTAGGTTTTATTGCCTGCTGTTCTTTCTTTGAGGTTTATTATGTTCACGATCTCTGACTTGGCTGTTTTTTTAAAGTTTGAGATCTTCTTCTCGTACTTGTCCAGCTCCTCCAACACAATCGGTAGTGTTATCCTAAGATTGGAAATATAAAAGATTACATTGTCTGCATATGCAGCCACTTTTATTTTTTATTTTTTTAAGGCTATTATCCGATTAATCGAAACAATAATCGGCCAACTAATCGATTATGAAAATAATCGTTGGTTGCAGCCCTAATCTCCTGTTACAATAAGTTTCCCTTCTTTAACCTTTTTAAGAGCTTTGTTCAAGAACTTATTTGGTTCTTGGATTCGGGGAATAGATGTCTGCAATAGTACATTCCATATTAAATATTCTCCCTTTTAAAGAACAAAATCCTTCCCTCAGGGTCTGCCAGCTGCTCCTTTAGACTGCTTTCATACTGGGGCGGTTTTTAGGCATTGTAGTGCTAAAATAGCACCTGTTAAGCGCGTCTTCTGCCTACCCAGTGTGAAAGCCAAAGTGCTTTCACACTGGGGCAGGGTGCTTGCAGGACGGGGAAAAAAGTCCTGCAAGCAGCATCTTTGGGGTGTTGCGGCAGCGGTGCATACACCGCTCCCAAAACAGCCTGCCCATTGAAATTAATGGGCAGCGCTGCTGAAGTGCCAAAACACGGGCGCTTTTAACCCTTTCCTCTGCCGCTAGCATGCTTTGCCGCTAAGGCCTGGAAACTCTCCAATGTGAAGGGGGTCTTAGTACAAAGACAGAACTTTTATCAAATACAGTTGCTACTCCCCACTAGCGGCTTGACGTTGAATCTCAAAAAAAACACTTCGGGAAGAGATGAGAGTTAATTCTATACTCAGAGGCATGTGTGATGTGTCTCTTGTAGACATATCACATTTACTGCATAATAGTGTAGTTCTTTATATAGCTTGTATCTTTTACTGAAAGTATTTATGCCTCTAACATTGTAAGTCACTAAGTTTATCAGAGCCATAGTGTACCCAAGGAGTGTCTGGCCAGACCTTTACCATTGTGGGTTCCTGAAGGCGGGAGAGGATGGGGAAAAAAAAAGCCGCCAAACGTACAAAAAAAAATCATCCCCCCCCTCCTGTCCCCTTCCAGGAGTACTATCCCTATAAAGGGTTGAACATGTACCACTTCCTGTTCCTTGTACAGATCTGGCGGTATCTACCTAGGTATCGCCTTCTGCCCATACCTTCTAGGGCAGGTATGTCCAAAGTCCGGCCCAAGGGCCAACCGCGGTCTGGTTCTGAACGACCCGCCTGGTTATCTAAACCAGCCTTTCAGAGGTTCTCAGATGTGCCGCGAGATCAGGAGAGAGGACTGTCGGATGAGCCCGATCCCCTGCAGTACCCGGCTGAATGAGGAAACTGGAAGGTACTGTGCTTGTGCTAGAATCTAGATTAGTTTGAAAAGGGCTTTATACATGTGTCTGTGCATGTGTATGTGCGAGCGTGCATTTGTCTGCATGTGTGTGTGTCTGCATGTGTGTGTATGTATGTTACTTTTAATCCGGACCCCCCCATTCCTGTACCAGGATAGCAGCCAGGACTGCTGCTCCTCTGAAAAGCAATCCATGCAGAGATCGCTTTTCAGAGGCATTTGACAGGTGCTAAAGAGGCAGTATGTTGCCTCCTCACCACCTGTTTTAAGCCCTTAAATGCAGCATCACTATACTGCAACCGTGCAATGCACACAGTTGCGGGGTAGTTGCAGTGCAGCCCCATTCAGCCTGGGTATACCTCCAGCTACAGCCACAGCATGTGTACACCCCCAGCTGCTGCCTCTGCAGCTATAGGGGAGAAGTTGGGGGTGGTAAAAACAGCTCAACCATGTGCTTTTACTGCCCCTCCAACCTGACATGTGAACAAGCCCTTGGTTCACATCTGTTTGGCTGTGTGCTGCGTGTAGGGCAGCCCATTCATTTTCAATGGGCTTCCCTACCCACAAAAATGCAGGGAAAGTCCCTGACTTTTTTTTTTTTATTGCACTGCACCAAAAGCACCCCATGTTTTCCAATGTGTGGGGTACAATTAAGAATTAACGGTACCCCTAAAGAGCAGAGCATTCGTCTGTGTGTCGGGAACGAGCACAACAAAGGCAAGGAAATTCTTGTTGGACAGTGTATTAGTGATCGAACTAACACACTTGGACCGAATTTTAACGGTTCAAAGAATGTCAGGAAAAATGTTCGGCCCTCACGCATGTTCACTTCATCAAATCTGGCCTCTATGAACAAAGTTTGGACACCCCTGTTCGCGGGGGTAACCACTCCTCACACTTCCGACCATAACCACCACTGTAACCTCCAGCCACCCAATCCCTCCCCCCGTACTCCCGCCGCCCCCATTATCCCATTTTCTTTTTTTCACATTTAAGTTATACTGTCTTTTACTTATTTCATTCTTTAGGGTAAGAACTCCTCTCAATGGTCTCCACCTGTAGGAAAGAAAAAGGATCAATTAGTTGTGAGTTGAGGGATCTGACTAGGTCTCATTGACAGAAATAAAATTCTTCTACCCAAGCCGAGTCCATTGCTTGTTCCTTAGGGAGCCCAATATTTCCTTTTTCTCCTCCCAACCCAGAAGGGCTGGGGGTTTAATTTCCAGCTTGCTGCAAAAATCCTCCAAGTCCTCAGGGAATTAAACTGCAGTGTGTCCATCCTTTTTCCCCTTTAAATGACATTAAATGCCCGCATTTTCTCTGTTGGGGGGTTTAAGGAGCCTCCTTGTCAGGTTTTCTGACGATAAATCTGCATATATTTTAAGCTCCACACCCTCAACGGAAGTTCCAACTTCCAAACGGTGCTTTTTTCCATTATTTTTATTTTCTCCTCTACATAATGGAACCCAATGATCACGTCTCTTGGGATGTCGGCAGCTTGGCTTTGGTATCATCACCCTATGAACTCTGTCAATTTTTTATATTTTTGAGGCCTCCTTTCCCAGGATGGGATTAAATAGCCCCCTCATTACAACCGGTAACTCTTCTTCTTTATAGCTGTGGTAAACCTCTTATTCGCAGATTTTTGCACCGGATTCATTTTTTTTTTTTTTTTGGTCCTCGATTTTGTATAAAAGGGATCTCTTAGTCCTCTGTAATGACTTAATCTGTTCACTTATCTCCTCCAGAATCTGGTCATGCATATCCAGCCTTTTCCACCATCTCTTCCACCCTATCTCTGCACGGACTGCCGTACTGTCCATTTTTAGGGAGATTTCAATTTTGGACAGCATCTCTGCTAGGACTTCTTTAAGTAAGGGCATATTTGCTTGTGCTTCCTCAAGCCCTGCTTTCTCCTCTGCTGGTAAAGCGGATCACCCTTTTGTGTTTTGGGCCCTTTTTTTTGGGGTTACCTCCCATGCTTTGTGGAGTAAACCCCAGGCCATTGGACCTTACAGTTGTAGCTTCTACTGTCAGTTTTTGTCTACTTGTCCCGGTCTGTGAGGATACACCTTGTCGGGGGGTACCAGCTCCCTCATCAGACATACTTAATTCTGCTGACATGTATCGCTGGATACCCCCCAGGGCTAGCGGCGGGTTGAGTTGATTTACCAACACTTTTTTTTTTTATTTGCCCCTCATCTTCCACCATCCTTGTTTTTTTTTTTTATATGGAGAGCGAGTGGGTAAATTGAGTTAGTCAATGTCTGAGGGGCTAAACACTCAGACAGAGGGGGAAATCTCGATCTGTGTCTTCGCTGTATAGTTAGCAGGCTGGACTATCTCCTAATGAGCCACTGATTTGACTAATTTCCTCAGGCCCCACTTTATTGCACTTTCCCACTCAGCCCCCAACTCTATGAACTTCTAAAGTCCTGTATACATCTACATGTAGTCCAGTAACAGGAGTCTCACAGTGTAATTAAGAAAAAAAACGTATACAAGAATAATATAAATTTCTTTAATTGGCTGGCCCCAGGCCTTAACCTCCCTGGCGGTATGATTCTTTCAGAAAAAACATGCTGAAAGCGGTACCATTATTTGCAAGGAAATTTGGCGTTTTATATTGTAGGTCTGTCATTTTTAGAAATAACTCACTTAAATCTGACCAAACAAGCTTCTAATAGGCATCCCGGGTATGACATTTTTTTAAAAACAAAATTATAAATTATAATATAATAAATAATTATAAATAATTATAACAAATAATAATATAATTATAATAAAAAATATTCAATAATGTAATCAAATCAAAATCACTGAAATGTGCTCAGTTGCAGAATTGTTGCTGTCATTATTTTTTTTTTTTTATGACGAATTTCCCTACAAATCGCTATCGCACAATTCTGCAAGTGATTATAATTTATTATCGCTGGTTTTTAGCTGATCTAAAACTATTTTTGACATAAAGGGACACTTTTGGTTGCTATGGACAATCTACAGTTTGCAGGGAGAAAGAAACGTTTTTATTATACAAAATGACATGCATGACACAGGACAGACCACTAGGGACAAGGGGGGTGTGTTTTTTTTTACATACAGTACTGTAATCTATAAGATTACAGTATACTGTATGTATAGTGTTTGTTTACTTTTTTGAATTTGGCGCCGTTCTCCGTCCCCGTGCGTCGTAACGTCGCAGGGAACGGAGATCGGCGTCACACGGAGGCACTGTGTGAATCGAGCGAGGACCTGCTCGCTCACACAGCGCGGTGGCATCGCTGGATCCAGGGACAAGGTAAGTAAAACTCCCTGTACATCCAGCGAGGCGAGCCCGAGTCTGACTCGGGGTTACCGATCCTAGCCCAAAAATCTCACCCCGAGTCAGACTCGGGAACACCGCCCAGGAGGTTAAATATAAGTCCAGGATCTTTAAGTAGCCTCGTTCAGGGGGCCCGGGACTTCAGCATAGTGTCCTAGCTGGTTTTCTTTTATTCAGGGGTTCCAAAAGCCCCCTCTCTTTACCTTGGCCTAGTCTCCAGAGCTGCAGCCAGAGAGACCCTTAATACTAGTGGGCTCTGAGTTAAAGGGGCCTTGGGTGTCCTCCCTCAACATTCAGCTTCCTCCCGGGGTACTGGCAAGAGAGGGAGAAGGGCATGCTCCAAGCAGATGGAGCTCCAGACACCTCCTTCCTGCCTCTGTGTTCACAAGTCTCCCAATCAGGGAGGTTGGGGGAGCGTCAGAATCCGCCGTGGAGCTATTGCCAATAGTGCAGCTTCCACGGTCTCTACGGAGGTGAGGAGCAGGGCTCGTAGGGCAGGGAATCGGCAACATGCCAATCTGTGGAACCGCATGTGTACAGACGTGAGAAGCAGCTCATTCCCATCATTGGGCAGCGGTGGCTCTCTACTACAAAAAAAACTCCTATGTACTCATTTTTAAAGAATGGGTGCATTAAAGTACCAAGCCGCCACCTCCCTGCACTGTTATGAGACCATTAGGAGCTGGCAGACCACTTTGTAACTCGCTCTCTCCCAAATTGATTAGGGATAATTGTGGTGATATGTGGACATCAGGTTTAAAGCGGAGAGCTCACAGAGGTGTGAACTAGACTTGAGGCTGGGTTCACACTATTGCGAATTGGATGTGTTTTTTCCCGCATTCCAATTCGCATTTCAGGAGACTGACTGGCTCTCAATGGAGCTGGTTCACACGGCTCTGGGAATGCTGCGGTGAGAATTGCACAGGAGTCCTGTGCGTCTTCTAGTCCCAATTCAGCCACAAATTCGGACCTGAAACAGTGGACGGGAACACACCTAACCCCTGCTGTGAGCTGCTCCACACAGCAGTGTGAACCCAGCCTAAAAGTGTGTTTAAAGGCTTCCTGCTCACGTTATTCATCAGTGTTGCAGCAAACAAGAGCAAGAAATTGCCTCACAGGGCTAAATAATCAGTCTAAAATCTAACAAAGTTATTGAACTTCATGGCTAGTTGTGTCTCCGCTCAGACCTGCGGATATGTTTTATCACCGCCCACATGCATTCTTTCCCCAACACACACCCACTTTTTCCATCCCAGGGAAAGAAAGATTATACCCCAGGTGGGGGAAAGGTGTGGCCAGTGCTTAACCCCATGTATGTTGCTACAGACCTTTCGCTGCCACCAGTTTATCCTATGAAATGCAAGAACCTACAGAAGGTAAACTCTATCTACGACTCCCCCATGGATTGGCACAAACTATATACCAAGTTCTCTCATGTGACATATCTTCCACCTAAAGTTGACATAGTTTTTGTATAAATAAAAATGTTGTGTTTCATAATCAGGTCAGTGAACCAAAGATGCCAAGAAGGAAGAGGGCTACTTCCTGAAACATTGCAGTGTACATGTCCCACAAGAGGCTTTTTAAAATGCATGCATGACAATACGTTCCCCAAGTTGACCTCAAGGTGAGTATCAACTTGCTTTAATCTTGCAGCTTTTAATTTCCCTAATATGTGCATTGTTATACGTTTCTAATTACATTGTTATTTCTTGAATAGTTCTTTGGGGGAAAAAAGAAGAGGACTCTACCGCAATTGAAAATCTTTTTGTTCAGTTTGCTAAAGAAAATTTAGTTAAAATGACCAAAGAATACTTGGCATTAACTTCAAGGAGCATATCAAGTAAATTATCATCTATGTCATCTCGGCTTCTACAAGGATCATTTATTTATTTTTTACTACATATTGTCTTTGCTTGCACAACTTCAAAAGCACAAGAAACATAAATAGAGGGGATATTACAAGACACCACTATCTGGTCAATAAAAGCAACACATAGATAAATATGCCTTCATGTATAGTGGCAACATGTCGCTCACATTGGAGAAGAAAGGAACCTAATTTGAAGTTCCATGTTTTTCCCAAGGACAAGGACCGCATAAGAATATGGCTTAGGAATACAGGACAGTTTGATGAAAATGACCTAGATCAAGCCGTTTTAAAAATAATAGAAGGGAAGCAAAATGATTCTTATCGAATGTGCTCCAAACATTTTTCTTCAGATATGTACCACCAGGTTGGCAGTAAAATTTTATTAAAGAAAAATGCTATCCCAAACATGTTTTTCATTGTTTATAATAGTGCAATTATTGATTTGGATGATGTTGCTGCAAAGAGGCATTGTGCAGAAGTAAGCACATTTCACACTACTAAAGCTCTGGATAAATCTTTACCCTTTGCCGATGATCACACTCTCAATGTTACAATTAAAAGTGAAATTGATGATGATCCAGATGATGTTATTCAAAACAGGCATTGTGCAGAAGTAAGCACATTTCACACTGCCAACGTTCTGAATGAATTTCCCCCTGCCAATGATCACATTCCCAATGTCACTATTAAAAGTGAAAATGGTTATGATTCAGATGATAATATTTCAAACGGGCATTGTGCACAAATGAGCACAGTTCATGCTGCCGAAGTTCTAGATAAATCTTCCCCTACAGCTGAGTTCAATGTTGCTATTAAAAGTGAAAGTAGTGACAATCCAGATGTTACTACAGAGGGGCATTATGAAGAGAGCACAATTCATACTGCTAAAGATCTGGATGATGAGTCTTTCCTTGCAGATGATTACACTCAATGGCATTCTCTGAATTCTTCATCACTGACAAACACTTGTCCTAATTCTGCCGAGAATATGTTCATGGTTGCCAATGGTATCAGAACGTCAACGCCTAACATGTTTGGAAGACCCAAAAAAAGATTTAGAGTATCAAGAGGCATAATGGTCAATATAAATGTCCAAACCAAGAACAAAAGAAGTGGTACCTTGCCATTGTTTGGATGTAAAAATAAAGAAACACAACATGGTCCTCTAACTGCAGAAGTTGGCATTCAGTGTACTTTATTAACTGATATGGCCACTGACATTGCCCAAAACAAAGCTTCATTTATCTAGCAGACTATTGGACACCCTTGGAACAACACACAGGCAGTATAAAAAACATATCTCTGATTGTACCAAATGGCAGACTATTTGGAGAAACTGTCGATTTCAGACCGATTTAGAAGAGTCTTGCGTTGACGTCAACATAAATGAACATTAAGTCAACATAGATTCCTTTAGTAACCGCAATTCTACAGCCTCTCCGGAAGACCACCTGAACCTTCTACGATTTCAGCAAGAAAAGAAAATTGTCTAAGCATACTTTTTTAAATGCGAATTTGTAATGTAAACAAATGCAGTGTTTTAATTTAAAAACAAGTGGTGCTCTTTGACTCTTTTTTGCAAGGCCGCTTTCTTTTTCATACATCATGGGACACAGTCAGGCTAATCATTACCTGCTAGGTTATACTTCATCGCCAGGTAAATGGACACTGGTAGTTCAAAGATCTTTAGAAAGGAAGTGATCCCTATATAACCCCTCCCATAAAGGAAGCACATCAGTTTTATACCAGTGTCTACAAGGTGGATGGCATGGTTTGTTTGAGCTCCAGGTCTATAGTCACAATATACGTTCCAAAAATGAATCAAAGGATTGACTGATCGGGATCCATTTGACACAGGCTATATGCTTGGATAAATGGTACCCGAACCTTGCAAAGAAGACTCTTGATCCTGATAAATTTTACCTGTAAGTGGCCCCCGGGCATTAGACCCTGCAGAGTGGAAATCCTGGACACTACAGTGCTAAGGCATTTCCTGCATGGTGCTATACAGGTCCAAGGGAGTGGACCCTAAACATGAAAAGATACCCATTCCTTTTAAGGTCCCGAGTGACAGGAACCCACCGTCAAGGGTGAAGATTGGGCCCTTAGGGCCAGATTCACAGTGGAGATACGACGGCGTATCGTATCTCTGTTTCTATCTATGCGACTGATTCATAGAATCAGTTGCGCATAGATAGCCATAAGATCCGACAGGTGTAATTGTTTTTACACTGTCGGATCTTAAGATGCAATACCGCGGCCGCCGCTGGGGGGAGTTTGCGTCGTAAACCAGCGTCTGGTATGCAAATTAGGAGTTACGGCGATTCCCGACGGTTTTTCGTGTTCGCTACGTCGCCGCTAGTCTAGTTTCCCGTCGCAAAGTTAGTTGTTTTTTTTTTGGTGCCTTAACTTTACACAGCAATCGTATTGCTGTATAAAGTATGGCCGTCGTTCCCGCGTCGAAATTTAAAAAATAACGTCGTTTGCGTAAGCCGTCCGGGAATACGGAATTACGCTACGCGTGTCGCCGTTCGAAAAAATTACGTCACGGCGCGCAATGCACGGCGGGAGTTCGGAAACAGAGCATGCGCGGTAGGTCCGGCGAGGGAGCGCGCCTAATTTAAATGGCACACGCCCATTTAAATTGGCCCGCCTTTGCGCCGGAGGCCGCCGGCGTAGGTTTTAATCGCAAGTGCTTGGTGAATCAGGCACTTGTGATGAAAAATTGCGGCGGTGTAACGTATCTACGATACGTTACGCCGCCGCTGCCCTACGTGAATCTGGTCCTTAGTTTCTAAGTGGCTCTGCACCTGGATGGGTAAGTGAAACCCCTTTTATTCTATTGTGGGGTGTCCCAGTAATTGTAACAATCAGTCAAGCTAGCTAGAGACTGGACACCTATGTGCGGTGACCATACAGGGGAGTTTTTGGCTAGCTGTGGGTGTTTGCAAAGTGTACTTTTTTTTCTGCTGGTGTCTAGCTGTTTTTTTTACCTTACCTGTATGAGGCGCATGACGGTGTGCTTTTTTGCTTAATTCACCATGTCGCACATGCATTCGCAAGTACGCCTCTGTATTCAGCAGTTGTTTGGCGGCCATGGGGCACGCGGCTTGGTCTCACATGCGCCGTTGTCTTTATTTGGGCGCACAAAGAATAAGCTGTGTAAGCCAAGCATGTGGTGCTTCCAGAAGGCAGCTGTGGGACACAGAGTAGGCTCTGTAAAACACTTACAGTGGTTAATTTCTTCTTACCTGGGTCAAGTGAGTCACCAGGTGTTGCTTGGCAGGTTAAAGGTGCTTAGCAGGATTGTTGCATAGGGGCTTGGTGAGCCCTATTAAAGGGTCTCCCCTCTAAAAAAAGTTTTTTTTTTTTTTTTTTTTATACACCCAAGTACTCTGTTTGTGGCTATTAAATGTCTTACAAAAAGAGGAGTGGGACTAACACTGCCAGGAAGGGACACACCTATGTCATCAGCAGTTCCTGATAAATGTAGTCGTATCCCTAGTGTTGTATCCCCTGAAGGACCAGTGGCTTCCAGGCAATCTGAGCCGCTGTGCCTATCTGGTATTGTGCCTACAGTCAATGCTGCTGCTTCACCCTTTATTACTAAGGATGAACTGTCCTAGGCCCTATTGGGTTTAGAGCACAGGATTACTGACGTCATTGCCACCATCCCGCAGGGTGGCAGGCAGTGTGACGGAGCCTCCTAGTCTGGAGCAGGAATGGGTCGAGAATGGGGAAGAGCTTTAAAGCTCAGGATTTGGTGGAATGCCCGGCAGATGACTCCTTCTGAGCAATCTGGACAAGAAGATATCCAACCGATGTCTGCCTCTCATTCACAGAGGCTTCTCTACCTGACCAAAATGGTTCGTTCTGCCTTTGTTGCCTCTTAGAGGTGACTGAGCCCCCTGGGTCCTCTTTGGGATCTCTGAGGCCTTTTCAGGCCGTACAGACTGTCCTTCTACACCCCCTGTTTGAACAGGTGGTGTATGCCGATTGGGAACATCCCGATAGGACTTTTATTCATCCTAAAAGGTTCTCTCTTTTATTGCCGTTGGATGAAAGGTTTGTTAAAAAATGGAGCATGCCAGCAGTAGATGCAGCAATCTCTTCCTTAAATAAGAATATAACTTGTCCAGTAGATAACGCATAGGGCTTGAAAGACCTAGTTGACAAGAAATTGGAGTTATTAAAGGCTTCCTTTTCTTTGACCAGTTTAGCTATTCAGCTACCTTGTAAAAAGTTATTGGCAGGGTTAATGGGGATCATTTATTCTGTGATCATTTGGATAAATACTTCCAAAGGATTTCCGGAGGGAAGAGTTCTCTACTTCTTGTGCAGAAAAGCACCCGACGTCCCTCATTTAAAACGAGGGACCCAGGGTCGGCTTCCTCACATGTCTCAGCGTCGGGGCGCTTCCGCTGCCAACAGGGCGCTAGGGCCAGGGGCAAGCTGCAGGGCCAGAAAAAGCCCTGGGTCAAAAATTCTTCTAAACCCAGCACCAAGCCCTCCTTTTGAGATGTCCACACTTCATCAAGTGGGGGGAAGGTTGCTGCACTTTGCGGACATTTGGAAAACAAGAATTCAGGGTTAATGGGTCACCTCAATTATATCTTGCGGTTACAGGCTGGAGTTGCAGTGGATACCCCCCAGAGGTTTTTAAGGTCCAGAGTTCCCTCAGATCCTCTAAAAAGAAACCTATAACTTCAAGCACTACATCTAGTGCATCAAAGAGTAATTGTAGAGGTTCCAATACTCTAAAGGGTCACAAGGTTTTACTCAAACCTGTTTACAGTTGGAAACAAAACGGGGACACCAGGCCCATTTTGGACCCAAGATCCCTGAACAAGTATCTAGCGATGCAGTCCTTCTAGATGGAGTCTGTCCGCTCAGTATTAACCTCACTCCAGAGGGGAGACTTTCTAGCCTCCAGGGATATATAAAACACGAATGTTTACACATACCTATTTTTCAGTCTCATCAGAGGTTCCTACGTTTTGCAGTAGAGGAACATCATTTTCAGTTTGTGGCTCTACCCCTCGGACTGGCTACAGCTCCCCGGGTATTCACAAAGGTCCTAGCACCAGTACTGGACCTTTTTAAGAGTCCAAGGGATTCTGGTGCTCGGGTATCTGGACGACCTCCTGCTCAGATCACTCGGTACAGGCTCTAGAACAAAGCATAATATACACAGTGTGGTATTTAAAGCTTAGGCTGGATCATAAATACTGAAAAGTCAACCTTGAGACCAACTCAAAATTTTAAATATCTAGGTCTGATCCTAAACACGGTCCAAGTAAGAGTATTCTTGCCACCCGTAAGGGTCTGTGCTTGAAAGATCGGGTGCGTCAGATATGGGGCACCAGACAACCCGCCATTCGACTCTGTATGAGTCTTCTAGGGAGGATGGTATCCTTCGAGGTGGTGCCCTATGCCCAGTTCCATTCCAGACCCTTACAATAAGACATCTTGATGGCTTGGAACAGGGGAAGAAAAGCCCTGGATTATCCAATGTGCTTTTCCCCTCAGGCATGCTTAAGCCTAAACTGGTGGTTGCAGGATGATAACCTGTGAAAGCGAAAATCCTTTCTCCAGTAACTTGTTCCGACTACAGTGTATCAGGCTGGGGAGCGGCCCTAGACGGGCTCTTGGCCCAAGAAAATTGGTCAGGAACAGAACAGATCCTGCCAATCAATGTCCTGGAACTACGGGCAGTATGTCTGGCCCTACACTCCTGGATGGTAGAGCTTCAGGACTACCCTATCAGGGTCCAGTCTTACAATGCCACTGCAGTGGCCTATATAAACCACCAAGGCGGTACCAAGAGTCGTTTAGCTCTGAAAGAGGTGAACTACATACTTACCTTTGCAGAAAAATATGTGCCAATTATATCTGTGAGTAGAGAACTGGAAGGCAGATTATCTCAGCCGCCAGCAGATCTGCCTGGGGGAATGGTCCCTACACCAAGAGGTGTTCCAAGAATGGTTTCCCTCTGATCCCTCTCCTCCCACACTTTTTGTGCAGGATTCGGAAAGAGTTCCAGTCATTCTGGTGGCACCAGCCCATCCCAGAAGGCCCTGGTTCCCGGAGATGGTGAGACTGACAATAGACGGACCATGGACGCTTCCACGTCACCCCAATCTACGGTCTCAAGGTCCTATATTTCACCCAAATTTACCGTCTCTAAATTTGACGACATGTCTATTGAAGCCAGGGTGCTGAAGGACCACGGCATCTCGGGATCAGTAGTGTGAATGCTAGAAAAGCTGTCGCTAGAAATCTATCAAAGTCTGGAAGACTTGTATTGCTTGGTGTGAAGTCAAAAAATGGAATCCACGTTTGTGATTGGGCGAATTCTCTATTTTCTACAGTCTGCTGTGGAAATCAAATTGGCTTTGAGTACAATCAGAGGTCAAGTTTCGGCCCTATCAGTACTCTTCCAAAGGCCCTTAGCCTCCCATTCAGTAATCCAAATGTTTGTGCAGGGGGCAATTTGCTTGCTTCCCCCCATTAGGTCACCTATGTGTCCTTGGGACTTGAAATTGGTTCTGTCTCTATTACAGAAGCAATCATTTGAACCCATCAAGGAAATTCCCATAGACTTGCTGTCATGCAAGCTAGCCTTCCTGATGGCTAGCACCTCGGCTAGAAGGGTGTCTGAGTTGGCGGCCCTTTCATGCAGGAAACCATACTTGATCCTTCACCACCACAGAGTCCAACCTTTTTGCCAAAAGTGGTGTTGGCCTTTCATTTAAATCGGGACATTGTTTTGCCTTCTTTTTTCTCTCGGCCTCGTTCGGCGGAAGAGAGGTGACTGCATTCTTTGGATGTTATCTGAGCAGCCAAAGTTTTTGTCTTGCAAAATAAATCCGCGCTATGAAATAAGTGAGCAGCTACAAAAGCCAGTGCACAATGGAAAATAACAGACAGAACATACAAATAGTAGCGTTAAATGG
Organism: Rana temporaria; assembly: GCF_905171775.1. Taxonomy (NCBI): domain Eukaryota; kingdom Metazoa; phylum Chordata; class Amphibia; order Anura; family Ranidae; genus Rana; species Rana temporaria. The sequence continues at coordinate 102,308,928 of NC_053500.1, forward strand.
TGATAATGATTAACTATATCAAAAAAATCAAGTGACTGATGTGTGAACAGAAAAAAAGAGGACAGTTATAATTGAAAAAGTCCCAAGTATTAAATGGTGAAAAAACCTGATTGATGTAAAGGACTGGGAGAATACTCCCAAATCAACGGTGATTCACTCTTGAACGTGATGTACACTAGTGATGTACCCACCACCAATAAAGCAGGGGCTTACTAAATATATTGAACCCTAATGAGCCTACGACCCAGAGGGTCAATAAAGCTGAATATATACAAAGGCTGTGGCAATACAGGATCCGATCTTCATATGGCAAAACCACCAAACGAAAGGAAGATGTCAAATGGTTGAAGATGGTACCTCAAATGGTCAAACCATAAAGCCGATGTGTAGAGGAAAAAACAGAAGAAGCACACAGTGTAATACCGTAGGCACGGAGCTTTTAATAATGGTTGGAAACACTTGCGTGGAAGAAAAGAACATATCGATCAATATGTGCGTGGCAGCAGTGGAGTCACCTGACGCATTTCAGAAAAACTTGCTTCGTCTGGGGCATACCTCCACTGATGCCGCTCTCTTAAATGTACAATATGACCCTGAACACAGGAACACCCCTGGGAGTTCGTCCAATCGGAGACAGCTTCCGGGTTAAGAGACCCGCCCCCCGGGGTGTGTATGACTGTGCGTGACCCGCACGCTATGTGACATGGACGCCGCGCCCCAAGTGGCCGCAAATCAAATCCACACAGCCCCACATCATATCTGGAGGAATGGTTAAATATGCGCTCCAACATAACTGAATGAAAAATAATTTCTTAAAGCCCCCTTACATCCGGTAGCTGGGATGGAAGGAAAATCGACATTAAGGCCGAACGGCGTGTGTTCTCAATACGTAAATCCAGAAGGTCTCGAGTTGAGACACGCTTCGAGTCATGGGACTGCCGCTCCATGGGGGAATGAACTGATCTATAATTAAAAATGGATTCCTGTTGTGTTGTGATGTGATCTATAGTGTCTGGGCACCATATGATGGGTATCTCTGCTGAGAAGAAGAATGTGCTCTCCAACTCTCACGGAGAATGTACGAATGGCACGGCCCACATACTGTTTCCCGCACGGACACGTAATAAGATAGACCACATATTTGGTCCCACATGTGCAGAAATGCTTAATGGGGTATGTTCTCCCGGTAATGGAAGACCTAAACTCCAAACTTTTTACTCTACTGGAAATATTATGTTTACAAACGTTGCACTTCTTACATAGATGATGGCCCAGTAGTTGATGGAAAAAGAGGGGCGGGTTAATGATATTGGGTGCAATTCTACTTTGAAGCGTGGGTGCGCCCCTGAACGCGACTTTCGCCCGTTCGGGTAGCACAGTACTCGGAACACGATCATTCCTTAAAATCTCCCAATGTTTGGTGATGATGGATTTCACTTGTTTATATTGGGTAGGAAAATATGTAAGTAAAGCCCACTTAAAGCTGTCGTCTTGCTCTCGCTTGGGTTTGATCTCAAGTAAGGAATTCCTATCGGTCTCCAAAGTAGTTTTAAGATCCAATTCTATACTTTCAGGGTCATACCCTTTATCAATAAACCTCTGCTTTAAAATATTAGCCTGCACATTAAAGGTGTTAATATCCGAACAATTTTGGCGTAATCGCAGAAATTGGCTCAGAGGGACCGATTTGATCCATGAAGGGTGATAACTGTCACTAGGGATAAAACCGTTGCGATCAGTCTTCTTAAAGGTTTTGAAATGAAACTGGTTAACGATACTGATCTCAAGATCTAGAAATTGCATCGTCTCCTGACTGGCTGTATAAAAGAGGGATATACCTCTATCATTGTCATTTAAATGACTCATGAAGGTCTCTAGTGACGCTATGTTGCCATCCCAGAGGAGGAGGATGTCGTCTATATATCTAGCCCACAGCACCAGTGAACCGGTGTTGTAGGCATAGACGATATCCACCTCCCACTTGGCCATAAAAGGTTGGCAAGACTTGGGGCGTACTTGGCCCCCATGGCGACACCACGCAGTTGGAGGTAAAACTGGTCATTAAACCAAAAATAGCTTCGCTTCATGGCGAATTCCAAAAGTTTCAAAATAAAATCACTTTGAAAGGAAGCTAACGTATGATCCTTCTTTAGATAGTAATGTACTGCCTCAAGACCTTTGTCATGTGCAATGCATGTATAAAGCGAAGCTACATCCACTGTTACCATCATGTAGTCACCTCGTATGTCCACGTTAGTCAATTTCCTGATTGTGGCACCCTTATCGCCCAAATATGATGGTGTGCATTTCACCAATGGCTGCAAAAAGTTGTCAATGTATCGACCCACACGCAAAGTCACGGAGTCAATCCCACTGACACTGGGTCGACCTGGCCGGTGGATAGGGTCCTTATGGACTTTGGGTAGATAACAATACATTTGTAGGTATCCTGGGGACGGTGGGAACTATAAAAAAAAATTATTTTTGAGGTTTAAAATCTCTCTACTGAAGCCACTATGTACCAAACTTTGAAGTTCTGTTTTGCGGTAGGATTGGTGGTTAACATTTGATATGTGTTGGGTTCAATGAGAATCCTAAACATCTCTGTTTCGTAGTCAAGCTTGTCTAGAATGACTATACCACAGCCCTTTTCCGTGGGGCGGATAACTATATCCTTGTTTTGACACAAGGATTTCAGACCGGTGTTAGACACTGGGTGGCGATGCACACGCCTCTCTGGTATTTCAGCAAAATCTTAAAGATGTTAACAGCAGCCGCGGCAGGAACGGACGGGTTAGACAACCCTGAGTGTACAGTTCCAGACGTGGCTGCCCTGGGCAAGTCTCTAATAGGATTGATAATTGGATAACGCTGTATATATATTTTTTTTACGAATATACTTTTTGTATGTCAATGAAAGTGCCAAATGTATCTAGTTTTTTAGGGGGGGGGGCAAATTTAAGGCCCTTATCCAAAACCGACAATTCTTCCTGTAAGAAGACTTTGGCACTTAAATTGAAAACTCCTTGTCCTTTTTATGTGCATCTCTTCTCTTTCCTCTTCTGAACTCTCTTCCCCCCTCTAGTCCCTCTCTTTGGTCTGGACCCCTTATGTTTGAAGGTGGGTCCACGTGAAAATCCCGTCCCCCATAAACACCATGATTGGGCTGAATATAACCATGGTTTGATAGTTCTCGGTTATTCCTATTATGGCTCTGATAGCTGTCATTAAGTATTTCCCCAAGAGGGGAAAATCTATTATGGACCAGAATGGAAGGGAAGCCATAATTGGGGAAATGGTCTCTATAAGGACCTGATCTTTTCCTGTATCTGGCTGGAGAGGCATCATAGAATCGATTATCATGATCATAAACGCGTGGGGCATTCGAATGATGGGAATTACCTCTTGAATATCCCCTACCACCTCTATTCCCTCTGGGTTTGCCTCTGTTGTTGGTTCGAAGCATGGGGAGTAGAGTAGTAGGCTCCAGATTGGGATGCCTGAGACTCATTACCCTGGAGCACCTGCAGGGAGGGAATTTTTGGTGGTCCAGATGCACTATGACTGGTGGATGGACTCTCTATTAAAACAGGGGGCGCTGAAGAAGGTACCAGAGCTGGAGTGAAATCCATATCTGCACCCGATGATGTTCCCGAAAAAAGTTTTTGCCAACTAAAGACAGTACCATTCTTATAATCTCCTGCATCCCTACAATATTTTTTATGTTTTTTTTGAGCTTTTGATCTCAATCTTCTTTCTCAAGAAAATTCTGCAAGTTGGTAGAGAGAGAAAAGTACTCCAGGGAGCTCCTATGTGGTGACAACTTCTCCCTGAGCTCCTTGATCTCTCTATCTAATACAGTGAGTCTGACCTTTTTAGAGATCAATACGCCCAACAACTTGATTCCAGCATCATTGAAATAATTAAACCAAAAATCTATTTTAAGGTCCCCTTGTTTTTGTCTTGATCTATGGAAATCAGAGGTCAGACTCCTTTTTTGTTTTACCAAAAGGACCCAAGAAAGGGCTGACAGCCTCTAAAGCTTTTAAACTCTGGTTAAAGTCAGTATACGCTCCCCTTTACCTTCTCAAACCACCACTGCGCACAGGAAAAATAAATGCAAATATATATCTCTAAAGCTGCTACTTGAATGGTATGATGTATATGCAAAAATGTAAATGAAAAATTTGTAGCGCTGTGTTTATAAATCATATAAACATATCTAAAACATGTAAATAATAGAAACAAAATCACTACGTGAAAGTGTCAAATTAATAAACATGAAAATAAAAAAATAATATATAGAAAATATATACTACAAATTATATAGAGATCATATATAATTTGTAGTGTGTGTATGTATATGTATGTATATATATATATATATATATATATATATATATATATATATATATATATATAAATGTTTTAATAATTTTTTTACACTTTTTCACGTGGTGATTTAGTTTATATTATTTATATGTTTTAGATATGTTTATATGATTTATGAAAACAGCCTCTAAAGCTTCCATTGCCATTTGGGTCCGTCAGTTAATTATTCAGACCTATTGTCTGAAACTTGTCCATTCTACCAGTGGTGTAGGAACCTCCTGGGCTTTTCGCCATCAGGTATCTGTGGCTCAGATTTGTAAAGCTGCTATCTGGTGCATACGTTCATAAAATGTTATCAAGTGGATGTTCGAGCACTCAAGGTTTCGGTTTTCAGCTGCAGTGTTCTGTGGGCTGCTGTATAAAAACTGATGGCTACTGTTTTGCAGGGTGTCTTCCCGCCCCCTCAAGGATATTGCTCTGGGACATCCCAGCAGGTAATGACTATTAGCTAGACTGTGTGTTTCATGATGTATGAAAAAAAAAATAGGATTTTTACGTCATACTTTCCTGTAAAATCCATTTCTTTGAGTACATCGTGGGACACAGGTCCCTCCCCTCTTTTTGAGGATTTAGTGCTTGCTACAAAACTGATGAGCTCCCTGTATGGGAGGGGTTATATAGGGCAGTGGTCATCAACCTTGTCCTGCAGGGCCCACTAACAGGCCATGTTTTATGTATTACCTTGGGGAGATGCAGACTAGAATACTGCAATCACTAGAGCAGCAAATGATATCACCTGTGATGTATTTCAGTTATCTTGCAAACCTGGCCTGTTAGTGGGCCCTGCAGGACAAGGTTGAAGACCACTGATATAGGGAATTACTTCCTGTCTAAAGATCTTTGATCTACTAGTGTCCATTCACCTGGCAATGAATATTGGCCTCACTCTGTGTCCCATGATGTACTCCAAGAAATGGATTTTACAGGTAAGTAGGACGTAAAAATCCTATTTTCCTCTTTTTTTTTTTCTTAGTGAAGGGCTTGGTATAGGGTTTTACTCACTCATTTTTTTCCTCCTGTATGACGCCCAGTGACCGGGGGATCTCAACATGGCTCTGTTGGTTCTTCAGAGACTGCATTTTGAAACTCGTCCTTCCCACAGGGTTGCCTTCCTTCGATAACCTCACCTCTGCAAAGCAAGTTTATTTGTTTTGCAGCCTTAAAGTGATTGTTATGCCGCGTACACACGATCATTTTTCAGCATGGAAAAAAAATGAAGTTTTCCCAACTTCATCATTAAAACGACGTTGCCTACACACCATCGTTTTTAAAAAATGATCTAGCAAAGCGCGGTGACGTACGACAGCACTATAAAGGGAAAGTTCCATTCGCCTTTGGGCTGCTTTAGCTGATTCCGTGTTAGTAAAAGACGATTCACGCTTTTCTGTCTGTTACAGCGTGATGAATGTGCTTATTAATTCATTATGAACGGTAGTTTTACCAGAACGAGCGCTCCCGTCTCATAACTTGCTTCTGAGCATGCGTGGGTTTTTTACGTTGTTTTAGCCCACACACGATCATTTTTTACAACCCGAAAAACGACATTGTTTAAAAGACGTTTAAAAATGCAGCATGTTCAAATTTTTTTTTTTTTTCGTTGTTTTTCAGAACCTGAAAAATTATGTGTAGCCCACACGATCATTTTAAATGACGTTTTTGAAAAACTACGTTTTCTTAATGCCGAAAAAATATCGTGTGTATGCGGCATAATGTTTCAAGGTATTTTACCTTAATGCATTCTATGCATTAGGGAGAAAAACCTTTGCTGCAGCTGCATTGGACAGCAGATGAATAAATATATAGAGGGCGCTAGACTACAAGTGAAAAAAATCCCTATAGTCGTGGATTGAATATTAATAATAATACTAAAATGATTACTATAACAATCATACAGAAAATATACTTATATTGCTATTCTTAACAATAAATTATATAAAGTGTCTCTGTGCCACAAAATGTCTCAATGACATGAAGTCCCAATAATAAATGCAGTATGTTAAGTGATCCGCTCTTCTTATCTGCTGTGATCTTGATTAAAATGAAAAAGTGCCACCACCACACTTATATCTTCTTTCACCCAAATGTGCTGAAGAAAATGAATGCACTTACCAGAACGATTTGACTACTTTTAGTGAAAAAGATTACCTTTAGCATGATTGTGCCTGCACACATGACAGGATAATGGTTGTGTACCTCATTCCCGGGGTTCCAAATAGGGATATGTGAAAAAAAACAGGAGGGAAAAAACCAATAGCGTAATATTTTATCAAAAACACAAAAGAAAGCCAAATGGCCTCTTACTGTAAAAGTGCCTCCCGGTACTGGGGCTGCAGACACTTTGTCGCTAGTGTGCGGTTTGTAGTGGGTCGTCTGGGATCGTCGCCACCTCCGTGGCGAACACACAGGTTCCCGGCTGCTTAGCTCCACAGGTCGGAGAGCAGTACCTGGTCACGTGATGTGCTCTGCAGCCCCAGTAAGAGGCCATTTGGCTTTCCTTTGTGTTTTTAATAGTTTTTAATAAAACAATATTACGCTATTGGCTTTTCCCTCCTGTTTTTTTCACATATCCCTATTTGGAACGCCGGGAATGAGGTACACAACCATTATCCTGTCATAATGTGTGCAGGCACAATCCTGCTAAAGCTAATTTGACTATCTTTTTCACTAAAAGTAGTCAAATCGTTCTGGTAAGCGCATCCATTTTCTTCAGCACATTTGGGTGAAAGAAGATATAAGTGTGGTGGTGGCACTTTTTCATTTTAATCAAGATCACAGCAGATAAGAAGAGCGGATCACTTAACATACTGCATTTATTATTGGGACTTTATGTCATTGAGACATTTTGTGGCACAGAGACACTTTATATAATTTATTGTTAAGAATATAATTTATTGTTAAGAATAGCAATATAAGTATATTTTCTGTATGATTGTTATAGTAATCATTTTAGTATTAATATTAATATTCAATCCACGACTATAGGGATTTTTTTCACTTGTAGTCTAGCGCCCTCTATATATTTATTCATCCATTGCAATCACTATTGCCTATGATGAGCAGCTTTTTCTATATATAGAACTTGTTTATTATTTTAGTTTGGTGCTGAATACATTCTTTCTAGCATTGGACAGCAGGGTTGCCAACTTTCAGTACATTTACAAGTAAAATCTGTACTTTTTTTGCAACTGTCCTTGAATGTTCATTACGAACATGTAGGCTGCATGTCCTTAACGGACATTCCTGGACAGATGCAACAATTATGGATTTTACAAACTGTTTATAAATTTACTGAAAGTTGGCAACCCTGTTGGACAGATTAATAGCAGGAGCCATTGGCTCCCACTGCTGTCAATCAAATCCAGTGATGCAGGACTCGGGAGCGAGCTAGCATGGATCCCCCATGGAAAACGTCTTTCCATGGGGGCACCTAATGAACTGAAATAGCCAGGAGTTCCAGCCCACAGAAGAGGAGGATCGGGGCTGCTCTGTGCAAAACCCTTGCAGAGAGCAGGTATGTATAACATAACATGTTTGTTATTTTTATAAAAAAAAAAAAAAATCCTTTACAACCCCTTTAACTTGTAAAGAACTTTTTGCATGCTACACAGAGTAAAGGCTAATTTAAGGCCTAGGGTCTATTTTCCTTCACCTTAACTAACTAACTTTTTTTGTGGGACCGTTATTACATAGTTTGCTGTTTTTGTTATCCATTGGCTGTAATACTTTTTAATTTCCCAATGTGCCAGAATGAAAAAATAAGAGAGAAACCTATAGGTTTGTGGGTTTTACAGCCATTCACTAAACAAAATAATTGATGGGTGATCACCATCAATGACAGACCTAATATTGAGCTTTCTTTTCTTACATGCGCATTTTTATGCATGTACTGTATTGGAAATGTGTCCATTATTATCAAACCTTAGACTGTTGAAAGCACTATTTGTCAGTTCAGAAATACTATGTAATGGGGATACAAAGATTTTCCATCGCAAACCTAAACCTCTCAACAAACTGAAATGTAAGATTGTATTGGTTCAATTTTATATTTTCCATAGACGTGTTTTGTTCTATTTTTAATATACATTAAATATGTATTTTTTATTGATAAAATGTGATCCATTCATTCTTTCACTACTTTTTGTTTTTTTTTATTAAACACTTTTTTAAATTTTACAACTTTGAATATAATATTTTGGACAGTACATGATTGTCAGGGAAGGTTCCCCCTGCTGGTGTTACTGCTATGTTATCCTTGGGCTGCAGTACTGGCGTCCACCAGCGGGGCGTTCTTAGCAGTGTGGAGCACACAGCCCTTCCTGCGTTCAGGTGTGACCTGAATGCAATCAGCACGCCTCTATAAATACCCAGCGTGTGTAATCACTCCTCGCCCTGGTATCGTCATACCTCCTGGACCTGAGCTTGTATTTGACCCTGATTTCTGGACCTGATCCTTGATCCCTGCCTGGACTTGTCCTCCCTGTGTCCTGATTCCTGTTCCCTCTTGGATTCCTGCCCCGCAGCCTGTCCATCCATCCGCTCCCTGATCCGCTGTGTTCCCATCCTCACCCATCTGCTGACTTCCCCTGTGTATGACCTCGGCCTGGCTTCGTTTATGAATACGGTATTTCCCCTGATTGTATATGCTATTTTGTTACGCACTGGTTGTCTTCATTTATTTGTTAATAAACACCTTTTAACTTCACCGCATACATTGTGGGTCTCCTCTGTGCAGTCACACAGTACTGGTCTACCAGCATTCCTGACAGTATACCAGGGCCATCCCTGACCAGACGTGCCTGCATTGAGGAACCATCTTGTTGCGGTGCGTTTTTTGAAGATGGATTTCAATGAAATCACTTACTTTTCTCTGCTGGCAGAGGAGGATGAGGAGTATTGTCGCCAGGTTTTTGAGGGATGGACAAGTGACCAGCTGATGGAAACCATCCGATCAGCCCATTCCATGGTGGATCAGGGTTATATGTCTTATGATGATGTTCAGGCATTAATCCAGTTATGTGTTAAACCGGCCCTGTCGTTCATCCCAGATGGTAGTGATGATTTCTCTCCTCCCTTCAGTCATGACCAAGTTGAATCCTTGATATGGTTATTAGAGGATGATCCAGTTTCTTTTGATGAACATTATTCCTCTTGTTCCCAGCAGAAGTTGTCTGAGTGCATTAGTTCAGTGCAGTCTCTGATTAGACAAGGTGTGTGTGAATCTGCTTTTGTTCAGCCTGTGCTGCAGGCCTGGTCAGATCTCCTGATTCCAGCAAATCCACCTGTTTCCAGCCCTGCCATTAACCACTCACCTTCCCAAAGATCCATCTGTCCATCACCAATGGCAACCCCAGTTGAAGCTCAGTATACACTGCTTCCCACCAGATACCAATATCCAGTCTCTGCTCCCTGTACCTATCCTGCATACAACCCACCTGTCTCTTCTCAGCCGCCTACTAACCCACAAAAACTTCCCCCAGCTACTGTTCCCTCTACTCTGCCATATCCCAATCCTCCTTTCCAGTCCGCTGCACCCCTTACCTACAGAGCTTCTGTGGCTAAGCCCAAGAAAAAACGAAAGTTTTTCCCAACCAAGATGATCCTGCCAGTAACCCAACCTGTCTCCACACCAACCAACCTGCTCCAGTCTGCTTGCATGCCAGCTGAACCTGATTCTGCCAAACCTCTACCTGCTATGCGGCCAGTTTGCCAGCCTGATCCTGTATGCCAGCCTGAAGTTGCTGTGCCAGTTTGCCAGCCTGAAGTTGCTGTGCCAGTTTGCCAGCCTGAAGTTGCTGTGCCAGTTTGCCAGCCTGAAGTTGCTGTGCCAGTTTGCCAGCCTGAAGTTGCTGTGCCAGTTTGCCAGCCTGAAGTTGCTGTGCCAGTTTGCCAGCCTGAAGTTGCTGTTTCAGTGCCATCTGCCCTGCCTGTTTTAGCGCCATCTGCCCTGCCTGTTTCAGTGCCATCCGCTGCTCAGTCTGAGGTGTCCCTGCCCGCTGCCCAGCTCGACGACCCAGAGTTTGCTGCCCAGCTCGACGTCCCGGAGCCTGCTGCCCAGCTCGACGACCCGGAGCCTGCTGCCCAGCTCGACGACCCGGAGCCTGCTGCCCAGCTCGACGACCCGGAGCCTGCTGCCCAGCTTGATTTGCCCCTATCTGCATCCCAGCTTGATGTACTTTTTGCCCAACTTAAGATTTCTGTACCCGCTGCCCAGCTTGAGCTGCACTTTGCCCTGTTAAAAGTCATGGACTTTCATCCGGCCCAACCTGATGTGACTTTATCTGCTGCCCAGCTTGACACCACGGACTTTCCCCAGCAACATCTAATTGGAGCGTCCGGAGGCCGCTCCTTTGGGGGGGGGGTACTGTCAGGGAAGGTTCCCCCTGCTGGTGTTACTGCTATGTTATCCTTGGGCTGCAGTACTGGCGTCCACCAGCGGGGCGTTCTTAGCAGTGTGGAGCACACAGCCCTTCCTGCGTTCAGGTGTGACCTGAATGCAATCAGCACGCCTCTATAAATACCCGGCGTGTGTAATCACTCCTCGCCCTGGTATCGTCATACCTCCTGGACCTGAGCTTGTATTTGACCCTGATTTCTGGACCTGATCCTTGATCCCTGCCTGGACTTGTCCTCCCTGTGTCCTGATTCCTGTTCCCTCTTGGATTCCTGCCCCGCAGCCTGTCCATCCATCCGCTCCCTGATCCGCTGTGTTCCCATCCTCACCCATCTGCTGACTTCCCCTGTGTATGACCTCGGCCTGGCTTCGTTTATGAATACGGTATTTCCCCTGATTGTATATGCTATTTTGTTACGCACTGGTTGTCTTCATTTATTTGTTAATAAACACCTTTTAACTTCACCGCATACATTGTGGGTCTCCTCTGTGCAGTCACACAGTACTGGTCTACCAGCATTCCTGACAATGATGGGACTGGTATTCTTGCTTTAGGCCCCAGAAACTAAAAGCAAAAATAGTAAAAGACCTATAAACTTCTCTTCTTAAGATCCTAATATCAGAAACCAAAAAGTAAGTTGGGTTAGGTAACAATTGAGAAATATGTGTCACAAACCAAAAAATACCTGTTTTGAGCATTGCACAAACCGACTTCATCTTAACTCCTTCCCGATAGGCCTATAGCAGATTAACAGTTCGGATGGACATTTCTCATCCAGAGTGGACGTCATATGAAAATTCTACACAGCAGCATGATCTGTCACCGGCTGTGTCCAGTTATTGACTGATCAGTGTACCAGATCGCTGCTGGTACCATGTGACCAATCGCAGCAGATCACATGACTGTTGTAAACAATGTATGGCTTCCTTTCATGCCACCCATTGTGTACAATTGTGTTGCTTGCTGTGATTGGTCAACGTGATTACATAGTACAGACAGGGCCAATCACAGCCCATCTGTACCATGTGATTAGTTCTAGGCAATCGCAACAAAAATTGAATTAACCTGTTCCATTCAGTAAAATGCTTGCTTATAGCAATGAAATTCACTGTTATAAAGCAATCACAATGTGTTAAAAAACTGAACGAATCACTTTCCCAAAGTAGTAGAAAATTGGTGATAATAGTCCCAATGCCTTGGAATGAAGTGCAGTAAAGAAATCCACCACCGATCATTGAAAGGAAGGCTTACCAGAGATACTGTACCCTAATGGACATATGCCCAGAGGGTCAGTAAAGCAGGGTATAAACCACTCTCAGGCCTGGATCATCGGCTGCAATTCTTACGGAGACGTTTCGCACGTCAATCAGAGAGGAACCGAATCAGGAAAAATTCGCTTCCAGGGGTACCCAATGTGGACCAAAATTTAAACCAATATGTAGGAGAAGAAGAGAAAGGCACATAGCATAATACTGTAAGGTACCAATGTTTAATGTAGGTAAAAACACTTACATTATAAAAGGTGATCAGCACTTTCAAATGTACAAAAGTGGCAGCGGTGGAGTTACCCGACGCGTTTTGCATCAAATAGTGCATCGTCTGTTGTTTGGACTGTGTTCCCATGGTTTAATAAAGAAACACAGGTACAGTAGGAAATAGATCTGAAGTCTTTTTTTTTTTTTTTTTCTTCCATCTATTCTGTTTGTCTAGTCTTGCCCTCATCTATGTATGATTATTCATACACTTTTCTCTTTTTCCTTTTTTTGCTTTTTCTTCTTTCTTTTCTATATCTGATTCCCCTCCTATGTATGTTTATAATCTGATTATGATGGCAAAATGTGTGACACAGTGCATGTATGAATTGTTATGTGCTCTTCTCTAGGTTCTCTTTCTGGCCACCGTTCTATTGTATAATTATTTTGATATATTATACTGACATTACATATTTTGTCCTTTTTATATAGTTACATAGTCAGGTTGAAAAAAGACACAAGTCCATCTGGTTCAACCACAAAAAAAATAAACAAAATATAAAACATAGTACATACACCCAACTCCATACCCACAGTTGATCCAGAGGAAGGCAAAAAACACCAGCAAAGCATGATCTTTTGTTATAGATTTGGCCTCAATTGGATAGTACTAAAAAGTGTTCGAAAATGTACAGACAGCCTTGGGTTCTCAAGAGTCCTGCTGCATTGCCCTTTTATGTATCCTACATATACAGTGGATATGGAAAGTATTCAGACCCCCTTACATTTTTCACTTTTTGTTATATTGCAATCATTTGCTAAAATAATTTAATAAGAAATGTTTTCGTTCTTTCCTCCCTTCACGCAGACACGACAGTACAAATTTTTGGACCTACATATCGATGGAGAACAGGATCGTAGTCTATTGGAATGAGAAATAATCGCCTTCAATATTACTATCTTTTATGGCATCTAATGAAGTGCCTTCACTAATTAATATGTTCTCATTGCGCTTAGTAAATTAAACAATACTGGGCGTGAAAAGGAGAGCGAAAAGGTTGAATTAAACGGACTGAATTAAATAACCACTACACTTCGTGTTCGTAGGTATAGATTTTGAAAACCAAGGAAATCAATAAGCACAATAGGGATATCTATAACTACTAAAACAAGTGTAATGGTTATTTAATTTAAAACTTTAAAATTAAAAATTGTCCGATGTGTCTGCCATAATATACAAACAGAGAGCAGATCGCGCTAATAAACATGATGAGCTGTGTGCAAAGCAGCTAATGTCAAATTGAATGACAATATATACAAATATGTTATAACATATATAAATACTTGGTGAAAAATATAAATCTCTTAGTGAAAAAACATTCAGTGAATAATGATAATTGAAGTGAATAATGATAATTGAAGTGAGCCAAAGTCCACCATGAAGAAAGTTCATAATCAAGATTTCCCCAGTGCAGGATCAGTGAAACATCCCAGGAAAAGTGATGAGAAAGGCACTTCCACCAAAGACAAACACTGCCTCTTACCGGATCTTATTGGTCTCTGTTTTAAGGAGACCCAATACAGCATGAAATGATGTTATTCAAACAGGTTTGTCCAGCTCGGAACGATCGATCATCTCAGCCAACACAGGGTAAATATATGCAAAGAAGGACTCATAGTGTAAAATCCTCACGTTTTAATGGAAATAAAAGGGTATGCACTTACATCAAGTCAGTGAGTAAAGGCATCCAGTAAAATTCAAGCCGGCCAGCTATAAAACAAACGCCCGTATTTTCTGGGTTCAATCACAATGCGCGGTGACGTCAGAACGTTGCTCCCCTACGTTTCGTCTCGAAGGGGACGTGGTCACAGGATACAGGCGGCGTTCTGAATCACCTCATTTATACGGAAGTCACATGATGCAGCCTCGATGTGGATCGCACCCTGCCATACCCCTGCCATCTTGACTGCTGGAAAATGTGCTGTGTGCAAAGGAATTGAGCACTAGCACAACACTGCCAGATAGATGGAGAAGGGCAAACTAATCCAAACAGATTGGCTGTTAACAATAACATTTTCTCCCCCTTAGCGTCATCGTACCTAAAAGGTGTCAACGCCCGCCAAGTAAGTATTAAAGGAAGTGAATACAAACAAAAAATATAAAAAATCTTTATGAAAAATAAAATAAACATTAACACCATCGTCTATGTCCATATCATATGATCCACGGCGATGGTTAAACAGATACAAAAAGTGCCTTTCTTACATTCCATATGTCGGCCACAACTTCTCTTGGTCAATACACATAGAATGGCTAAAACTGTACATCAACACAGTTTAGAGCTGGACAGGAAGACTCCTCATCCAACAAAAAGAAAAGTACACCAATAACATGCACACACACCGTAAGGATGTATGCCATATTAGGGTCACAAAGGTCATCAACCTCACACGACCAAAACAAAAATTATAACATTTAAAAAGTATATATAAAATCAATTGGCTACGTGAAACCCACATCGCGCCTGCAACAGGATATATATGAATACACTCCTCAGCTAGAATAACATCGAAAAACCAAATATAAAGGAAATTCATACAATAACGGACAATGCTAAAGGCCTAAAAGTATATATTCAGAAATCTATGAATTAGCAATAAAGCAATTGATATCGACATCTATATTTAGGCCAAATGGGGTATAAAATTTTATTTTATACACCCACAACATCTCTAGTTTGGATATGGTTCTTACCAAATTACTCCCCCCCCAATGGGGGCTAAATTTGTCGATCCCTAAAAAGATTGTATTTTTGGGATTTTTAGCATGCGCAGGTAAATAATGTTTCGACACTGAGTGTTTAGTCTAGCCAAGTCTAATGTTATTAAAGCGGGAGTTCACCCATTTATTTATTGTTTGATCTTTTCCCCTTAGATTCCTACTCGTTTTGTCTAGGGGAATCGGCCAATTGTTTTAAAATATGAGCCGTACTTACCGTTTTCGAGATGCATCTTCGACCCATACCCGTCAGCTTCCGGGTATGGGTCTTCGGGAGCGGGCGTTCCTTCTTGATTGACAGTCTTTCGAGAGGCTTACGACGGTCGCATCCATCGCGTCACTATTAGCCGAAAGAAGCCGAATGTCGGTGCGGCTCTATACTGCGCCTGCGCACCGACGTTCGGCTTCTTTCGGAAAATCGTGACGCGATGGATGCGACCGTCGGAAGCCTCTCGGAAGACTGTCAATCAACATAGGAACGCCCAGTCCCGCAGCCCATACCCGGAAGCGACGGAGAAGATGCATCTCGTAAACGGTAAGTACGGCTCATATTTTAAAACATCTAGCCGATTCCCCTAGACAAAACGAGCATCCATCTAAGGGGAAAAAGTAATATATACGGGTGAACCTCCGCTTTAATATGCTTGTTTAAGCGAACCTGCAAGGGGCGTTTGGTCCTGCCCACATATTGTAGCCCGCACGGGCACTGGAGCATATAAACTACCCCAGTAGTAGAACACGTAATGAATGGTTTGATGTCATAACGTTTGGAAGTACAAGTAGAGCCAAACATAGTGGTTCTTCTACAACCACATCCATTGAGGGAACACACCGGACACCTACCACATTTGTAAAATCCTGTTAAACCTGAAAAAAACATTGAGTCCATACTGGGCGGATTTAAGATGTTGGGTGCTAACCTATCTTTTAAAGATGGTGCTCCCCGAAAGACCACCTGAGGCCTATTGGGTAATAGGTCCTTCAAGATTTTATCGTTGGACAAAATGTGCCAATGTTTACCCACTATATGCTTAATGTTGGCATGAATAGTTGGTAATAAAGGGACTGCGAAACCGGTTATCTGACCCTTTTGTCGTTTTGACGGTTAGTAAGTCAGTTCTGTCCACATCGTCAACAGTGGCTAAGGTGCTAGACAAAAAATCAGTAGTGTATCTTTTTTCCGGAAATCTCTGTGTTAGGACTTCAGCCTGTTCCAAAAAGGTACCATTTTCAGTGCAATTACGCTTTAACCGAAGATACTGACTCTTAGGCACTGATTTGAGCCAAGAGGCGTGGTGACAACTTTCCTTAGGTATGAACGCATTTCTGTCAGTCACCTTGAAATAGGTTGACGTAATGAAACGACCATCACCGACAGAAATATTCAAATCCAGGAAGTTTATATTGTTTTGACTCGCCTCATGGCTCAAATGGATCCCCCTGTTGTTCACATTTAGGGATTCCATGAAGAGCAATAAATCGCCTTCTGTGCCATCCCATAGGAGGAGGATGTCGTCAATGTACCTGGCCCACAGAAGTATTTGGGGCCTAGAGTCAACACAGACGACATCCTCCTCCCACTTGGCCATGAAGAGATTCGCCAGGCTGGGGGCATACTTAGCCCCCATGGCAACACATCTATCCTGTCTGAAAAACTGTCTGCCATAATGTCACAGTCACGGAAAAAATCGCTGATCGCTGTAATTAGTAGTAGTAAAAAAAAAAAATTATTAATAATGCAATAAAACTATCCCCTATTTTGTAAATGCTATACATTTTGCACAAACCAATTGATAAAGGCTTATCATAGGCGGAATAATACGTATCGGCCTAAACTGAGGAATTTTTTTTTTATATATTTTTGGGGGATATTTATTATAGCAAAAAGTAAAAAATATTGCATTTTTTTCAAAATTGTCGCTTTATTTTTGTTTATAGCGCAAAAAATAAAAACCGCAGAGGTGATCAAATACCACCAAATGAAAGCTCTATTTGTGGGAAAAAAAAGGACGCCAATTTTGTTTGGGAGCCACGTCGCATGACCGTGCAATTGTCGGTTAAAGCGACGCAGTGCCGAATCGCAAAAAGGGGCCTGGTCCTTTACCTGCATATTGGTCCAGGTCTTAAGTGGTTAAGGTTGAAATTCAGTATTTTTTTATTTTTTTTATCTCTCTGGTCATTTCTTGTTAAAAGGAAGCAAAAACAGGTAAAATGGATGGAAAAAAGTCCCATTTTTTGGGCGTGGCCCCCGAAAGTTTCACACCTTTTGCCAATGGCTCAGTTAGGCAGGAAATGTATCAATATAGGATCAAAAGTCCCTAAAACTGATGCAAAAAGGTTTTAAAGGCCAAAATGTCAAGAAGAAAGATATTTAAAGGGTCACTAAAGGAATAATTTTTTTAGCTAAATAGCTTCCTTTACCTTAGTGCAGTCCTGGTTTCATGTCCTCATTGTTCGTTTTTGCTCAGATGTTGATCTATGGCTTGTCTCTTCTCCCCACTTCCTGGTTGTCTGTTTGAGAAAAGACACACAGAGCGAGGATTCCTGCTGTAGGGAGTAACGTGCTCGCTCCCTCCTCTGTACACTACATCTCTGCGTCTGGACGCTGTGTACGTCCAGACTGCAAGGATGTGTGAATTACTGGGTGTGTCTGTAACACCCCAGCACCTCCTCTCTTTCATTATTACAGCCGAATGGAAGGGGGTGGGTGCATTCTGCCTCCTCCAGCCCCCTCTCTCACTGTGCCCACCCACACTTCAGCCAGCCTGTGTGATCCATCGTTGGGCGGTATAGTGGGCGGGCTATTCAAATCTATGCACAGAGCACGCGTCCCGTTTTTTTAACTGCGCATGCGCGATGCGCAAAGGATACTGGGAAATGTAGTTCCCAGCATGACGGCGACGTCGCTCTCATGAACGAGCGGCGAGAATCAGGAAGAAAAAACTAAGAAACTAAACCAGATAGATGCAGGTAAGAGATACGATGGAATTTAATCGCTTCTCACTATTTAAAAAAAAAAAAAAAACACCAAACTATTATGACTTTATAGGATACCACAGGGCATTTTAACAAATACAATTTTTTACTTTAGTGATCCTTTAAGGGACACTTCTGGTTTTGAGGAGGTCAGTTTCGGTTTCAGGAAATGGCAGTTTCCCAAGCAATTTATTGTCTTTTTAAGGTTGAAATCCAGTAAGTTTTCACCCCCCTGGTCATTTCTTGGTAAAAACAGGTAAAATGGCTGAAAAAATGTTGGCCCATTTAGCGGTCGTGGCCCTTGAAAGTTTCACACTTTTGAGTTAGGCCAATAGTAGCGATTGGGAACAAGGAATGCGCACAAACGGCTCCATGGCCAGGGAAAATAGTAGGGGCAATAACAGACACCCCTGCCTAGTGCTTCTGGCAATAGAGAAGGTGTCTGTAGTGTGGGAGTTAACTCATATACTGGCCTGTGGGGAGGTGTAGAGGAGTCTAATCCAACCACATTAATAAGAGAAATCGGACTGTTATGTACTGAACGTACCCTGTAATAGAGCCTGACTTTGTAGGAGGAAACCTCTCTTACAGCCCTGGTTCAGGAGTCACTGGAGTGGAGACGGTGACCTTGAGAGCGCAGTGAGGTAGGAGTGCCTGGAGTAGTAGCAGGGTGATGATCCTCCAGGGATTGCTGGAACTGGAGGTGGCAGCAAGAGGTAGTTGTAGGTCAGCGACCTGAGGAGCTGGCGGGTACAGGATCAGCAGCGAGGTGGAGCAGGGTGAGACAAGCCAGGTTAGGTGCAGTAGTTAAACACAGCAGGCTGAAGCGTGGTCAGATGAGCAGGCTGAAGCGTTTTCAGATGAACAGGCAAGGTATGGCAGCAGGTAAACTACAGAACTACAGGGTCAAGGCAAGCCGAAGTTCAGGATTCGATTACAGGTAATAAGCAAACAGATTCACAGGTAACTGGGTACAGAGCTGCAGATCAAACGGCAATGTACCATTGCAGCTGCTGTCCTTTTAAAGGCCCATAGGCACCAAGAAGCGCTAACGTGCGCACGCCCCCGGCGTGCACAGGCACGCATAGGTGCTGTTGTCTAGTCTGCACAGGAACGCATGTGCGCATGCGCGGACACAAGAGCCTTTTTTCTGTACCAGCAGGTCCCTGACACGGACGGTATGAGTCACATTTAAGAGGATCCTTGCATGGTTTCAGTAGTAGAATAATCAAGGCTTCCCTTTCGTGGGAGGGAGAATCCCAGCAGTCAGGGCTTTATTATAAGTTCACAGAAGTGATGGGCAGATTAAATGTTTAAACTGGCAGTACCATTCAGCAGGGAAGCCATCCAGGCCAGAAGTCTTATGTTTGCCGGTAGTTGCGAGATAGCCATTGCGATTTCCTTAAGGGAGGGGAGAGATATCTGGGCCAAGTAGTCATTTAGTTGGGAATCTGTGTATTCTTCTCTGGACGAGTACAGTTCCTTGTAGGAGTCCAGAAACATTACCATGATGTCCCCTGGAGCATCATTAATCTGTCCCTGTGCAGTCATAATTTGTGAGATGGATATGGGGCAATATTCAGGTCTAGTCAAATAAGCTAGTAAGCGGCCGGCTTTACCATGCTCAAGTGACTTTTGCGTGGCATGCAACATACATTTTAGCGTGAGGTCCAGTAAACCGAGCTCATATTTTCTGCAGCATTGTAGCCAAGCATCTCTGTTAACTGGAATAGGGACAGAGGAATAGGTAAGTTCTGCAGATGTCATAGCCATTTCTAATTCCACCGTATGTTGCTGGGTGTTTTTAGGTACAACAACGGTTATGGACACAAAAGTACTCCGTAACGTGGTCTTAAAGGCCTCCCATTCTGTAAGCGCATCTACTGTGCCCAAGGTTTTATTCCAGTAGTTCACTATACCTTTCCTACATTCTCCTTGTACTATCTCATCCTCCAACCAGTAGGAGTTCAGGTGTCACACTCTCTGGCCTGAGCCTGGTAGAAGGAGGAGATCCACCTCCAGGGGGGCATGATCCGATACAACCCTAGGTAAGTAGGATAACACAGAGATCACTGTGAGAATATCCCTAGTACCAAATGCCAGGTCTATGTGAGACATGGTGTGGAAAAAATCAGAGTGGCAAGAATATTAACATATCTGGATGTTTCCATCTCCATAACTCGGTGAGTCTATGAACCTGGGCCCAGTCAGTAAAGGAATTGAAGGATCTGCCCCCTCCTCCCATGCGGTCCATGGCTGGGTTCATTACAGCATTAAAGTCACCCACATACAGCAGTGGACCTGGGGGCCTAGACAGTAGCATAAGTGACAGTTTCACCAGCACATCTGCAAAAAATGGGGGGGGTACATAAAGTCACCAAGGTTTGTGTTACTGAGGCAATTCGTATTATAAGTATGACATACCTGCCTCTTGGGTTTGTTTTAACCTGCAGAACTTCCACGTGGAGAGATTTAGCCAAAACAGAAACGTCTCTAGAGTAAGCTGTATGAGTGGCATGGTATGATTTAGCTAGCCATGGTCGTTTGAGTGACCTTGTTTTAGAGTCAACCAGGTACGTTTCCGGGAGACAAACAATATGAGGGCAGTGTTTTTTCAAAACTGAGAATACCAAGGAGCGCTTCTGAGGTTAGTTTAACCCCCTGGTATTCCAGGAAATTATTTTCAGTGGTCTGGCCATGATGCATTAAACAGTACATAGTGGATATCCTGGGGGCTGGTGGCAGAGGCTTAACATAGCATGCCATGCCATCAAGGATATGCATGAGCAGAGACATATAATAAATGTAAAGCATTATTCCGGTCAAAGGAAGCACAGACACACATGAAAAACCAAAGTATAAAAAAACATTTTTTCCCAAAAATGGCAAAAACAAAAATGAGAGCAACCAAAAAGAGAAAAAATATATAGGAAGTCCATGAATAACCCTGTACCCCCCTCCCCGTTCGGCCATCCCAAACATAGCGAGCCTTGGATCCCTGAACTGAGAAAAAACCTCACTCAAACTAAGTGAGAACTGCCCAGTGGCCTCGCTACCAACAGGTATGGGGGTGCTATGGTGTCCGATGTGGTTCCCGAACAACACTACAGGAAGCAGAATTGTGCTTCAGCGTTAAAGTGGTTCAGTGCAGAGTAGGTATAGATCAACTAAAGCATAGGGAACTCGATCATGAGGATTGTAAAGTCCAATCTGAACAGGCTGGGAGCGTTAGGATATCAGTTCTAGAGCCAACCTGGGGAGGAGAATTATGCACCTCCAGGGTTTAAAACATCATGTAGTGGCAAGGTAATTGAGCCCTCCAGCAGCCCATGGAGGGAAGGGGTAACACAACTGCCCTGAGGTAACATAGAAGTAAATGCAAGGAACTTGGACACCGGTGATTAAATTGAGCCCTTCAGCAGCCCATGGAGGTAAGGGGTAACACAACTGCCCTGAGGTAACATAGATGTCAATGCAAGGAACTTGCACACCAGTGATCAAACAGCCCTGCGGTTCTTGGCACAGCTCCATAATGATTGTTTAGCCACGCCATGGTTTCCTTAGGGTTGGTGTAAAAGTGAGCTTTGTCATCATGAATAACATGCAGCTTAGCGGGGAAAAGCTGGTATTCCCATTGTATTTTAGGGGGCCTTTCTCTCTGGCAAGGTGTAGAATGGCAACTTTATCTTGGAAGTTGAGGATTCGTGCAATTATGGACCGCGGGGGAGCTCCGGGGGGGGGGGGGGGCGTGGAGGTGTGCATGCTCAATAACATGGGAAAAGGATGGTTTGTCTGTCCCAAAAATGTCGCTCAGCCAAGTATACAGGAATTTTTATGGGTGAGAGCCCTCCTCCCATTCCGGGAATCCCGCAAAGCGGAGATTGTTCCTGCATGAACGATTTTCCTAATTCGTCAATTTTTTCCCAGGAGGGCTGCCATTTCACCTGCGTGGTCCCTTACTGCGGCAGATAAGAGGTGGACAACATCTTCTAAGGAGCTGATATGCTCTTCAGTGGCCCCTGTCTCTCAGGTTTTGCACATCTTGCTTCAGTAAAGAAAAGTCCATGTGGATGGATGCAATCTGTGTAGTAAGGGAGGCCTTGCAATCTTGTATAGCTAGCATTATGATGGCTAGTGTAGGCTCAGCAGAAGAGGAACCTGGGACAGTGCTGTCCTCACTAACCAGGGGGAGTTCTGGGTTTGCTGTGGGTCAGGCTGTGTTTCAAAGAGGGCAGAGTCACTCACCAGGGCTGCAGTCTGTCTGTGAGGAGCTGAGATGGATGGCTGCAGCATGTCATGCTGTTCTGCCTGTGTCCCGGTGCCATCTGAACCAGGCTAGCTGTCCCACCACGGATGACGGCTCTGGTGGCCTGAAGTGTTCCCACGCCTGTGGGGAGTAATTTGGTGCCGGTTCAGAGGAAATGGACCTAGGATTGCTGCAGGATTCTGTTCAGGAGCCAGAGCTGTGCCTCTACAGGTCTGCTCGCTCCATCATGCCACGCCCATGTGTGTGTACAGTTTCTACGACACTTCTGCTGGTGTACACAGTATACAATACAGTGCAACCATTGTACAGTTTCCAATACAGTGCATGCGATGTACACAGTATCTAATACAGCGTGTACAGTTTCTACTACTTTTCTGGTGGTGTATACAGTGTGTACAATTTCTAATACACTTCAGGCGATGTACACAGTATCTAATACAGTATAGCGTGGTGTTACAAAACAAAAAATACATCATGTCTGGAAAGGCCACCAAGGAGAGGCAGATTCTCACAGGCCGCTAAAAGAGGGCAAGCAGCCTCTGTGTCTAAAGTCAACAGTGGTGGTCATGGACATGGTGCATCCTCTGCAGGTGGCCATGGGGCACTCAATTTTTTCTGCTGCTGGCCACGTTATTGAGCCACAACATGCAGAAGAGTTGGTGGCGTGGATAACAAAGCTGTCCTCATCCTCCGTCACCCAGGCTCAGAGTAGTTTGCCTTCCAACACAGCTGCCAAAGCGGCCTTGTAGTCCCACCATCATGCACTGTGTCCCCAGAATTATTCAACCACAGTGTCGGGTACATGCTGTTGGAGGATGTGCAGCATTTTAAAGACTCCAATGTTGGTTCCCAAGTTGAGGAAGGGAGTAACATGAGCCTAGAGAGAGGGGGTGCCTCAGAAGGACAAGAAACTGACAGTCATATTCCCCCAGCTGCAGCATACTGCCAAGTTTGCTCCAGTGACAAGGAGGGGGGATAATAAGGTCACTGACTGTACTTGGGTGCCTGAGAGAAGAGAGGAAGAGGCGGCACAATTCCGAGGCAGGATGTCCTCTAGGGGACAGCTTAAGGGCAGCCACCCTATTGCATCACACAGCAGAGCTCCGAAGGTGGAGGGCGTTGCTGACTCCACGCTGACTTAAAAAAATTCCTTTTTCAACACGTGTGCAGCAGATCACACCGTTGCTGTTTGCAACCTGTCTGAAGTGGATCAAGCGTGGCCAAAACAGTAGTCGCTTGGGCACCACATGCTTGACCAGACATATGTCAACCTGGCATGCAGTACGTTGGCAACAGCCCTTAAAAGACCCACATCAAAGAAAAAGCTAGCAGTACACCACCAACTTTATGCAGGCAAATTTCCCTATCCCCGTAGCTAAACAGTAAAAATAAATCCAGTCCCAGCCATCCACATGCTCAGTGTCTAAATGCTAGCTTGGCCAAATTGCTAGCACTGCCACTGCTGCCTTTTCAGCTAGTAGACTCTGCCCCCTTTCGTGAACTGTGCTGTACGTCAGGTTCCAAAACGCCATTTCTTTTCAAGGAAGGCCATTCCGGCTCTCTACCGGAAAGGTTTATATTACCGCCGACTCATGGTCCAGCAGGCATGGGCAGGATCGTTACCTTTCCTTCACGGCGCACTGGGTAACTCTACTGGCAGCTGGGAAGGATGCAGGACATGGTTCAGTGTTGTTGGTTCTTGTTCTGCCCCCATGCCTCCAAAATGCTAGTGGTGATTCTGCCACAGCGCTCTCCTCCACGCCGTCGTCTTCCTCTATGGCCTCTTCTGCATATTTGTCCGCTAAACCAGCGGTGCTCCGTAAGTGCTCAAGGGGCTACGCAAGCAGTCAGGTTAAAAGATGCCATGCGGTGCTCAAGTTAAATCAATTAAGAGCGTGACAGGGTGAATACGTTTAGTGCAAAGTACCTATACACTGCCAACAAGTGGACACGCTGGCCCACACTTAACCTGAACACCTCAAGCTGTATATGACCCATTTGGATGATAGCCGTCTTCCATCTCTTATTAAAGCTATATCTGTTAACACCTTAGGAGCCAGTTATCCTAATGTGGATCTAAGCAGCAGCTATCAAGCCCCTGATGTCAATGTCGTGGATTAGGTGCTATTGGGATTGCGAATCTCTGCAAGACTTTTTAGGCCGCTTAGCTTTGTGGGTGTTGATTTTATCTTGAAGTAATTTTTTGGTATATGTTTCATAGGCACAATTAACACAAAAGGAACAATTTTTCCGCACCTGTTTGACAAGTGCATCAAATTGTTAATCTTGGCTTGAGTGTACTATAATTTGGCTTCTTCACATAAGGCTTGCTCACTGTGATGCAAAACTTTATTTCCGTCCAAAGTCTGCCAAAGAGACACCAGAATTTATCCAAAAAATCTCTAATGTTGTTTCCAGTGCACCAAAATGTGGCCTCATCATACAGAATGGCTCCCCAAGGCGTTGTTTACTAAATAAAGAAACCGTCAAATTTAGACTTTGTAAGGCAGGATGGAATATTGGACCCTGCAACAGTAGGAGAACCCAAGGTCTTCCTACTGCCATCCTTATGATTTCTGCATACCAGGTTCTCCTGGGCCAAGCCGGGGCCACCAAAGTCACGACTTTTCTTCCTTCTTGACTCTCTGAAAGAATGGTGGGAAAAGTGGAACCGGAGGAAACGCATAAATCAGGGAATACTGATCCCATGAGATTGTCAGGACGTTTGACACTTGAGCACAGGGATCTCTTGTTCTTGATATAGGCCATGGCCGTAGCATTGTCGGACTGAATCCGAAACGCCAGCGTTGCAGTCTGTAAGACCAAACTTTGCGGGCCAAATGAATTGCCCAAATCTCCAGAATGTTGATGGGTAGGAGCTTTTCGGCCCCGGACCACTTCCCCTGGGCAGATGCTTCTTCTAGCACTGCCCCCCAGCCCAGAAGGCTGGCGTCTGTGGTCACCACTTTCCAGGTAACCGGAGTGGAGGATTTTCCTTCTGACAGATTTTGGGGGATCCACCACCAACTGAGACTCTGGCAAACCTTTGGAGATAAGATCATAGGAAGATCCAGGGCGTGAACATCTTTGTTCCAAGCTGACAGAATTCTGCCCTGTAACGGTCTTGAGTGAAACTGGGCATAAGTGACGGCCTCTAATGAGGCTACCATCTTTTCCAATAATCTCATGCATAGCCGGATGGAAGGCTTTCTTTTCGCCTTTATCAGACAGACCAAGTCTCCTATGGCTTTTGCAGTAATACCTTGCTTAGCGATGTGTCTATAATCATTGATTATATAATCAAAAAATCCAATATTTTTTTTTAAACACTCGAGGTGCTGTAGCCAGCCCGAAATGAAGGGCCACAAACTGAAAGTGGCGCTGATCCACCACAAACCTTAGAAACCTTTGGTGAGCGGGGAATATTGGCAAATGTAGATATGCATTTTGATGTCTATTGATGCCAGGAATTCTATGATTACCCCTTTGGGACAGCAGATGTTCCAATGCCAACAGTAGAGGCCTTCTCTTCTCTGGATCTTTGGCAATCTCTTGATCTCAGAAAAACGGTGTGGCGGAAGTTCTCTGAATTCTAGCTTGTAGCCTGAGAACACTGTGGAGATGACCCACTTGTCCCGAACTTTGTTCCGTCAGGCATTTGCAAATTGCAGCAGCCTTCCCCCCATTCGGCCGAGCGGGGGCATCTCTTCATAGGGAAGTTTTGGGTTCTGCTTAGACTTTGGACCCCAAGTCCTTTTCTGCCCTTGGGCTTGGCTCTGGGCTTTCCCCCTAGTGTTAGACTTGGGAGGCCGTCGCCACTGCCTGGAGAATGAGGTTCCAGGGGCTGGAGAAAGAGTACGTGGGAGGTAAGCTTGCGCTTAGTACGCCCACCCCCCTCCCACAAAAAACACCACACTTACACGCAGTTGAAATTGGGTTAACATGCACGCACTTTGACCATGCGGTCTCTAAAAAGAGAGGCGAAGGACTAACGGGGCTGGTTGAGCGGGCTAGATCCTCTCACTCCCTTATAGCGCAAGCTTACCTCGCATAGCACACCCACCGGGAGCCGGGCTGAGACCACCAAACTCAATTCACATGTAGCTGAGACCGGGATCCGAACCTCTAGCTGCAGAGGTGAATGGCTTGTCAGCGCAGTGCTAATCGCGTTGAGCCACCGCAGCTCCCCCTGCCAAGTATTTCTTGCAAGAAACCTCGGCCTCCCAATTTTTTAACCAAAGGGACCTGCACATGTGTACATGCAGGAGATTCAAGCAGGATGCTTGTTGAACAGAGTCCATAATCGCAAAACGCAAGGCTTTAGGAAGGTCCTCATAAACCTCAATCTCCTCTGTAGGGAGGAGGTTAATCATCTGCTTAATTTGTTCCTTGAGGAACTGACATACACCAATGGCTGCAACTGCCAGTTGTACTAAAGCCCCAGCCATGGAAGAGGAGGCTTTTAATAGGGACTCCAGCTTTTTATCAGTTGGATCCTTAAAACCCTGAGCATTGTCTATAGGACAGGTCAGGCTTTTGTTTGCACAAGAAATAGCTGCATCAATAGCAGGTACCCACCATTTCTTAGCGAAACCTTCCTCTATAGGATAAAGGACGGAAAACTGCTTAGGAAGAGAAAACAGTTTATCTGGGTGAACCCAGTCATCATACATCAGTTCATCCAGCAAGGGATGAACTGGAAAGGCGCATGCAGCCTGCGGGGATTTCCGCGATCCCAAAGAGGAAACAGAGGGCCTAGAAGCTTCAACAGGAGGCACAGGTAAGTGGCACACCCAATCTCTGCATAATATTGCACCTGCATCTTTAGTGACTGAGAAGTAGCAAGAATCCTCTGAGTCCTCAGACTGCACATGATCCTTATCTCCTGAGAGGGATTTTTCACCCTCAGAAGGCTCAGCTGATGAGAGCCAGAGCAGATGAAGGGGATCTACCCCGTTTTCTGCTACCCTTAAAGGAGGTTGCAAAAATAGTAGCAATCCTTCCTTCTAAGCCATCCAAAGCAACTTTTAAAGTGTCCTCAGTGATGTATATAGTAGCTGCCATAGGAGAAGCTGCAAAACCAGACAGGGGGCTCATCTGCTCAGACTGCTATCAGGCTGACAGAGGGGGATGGTAAACTGCTATAACCTTACAATACACAAAAATATCAGCTCACTGCACAACCTGATGCCGAGTAGGAGTCTAGGTTTGCCTGGTTCAATCCACAGCTCTGTGTCCATGCTGTTTACAGAAGGCTCTGGCGTGCTGGGCTTTTGAAACCAGCCTCTTGGCGCTTGCGCACGGCCCTCCCCCATCAATGTCTCACTTAGACAGTAAAAGGGCGCTCCCAGCGTGTGCACGTGCCACTGTCATGGCGGCACCCAGGAAAAGGGGGAGAGATTACTGGGGGCATCTTGTGGACCCCTGTATGCGTTTATTGTGGCAGAGCCTGCAGCGTAATGAGGTGAGTGGTGACCGACTTCACTGAGCTTGTATCCTGGATGGCTATGTAAGAAAACACCAGGTTTGCACTTACTCCCTCCAGTCGTGAGAACCAGGAAAGACATCCTACTCGCAGAAGATAGTATCAAATAAAATTATCCTCTTCTTACCTTATCCATGGCGCAGGAAAGCTACTAAAAGTAGTTCCAGCCTTCACCCATCACGGCGGGCAAGTTGTGCTAACCTTCAGGTTTACCAAGGGTTCCATTAGAGAAACCTCATACCTGGACCTATAGAAGACTCTTCCAGAAACTTTTTGTGCCACAGATTTATTAGTACACCAAAGTCTGGATCCCAGACCTCCACAGAGAGACATTACAGGCAAACCTTGTCTCTTCATTACGCGAGGCCTGGGTACCAACCATCTTGGGCTTTTGATATCGGTCCGAGGTATGGATCTGGTTATAGCTCCTAGGTCTCCACAGCCAGACCATCAAAAGAGCATTTTCCTTCTTAGCACATGTTGAACGTGACCAACCACCTTAAACACTGGCGAAAAAACTGAGGTACTCTCCATTGGGGAGGGGTTATATAGGGGAGGAACTTAATTTTAATTGGGTTTGCCAGTGTACAATCACCTGTGGTGACTACATAACCTATTAAGTAATTAAGGCTCTGTGTTCCGTGATGTATGATCAAGAAATTGGAGATTATTATGATATAATAATGCTTCAGCATCAATGAATAATGACTGCTTTGCGTTGAATTCAGGGCCGGTGCTTGACTATTTTGCGCCCTAGAGAAGACTTCAATGTCTGCAGATGGATGCGTGGATGGCCACTGTATTAATGCTTATGTCCTAGCCAGTACTTACAGGTATTTATTATGACCACAACCCTGCAGCTCATATATTGAGCCATGAGCTAACCCAGAGACCAGCCATGGTCATTAAAGTGAGGTGCATGCTATTCTTAAGCGTATGCTCTACCAAAACCCCCAGATTCTTCTCCACTATTGCTTACCCCAGTTGTACTCCCCCTTGTATGTATGATTTCTCAGAACCACCGGAAAGTCCTGGTTCAATCTCTCGTTAACTCCCGGATTGACTTCAACAACATTGTGTACCTGGGTATGCCTCTAAAGTGGCTGAAGAAAATCCAGCTCGTCCAGAACCAGGCCGCCAGACTAATCTCCGCCCTAAACAGGCGGGAGCATATTACCCCTACCCTGCGATCACTGCACTGGCTCACTGTGGTAGATCGCGTTGAGTTTAAGGCTCTTTGTCTCGCCTATCGATGGGCCCGCAATATCTGAATTCCCTGATAACGCGATATGCCCCTGTACGAGTACTCAGATCATGAACAGCTGGTCTTGTCACTTGTCCATCTGCCTGTCTGCTTACCTTTGGGGGCAGATGCTTTTCTGTGAGAGCTGCGGCTCTATGGAATAGTCTCCCTGCTTCTATTCGGTCACTCCCTTCTATTATGGCCTTTCGAAAAAGGCTAAAAACGTGGCTTTTTGAGAAAAGCATGCCGAGTTATGTTAGTTCTCCCTGTTGTTCCCTGTGGATCTGCTTATTAGTCTTTCTTGCTTTCCTCTTTTTTTCTCTTTTTCACTCCCTG
This sequence comes from Rana temporaria, assembly GCF_905171775.1. Taxonomy (NCBI): domain Eukaryota; kingdom Metazoa; phylum Chordata; class Amphibia; order Anura; family Ranidae; genus Rana; species Rana temporaria. Next base: position 102,338,270 of record NC_053500.1, read on the forward strand.
ATTTGATTTGCTTTTCTCCAGTTATGCTTCCTGCACTTAGACACTGCCCTGATGGGCCAGTATTTTGCGCACTATAAATCCATTAAATCAATCAATCAATTCATGCATAGTCTTAGTCCCCAAGTGTATAACTTCACATCAACATTAAAACTAATTTGCCACAGTCACCCCATTTTTTTTTCTTTTGCCTGGGATTACCGGAGGTTCTTCTGCAGGGGAAGCGGATGACTGATGTCCAGGATCACATTTTGGCGCAATCTCATTGTGGGCTTCACATGTTGGTGGAGTCTTAATCTGAAGCTGCCTTTTGCCTAGTTCTTGTTTCTTTTCTTTTGCCTGAGATGACTGAGGGTTCTTCTGTAGGGGGAGCTGATGGATGATGTTTGAAATTATGAGTGCCCATCAGTGCAGCATTCCAGAGCCGCCTATCGGTGCTCATCGTTGCCCATAATTGAAGAAGAAAACTTACTTTTTTTAAAAAAAAAAAAAATTCAGAAAAAAAAAAAAAATTTTTTTTTTCAAAAATGTCGGTCTTTTTTTAGTTGTTGCGCAAAAAATAAAAATCGCAGAGGTGATCAAATACCACCAAAAGAAAGCTCTATTTGTGGGAACAAAATGATAAAAATGTGATTTGGGTACAGTGTAGCATGACCGCGCAATTGTCATTCAAAGTGCGACAGTGCTGAAAGCTGAAAATTGGCTTGGGCAGGAAGGTGCGTAAGTGCCTGGTATGGAAGTGGTTTAAATAGCACAGTATACAGTATAGGCTAATCCTATAACTTTTCTATTGTTCCCCCAATCTAATTTGAAATTCAGCTTAGGGCCCTTTAACCACTTAAGACCCGGACCGATATGCAGGTTAAGGACCTTGCCCCTTTGTATGATTCGCACTGCGTCGCTTTAACTGAAAATTGCGCGGTCGTGCGATGTGGCTCCCAAACAAAATTGGCGTCCTTTTTTTCCTACAAATAGAGCTTTCTTTTGGTGGTATTTGATCACCTCTGCGGTTTATTTTTTGCGCTATAAACAAAAAAAAGAGGGACAATTTTGAAAAAAAATCAATATTTTTTACTTTTTGCTATAATAAATATTCCCAAAAAATATATAAAAAAACTATGTTTTTTCTCAGTTTAGGCTGATACGTATTCTTCTACCTATTTTTGGTAAAAAAAAATCGCAATGAGCCTTTATCGATTGGTTTGCGCAAAATTTATAGCGTTTACAAAATAGGGAATAGTTTTATGGCATTTTTATTAATATTTTTTTTTTACTAGTAATGGCGGCGATCAGCGATTTTTTTTCGTGACTGCAACATTATGGCGGACACTTTTGACACATATTTGGGACCATTATTATTTTCACAGCGAAAAAAGTGCAATAAAAATGCACTGACTACTGTGAAAATGACAATGACAGTGAAGGGGTTAACCACTAGGGGGTGCAAAGGGGTTAAGTGTGCCCTAAGGGAGTGATTCTTACTGTAGGGGGGGTGTGGCGTCACTAATCGTCGTTCGCTATATCAGGGAACAGACGATCAGTGTCACTGTCACACAGAAGAATGGGGAAGGTGTGTTTACACACACCTCTCTCCCTTCTTCAGCTCCTGTGACCGATCGTGGGACACCGGCAGCGATCGGGTCCCGCGGGTGCGGTCACGGAGCTTCGGACCGGGTCACGAGCACGCTGCCGGGCTCTTGAAAGGCAATGTACAGGTATGTGCCTGTGCCCAGCCGTGCCCTTCTGCCAACGTATATGTGAAAGAGTCCTTAAGTGGTTAAGCATGCTGAATCATAGAAAGGTTTTTTATTGAGCAGGTATAAAAAAAAATATACAAAAAATATAAATACACAATACTAGGAATCTTTCTTTGAGATACAAGGTAAGCTGACATCTTGCTTTGATTTAACATCCTCAGACAGTCTGAGAGTAGGAGATGTTCGTTTTCTTCAAAGCTTCTAGGAAAAGCTGCTCATCTTCTAGAAAGTCACGATCCTAAAATGGAATTGGAAAAGGATAACCAAATGATTACCAGTCGAATTGTCTCGGCCTCCTGACAGTAATTATGTGTTGTGTAAAGTTCCTGCTTTTAAGAGACTGCAGTACAGGTAGACAAGGAGTACGTTTTTCTAATGAATGAGTGTACCTGAAAAGGACTGTCTCGGGGTGTTCTTAATTTCAAAGTTAACGCATATTAAAGTGTACCCGTAGAAACTAAACATCAAGTTAAGTGTTCATTACACAAACTACTAGGCATCTCCAGATGGTTGCATATCACGCACACTTCTAGAGTAGGGGCTACTAACTGAACAACTATGGTTTTGGTTTCTGGCCTGCCGTCTCCTGCCTCAAAAATGGCCAGTGATACTGCCCATTACAGTAATAGGCCAGTAGTGAGGCACAGGAGGTTACATAGTCGGATTTAAAAAAAGACACAAGTCCATCTAGTTCAACCAATAAAAGGTGAGAATTTATGAACAATATACTAGCTTGCTTGATATGTTTCAGGGATCTTGAGACACAAGGGACCCAGGATATTGACACTTCCGGAGGCGATGGTTTTCCTGTAAACTTCACATGAAAATTTGTTAGGATTGCAGCACCATTTGGGGGTGGGGCTAGCAGGGATGGTGAGTATTTACACTCTTTTTACAGATATACCTTGACTGAGCAATTTTTATTTAAATTGACAGTTGTTTTAAGTCAGAGGTCAGCAACCAGTAGATTGTGGCCAGGTGACTGGTAGATCGTGGTCTGACCCACTATCCCAGTGCATCAGAGTGCAATGCAGAGGGACCACTTGTAAAGTTGGAGCTGTAGTAGGGAGTAAGAGCCGTATAAGCCGATGCCTCCAATGTAGTGCTGGCTCCCATCCCATGCGGAGTGATGCCAACTACACACCACTTCTTATCCTGGCTAGCGGTCTCCAGAGTGGTGCCAGCAGCAGGAAAGAAAAGATCTTCAGGTCAGTGTGAAGCAAAAACACTGGGCATAATAGTATAGGGCTGCTTTCACACTGATGTGTTGCGGTTTACCCACACAGCAGGTGCAGTGCAGTGTACCTGTAGCTTTCCAGTGGGTTTGCTGCACTTATGTCGCGTACACACGGTCGTTTTTTGGCATGAAAAAAAACCTAAGTTTTTCAGCATGTCCAAAAACTAAGTTTTTCAACTTCATCATTAAAAACGATGTTGCCCACACACCATTGTTTTTGAAAAATGATGAACAAAGCGCGGTGACGTACAACACGTACGACAGCACTCTGAAGGGGAAGTTCTATTCGCCTTTGGGCTGCTTTTAGCCGATTCCTTGTTAGTAAAAGACGATTTGCGCTTTTTTGTCTGTTACAGTGTGATGAATGTGCTTACTCCATTATGAATGGTAGTTTTACCTGAACGAGCGCTCCCGTATCATAACTCGCTTCTGGGCATGCGCGGGTTTAAAACTTGTTTTTAGCCCACACACGATAATTTTTTACAACCCGAAAAACGTTTTTTCAGAGTGCCCGGACAAGGGGGAGGGGCTATAAATGACGAGGCACGGCGGGGAACACACAGCTATTCAAATGAAAGCTGCAATGTTCCCCGCGCTGATCAACTAGATGGTGGTGGCGGGGGGCTTGGCTTTCTCTTTGGAGAATAGACAGCGGCAGCAGCTCTCCGCCCCCTCTCCACCCGCTCTCCGCCCCCTCTCCGAAAAAAATAAATGTATCGGTGAAGTATCGGGACCATTTGCTCAGTATCGGTCCCGGGAAAACCCTAATATTACCGAACATTCTTATTTTGTCCGATTCTGAATCTCCCATCGACTAGCAGTACCAGTCTCCACTCCCATATTAAAAAAAGGTCATTTTCCCAACCCTCACTCAGCAGCAGAAGAAAACCTCTCCGGTTGCTTAACAAAACACCAGTCATGTTGGTCAACAAAACACCAGTTACGGTTCAGTTGTAACGAAATTTGGATCCGAAATTCGTCAATGAAATTTCGTATTTCGTAGAATTTGGAAACTTGGAAATTCGGATTTCAGATGCTTTCGAATGTACCAATTTTCGATTTGTACGAAACGAACCGCACATGTCTAGTGTGTGCCAGGCTTAACGATGCTGATGCCAAATGCAACCAAGTGCTCATTTACATGTGCAGCAGGCACTGCTGCTCCTCTGAAAAGCAATCTGAGTGTGTTTGACAGGTGGTGGGGGAGGTGATATGTTGCCTCTTCACCACCTGATTTAAACCCATAATCGCTGTGCAATGCACACAGTTGTGAAACGTTAGTACGGCAATTAAAAGGTTTAAATTAGGTGTGAGCAGTGCCGATCCTGACCTCCCTGGGGCCCTAAGCAAAATGACATGGCACATTAAAAATGAGAAGCGGGGGGCGCTGACGACAGTGACATGTCACATTAAAGAAAGTTGAGAAGTGGGGGGAGGGGGTGTTCTGCTGTCGGAAATTACTCAGCCAGCGAGTTGAGAAGTTGGGTGAGGGGGCGAAAATTACTTCTCACCAGGCGGGGCCTCTAGTAATTTGGGGGGCCCTTTGCAGCTTTGCGGGGCCCTAAGCGGCTTGCATAGTGAGCCTATAGGGAGGATTGGCCCTGGGTGTGAGGCAGTGACACTGCCCGGTGATCTTTGACCTCTCCCATGTTTGAAGAGGATACTTTCTTGCACTATATATGACTATTTTTTGGCACCTGGATTTTATTTGGACACTTGTTTCATTTAAAGTTTGTGTTGGTATCATTTTGGAGGTTAATGCTGCAAAGTTTATTGTGGATGAAACATATATCTTGCATCAGGGTATAATATGTCCTGCTTTTTTTTAGATTTAATTTTTATTTTAGTGCACCAAGCATGGATTTTTAATAGTTTTATTGAATTTAAATCTACCTAGGTTATTAACTTTAACAAAGTCAGTGTAGTAGATAAAACTGCAGCACATGTATTAGCCTTGATCATATTAAAAAAGTGCTGCCCATACCTGCTGTGCTGATAGCCTGAGAAGACCCAGCTTGGCATAGATTTCAGATGACTGAGGAGCTTTATCCTGGGGAATTCCTGAGAAGGTGAAATTTCTACTGGAGCCTGCAAAACGCACACCTGAAAACAGATAATAGTGGTTACAATGGCACATGAAAGGTTATTTTATCATTGATGGGACACAATAAGAGTCTACATGCTTAATGGCTTTCATCTGTTTTGTCCTATGCCTTTTACTACTTTCTAAAATGTTTCAATATAAATCTAGTAGGCCCATAGGCGTGCACACAGGGTGGTGCAGATTCCCCCTATTTAGACCCCTGATATTTCACCAAAGCCCCCTAACAGGGCTCCTAATTATTTATTTTTTTAATTATAAAATAAAAACTACTGACACTGCCCTACTGTCACCAATCATTGCTTTGCTGACACTGTCAGTATACTGTATATACACATGCAAATATTTTTGAGCTGTGTGGTGCACATCCTAATGCAATAGGCCATGCACACCTATGAGTAGGCCAGAGCGTATTAACAGCATAGCTTAAATTCCTGTTTACTAAAAGGCAAATTATGATGCTTGCTGTAAACTGTGCAATGTTTTCACACAAATAGCACTAATATTGTTAGCATGATATGTTAAAGGGGTTGTAAAGGTTCCTCTTTTATTTTCTAAATAGGTTTCTTTAAGCTAGTGCATTGTTGGTTTACTTACCTTTTCCTTCGATTTCCCTTCTAAATGTTTTTTTTATTTGTTTGAATTTCTCACTTCCTGTTTCTCCTCAGTAAGCTTTCCACCATCATCCGAGCAGTGGAAAGTCACTTAGAACAGCTTACTAAACACCTTACTGAGAAGGAACAGGAATTGAGAAATTCAGACAAAGAAAACAAAGAAAAAAAACGTTGAGAAGGGAAATCGGAGGAAAAGGTAAGTGAACCATTAATGCACTAGCCTAAAGTAACCCATTTAGAAAATAAAAAAACAAACCTTTACAATCCCTTTAATACTTTTTTCTTCTCAAGCAAAAGGTTTTTATTGAACATAAGTAAAGTGACAAACAGTTCCAACGCACAAGTAGTACGTGTAATCTGTGTGGCACAGCGCACAAGCAATCAATTAGTACAGTATATCCACCATTCCTATCCACAAACACTTGTCTCATATGGTTCTAGTACAAGCAATTACCACCAATCTATTCCCCAAATTGGCATACTGAAACAGGAACCAACATGCACAGATATATAGATCCGTATGCCCTATGTGGGCTTTAAAATAGGCGATCATACACCAGATCCACCGGGGCTAGACCAGGGACATTTAACCATGGGGCCCAAAGTTTATCGTATTTAGTGCGGGTCCCCCTACGCTGATGTATACGTTTTTCCAAACGAAGTGTAACTCCCATTTGTGTAATCCATTCCTGCACTGGGCGGGTTGGTGGGTTTCCAGTGCCTTAATATCATCATGCGAGCCTGAAATAAAGCTCGACCAATAGCCTGCTCCACCTGGAGGCCATCCATTATCCCCAGCAAACAAGTTTTAGGGTCTAAAAGTATCTGGACCTGGAAAGCCCCGTTAAGAGTGTCAAAGTACAGGTGCAGTTTAGGGCATCGGCATAAAAGATGGATGAGATCACCATGTTCTCTACAGCCATCTGGTGCAGGTTGAATCTGCACTCACCCCCATAGGGGCTAGCCCAGCCAGTGTGTAGTGCACCCTAAGAAGTATATAAAGCTGTGACAGCCTTTTCACCGTGTTCAGAGAGCACATGGGGACCGCCTGCAAAGTTTCCTCCCATTGCTCATCCTCAAATGCCCCCACAGCTTGTTCCCAAGGTGACACTGCCTTCAGAGGGGTCTCCCGTAGGAAGAGATTCAGCAGCATGGCATAACAACAAGATATAAACCCCTTATAGGTAGTAACTTCAAACAGCATCAACTGCATGTTTGAGTTGCAGGTAATAAAAGTGCATAGAAGTCGGGAGTTGAAAAGCCTCCCCGAGCTCCTGGAAGGATCAGTTTGCCATCCTGAAATACATGAGTCATATGCGACACATATGGTAATTTTTCTATTTCCTGGTAATAGTGATTATCCCAAATAGGGTTATATTTGGTGAACCCAGTCACTCCCTGGAGCATCCTGACCTTGTTCCAAATCTTTTGCATGAGAGTGAATGTGGGAAAAAGTTAGTTAGATTTATTATATTTTAGGGCCTCCAGACCGTCTGCAAAACCCATCTGTCCCCCCCCCCCCCCCCCCCCCCAAGTCGTGAAACTGAGTAGTTGGACCTACGAGTCCAGCAAGTTCAATTCCAAGTCCTGCCCAGGGCGTGTAACTCGTGCAATATGTTGCATTTGTGAAGCCAAATAGTACAGCCAGGGATTGGGCAAAGCCAAACCACCAGCGTCCTTTGAGCACTGCAGCTGCAGAAGTCTGATTCTAGGGGACTTTGTGAGCCAATATAAGTGACCTAAAAATTAAATTAATAATTCTAAACTTCTTCAAGGGAATAACCATTGGGGAGTTGTGAAGCACATAGAGTAGTTGTGGCATTCGGATCATCTTTATTAAATGTACCCTCCCTGCAGGGGACAGCTTCAGCCTGCTCCACACCTTGACCCGTCGCTACAGCGATTGATCAAAGGGGTGAGGTTGAGATTGACACAGTCCAGCAGACAGGCGGTAATCTGGATGCCAAGATACCTAAAGGATGTAGAAACTGGGATATTCTGCATGGTCAGTGGGGATGAGGAAGGCTCACGATCCAGTAGTAGCAGGGAGGACTTGGTCCAATTAATAACTAGACCCGAGTACTCCCCAAACCGCCGTATGACATTCATGGCCTCTGTCAGTGAAGTGGACATATCGCCAAGGAGCAGCATGGTGTCATTGGCATATAGCATGCTCTTCTCCTGAAGACTTCTATAATGAAATCCCTGTATTAAGGGATTAGCCCAGATTAGGGCAGCCAGGGGCTCAATGGCCAGGGCGAATAGGAGGGGAGATAAGGGGCAGCCCTGCCTTGTGCCTCTATGTAAGTTGAAAGTAGGGGAAGTCCTCCCCCCTACCGTATAGCCGCTACTGGGGATGAATATAAAAGCTGCACCCACGTAATGAACCCACTCCCAAATCCAAATTTCCTCATTACTGCCCACAGATACTCCCACTCAATGCTATCAAATGCCTTATGGGCATCTAAGGATAACAGTGCTCGGTCCCCCATGTTGTCTGCCAGGGATTGAATATTGAGGAAAAGTCTCTGCAGATTTATTGCAGTCGACTTTTGGGGCATAAACCCGGATTGGTCCGAGTGTATTATGGTAGTAATAGCACTATTTATTAGTATTGCCAAGGCTTTGGCAAGGACCTTTACATCATTTTGCAGAAGAGAAATAGGTCGGTACGATCCCGGGTCGAGGAGGTCCTTATCTGGTTTTAATATAAATACTACTGGTCATCGACTGAGGGAGGTTACCGGTTTCTTTTGTAGCATTGAACACCTTCAGTAGGAGTGGAAGCATGGGTCCTTCATATTGCTTATAAACCTCTATGGGGAGCCCGTCCTCCCCTGGGGCTTTTGAGTTAGGGAGGCGTCAAGCATTTCCCTAGCGGAGGCTGACAGGTTAGGCAGGTGGACAGTGTCCAGGTAGTCAGTCAAAGATTCTAACGAGTATGCTTGTTTAGATTCATATATGGAGGTGTAAAAATCTCACAAGTTCTGACATATTTTGGTCTGGGGAGTTGGTCACCCCACCAGTGTGAGGGCGCAGTGCTCCGATAGAAGAAGACATCTGGTGGGAGTGTGCAATAGTTGCTAACATGAATCCAGTGTGTTCACCCACTTTATAGAATGCCACCCTTTGAAAGAACCATTTCCTCTCCCCCCGGAGGCCGTGGTTTGGTACAGAGCATCCTGCATCAAGAGCCAGGCCTCCCTGTTAGCTTCAGTCGGATTTGCAATGAAAGTACCCTCCAGAGCCTCCGACATCTGTTCCATTCCCTCCCTCTGAGCATTTGTCTGCCTCTTAATGGCTTGGTCCAGGTTGCTGTCAGCAGCAGCGAAAGGATCGTCCATGCAGCAGGCAGGAATACTGTCCATAGTACATGCAACAGGCAGAGATATGGTTAGTGTAGCCCAAGTATTGGTCCAGGCAGCAGGCAGGACCATCAAGTTTAGGGCCTCGGCCAGGAAAGAATGGGGACAGGAGTAGAGGCTTCTCCCACCCAAATTGCTTTGAAGCCTCCGGGCAACCAGACCCTGTTCTGGGAACACAGAAAACAAAAAAAATGTTTTTTTAAACTCAGAACACTATTCTGGAGCCCCTCACATATGCGAGACCCCTGTGTAGCAGGGTGAAAGATCAGTCCAAGGGGCAAGCAAAAACATGGTCAACAAGCCGAGGTCAGTGCAGGTAAAAGGCAGAAAAAGATGGTAGACAGAGGCATAGTCGATACAGTCCATGGTCAGTTCATGTGAAAGGCAGAAACATGGAAGATAAACAATGCAGACGGCAGGCAGAGGCACAGTCGATAAACAGGCCAGGGTCAGTTGAGTTGAGGCACTAGGTTGGTTGGTTGAGGCAGCAGGGAAATAATCAGCACAAAAATTGAAACCGGGGAAGTGGCAATCTATTAGAAATTTGGGATAATAGTTTTCGAAAGTGTAATATCGCTTGAAGCATTCTACGATACATAGGCCAGGTTGGGAGAGACAGTCAGGACAATGGTAGCTGGTGTCTTTCCTAATTCCTCTTTTGCTGCACACCCGACATTTTTTCGGGCGTCTTCTTCCGGTTGCCGATGATGGAATATGGTTAGAAAAATGGCGCTCATGCAGTCTGCTGACACAATCGGAGCGAATGCTTTGCGGAGCCTTGCTGATAGATCAGGGCAGTGACAATATTTTCGATAAATCTGATAAAGGGGATGGGCTTTTTCGTTGATTTTTGATAAGTAACGTATGCATTATAAAGGGCCATATGGAAGAACTATATTGCAACTTTTTTGTACCAGAAGATAGACTTTCGTATTGAAAGATAGGGCTGCATCATTTGATCATTTAAATCAGGGGTCCTCAAACTACGGCCCGCGGGCCGCATCTGGCCCACCAGTGTGATTTACCCGGCCCGCGGACTGCCACTTTAACATTGCAGCAATCCCCCTCCCCTCTGCTACCTTTATCACACAAGATGAGAAACATGACAGGTCGGGACAAAGGGCAGGACCTTTTGAGTTAAGAAGCGGGTGATTGGTTACTAGGCAGCGGGACGGTCCCAGCAATCATTCACTTGCAAAGTCCTGGTCTTTGTCCGGACCTGCCCTGCTTCACGTCTTGTGTGATTAAGGTAGCAGCGGGGAGGGGGGGGGGTGCTGTGATATTATAGAAGGGGCGGCAGTGTAATATCGATTAGGGGAGTCTGTGATGGGAGGGAGTCTGTGATGGGGGGGGAGTCTGTGATGGGGGGGGAGTCTGTGATGGGGGGGGGAGTCTGTGATGGGGGGGGAGTCTGTGATGGGGGGGGGGGTCTGTGATGGGGGGGGGAGTCTGATGGGGGGGAGGAGTCTGTGATGCAGAGGGGGGTTCAGTGATGAGGGGGTTCTGTGATGGGGAGGGGGTTCTGTGATGGGGAGGGGGTTCTGTGATGGGGAGGGGATCTGTGATGGGGGGTTATGTGATGAGGGGGTTCTGTGATGAGGGGAGTGAAATACTAAAAAGTTTATGTTGATTAAAATCGTTTTTTATTTTAAATATTAAATAGTTTTTTCCTGTTTTTTTGCACTACAAATAAGATGTGTGCATAGGGATTTTTTAAAATTTTTTTAAGCTATATAGTCCGGCCCCCCAACAGTCTGAGGGACCGTGACCTGGCCCCCCGTTTAAAAAGTTTGAGGACTTCTGATTTAAATCCACAACCCCCCCCCCCCCATGAACTTATTATATTCGTTGATACAGCAAGGCTTTTGAACAGTACAGCGTCTACTGTGAAGTTCCACCGATGTGTCATTGTGGATAGTGGACATGATGTAAACGTCTTTATTATCCCTCCACTTCACGGCCAACGCTTCCTCCTTCCTCAGGCTTGCCGATTCCTCCCTTTGTAGCCTTGTGGTGACTAAACTCTGTGGGAAGCCTTTCCTGTTTTTTCGTGCAGTACCACAGGCCAAAGTGTCCTTCAGAAATAGGTGGCGAAAAAGGGGCAAACTAGTTTAGTAATTGTCCATGTATATATGATACCCCTTTTTGAGGAGTGGGAATGCCAACTCCCATACAATTTTCCTGCTTATTCCCATATACGATGGACACTCAGAGGGCTGGAGCTGGGAATCTTTGCCTTCTTACACATGAAAGGCATTCACATATCCGGAGCTGCTCTCACAGAGCTTGTTCAGCTTCAAGCCGTACCTCGCCCTCTTGCTGGGAATATACTAATTGATTCCCAGCCGGCCTGTGAAATGGACCAGGGATTCGTCCACAGAGATGTTCTGTTCCGGGATGTAAAGTTCGGCAAATCTCTTGTTAAAAAAAAATCTGTTAGGGAGCGGATTTTATACAATTTATCATTGTCCGGTTGATTTGGGGGGGGGGCACTGTGAGTTGTCACTGAAATGCAGAAACCGCATGATCATGTCAAAGCGGGACCTGGACATTACAGCTGAAAAAATTGGCATATGGAGGATGGGCTTTTTAGACCAATATGAACTTCACTTAAACCAGGTATGGTTTATTTAAAAGGGGCATACAAAAATAGAAAAGAGACAATAAAAACATGTAAAAGCAATGTGGGGTGCATTACTGCGCCTGCCGGATCTATGCAAAGTAACCGCATGTGATTGGAAACAGCCGGTCACGTGGTAAAGAGCCAAATTTTATTGGCTCTTTACCCTGATCGGGGATAGGCTTTGTCTGAGGGATGGGCTGGACGTCATATAACGTCCACCCGGATCAAGAAAGGGTTCCTTCCGGCATAATTTTACAATGGCCTGGTATGGAAGGGGTTAAGTTGTATGCTGTGTTTACACGTTGCTACATGCAGAGAGTGTTGTCTTTTTTTTTTTTAAGAACATATAAAATAAAACAAATTCAGTTCCTTTGATTGCTTGAATGTTTTGGCTGAAAACCGAGCGCAGTACTCGGGATGCATCGCGGAATCAAATAGAATCGTGGACAGGATAATCATAATCAAATAGAAATCGCCAGGTCAGTGAAGATGCGCACCCTTATTTTACAGTACTGGGATCAGGGTTGCCAACTTTCAGTGAATTTACAAATCCATAATTGTTGCATCTGGTAATGAATGTCAGTTACAGACATGCAGCCTACAGGTCCGTAATGGACAATCAAGGACAGATGCAAAAAGGACAGATTTTACAAACTGTTCGTAAATTAACTGAAAGTTGGCAACCCTGACTGGGATCTTCAACTTACTTATCTTATTACTTATCTAAAAGCATGCTAAATGTATTGTCATGATACAGCAACTGATTATATGACAGAACTGAAGAGGATCTACAGAATCTATACTGGTACAGACTATCCTACCATTAAGATGCATGGATTCAGATACTGATGTTGCCTGTTGTGCTTCCGTTTGAACAGTGGGCAGTCCCTGGCGTAGCTGGTCCAACTGTCTTCTCTGGTGGGCAAGATTCTTGCGTTCCTAAGATATGTTACAAGGTGGGGAGGATAATGAAAAACAAAATAAAGTAGAGAACATATATGCACAATTATCCACTTGCCTACTGGGCACTTTCACCACCTTTCTGCCCAGGCCAATTTTCAACTTTCACCTCTGTTCCACTTTTTAATGAAAATTGCGCAGTCATGCAACACTGTGCGCAAACAACATTGTTATAATTTTTTTCACACAAATAGAGCTTTCTTTTGGTGGTATTTAATCACCACTGTTTTTTTTTTTTGCAAAATAAACGAAAAAATTATAAAATTTTGGAACAGGTAATTTTCTCGTTCACGGTTGTGCGCTGATGAGGATGCATTAATGGACACTGATGAGGCAGCACTGATAGGTGGAATTGATGGATGACACTGATAAGAAGGCACTGATTGGCAGCACTGGTAGACACAGATTTGCAGCACTGGTAGGCACAGATTGGCAGCACTAGTGGGACTGCAATGATAAATCGGGACACTGATAAACAGTGCCCTATTACTGTACATGTGTAGTTACTCTGAGTGCAGTTGCTCCAGAGCTTAGTAAATAAGCAGAAGGTCTGCTGATTTCCATCATCCAATTGTGTGCAAGCAATTTTTTTTCCTTCCCTTCCACGTGACTAGGTATTTACTAAGCTCTGGAGCAACTGCACTTTGCAAAGCGCACTAAATCGGTCCCAAAATATCATAATTTCTTCAGCCAATGTTTGCATGATATAGAATTTATTAAAAGGAAGCTCCCTCTTCAAAAAAAAAAACCGACTTGCCTCCATTAGATGTTCTTCCTGCTGTCTCAACCTCTCCAGTTGTTGCTGAATGGCCTTCAGACGGTCTTGGTGTCCAGATTCCACCTTCTTTGTCTCAGCCAAGGCATTTTCCCCTTCTTCTTGACGCTGCAAGGCCAGCTTGAAAAAAAAAGGAGACAAGTGGAACTTTTAACTGCTTTATATATTCCTACCACAAGATGGCACAGAAGCACTGGTTTCTAAGCAAAATAAGTAAAAGTCGATGCCTCGCCTGAACAATTTCCTATACGCAAGTATTGAAGTAGATGACTTGTACTTCATTTATACAACAGGCAATCTTTGTAAATTCAAAAAATATTTAGCTATTGTCTTAACTTTGCTGTACAAGGTTATATGTATATGTATGGAAAACAGTCATTCATTTAAAATCTCATCGATAGTTGTTCAAGCATTCATATTTAATATCCCTAATGACCATTTTGGGCAGTGTAAGTTGTATTCGTTTTTATCAGTGATCTTGATTTTACTGAGCTCTCATTGGTAATATGTTGGTTTGTTCTTATATTTTTACATGATAAATTTAGGATACTATATAATATAGTATTAGACCATTGTATAATTTTGAATTATTATATGTGGTACATACATAATTTTATATGCAGGGCATTTTTTGGCATTGTTCATATTATGCTGGCTTTAGATAATATCTAAAAGTGGATTTGGATCCTATAATGCTTTGGTTTGCATTTTTTTTTTATATTTCTCTTGTAGCCCTGATGGAGGGGGGGTCACATTTTGCCCCAAAGCACTTTGGATGTCTTGTGATTTAACAAAGCAGTTTTGGACACGTTTATGAATTTGCTTTGGCGCTGCATCTATAGGATTTAGGCCCTGAGTGATGTTCCGAGGTGCCCCTTGGATACATGAGCCGCCGAACCAGTGCCAGTGAACTTTTTGGATGATCATCTTCTTTCCCTTTTCTACTCAGTATCAATAAAACATTGAAGTCCCAGCACCCTTTGGATGTAACCTTTTGAACCAAAATGCATCTGGTAAGTGAGAGATGCAGGAAGCCCAGGAAGCTTTCATTAAACTAAAGACCGCATTTACCTCTGCACCCGTTTTGCAGCATCCAGACCCATCTGCCCGAGCTTCGGCTCACTGTGTAAATGGATTTCCCATCTTAGTAAATACATGTTAAACTGTACTTAAAGCAGAGTTCCACCCTAAAGTGGAACTTCCGCTCATCTGATTCCTCCCCCCCTCCAATGCTACAATTGGCACCTTTCCGGGGGGGGGGGGGGGTGACAGGATACAGGTATCCTGTCTCACTTCCGAGAGTCCGGGCAATTTCCCATGATGTCACTGCGGGGATCCCTCCTCCTCCCCCAGACCATTAGGAGAGAGGAGCAGGGCTTCGCACATTCATAGTAGGGTTTCCGGTGTGAAGCTGAAAGGCTACACTGCCAGTTTCCCTTACCTGCAATGGCGGCGGCAGCACCCGACAGCTGATGGAAACATCAGCTGCGGGTGCCGACATCGCTGGACTCCAGGACAGGTAAGTGTTCTATTATGAAAAACCAGCAGCTGCAGTATGTGTAGCTGCTGGCTTTTCATAATTTTTTTGGGGTGGAACACTGCTTTAAGGCAATTCACTATAATATTGACAGTACCCCATACCCACAAAGGAATATCAAATGAGGCAGGACACATAGGGGTTGATTTACTAAAGGCAAATAGACTGTGCTCTTTGCAAATGCAGTTGCTCCAGAGCTTAGTAAAGTATTGGAAGCTCTGCTGATCTCCTTTATCCAAGCATGTTCAAGCAAAAATGCTGTTTTTTTTTACCTTGCGTGTGATTGGGTATTCTTTGCAAAGTGAAGCTTTACTTAAGCTCTGGAGCAACTGCACTTGCAAAGGACACACAGTCTATTTGTCTTTAGTAAACCCCATGGCTTCACTGGCTGCTGAAAAGTCAGAGGGGTGACTGGCACACAAGTCCTATTTTAAAGCCCTACTCTAGAGAAATGTTTTATTTAATTTTGTATAGAGCAGAAGGGTTAAAAATATCAGTAAGGGTAAAAACCCTTATTGCAAAAGGTCAAGACCTTACTAGATAAATGGAACTCGGGCTACCATACATGGTTGGGACGCTGTAATATTATCAAGATGAGCATACTTCCCAAATTTCTTTATATTTTGCAGGCATTACCAGTGCATATCCGCTTAAGTTTTTTTAAACAGAGCCAGAGGTTAATATTTGAATTTATATGGGCACATAAACACCCTAGGATACAACGGAAGCAACTAATGCTCAAAAAAGGACAAGGAGGTTTAGCAGTTCCGGATATTAGGAAATATTATCAAGCAGCACAATTGAACAGAGTCATTGACTGGAACAGGCATAAAGACATTAAGTTATGGGTTCAAATTGAGCAAGCCCAAGTACGAGTCCCTTTGAGTGGAACACCATGGTGTAGTACCACACTGCCCAGTGAGGTGAGGGAGCATCCCGTGGTGGGAAACACGGTGAGGCTTTGTGCAGCATTGCTCCCCACTTTGGGAATAACCCCCACGACCTCCCCCCTATACCCGATACTAGGCAACCTTCTTTTCCAATCAGGATGGGAAGAGAATGCCTTTCGGCATTTAGTTAACATAGGATGTATTTATGCATCCAGCTTTATCCACAACGGGGCATGGATCACACTAGGGGAACTGATGGAACTAGAGAATAGATTTAGACTTAAATTTTGGAATGCACTACAGATTATCCACTTCCTCAGGACCCTCCCGGAACCGGAGCGGTTCATTAGACCCCTCACTAAGTTTGAGAAACTTTGTAGTGGTAAGGGAGTAATATCTCACACACTCTCGGTAAGCTACGGTTTATTAATCACACAGTCAGAAACATACCCTTTGAAGTGTGTTCAGGAATGGGAAGGGGAACTGGGTAAGATTTTTAGCCAGGAACAGCAACAAAGGATGTTAAAGCTTACACACGAAACATCAAGGTGCGTTTAAAAATACAAGAAACTAATTTTAAGATCCTGGCTAGGTGGTACAAAACACCAGAGACACTAAAAAAAAAATTTTCCCTGACACCTCAGATCGGTGCTGGAGATGTCAGAGAGAGAAAGGTACTATGCTTCACATCTTTTGGGACTGTCCTAGGCTAAAAAGTTTTTGGGAGGAGATTTTACGAGGAGAGATATTCCAGGACATGGGCCTCCTGGAACGCTTTTCTGGCCTCATAGGAGGGGGAAACGCTCCTGGACAACACCGTGAACAGATAAAGGAAGGGGAAAAGGAGGAAAAAAGAAAGAAAGAAAAAAAAAAAGGAAAAAACTTGACTAGGGTAAGGACAAAGACAGGAGTGTAGGAGGGCCCTACCCTTAGATAGATGGTAGGGCACATGCATGTGTATATTAATGTATATGCGTATGTATGGGAGTGGGAGCGGGTATGGGGGGGTCTTCCTTTTTTTTTTTTTTTTAGGGAAAGGGGGGGGGGAGAAAAGGAAATAGAAAATGAATCAATTAGGTAGGTGGTTTTTATTTTTTTAGCGTACTCATTTTTACGACAACCCCTATCCTTATGGAGATAGGGAGGGGTTGCTTATCTCCCATGGGTATAGTTTAAAGGTCTAATGTTTTACTGTGGTGTTTTTGCTTTTACCTATTGTTGGGATGTATTAATGTTACGCTTATTGGTATATTGCTGTTTTCTCTTTTTCATTATTGTCTGGTTGACAAGGAACTGCCTTTCTATTGAAAATAAAAATGATTTAAAATCAGAAAAAAATAAAAATATCAGGAGAAGTGATGAGAAGGTAGAGTGGGTAAAGTTACAACTTCTGACAATGTTTGCATTTCTGTCTGTGGTTTCTTGTCCTGGTGCATGACATCTTAAAATAAATTGCATGTGTATGTATCTATAATTTGAAAATAGCATACACAAACTCCAGTTCCTAAGAATATGTTGCTATGGTGTTAGCACTGAAAAGCTATATGTAACTTTGTACCTTGCTCATGCTTTCTACTTCCTCTGCTCGCTGGCGCACACGCATGGCGGTGGCATACACCCGATCCTTTTCAAGTCGTAGCTCATGCCTCTCTTTCTCTAGCGCCTCCCTAGCTGCAGCCAGCTGCTCTTCTTTGTTGCGCAGTTCGGCGGCCTGTACCTTCAGCTCTGCCTGTTCCTTAAGAAGGAGAAAAAAAGTACACAAATACATACTGTAAGTTTTGTAATTTAATAAAGAAGTCTAGTAAAACACAAACAATTAGCTATTTCAGGTGCTGTTAAAGTAAAACTAAAAAGGCAATTTTTTTCTTTTCATTTTGCATAGAATAAGAGACTGTTATAACCCCGTCAGATTTTTTTCACCATCTGTGACCATTGGGGAGATTTCTTTTCACTTCCTGTCGCATAGCCAAAACAGGAAGCGAGAGAAAACCTCTCCAATATTCCTAGCTGTCACCTAACTAGTATCCCCATTGGAAGATTTCCCCTCTATCCCTTTTCTGAAGTCACTCTTCAGTGATAATGGTAAACCGGACAATGAGAGGATGAATCTCTAACCGGGGCACAGATAGCAATAAGAACGTGACAGGTGTTCTAGTTCCTCTCCACTCTATCAAAACTTAAATAAAATAAATTTGCTTTAAAAGGACAAAAGTATAATTAACTAAAAGGAGAATTTTATTTAATTTTTTTTGGAGACCAGGTATATTTTTTTTTTTTTTATCTAAATAATTGCTTAGTGCAGGAATATTTAAAAAGCACAGATTACCTGATTAGGGCCACAGGATTATTTAAGCTGACCATAAAGCTTAGAAGCCACTTTTATCTAGATCAGTGGTTCTCAACCCTTTCTAGTGCCGTGACCCCTTGATAAAATTTCCCATGTTGTAGGGACCCCCAACAGTAAAATATTTTTCGTAGCGTGTGTTGTCAGCACCCAAGGCAAGACAAGTAATTTACGCCCCTAACCCACGGACATTTAGTGCTCCCTGAGTCCCTTCCACTCGAACAGTAATAAACCCCTTATAGTACATTTTAATTTGTACCACTCTTTCTCTTTGTTCTCCTTTCTTTCCCTTTTATCGCTCTCTATCCTAATTTCTTGTCCCCCCCCCCATCCCTCTCTCTAGCCATATTTATTGCACTCTTATTCTTTCTCTTTTCTTTGTTCCCCCCCTTCTTTTCCTCTCCCTTCTATGTATTCTCTATTTTTATTCCTTATCTTACTCCTTGGCGGGGGGAACAGGATGCGTGGAAGTGCTGGCAGGGAGTTCGGATGAGTGGCAATGTTGGGGGGAGTTATGATCAGCCAACTTACGTGCTCTTGATCAAGGGTATCTGCTGATCTGACATTTGTAGTGGGGACTTTTAATGGCAACTATAATCACAGGTTGTTTTACTCACTTTGTCTCCGGATTCACTGTGTCTCGAGACTTTGTGGTGTCTCGTAGCAGTGACACCTATGCCGAAATCAGGAGATAGGGTCTCCTCCAGCCCCTTCCACTTCACATTCCTCACCAGTCAGCTGACCTCTAGTTTCTTTCCCCCCAGCCATGCCGTGAACTGAATGGGCAGCTGCGAAGAGGCTGAGTGGGTGGCCGCGGGCTCCAGGAACAGCCCAGCTGGGCGGCCGCAAAAAGGCTGGGAGAGTGGTGTGGGCTTCGGGAACAGCCCAGGATTTGGTGACCCCTGGCAAATCATCATTCGACCCCCGAGGGGGTCCCGACCCCAGGTTGAGAACCACTGATCTAGATATTAATTTCTCCTTTCACATTAAATTTGAACATGGCCAGAGAATCAACTGAGCACCAGTACAGCTTAATCGAAATGGTTAATTTAAAGCGAACCTGCCAAATCCTGCAAATACTGGTAAAATGCAAACTACTTGTTGTGCCTGCTCAAGTACCTAAGTTTAGAAACAAATCACTTCTGGTCTCCATAGAAAAGCGTTAACATTGTACAGTACAGTATTGCCAGCCTGTTAACTGAGGCAGGATTCACATCTCTGCAGGTGTGAGTCTGCTAACAGCAGCATCTTTTTGGTGATGTAAAGACTATGATTTACATGCAGAAACGTGGGGGTGTCATTATTTCTTAAAGGCATCCCCACTCACTGGAAACTGCAGCAAGTTTTCCCATTCTGGGAACCACATAGCAATGGGCTTTTGGAAGAGGCGCAGGGACCCCTTTCCTGCATTTTCTGTAGGTACAGCAGCCAATTTAAATGAATGGCCTGCTGTGTCTCCGCAAAGGCGGCTGCAGGGAAACCACAATAGTGTGAAGCTAGCTATAGAAAGAGAGGAGCAGGGGAGTGCCTTGGCATCTTAGGCTAGGGAGTCATGCATTCCTATTGAATCACACAGTGCACGCAACACTAACTTCTGTATGCAATGGTGCAAGGTAGGGTGCTTCAAAAAAAAAAAAAAAAAAAAAAAGGAGTCACCCTGGGAACCAGGCACAGCAGTCATGGCACTAGCATAAACTGGAACATAGGCAAGGATTAAAAGAAAGAAGCTGTATACTCAGTAAGTGATTAAATCAGCTGCTGAAAGTGCCTAAAAAACTGAGGGCCAGATCCACAAAGAAGTTACGCTGGTGTATCTATTGATACGCCGCGTAACTTCTAGTTTGCTCCGGCGTATCTTTGTTTTGTATCCACAAAACAAGATACGTCTGAAGCTGGGCTAGATCCGACTGGCGTACGTCTTAGTACGCCGTCGGATCTAAGGTGCATATTTACGCTGGCCGCTAGGTGGCGTTTCCGTCGATTTCCATGTAGAGTATGCAAATTAGCTAGATACGGCGATCCACGAACGTACGTCCGGCACATTTTTTTACGTCGTTTCCGTAACGCTTTTTTCGGCGTATAGTTACCCCTGCTATATGAGGCGTATCCTATGTTAAGTATGGACGTCGTTCAAGCGTCGAATTTTGAAAATTTTACGTTGTTTGCGTAAGTCGTTCGCGAATAGGGCTTTGCGTAGAATGACGTTCACGTCGTAAGCATTGGCTTGTTGCGGGTTAATTTGGAGCATGCGCACTGGGATACCCCCACGGACGGCGCATGCGCCATTAAAAAAAAAACGTAATTTACGTTGAGTCAAGTAAAATTAACATAAAACACGCCCACATCTTTAACATTTGAATTCCGCACCCTTACGCCGGCAGATTTACACTACGCCGCCGTAACTTTAGAAGCAAGTGCTTTGTGAATACAGCACTTGCCTCTCAAAGTTGCGGCGGCGTAGCCTTAATACGCTACGCCGGACTAAAATTACGATCCGCTACGTGGATCTGGCCCTGAGTGTGTTGTATCACTTTAACGCCGCGTACAAACGACCGTTTTTCATGATGAGAAAAATGCAATTTTTTTAATTGGTCATTAAAAATGATCGTGTGTAGTTTCCAGAGCATTTTTCTCGACGTGAAAAATGGCCATTAAAAATTTAGAACATGCTCTAATTTTTCTGGTCGTCGTTTTTCACGTCGTGAAAAACGGTCGTGTGTAGGCTCTAATGATGGGAAAAACACGCATGCTCAGAAGCAAAGTTATAAGACGGGAGCGCTCGTTCTGGTAAAACTAGCGTTTGTAATGGAGATAGCACATTCGTCACGCTGTAACAGACTAAAAAGCACGTAGACTGAAAAGCACGAACCGTCTCTCACCAAACTTTTACGAACACAAAATTACCTAAAGCAGCCCAAAGGGTGGCGCCATCTGAATGGAACTTCCCCTTTATAGTGCCATTGTACGTGTTGTACGTCACAGCGCTTTGCTCGAGCATTTTTTTTTTTTTCACGATCGTGTGTAGGCAAGGCAGGCTTGACAAGAACCACGTTGAGAAAAACGGTCAAATGTACACAGACAGGCACACATGAATTGATCTGAAGACATACACAGGTACTTGCATACACAAATCTTTTTACATACTTGTAAGAAGTGATATATAGCAACAGTGATCTAAGGGTAGATATAAATATTATCAGCCATTAATTTACTGAAAACTCTCCTGCAGTGGAAAGGTCTACCGTATTTTCCGGCGTTTAAGACGACTTTTGGCGTGTAAAATAATGCCCCAAAAGTCGGGGGTCGTCTTATACGCCGGGTACCTGTGGTCAGACGGCGGCCATCCATGATTCAAAAGCCGCGCCTCCTCCTCCAGGCTGTTCCGTGATAGGCGGAACACTTGTTTTCCCAGCAGAGCCTCTGTTTAGTGTTCAGCCTATCACGGATACCTTCTCATCCTCACCCTCAGACGAGAGGACATCCGTGATAGGCGGAACACTGAACAGAGGCTCTGCTGGGAAAACGAGTGTTCCGCCTATCACAGCCTGAGGAGGAGGCGCGGCTTTTGAATCATGGATGGTCTGACATACTGTGCATACAGGAGAAGGTAGGGATTAGATCGAGGCATGTTGGTAATGGCGAAGTGAGGCATGTTGGTAATGGCGAAGTGAGGCATGTTGGTAATGGCGAAGTGAGGCATGTTGATAATGGCACAGTGAGGCATGTTGGTAATGGCACAGTGAGGCATGTTGGTAATGGCACAGTGAGGCATGTTGGTAATGGCACAGTGAGGCATGTTGGTAATGGCACAGTGAGGCATGTTGGTAATGGCACAGTGAGGCATGTTGGTAATGGCACAGTGAGGCATGTTGGTAATGGCACAGTGAGGCATGTTGGTAATGGCACAGTGAGGCATGTTGGTAATGGCACAGTGAGGCATGTTGGTAATGGCACAGTGAGGCATGTTGGTAATGGCACAGTGAGGCATGTTGGTAATGGCACAGTGAGGCATGTTGGTAATGGCACAGTGAGGTAGGCAATGGCACCGTGAGGCATGTTGGTAATGGCACAGTGAGGCATGTTGGTAATGGCACAGTGAGGCATGTTGGTAATGGCACAGTGAGGCATGTTGGTAATGGCACAGTGAGGCATGTTGGTAATGGCACAGTGAGGCATGTTGGTAATGGCACAGTGAGGCATGTTGGTAATGGCACAGTGAGGCATGTTGGTAATGGCACAGTGAGGTAGGCAATGGCACCGTGAGGCATGTAATGTAATGGCACAGTGAGAAACCTGAAAAAAGCCAGTTTATGTCAGCGGTTGTTCCTGTCAGTGGTTGTTCTGGCTACCCCTCAGCTTCCAGACAGACTAGTATGAAGGGGTAGTCTTATACGGCGAGTATATCCCAAAACCAAAATTTTAGCTGGAAAAACGTCTTATATGCTGGCAAATACGGTACATCACAGACTCCGAACAGTCACATGCACTTCAGTATAACAGATGTGCCATAGAATCACAAAATGTGAAAAACCAGAAGTGATATGACATCTAGTTAGTTGTCATATCACTTCTGGTTTTTCACATTTTGTGATTATAAAAAGAGAATGATCAATTGCATTTCTCAAAAAAGGAAAAAAAATTCAAGTGCATTTTTTCGAATTCACATGAAGAGAAGAAAAAACATCTAGAAGGTCACAGGGATATTTAGAGTCTTCAAATATGGTTCTACCAATGATACCTTGGTGAGGCTGATAAGAGCTCCCTCTCTCTGAGACTCTGTCATTTTCGCTTTGGTGAGGTCATTCTCCACCCGCTCCTTGCTTAGTTTCTGTTGGGCATGAAGTTCTGCCCATTCAGAAGAAACCTTCCTGCGTTCTTCTGCACAACGTGTCATAACGGACTGCTGTTCCTCCAGTAGAGCACTCTGTACATAAGGTAATAAGGAAACTGATGCTGAACACCAATAATACACAATAAAGATATACACAGGAAAGGTTAAACAGCAGCATCATAAAACATTTTTTGTGGAACTGCGCAGCACTCACACTCATCAAAATCTCAACTGGACATTGTGATATGGTTTAGGTGGCGACACCACTATTGCAGTCTGTTTCAACTAGGAAAATAATTACTAGCTCCCCTGGTGCTTCAGTGATCCTGTTTTGCTTTCCGCTATTATAATGGTCTAGTGAAAGGGGAAGGGAGGGGCACAAACACATAGCTTTGAAGATATTACGTACTATACAGCACATGAGCTGCTCTGCCCCTGTAAATGGATGCGGGAAAAGGTGTTAAGCCAGGTGCACACCATTCGCTTTTTTGAGCAACCCCGTGGGATGCACGAAAAAAAAAACTGTCAGCTCCGGTCAGAGACACTGTACTAACCAGACAAGGTTAGTCCAGCGATCTCCCCCACTGAGCTGTTGTGTTCTGACTAGGAAGGGCCCCCGCCAGAACACTCCGATCAGCGCTCTCTGCCATTGGCTGAGAGTGCTGATTGTGTGACAGTCAGATGCTTGTTTTCCCAGCATGCACGTCCAACAGACCGACATACACATGGGCAGAATTACGTTTTTTTGAACTGACAAATGTCTCCCGACATTCTGCCCATGTGTACCCAACATTAAAAGTGTCATAAAGTCCTGTTAAATCGCTTCAGGCTGGCCTCTTTTGCAGGTATACCTATGTAAAACATTAAAAAGAAGTGTTAAAAATCAAGTAATACACTGTTTCACCCTGCTCTGTCCAGCTGCTCTCTATTTTTAGGCATCGACGATGTTTGTAGATGCTGACAGAATTAGGCTTTATGTACACATAGCCTACTTTGACCACGGGAAAGCGCAAAATGCAGGAAAATCGATTTTGCCACGATTTGCAGCCAGCAGTGAAAACGTTCCTATCCTGAACGCGATTCTTCTGCGTTCAGTAGAGGGAGGTTGAACCTCCCCTATCTGCAGCAGCTCCAAAAACATCCTAAAAGCCCATTTGTACATGGACACATAGGCCCGGATTCACGTAGCACTTACGCCGACGTATCTACAGATACGCCGCGTAAGTTTAAATGTGCGCCGTCGTATCTATGCGCCGTGCCCATAGAACTAGATGCGCCTGAAAATAGGCTTCCTCCGACCAACGCAACTTTCCTACGCCGGCGTATATTGGGTGCATATTTAAGCTGACCGCCTCATTGCAAATATGCAAATGAGAGAGATACGGCGATTCATGAACGTAGTTGCGCCCGGCGCATAATATACGCGGTTTGCGTAAGGCTTACGTCCGGCGTATAGTTATTCCCCATCTATGAGGCGCAACTCATGCAAAGGTATGGACCAGGGAACAGCCGTTGTATTTTACGTCGTTTAGGTAGTAGTACGTGAATAGGGCTGGGTGTAGGTTACGTTTACGTCGTAGGCATTGAGCCGTCGTTTCTTAGGGAGTATATTCAACGTGATTCTGAGCATGCGCACTGAAATACGTCCACGGGACGGCGCATGCGCCGTTCGTTCGGCCCATCATTTACATGGGGTCACGCTTCATTTAAATGGTTCACGCCCACTTCCACCTACTTTGAATTAGGCCGGCTTACACCTAGGATTTTACGTTACGCCGGGG
Source organism: Rana temporaria (assembly GCF_905171775.1). Lineage (NCBI taxonomy): Eukaryota > Metazoa > Chordata > Amphibia > Anura > Ranidae > Rana > Rana temporaria. The sequence continues at coordinate 102,363,082 of NC_053500.1, forward strand.
CAACGTTGGGAGCAAGTGCTTTGAGAATACTGTGCTTGCCTCTCTGTGTTACGTCGGCATAGCGCATACGAGATGCGCTACGCTGGGAGAAATATGCGCCGATGTATGTGAATCCGGCCCATAGGCTTTTATGAAGTTGAGTTTAGGAGCTTTGGCAAAAAAAAATGCCAAAAGCTCCTAAACTCAAGTCTAGAAGCTGAAGTGTACATAAACTCTCCTATCCTTTACAGCCAAGGAAGCTGCTTCTGTCTGATCAGTTATGACACAAGCCATTTCATGGTTTTGACAGTTTAGCCAAGGACACAAGCAAATATGAGTCAGCATTCCAGGAATGGAACCATGTTTGAAACCATTAAATCAATAGGTATAGTTCCATTTTATGATTTACTGCTGTTCAGGGGCTCTGGGCTTCAGCAAAATGGTGGCCTCCAGCAAAATGATACAGGGGCAATGCTGGAGGCAATTTAAAACACACACATTTTGGTAGTATTATTTTTTATCATGCTGTTATGGGTAAAGTTCCTCTTTAACTAATTATATGTAACCACTTGAGGACCGCCGCACACAGATATACGTCTGCAGAATGGCACGGCTGGGCACAAGGGTGTACATGTACGTCCCCTTTAAGAGCCCAGCCATGGGTCGCGCAGCGCGGCACGCTTGTGACCCGGTCCTCTTCTCCGCGAAGTCTTTGCGGCGTCATTTGGAGCATGCGCACTGAGATACTTTCACGGACGGAGCATGCGCCGTTCGGAAAAAGCGTCATTTACGTGGGGTCACAAAAAATTTACATAAAACTCGCCCACATCTTCCACATTTGAATTAGGCGGGCTTACGCCGGCCTATTTACGCTACGCCGCCGCAACTTACGGAGCAAGTGCTTTGTGAATACTGCACTTGCCTGTCAAAGTTGCGGAGGCGTAGCGTAGATAGGATACGCTACGCCTGCACACATACGCGCTCCCTACCTGAATCTGGCCCCTGGAATTCAGCTTTAAGAACTCTAGAAGAATGCCGTTTTTACTAGCAAAGTACAAAACACAGCTGTCATGTGACAGTTTTTACAGCTAAACTGGAGCGACTATAAAATATATTTCCCTGCACTCCTTTACGCAGGCACATTCCACATTTATAGGTACCCTCTGCCATCATGTAAAATTATGGTCTGTTGATGCCACACATTCGTAACTGTGTTATGGTTACACTGGTGTGTGTATCTGCCAGCCGTCATATAGAGGACAAATCATGTATACATTGTTGGTAAAGCATATGTAAACGGACTGATGACACATGGTAGAAGACATAAATCACCCACATTATAACCAGAGGAATGCAGTCTATAAGTGCGTAACAGAAACAGAGTAAGGTTTATTGATCTATGGCGCACACTGAGTTACATGTTAATGGAAAAAGCAGGTCTTAATATAGCAGGTCATTAAATTGTGTTATGGAGTGACTTTCTACTGAGATTTATTGGGAAGGCAGAGGGACAGGCTATCTACTTAACCTTGGCAGTATAACTGGAGTGCAATGTCACATAAAGAATGCTGCTGAATTTTTTTTGAAATGTGTTGGTATATATTTTATTATGATTCCAATACAGTCCTTGACTCAAAGACTTAAACCCAATATGCCATATATACAATATATTGTCAAAAGTATTGAGACACCTGCCTTTACACGCACATGAACTTTAATGGCATCCCAGTCGTAGTCTGTAGGTTTTAATATTATGTTGGCCCACCCTTTGAAGCTACAACAGCTTTAACTCTTCTGGGAAGGCCGTCCACAAGGTTTAGGCGTGCGTCTATGGAAATGTTTGCCCATTCTTCCAGAAGCGCATTCGTGAGGTCCGGCACTGATGTTGGATGACAAGGTCTGGCTCGCACTCTCCGCTCCAATTTATCCCAAAGGTGTTCTATCGGATTGAGGTCAGGACTCTGTGCAGGCCAGTCAAGTTCCTCCACCCCAAACTTGCTCATCCATGTCTTTGTAGACCTTGCTTTGTGCACTGGTGCGCAGTCATGTTGGAACAGGAAGGGGCTATCCCCAAAATTGTTCCCACAAAGTCGGGAGCATGAAATTGTCCAAAATGTCTTGGTATGCCGACACCTTAAAGCCTCATATACACGATCCAACTGCCAACCAACTTTTTTGTGAATTTTGTTACAAAAGAGCGTTGCCTGTGAACTTCTTGTGCATAGACACGGCACAACTTTTTCAGCCAACTTTCACCAAACCACGTGGTTTTTCAGCTCTTTACCGCCACCCTTTGGGCAACTTCTGCTATTGTTTTCTGATGTTTAGCAGTTCTGAGCATGCGTGTTTAGATGCATCAGATTTTAGTTGGACCAATTGCGTGCACACGATCAGATAAACCGACGTAACAGAATTATGGGCCAACAATTGGTGAGCATGAAGAGCCAACTTTTGTTGTCGTTAATTCAGCCAATACTTGTCTGATGGAGCGTACACACGGTCGGATTAAACAAACCAACGCGTAAATCAAACAATTATGGCCATAAAGGTGGATCGTGTGTACAGGCCTTAGGGGTTCCCTGCACTGGAACTAAGGGGCCAAGCCCAACCCCTGAAACGAATCCCCCTCCACCAAAATGAATTGGACCAGTGCACAAAAGCAAGGTTCATAAAAACCTGGATGAGCGAGTTTGGGGCGGATGACAATGGGGTATTTTGAAAATATTTAGCTAGATTCAGAGAGATTTAGGCGGGCGTAGCGTATCTCACATACACTACGCCGCCGTTAGTTAGAGCAGCAGGTCCTGTATTCACAAAGAAGTTGCGCTCTAACTTACGGAGGCGTAGTGTAACTGGGCCGGCGTAAGCCCGCCCAATTCAAATGTTGAAGATGTGGGCGTGTTGTATGTAAATTCATTGTGACCCCACGTAAATGACGTTTTTTACTAACGGCGCATGCGCCGTCCGTGGACGTATCCCAGTGCGCATGCTCCAAATTGCGCCGCAAAGACTCATTGGTTTCGACGTGAACGTAACTTACGTCCATCCCCATTCACGGACGACTTACGTAAACGACGTAAAATGTGAAAAATTTTACGCGGTCCCGACGTCCATACTTAACATTGGCTGCGCCATCTTTTTGGTGGTTTATCTTTACGCCTGAAAACGCCTTACGTAAACGGCGTATCTTTACTGCGACGGCCGGGCGTACATTCGTGAATAGGCGTATCTAGCTGATTTACATATTCTAGGCGTAAATCAACGTACACGCCCCTAGCGGCCAGCGTAAATAGGCAGCTAAGATACGACAGCGTAGGAGACTTACGCCGGTCGTATCTTAGCAATATTTAAGCGTATCTCAGTTTGAGAATACGCTTAAATATACGACGGCGGGGATTCGGACTTACGACGGCGTATCTACTGATACGCCCGTCGTAAGTCTTCATGAATCTGGCCCAAAATTGTGAACAGGAAGATTTTTCTGTAGAAAAATATGATAGGTCAAGGCAAGACAGTTGTAGACAATGAAAAAATACGATTGCCATGTTGCATGAAAAGTTGTAAACCAAGTTTATGCAACACATTATGCTACATGCGTACTAAGTCAGCTCTAGACATGGCTAGCAATTTCACAAATCACATGTCAAAACGGCGGCATTTGCCAGCAATAGCACCATCCTAATTGGGTTGACGCCGCATCTGCGGCGCTGCACCGATTTCAAAAAGTCGTTTCTGTACTACTTTTTGCGATTTTGGCCCACAATTTACATTGACATCTGTGCAGAAACTGCACAGATGTCTCTGTAATCGTGGCCGAAATCGGGACTGACAAGCAGGAGTGAAATCGTGTGAGTTCAACTGAACTATGTTACTATATAACTACGTAACTCATAGGTGTGGAGAAAGCCTCTTGAGGGGGGAGGGGGCGAGCAGGAGTGTCAGGATGCCCACTAACACACAGCTCCTTTCTCTATCTTCACAGTAGAGAGCGTCCTGATCCTCCTGCTCGCCCCCTCCCCCCTCAAGAGGCTTTCTCCACACCAGGGAGAAAGCCTTGCATTACGGTGTGTAGTTACAGACAGAAGAACAGGAAGTGAGGATTTCTCAGAAGAAATAAGGACATTTAAAAGCAAAATCGAAGGATGATGTAAGTAAAGGGGGACTGCACTAAAGCTATTTAGGGAGTTTTTTTTACCTTTACAACCCCTTTAAGTTGATTTACTAAAACTGGAGTGCGCAAAATGTGGTGCAGCTGTGCATGGTAGCCAATCAGCTTCTAACTTCAGCTTGTTCAATTACGTTTTGACAACAACAAAAAAAATAAAATTGGTTTCTTTGCAGAGCTGCACCAGATTTTGCACTCTCCAGTTTTAGTAAATCAACCCCATTGTGTTAAAATGTTTAAATATATATTTTTTTACAAGTTGGAGTTTCTCTTTTTATATATTTTTAGTTCTGGATAGAAGTTGGAACTATTTTTGTTTATATCCCCATTGGGAAAATTCTCCTGTATGGTCATCGGGGCAGCAGAATCTTTAACTGTGACAAAAAAGGCGAAGAAAGGTTAGAAACATTGTCAGGTTTTTACTGCTGTCTATAGCACCAAGACTGGAAGTCAGTAGAAAACTCCCCAGTAGGGACAAAGATTAAAAAAAAAATTGTTATAGCTGGAGTTGGGCTTTACCAAAGATCAAGCACAGAAATGTTATCAGCAGAGTTCCTAAGAGATATAAAATAATCCAAACACTGAAACATCAGTTCGCAATAGGCTGACTCTTAAATGTAGTAAATGCTTGGCACCAAATTGCAGATAAAAACCAGTGGCGGTGCGTCTATAGAGGGCGTTGGAGCGCCGCCCCCTCTGGCTCCTTCACCACCACTGATTAATAACATAGATTCATGTATTGCATGAATCTGTTATTCTTGCCGGCCGCTGGCCTATTCAGATGGCCGGACCTTGAGCGCCGGCCACCTGAATAACGGCAGCTGGTTGGCTGTGCCTATCAGAGCCAGTGGCTCCGATAAGCTTTCCGAGTACAGCCCTCAGCCTTCCGTATGCTTAACCAGGGAACGTACGGTGGGTGCGTTCCTTGGATAAGACGGACAGGCGTCTCAGCCAATCAGGTTCACCGGTTCTGGTTATTGGTAACCTGATTGGCTGAAGCGCCACCGTGGGCGGGAGAAGACATCGAGGGACGTGGAAGGACTAGGAGGATGGCTGACTTCCAGAAAGGTAAGTGCCGGGTGGGGAGGGGGGGGGGTAATTTTACAGGGCACAGCGGCAACAATGGGCATTGGTGACAATGGGCACAGTGGCGGCAATTAAACGGCACAGTGACATCAATGGGCACAGTGGCGACAATGGGCACAGTGTCGACAATTAAAGGGCACAGTGGTGACAATTGGCACAGTGGCGACAATTGATGGGCACAGTGGCTGCGTTTGATGGCATGGCACAGTGTTGCGAATTGATAGCACAGTGGCTGCGTTTGATGGCATAGTGACTGCATTTGATGACATGGAACAGTGGTGACAATTGATGGCACAGTGGCTGCGTTTGATGGCATGGCACAGTGGCTGTGTTTGATGGCATGGCACAGTGGTGCGAATTGATGGCACAGTGGCTGCGTTTGATGGCATGGCACAGTGACTGCATTTGATGGCATGGCACAGTGGTGACAATTGATGGCACAGTGGCTGCATTTGATGGGCACAGTGAGGCTGCAATTTTTTTTCTTTTTAGTTTGCGCCCCCCAAAAACTTTGAGCACCAGCCGCCACTGGTAAAAACACATAAATTGGTATTGTAGATGCTTAGCACAAGTGTTTTTCCTTTCCATACACTTGTTTTTATTATCACTGCAATGTGTCTATGAACCTGCTAGCTAAATTTGACTATTCCAGGAAGAGTCAATTCCCTAGCATAGCCCCCTTCCTCCTTGCTTATCTTAGTCTTCTCTTATGGGAGTGTCTTGTTACCCACTTCAGCCCCAGGCCATTTGGCTGCCAATTGACCAGGCCAGCGACAATTTTGAAAAAAAAAAAGCAATATTTTTTTTAACTTTTTGCTATAATAAATATCCCCCAAAAATCTATACGCAATATGCGTTTATTGATTGGTTTGCGCAAAAGTTATAGCGTCTACAATATAGGGGATAGTTTTATGGCATTTTTATTAATATTTTTTTTTTTACTAGCAATGGCAGCGATCAGCGATTTTTATCATGACTGCGACATTATGGCGGACACATCGGCCACTTTTGGCGCTATTTTAGGACCGTTCACATTTATACAGCGATCAGTGCTATAAAAATGCACTGGTGACTGTGTAAATGTAACTGGCAGTGAAGGGGTTAACCACTAGGGGCTAGGAAGGGGTTAAGTGTGTCCTAGGGAGTGATTCTAACTGTTAGGGGCGTGGCTACAAACGACATGTCACTGATCACTGCTCCCGAAGAGAGGGAGCAGACGATCATTGACATGTCACTAGGCAGAACCAGGAGATGCTGTGTTCATCAGATCTATGACCTGATCGCGGGACACCGGCGGACATATAGTCCGCAGTTCCCGCGGGCACTGTCATGGAGCTCGTGGCAGGCGCGCACTGCCGGCAGCAGGCGCATGGCGGCAAATTCAAACTGACGTAAATATACGTTGATTTGCCTGCCGGTGCCATTCTGACAACATATATCCACGTGAGCCGTTTAAGTGGTTACTCTGTACTGGCCCAGCATCTCCACCCCACCAATTACCTCTCTACATAGCCTTAAATATAAAGTTTCACTTGAGTGGCAACTCTAAGGTGTCCGTTTATGAAGCAGTGAAGAGCGGTGATCCCAGGGATCACCAGTGATCACAGCCCATAAACAGTTTATGAAACAGTGATAATCAGGGGGAGAAGTGTTTGAACTTGTTCTCCCGCAGATTATCTCTACACACAGTGAAGTCTCATAGACTGACACAGTAACGGCCAGTTTATGAAGCTGTGATCTGAGCTCTTCACTGGTGATCTGAGTCAGAATTCACACTCCCCGATTCACCATCTCAGAGCTGGTGAAGTGGGGAGTGAAGAGGAAATCCCAGGGGCTCTGATGAGGAGGGAGGAAGATTTTTAACTTCCTTCTACCTCGTTCAGAGCCCCCAACACTGTAACCATGTCCCCCTGTAATTTTTATGTGTATACATATATATACATAAATATATATAATGTATACATGTACATATATATAATGTGTGTGTGTATATACATGTATATACAATGTGTGTGTGTATACACACATATATATATATATATATATTATATATATATATATATATATATATATATATATATATATATATATATTATGCAGGGGGACTCGTTATTTTAATTACATTAACCACGTATCTTTCAGTGAACTGAGCGGTGATCATTTATCACTGCTCAATAAACTGACATCTCCGTATCTCTGTGAATTTCTGGTCCGTTCTCCACTGTTTGAAGCGTTGGAAGATCACTTCACTCCTCCAAGGGTGAAGCTATCTTCTCCGCTTCATAAACAGGCACACAGAGGAGAAAAATCTTCACTGTGAATGCTGGAGAAAGAAGCAGTGAATAGATTTCACTGCTTCATAAACGGACACCTAAGTAAGAATGCTGGGACTGCTGACAATACATCCAAAATGGCTGCACTGATGCTCCCTAGGAAGACAAGATCACTAATATCTTTCAGGGAGATCTTGCAAGATCTTACAGGGTTGTCATACTGCACATACAGCATTTCACAAAAGTGAGTACACCCCTCACATTTTTGTAAAATATTTTATTATATCTTTTCATGTGACAACACCAAAGAAATTACACTTTGCTACAATGTAAAGTAGTGTAAAGATAGTATGTATAACAGTGTAAATTTGCTGTCCCCTCATAATAACTCAACACACAGCCATTAATGTCTAAACCGATGGCAACAAAAGTGATTACACCGTTAAGTGAAAATATCTAAATTGGGTCCAATTAGCTATTTTCCCCTCCCTGGTGTGTGACTCATTAGCGTTACAAGGTCTCAGGTGTGAATGGGGAGCAGGTGTGTTAAATTTGCTGTTATCACTCTCATACTGGTCACTGGAACTTCAACATGGCACCTCATGGCAAAGAACTCTGAGGAGCTGAAAAAAATAATTGTTGCGCTACATAAAGATGGCCTAGGTTATAAGAAGATTGCCAAGACCCTGAAACTGCAGCACAGTGGCATACAGCAGTTTAACAAGACAGGTTCCACAACAGGCCTTGCCATGGTCGATCAAAGAAGTTGAGAGCACATGCTCAGCCTCATATCCAGAGGTTTTCTTGGGGAAATAGACCTATGAGTGCTGTCAACATTGCTGCAGAGGTTAAAGGGGTAGGGGGTTAACCTGTCAGTGCTCAGACCATACGCTGCACACTGCATCACTTTGGTCTGAATGGATGTCGTCCCAGAAGGAAGCCTCTTCTAAAGATGATGCACAAGAAAGCCTGCAAACAGTTTGCTGAAGACAAGCAGACTAAGGACATGGATTACTGGAACCTTGTCCTGTGGTCTGATGAGACCAAGATAAACTTATTTGATTCAGATGGTGTCAAGCGTGTGTGAGGAGTACAAAAACAAGTGTGTCTTGCCTACAGTCAAGCATGGTCGTGGGAGTGTCATGGTCTGGGGCTGCATGAGTGCTGCCAGCACTGGGAAGCTATAGTTTGAGGGAACCATGAATGCCAACATGTACTGTGACATACTGAAGCAGAGCATGATCCCCCTCCCTTCGGAGACTGGGCCGCAGGACAGTATTCCAACATAACGACCCCAAACACACCTCCAAAGACGACCACTGCCTTGCTAAAGAAGCTGAGGTTAAAGGCAATGGACTGGCAGAGCATGTCTCCAGACCTAAACCCTGTGGGGCATCCTCAAACAGAAGTTGGAGGAGCGCAAAGTCTCAAACATCCACCATCCCTGTGATTTCATCATGTAGGAGTGGAAGAGGACACCAGTGGCAACCTGTGAAGCTCTGGTGAACTCCATGCACAAAAGGGTTAAGGCAGTGCTGGAAAATAATGGTGGCCACACAAAATATTGACACTTTGGGCCCAAATTGGACATTTTCACTTAGGGGTGTACTCACTTTTGTTGCCAGTGGTTTAGACATTAAGTTGCTGTGTGTTGAATTATTTTGAGGGGACATCAAGTTTACATGGTGTAATAGTCAGGGTCCCGGTCACCATAAAAATGCAGCAAAAACGGACACAGAGTCTGCATGTCAGTGGACTGCAGAACTTCACAGCATAACTTTAAAACGGAGAAAACTGTTTTGGCAGCTTTCTCCGGGTTTTGCTAAGTTTGAATGGGGCTGTGTGGTTTGGAGATCCTGCAGAGACTTGGGCGGGATGGGATCTCCAGCCCTGTGTCCAGGTCTTGGGAATAGCCAGCAGGTTGGGTGCTCAGGTGAAAACAGCCAATATAATCAGGGACTGGTGAGAACAGAGTGGAGAGGAAGGTGGAGTGTGTGCAGCTGGCTGCTGGTTCAACACGGTGTGTGTGGAAAGCTGTCTGCCCTGGAAGACTACATCCCTGGTGTGGGGGGACTTTGTGCCTGGCGGACTGGGAAGGCTGGTAGACCTGAGGTGGCTAGCGAGTCCAAGGTGGCTGGAGGAAGTCCGGAAGTCTGGGAGACAGTAAGCTGGAGAATCCTGTTGAGGCCAGGAGTGGGCCAGGTATAGCAGGTACTACAAGGCTGAGTGAGCCTGGGAGCCAGGAGGCTTGGTATTTTTCTTTCTATGAACATTACTGGAGAAGAACCCCTGCGTGGGAATCCTGTGTGTGAACCGTTTATTTTTGCCTTTTAAATAAAAATGGGCTGCCATGCCCTCAAACCTAACATCTGACTGCTGTGGACTCGCTGAAAAATGCATTTACCATTGAGTTAACAACCCCCAATGTTTACAGTGGTGGATTCAGCGGGCATCTAGACGGTGAAATCCGGGTCCTTGCTCTGTGGTGAGTCGCAGCAGGAACTACTGCTAGCTGTGTGTGGCAGCCAGGTGAACGGCATTGCGCAGAAGTTTATTTTGACAGACTGTGTGGCATACAGGTGGTGCACCTGTGAGATTTTTTTTTCCCTTTTTCCTGCTGTGAACTGTGTGACAAGCTGCTGTGCATGCGACTGCAAGGATGAGGCAGTCAAAATGCAAGAAGTTCATGTCAAAGCAAGTTAAAGGGGAAGTGAGCTCAGCGTGGCCTGAGAAGATGTCTCCACCTAGGAGGGCCAGTCAAAAGGGGCCAGTGGTGTATGAGACTGTGAATGAGTGGTTCAAGCGGAACCAGACTAAAGAGTCGGATGCGGTGCAAAGCAGGGCTGTGGAGTCGGTAGATAAATGTTCCGACTCCGACTCCTCAGTTTTATGTACTTCCGACTCCCCGACTCCGACTCCTCTGTATTAATATGCGAATGTATTTTATACATTCCTTGAGTGAAAGAAACGCAACCTACCACAGGACTACTGGCTGGGAAGCCAACAGTCTACTGTATTGCACAGTTTAAGCAAAAGACAAAACACAATGAAAACAATCAAGTGACTGGATAGTAGCAGCAGGCATAAACATCAGGAACAGGATCTTTACCAGTTCAAAAATACAAACCACATTATTTGGTTGTTTTAGAACAAAAACAAAGCTTATCTATAATGAACCAAAAACAAAATCTGCAAAACCTAGAAATGGTTTATATTAATCTTGAAATGTAGTTCTAGGCTTAGCAAATGCAAATCAATTCAATGTAGAGTTCTAAGGAAGAGAATTGCCTCTGCCAGATCCTCTTTCATAGAGGCTCTTAAGTCAGACTTTATTATTTTTAGGGCTGAAAATAATCTTTCGACACTGACTTGGGTGGGTGGCATTGCAGTAACTATTCTGGCCACATCACTAACGATCTCTGGATAAACAAGGATGGCTTCTTCAACAGTAAGTTTTGATGAGCGATCATACTTTTCAACTTCTTTTAGTGCTTTAGAAAACTCCTGTTGGAATTTTTTTTATTTGGACACTTACTGGTTCTCTAACATGCGTTCCCTGTAAAAGCACAACACTATGGAAAGTATAAGTATTGCAGCTCCTAATTGTGCGTTGCGTGCCATATAGTGAAGCACATGAAAAGCATGCTTCTTCACGGTCACTTAACGTGTTCGTTTTGCGGTTACGTGAGGCACTGCATGCATTGGTCTTTATTCTTACAGTAGAGAAGTCATTAATTATAACTTTTTGTGAATTGGGACATTTAAACTTGCTTTTTTTTTTTTTTATTCCAATCTAAATTTAGTAGGAGTCGGAGTCGGTGCATTGTTTGCGGACTCCGACTCCAGGTACCCAAAATTTCCCCCGACTCCGACTCCTCGACTCCGACTCCACAGCCCTGGTGCAAAGGGCTGAGATAGTGGCCTCTGACTATTTGCAACCCATGCTACCTACAGAGGAGGTTGGAGACTTCCTGGAAAATTTTGAAAAAGTCGCTGTAAGGAGAAAATGGCCTAGAGATCGGTGGCCAAAATTGCTGCAAACCTTATTACTGGTAGAGTACCGATCGGTTTACCATTTGATGGACGGTGACCAGGATGACTACTGCCAGTTTAAAGAGGAAATCCTTCTTAGAGGAGAGTTCCAACGCATCATGGGCCGCCAGCAATGCCCCAGCAAAGGGAGGTCATCACCCATAGCAACGGGAGAGGCGTCCCTGCGACAGCAAAGCACCAATCAAGTAATGGCTCAGGAGAGCATGAGTGTGCATCGATGTAGCCAACCATCTTTGGAGTGCTGGTCTGCTGTTACCCTTAGCAACAGGGATCCTGTGTTGCATGCAGGGGGTGTTGGTGGGTCTGGAAAGGCTGCAGTGTTTCTCCATGACCACATGAAAGATTCAGCCTATGGAGACACCACAGCTAAGAGACAGCGCACTCAAGTGAAGACTATGATGCCAGCCACTGAAAATGGTAAGACTGTTTCAGTTTATTATTCTGATCCCAGTGAAGTGGGAGTATGTCCAGTGGGGAGATCCGCAGTACAAATGGATTTAGACTTGCTGCAGTGTGCTACCCAGAGCAGTGGGATGGCATATGGTGAAGCTCAGCTGACGGCAAGGTTAAAGACTCAAATGGACATGGGGACTGTGCATGCGCCTGCTCTAATCCCGCAGAGTGCGGGGAAAGTTGAGCTAGGGGTGACCAAAAGTGTCTTTGTGCCATGTTCCCTAGTGACAGGTGCTGCAGAGTTGCCCAGGGAAACCTCCAATGAGCTTGCAGTGATGAAGCAGAGTGTTTCCCAGGTCAGCTATGGAGCTGCGCAAAGAGCAAAATATTCCCATTTAAATATAGAGGGTTCTGTGAGGAGAGGCTCACAGGCTGTGGTGGGTAATGGACAATCCACAAAAGTAGAAGTTATGTCTAAACGTAATGAAAATGCTGATGGTTATACTGACAAAAGTGTTAATGTTGGAAAATGTGATGGTATTGGTGATAATGACATTGAAAAATGTGTTTCCCTTAATGTCGTGTCTGGAAATGTGTTTGCTACCAATGATGGAAGTAGGATATCTCCCATGACAACCAGAAGCGCAGGATTGTCCAGGAAAGTCTCATGGGGTCCCCATGGGTTGGAGCCAGAGGTTTTCCAGGATGGTTGTTATGCGACTCTGATGAAACAAGCAAAGACTGTGTCACACAGTGAGAGTGTGTGGGCGCAGCCCCACAACCCTAAGTGTAACCCAGTTGTCAAGGGGTTAATTCAGCCTGCAAAAGCTGAAAGTGCAGAGCTGTGTGTGTCAGTAGCGCCCCCAGAGCAGGTAGGGCAAAGGCATGCATTACAGCCTGCCTTGTCAGACGTATCATCCCAATGTGAGAAGTATAGAAGTGACACAGATTATGTTTTAGCTAGTAAATCACAGGTTCCTGTGGGGTCTTCTAGACCAGGTGATGGAACCACAATGGACTGGGATAGTTGGTATGAGAATGTAATGACAATACTAAATAATGTGGTGGACATAACACCTGCTATGCCCAATGGAGGGATCGCAGATCAGCTGGTGCTCAAGGATATGTTTGCTCCTGCGAAGGTTAATGCCCTCCAGTCTGAAGGAACAGTTCAGGGCGCTGGCATAGCAGATGTGTTGTCCACAGCCCAGCAACTAAGTAATAGCAAGTGTCAAGGTGACAGTGCGACTTGTAATGACCTGCAGAGGCTCATTGACACTGGTGCAGAAGGGATAAGTGTGAGACATGTGTCTGACAGCGCTCCAAGGGAGCAACAGGCGGTGATGATGGGTACCTCCCAGGAGGTGGAGGTCTCTTCATATGTCTCACCCTTTCAACCTGCAGTGGATGAGCCCCTCCATGTCTTGGACAGGGAAAAAGTCCCTAGAAAGCTCTGGTATTTAGACATAGGTTGCATAGAGATGACAAAAACCTTATTAGAAATGCTGGAGTTGGTAAAAACGCACTCGCTGTACACTTGGGTGTTTCCACCGCAGACGGACCAGGTTATGCTGCGTAGTACCAATAGGTGGAGCCAGGTGGTACAGGCTGTGCAGGGAAACTTTGATCAAGAGTGGTATTGGTGGGTCCAATGCTTATTAACAGTGTGGCAAATAGTCCTGAGGCTCTCTAAGAGGGTGCACCCAGTTACTGAGTGGTATGGAAGGTGCTCAGACTTGTTGGAGACATCAAAGGTCTCTCCGGCTGGTGTAGTGACTGGTAACATCCCTGCTGGTGTGGTCCGAGGTGCAGCTGAGCAGTGGTCAGTAGAGGGCGCAGATACTGTCTCACCAGCTGAACCTCATGAGAAGGAAGGGCCCAGAATAGACGCAGCACTAGCAGAGATGCTTTCTATCACTCAGAAAGAGGTACAACTTCAAGTACCCGGAGACGCTGTGAGAGAAAGTACTAATGTTGGTTTCTGCAACAATGTAATGTGTACATCAGAAAGAAGTAGTTGTGTGGATCAGTGTCATTTGTTTGATCAGTTACCCATGGAGTGTCAGACAACAGGTGAGGTGGAGCTGTGCTATGGTCCCGTGGGTTGTAGTCACTTACCTGCGTGTGGTCCCTCCTCTGGTCTAGTTCTGCCAAGCACTAAGATGGATGGCACTGATTGTGTTGGACTGGCTGACATTGAAATGTCTGATCTGCTAATGAGTAGTGCTGTCAAAACTAATGTGGTTGCCGTGGGTAACCAAAGAGGGGTTCTTGAACCTGAAAGTCCTGTGGTGAAAGGTAAAACTTACTTCCGTAAGCTGAAAGGTAGGATCAGGGAAGGTAGTGTTCCCCCGAGAAAAGCAAATAAGCCCAGGAACCCCAGAAGAGGGAGAAAGCGTAGAATAGAAAAAAGTGGGATCCCATGGAGAGTCAGGGTAGGACTTACCTGGAACCGCACCCGGAAAAAGGGTTGGGCCTACTCGGCTGACAGCCAGCACAGAGGTGTCCCAACCCTAATGACGTGTGCTGGTGTTCCGCCCCCTTCGGGTTCGAAACAAAGGGGGGGGGTATGTAATAGTCAGGGTCCCGGTCACCATAAAAACGCAGCAAAAACGGACACAGAGTCTGCATGTCAGTGGACTGCAGAACTTCACAGCATAACTTTAAAAACGGAGAAAACTGTTTTGGCAGCTTTCTCCGGGTTTTGCTAAGTTTGAATGGGGCTGTGTGGTTTGGAGATCCTGCAGAGACTTGGGCGGGATGGGATCTCCGACCCTGTGTCCAGGTCTTGGGAATAGCCAGCAGGTTGGGTGCTCAGGTGAAAACAGCCAATATAATGAGGGACTGGTGAGAACAGAGTGGAGAGGAAGGTGGAGTGTGTGCAGCTGGCTGCTGGCTGCTGGTTCAACAGTGTGTGTGGAAAGCTGTCTGCCCTGGAAGACTACATCCCTGGTGTGGGGGGACTTTGTGCCTGGCGGACTGGGAAGGCTGGTAGACCTGAGGTGGCTAGCGAGTCCAAGGGGGCTGGAGGAAGTCCGGAAGTCTGGGAGACAGTAAGCTGGAGAATCCTGTTGAGGCTAGGAGTGGGCCAGGTATAGCAGGTACTACAAGGCTGAGTGAGCCTGGGAGCCAGGAGGCTTGGTATTTTTCTTTCTATGAACATTACTGGAGAAGAACCCCTGCGTGGGAATCCTGTGTGTGAACCGTTTATTTTTGCCTTTTAAATAAAAATGGGCTGCCATGCCCTTAAACCTAACATCTGACTGCTGTGGACTCGCTGAAAAATGCATTTACCATTGAGTTAACAACCCCCAATGTTTACAATGGTTATACAAGCTGTACACTCACTACTTTAAATTGTAGCAAATTGTAATTTGTTCAGTGTTGTCACATGAAAAGATATATAAAAATATATTCACAAAAATGTGTGGGGGGTGTACTCACTTTTGTGAGATACTGTAAGCAAGAGGATGTGCATGATGTCATGTGCCATACGAAACACTAATTTTTTGTTGTGTTTTTTTTTTTAAACAGACAAATTTTATATGCAATGCTCTATGTCACATAGACAGTACTACTCCTATACTGCATGCGAACCTTGGACACGTATTTTCAAAATGGTAGTGTGGGATAGGCAAGCTATATAAAAGATGGTCTGACAACAGGGTATCTAGCTGTAAGTTGACTGTTATTGAAATCATCCAGATGACAAAAAAGCTTCTGACCTTTGCCCTCTCCAGCTCTTCTCTCTCCTGGGATAATTGTTGGGTCATTATTCTTTTTTGTTCCTCTAGAGAGCGCTGTAGCGAGTCCATTTTGGCCTGTTCTGCAGACACCCTCCAACGTTCCTGTTGAAATAAAATGTCGCTAAGCCCACATATAGCACAAGCAGTACAGAGAACAACAGTGCCCAGACATCAGAATGCCATTTCTACCTGTTCAAGCTGGCGGCTCTGTTCACTCAGTCGAGTCTCCATGTTGGTGATGATCATGCGCAAACTGTTCCGTTCCTCTTCCATATCTTTTTGCTGCCTTGTCAAACGTTCCTGCAGTGCTGAATCAAAAATCAGTGATAAATTGCATTCGTGTAAGCACAGGTGAAAATATCAGAAATACTTTAGGACTGTTGCTTTTACGTTTCCAGATAATTGTGAATTATTGTGTATTGTAAATATTGGTTAGAAGATGTATGAATGGTACAACAATACCTCGAAGCTGTCCCTCCCTCTGTCGTGCTCCAAGTTCTATCTCCTGTGAAGTGGTCATCTGAGTGTTCTCCACTCGCACAGACAGATCACTCAGCTTATGGGAAAAAGCTTCCATCTGTTCAATGACTCCATTTAATGACCTGAAAAAGACCACACCATAGTAACTATCATGAATGTTCAACATGGAAGAATAATGGAAAATGTCATATTAAGAAAAATTAAACAAAGACAAAGCAAGATCTTTAGAATATATAGTATCTCACAAAAGTGAGTACACCCCTCACATTTTTGAAAATATTTTATTATATCCTCTTATGGGAGTCTTGTTACTCTCTGTACTGGTCCAGCATCTCCACCCCTCCAATTACCTCTCTACATAGCCTTAAATATAAAGTTTCACTTAAGTGGCAACTCTAAGGCCCCATACACACGATAGAATCCATCCGCTGAAAAATCCCAGCGAATGGGTTTCAGCGGATAGATCCTATGGTGTGTACACTCCAGCGGATCTTTTTCCGCGGATATTTATCCCCTGGGATGGATTCCAGCAAATAAATATTTGCTGACATGCTAAACAAATCTATCCGCTGGAATCCATCCCAACGGATGGATCCGCTGGTCTGTATAGACTCACCGGATCCATCCGTCCGAAGGGATCCCCCGCATGCGTCGTAATGATTCGACGCATGCGTGGAATTCCTTATATGACAGCGTCGCGCACCAGTACACTCCATTGCATAGAAATCCGCACAAATCCTCGAGAGGATTTATCCGCGGAAACGGTCCGCTGGACCGTATTCGCGGATAAATCCTCTCGTGTGTATGGGGCCTTTGTAAGAATGCTGGGACTGCTGACAATACATCCAAGATGGCTGCACTGATGCTCCCTGGGAAGACAAGATCATTAATATCTTTCAGGGAGATCTTGCAAGATCTCACAGGTTTTTCATACTGCACATACAGCATCTCACAAAAGTGAGTACACCCCTCACATTTTTGTAAATATTTTATTATATATTTTCATGTGACAACACTGAAGTAATTACACTTTGCTACAATGTAACGTAGTGAGTGTACAGCTTGTATAACAGTGTAAATTTCCTGTCCCCTCAAAATAATTCAACACACAGCCTTTAATGTCTAAACCGCTGGCAAAAAAAGTGAGTACACCCCTAAGTAAGAATGTTCAAATTGGGCCCAAAGTGTCAATATTTTACGTGGTCACTATTATTTTCAAGCACTCCCTAACCCTCTTGGGCATGGAGTTCACCAGAGTTTCACAGGTTGCCACTGGAATCCTTTTCCACTCCTCCATGATGACATCACGGAGCTGGTAGGTTTTTAGAAACCTTGCACTCCTCTGACTTCCGTTTGAGGATGCCCCACAGATGTTCAGTAGAGTTTAGGTCTGGAGACATGCTTGGCCAGTCCATCACCTTTTACCCTCAGCTTCTTTAGCAAGGCAGTGGTCATCTTGGAGGTGTGTGTGTGAAGTCATTATGTTGAAATACTGCCCTGCGGCCCAGTCTCCGAAGGGAGGGGATCATGCTCTGCTTCAGCATATCACAGTACATGTTGGCCTTCATGGTTCCCTTAATGAACTGAAGCTCTCCAGTGTTGGCAGCACTCATGCAGCCCCAGACCATGACACTGCCACCACCATGCTTGACTGTAGGCAAGACACACTTGTCTTTGTACTCCTCACCTGGTTGCCGCGACACACGCTTCACACTATCTAAACCAAATAAGTTTATCTTGGTCTCATCAGACCACAGGGTTCCAGTAATCCACATCCTTAGTCTGCTTGTCTTCAGCAAACTGTTTGCAGGGTTTCTTGTGCATCCTCTTTAGAGCCGGTTCACACTGCGGCGGCACAACTTTGGGGGCGACTCTGCAAATCGTCCTGAAGACGACTTCAGAGGCGATTAGCAAAATGACTTCTGTATAGAAGTCAATGCAAATCACCCGAGCCGCCCCTGAAGTCGTACAAGAACCTTTTTCTAAGTCGGAGCGACGTGCGTCGCTCCTATTAAAACGATTCTATTGCATAGAATGGGACGCGACTTGTCAGGCGGCTGAGTCGCCCCAGTGTGAACCGACTCTTAGAAGAGGCTTCCTTCTGGGAAGACAGCCATGCAGACCAATTTGATGCAGTGTGCAGCGTATTGTCTGAGCACCGACAGGCTGACCCCCCCAACCCTTCAACCTCTGCAGCAATGCTGGCAGCACTCATAGGTCTATTTCCCAAAAGATAACCTCTGGATATGACGCTGAGCATGTGCACTCAACTTCTTTGGTCGACCATGGAAAGCCCTGTTCTGAGTGGAACCTGTCCTGTTAAACCACTGTATGGTCTTTGCCACTGTGCTATAGCTCAGTTTCAGGGTCTTGGCAATCTTTTTATAGCCTAGGCCATCTTTATGTAAAACAACAATTCTTTTTTCAGATGCTCGGAGATTACACCTTATTAACCCTTTAAATTGTGTACTGACCTTATCGGCAGCAAACCCTAAAATTTTTAAATGCCAAGATATCGGCACTGAAAACAAATTGTTTGCTCTGATGTGGATTAAAAAAAAACAAAAAAAAAAAACACATTTGTCTCATTTACATTATTGCACCAGCGAAAGCAGAATGGTCATGTTTTTTCACTTTAAAACATTTTCACATTGACATATCAATCACATTGAGAGGCAGGTTTGTGTGCAGTAGATGTTGGCCTTGTTATAGAGCCCAATCCAGAAAAGACTGGCTACATCCCTTATCTGAAGAACAAAACATCATAAGTGAAAATGCATTTGCATTTCTGTGCGTCCTATCCTGTTTCTTAAGGGCTATATCCCATATTTTCTGGTGGTGTTGTAGCATTTCCGCACCAAAGCGTGAGGTCCTGCTTCCCCCGTGACCCTTTCTGAAAATGGCCTGTGCAGGAGTATGAAAAGGGCTGCCTGGTTTGTTGCATACCAATGACCTATATCTCTGTGCCTCCGATGTATTAAAATAATATAGATGAGACAGCTGTGACGCTATGTAGTAATCCTGCACATCTGATAAGGAGCATCTCCCCTCCATTGTGGGATTCTTAAGTATGTGCCACGCCAGTTTATGTCGGCCGGAGCCCCATACGAATGAGTTTAAAATTGCCTCCATCTGTTTAAATACTTTTAGCGGTATGTACAGTGGAGCATGCCATACCATGTACGAAATCTTTGGCAGCAGAATCATTTTTACTAGGTTGATCCTTCCCATAACCCCCAAGGGCAGCCTAGCCCATGCCTGGGTCCTGGCTGAAATCCAGGAAGTCATACAGTCTGGCTTCATGATGCCCACGCTTAAGATGGCCACGGTCTATTTCTAGATTATAAACTATCTAAATGCTGCAATAACCTAACAAAACGGACCTTAGTTTACAGACTAACTTTACTAGAATACATTAAGCTTGTGTATTACAGGGGTATTTATATTTAAAAAGTGAAATTGTGGGTGGAACTCCCCTTTAATGATGGCAAATAGGGGTTCTATATTTAATGGGACGTAGTCCCTAGGGTTCCTTGTGACTCTTACCCCCAGGTATTTTATCTCTGTCACTCTCTGTAAAGGAAGCTCTGGAGACATCCCCGGCGGGAGGATTCTGGATTTATCCCAGTTGATCTTGGGACCCGAATATTTACCCACCTCCTCTATAATGTTCAGTGCCGCTCTCAACGATGGTCCCTGGTCCGCTAAATAGAGGACCGTATCATCTGCATACATTCCTATTTTTTCCCATGTATCCCCCTTCCTGAGGCCTACGACCCCAGGGCTCATTCTGATGGCAATGGCTAGTGGCTCCCCTGCCAGTGCATAGAGCAGAGGCGACAGCGGGCACCCCTGTCTCGTGCCACGCTCCAGTGCAATCTGTTCTGACAGCCAACCATTAACAAATATTCTGGCCTTTGGGGGTCTAATACAGTAGCTGCACCCACCTGACAAACTTAGGGCCAAACCCATAACATCTTAGGCATTCCCATAAATACCGCCACTCGACTGAGTCGAAGGCCGCATTTCTGCACAAGAATTATTAAGCAGTAGAACTAGATAACCTTGTCTGTAATGAAGCACTGGTCACTGCATCAATTTCCTGATCTTTCAGACGCTTTAGTCGCTGCAGCTGCTCCTCATGGTCTCGGCACATTTCCTGGACAGACAACCTGCAGGAAGGTGGACACATAAAATAATGCTGATAATTATCACACCTGCTAGGATAAAACATAATCCCAAGCCTGGCTACTCACCTCTGCAGCTCCCTAATGCGTTCTATCTGCTTGTCCTTTTCCTGCTGGAACTCTGTCAGCTTGCGCTGATACTGGGCTAAGAGTTCCGCTTTCTCATTTTCTGTACTCTGGCAGCGGGCAAGGTATTGTGAGGAAAGCTCTTGGTTCTCTTTCTGCAGGCGCTCCTCCCTTTGGCTGGCAGAATCCTCTACCAGCTTCAAGCGATTTCTGTGAATATATGGTGCAAAAAAGCAGCAATGTAAGAAAATTATCTGAACACAGAAATATTAATGGTAAAATCTACCCAGTCATTAGGGGGGCTATTAACAATGGCAATACCACCATCAGTGCGCCAATGATACTGCGGAGTTTACTTCACACTATGCCATGTGTCATAGTATCCATTGCACTCCTTACAGGCTCGTCCACACTTTGTGTAGGACATCGTAGTGAATTGGTGGATGGCACCACCATACAATCAAAAGAAAATAAGGCTCTTTGTATTTTGTATTGCATTCATTAAAATACATGGGGATTCTCTTAAATCAGACTCCTGTGCTTTAGAACAGTGCTTTTTTTTTTTGAGCAGCAATATGGATGTGGTAAGGCCAAAAAGCTGCTTTATAAATGGGTTTTACAAAAATTCAACAAGTTAGTTGTGTTCCTGTCAGGATCAGTGGCGGCTGGTGCTCAAAAATTTTGGGGGGGCGCAAACGAAAAAAAATTGCAGCCTCACTGTGCCCATCACATGCAGCCACTGTGCCATCAAACGCAGCCACTGTGCCATGCCACCAAATGCAGCCACTGTGCCATCAATTGTCACCACTGTGCCATGCCATCAAACACAGCAACTGTGCCATCAATTGTCACCACTGTGCCATGCCATCAAACGCAGCCACTGTGCCATCAATTGTCACCACTGTGCCATGCAACACAGCAACTGTGCCATCAATTGTCACCACTGTGCCATGCCACCAAATGCAGCCACTGTGCCATCAATTGTCACCACTGTGCCATGCAACACAGCAACTGTGCCATCAATTGTCACCACTGTGCCATGCCACCAAATGCAGTCACTGTGCCATCAATTGTCACCACTGTGCCATGCCATCAAACACAGCAACTGTGCCATCAATTGTCACCACTGTGCCATGCCATCAAATGCAGTCACTGTGCCATCAATGGTCACCACTGTGCCATGCAACACAGCAACTGTGCCATCAATTGTCACCACTGTGCCATGCCATCAAATGCAGTCACTGTGCCATCAATTGTCACCACTGTGCCATGCCATCAAACAGCAACTGTGCCATCAATTGTCACCACTGTGCCATGCAACACAGCAACTGTGCCATCAATTATCACCACTGTGCCATGCCATCAAACGCAGTCACTGTGCCATGCCATCAAACGCAGCCACTATTCCATCAATTGTCACCACTGTGCCATGCCATCAAACGCAGCCACTGTGCCCCTAAATTGTTGCCACTGTGCCAATTGTCACCACTGTGCCCTTTAATTGTCACCACTGTGCCCCATGATGCCACTGTGCCCATTGTCACCACTGTGCCCCATGATGCCACTGTGCCCATTGTCACCACTGTGCCCCATGATGCCACTGTGCCCATTGTCACTCACCGTGCCCCATGATGCCACTGTGCCAATTGTCACCTCTGTGCCCTTTGTCACCACTGTGCCCCATGATGTCACTGTGCCCCTTTCCCTGTAAAAAGCACTTACCTGAGGATTCCATGTCCTCCCTCGACGTCTTCTGCCGCTGTGGTGAAGCTTCAGCCAATCAGGTTCCTGATAACCAGAATCCGGGAACCTGATTGGCTGAAACGCCCGTTTGTCTTATGCAAGGAGCGCAGATTGCCTGCGCTCCGAGAATAGACATCCGAGAGCCGGAGAAAAGCCTATCAGAGCCGCTGGCTTTGATAGGCAGTTCCCCTCAGCCAACCAGCTGCCGCTATTCGGGTAACCGGCGTCCCGCGTCCGGTTATTGAATAGACAAGGCAGCTGGCAACCAACCAATAACATACATTCGTGCATTTATGCACGAATGTGTGTTATTTGCGAGAGGGGGTGGCGCTGCAGTGCCCTCTATAGACGGCCGCCAGAACTGCGGTTAAAATGTCAAAATGAGGGCCCGTTTTTGTTTTTTTTTGTTTTGTGTGACTGTGGGAGGGGGGGGGGGGGGTGGCGCCCGTGCGTCCCTATCGACCGGCCGCCACTGGTCAGGATCCATTGCTTAGATTTCCCCAAGTTGTCAGTATCTACCCCATATTAACAATGACATAAGAAAGTTGGTATTCTTATTTGTAGTCTTCACTTAATCATTCCACATTAGAGATAATTTATCAGACGTTTGGTGGAAATATCTGATAAACAATTTAAATCTGAAAAAAAATGTCAGACAACTATATATGATTGATTCTACCATTGAGTTTGCCTTTAAAGGTATTCAGGTTCAAATCTATGTTTACTGTTTTTTTTTTTTCATATTTTTATTCCTTTGTATTTCCCTTTCTCAGCCTGACTCTTTCCCCTAATTTCCCTGCTTATCCCTCATCTTATGTTTTACTGTTCACCTCAGTATACTCTGTGCAATATACAGATATTATGTATAATCAAACAAATAAGTACTAAGACTCAATCCTTTGTTATAATTTAATGTCTTTATTCCTTTTGGTAAACATTTTTAAACCACTTTATTACTGGGCACTTAAACCCCCTTCGTGCCCAGACCAATTTTCAGCTCTGACGCATTTTGAATTAAAATTGTGCGGTCATACAATGCTGTATCCAAATTTTTTCCCACAAATAGAGCTTTCTTTTGGTGGCATTTGATCACCTCTGCGGTTTTTATTTTTTGCGCTATATACAAAAAAAAAAAAAAGTCAGAAAATTTTCTAAAAAAAAAAACGTATTCTTCTACATTTTTTTTTTTTTTAACAAAAATATCGCAATAAGCATATATTGATTGGTTTGCGCAAAAGTTATAGCGCCTACAAAATAGGGGATAGATTTATGATTTTTTACTAGTAATGGCGGCGATCTGCGTTTTTTTTGTCAGGCCTGCGATATTGCGGCGGACATATCGGACACTTTTGACACAATTTTGGGACCATTCACATTTATACAGTGATCAGTGCTATGAAAATGCACTAATTACTGTATAAATGTGACTGGCAGGGAAGGGGTTAACACTAGGGGGTGAGGAAGGGGTTAAATGTATTCCCTGGGTGTGTTCTAACTGTGTGTGGAGGGGGACTGACTGGGGGAGGTGACCGATGCTGTGTCCCTATGTAAAAGGGACACAGCATCGGTCTCCTCTCTCCCTGACAGGACGTGGAGCTCTGTGTTTACACACAGAGATCCACGTCCCTGCTGTTACCGCCGATCGCGGGAACCTGGCGGACATCGCAGCCACCAGGCACGCGCATCGGCTTCCCAGCGATGCGCCAGGACAGTGTTTCCCCGCTGCGTGTCCCCAGCGGCGCGCGCCAGGAATGTAAATAGCAGGACGTCCACCCGCCACTTGAGAGCCGCGCTGTGGACGTCTTTCGTCTATAGCGCGGGTCTCAAGTGGTTAAACAGATGTCATTCTGAACCACACTGTAGACAGAAAATTCAAACCCCAATAAGAGCGAAGGCATTGTGCACAGTTTGGCCCCTTTCACTGGGACATTCCGTCAGTCTGTTTTTCATCCGTCCGTTGACAGATGAAAAACGGACAGCAATGCATTCCTCTGGGCAAATGAATATAAACAGATGATCACCTGTTTACATACGCGTCTGTTCAAGTCCGTTTTTTTTTTTTAATTTAAATAGAATAGGTCTCTATTTTTGTTTTGTTTAAAAAAAATGGAAGCGGACCTAAATAGGTTCATTTTTGCATTGTTTGTTAGGTGCAGGCACACATCAGTCTGGGTTCACACTTGTGTGATGACAGATATTGCATGTGATTGGCACCGCATTGCTGTGCAGATTACATGCGATGTCTGTGTGATGCAAATTCTGCCATACAAATTGTATGGCTGAAATTGTATCCGCATCAAAATGGTGCAGGACCCTTTTTTTGGCCCGCACTGGAATCGGATCTCATGGGTGTTTACACTCATGCGATCCGATTACTGCACCATTTGACAGTTCGCACTGCGATCTAAGAACTGATCTGGGGAAGTCAATAACTTTACATTGACACGACCAGCGGTTCGCAGAGGGCAGTGTGAACCAGTGTACGATTCAGGTGCGATGCAGGAACTGGCACTGAATCGTCGGGTTTCCCGCATTACACCAGTGTGAACCCAGCCTAAGCATTCTAACAACCAGTGACTCATCCCTGCTTGTTTTGTAATCAAAAGAGGTTGCATAAAAAAATAAAAAACATGGCATGAAAAAAAATCGATACCAGACCCTTATCCGTGCATGCAGCCCAGCAGGTCTGGAAAGGGAAAGGGTGAGCTTTTTTTTTTTATTATTATGGCTAGGATACATAAAAATTTAAAAATAGGATTTTTTTTGTCATACTTACCTGTAAAATCCTTTTTTTCGAGTACATCATGGGACACAGAGTCAGACTAATATTCATTACCTGCTCATTACCTTTTGGGACGCCCCAGAGCAATAGCATTGAGCGGAGGAATACACCCTGCCAAACAATAGCCATCAGAACCTGTACAGCAGCCCACAGTACACTGCAGCTGAAAGCCCAATCCTCGGCTGCTTGAACATCCACTTGATAAAATTCTGTGAATGTATGAACTGAAGACCAGGTAGCAGCCTTACAAATCTGAGCCACAGATACCTGATGGCGAAAAGCCCAGGAGGTTCCTACACCCCTGGTAGAATGAGCTCTCATCCTAAAGGGAGGAGCTTTATGTTTAGGACCGCAGGCCTGAATGACCAACTGACGGACCCAATTGGCAATGGAAGCTTTAGAAGCTGCCTGCCACTTCTTTGGTCCTTTTGGTAAAACAAAAAAGGAGTCTAGCAGATCTAAACCAATAAACCTTGACTGCCTGGACACCGTTCAAAGAACGCAGTCGTCTCTCTTCCGCCAAACATGGCTGAGAGAAAAAAGAAGGCAAAATAATGTCCGGAATTAAATGAAAGGCTGACACCACTTTTGGCAAAAAGGATGGAACAGGTCGTAACACGACTCTGTCGTGGTGAAGGATCAAGTACGGTTCCCTGCATGAAAGGGCTCCGACCCTTCTAGCCGAGGTGATAGCCATCGGGCAGGCTAGCTTGTGTGACAGCAAGTCTAATGGAATTTCCTTAATAGGTTCAAATGGTTGCTTCTGTAACACAGACAGCACCAAGTTTAAGTCCCAAGGACACATAGGTGACCTAATAGGGGGAAGCACATGAGTTTCCCCCTGTATAAAGGTTTGGATCAGTGAATGGGAGGCTAAAGGCCTTTGAAAGAATACTGATAGGGCCGAAACGTGACCTCCGATTGTACTCAAAGCCAATTTGATTTCTACAGCTGACTGTAGAAAAGAGAGAATTCTCCCAATCACGTATTTCCTTGGATGCCATTTTTTGGCTTCACACTAATCAATACAAGTCTTCCGGACCTTATGATAGATTTTTCTACTAAAAGCTTTTCTAGCATTCACTACTGGTCCCAAGATGCCACAGTCCTTTAACACCCTGGCTTCAATGGCCATGCCTTCAAATTTAGAGACTGTAAATTGGGGTGGAATATAGGACCTTGAGACAGTAGATCGGGGCAACGTGGAAGCGTCCATGGCCCGTCTATTGTCAGTCTCACAATCTTTAGGAACCAGGGCCTTCTGGGTCAGGATGGTGCCACCAGAATGACTGGAGCCCCTCTTTCCGTATCCTGCGCAACAAGTGTGGGAGGAGAGGGATCGGAGTGAAAGCATAAACCAGGGAATACTGGCTTCATGGAACTATCAGAGCATCTGCTTCAATTGCCAAAGGATCTCTTGTTCGAGACACAAAATGCTGTAGTTTGTTGTTGAACCTGGATGCCAGTAGGTCGACCTCTGGCCATCCCCAACATTGGCAAATTTCCTGTAACACCTCTGAGTGTAGGGACCATTCCCTGTGTTCTCCTTATATTGCTTCCTTTGTGTAAAATCGCTGGTGTTCCTGCAGGTTCCCTGCTTTCCTATTACAAAACTGACCACACTAAGCAGGAGAGCACAACGTGGTCAGTTCTCTAGCTATGCTGGAAACGCAGTATGCTCTCCTCCAATGATCAGACTTGTGCTGATACGTCCCTGCTGCACCAGCGATTCAATGAGCAGATCAGTGTGCGGTTGCTTCTCCTCCTCCCAGCTCTTATGCAGCTGAGAACAGAGGGAATTTGATCACTTAAAAAAAGGGGAAAAAAAGCTATTTATAATGTTTTTTTATATCTTTACAAAAAAAAATTGTAAATATATAAAAACATTGTTTCATTTTGATTTTAAACTGAATGGGTTGTTTTACAAGGTCATCATTTACAATCACTTTAATACAGTATATAATGATTGATGTACACAAGTGACTTTTTTCTAGCTGTACATTTCTTGGTTTTATTTGTTTCTTGTGCCATACCTTTGTGCGTTTTCTATGAGCTCCATATCTTCTTTGTGTCTTTGTTGCAGTGTTTCTAATAACATCTTTTGCTGTTCCTTTTCTAGCTGAAGCTTTCTGATCTATCATAAATGAAAAAACAAAAAAACACAATGTTAGCGCCTTCCTTCTAGATATACAAAAAAAAGGATTTTTGTAATCACCGTAAAATCCATTTCTCTTTCGTTCATAGACGGACACAGCCTTCATTGACCTTAGGGTTATGCTTCTTCCTGGTAGGAAGAAGCATAACCCTAAGGTCAATGAAGGCTGTGTCCGTCTATGAACGAAAGAGAAATGTCAATTTGGATACACCTGAAAAAGTACCTGGGCCTCCAGATCCAATATCCTGCCCTCTGACTGCAGCATCTCCCTTTGGGAGTTCTTGTCATTTTCTAGTGCCCTGAACATAGCAGGAGCAAGCTGCAAAAAGAGAGAAAAAAAATCATTATTCTGAGCAGTATTGCTGGGTTCTTTGGTAAAACAAGGTTATCTGAGCCCAGGGCCGGACTGGGAATAAAAACCAGCCCTGTAAAAAAATTCATACCAGCCCCACAGCATTATTATACCAGCGTAACAGCATAGCGTCATTATTTTCTTGTTCACGAAAGGGAAAACCATAAATTTTAAAGCACATTTATTGAGTGTATTATATATAGAGAAGACAGATATAAATACACATAGGGCTTTATATTTATAAAAGCAAATTTCAGTTAAAAGTGGTAAAAGTGGTCAATCACCAAGGAGGACCCTAGGAACTCAGAACGTGGGAGGGACCATCTTCGGCAGAAAGAATACACTAAGGTAAGGGGGGTGGGTTACTGATATAAGGGGGAAACCTTTATATCAGTGCCCCCTTACATTATCGTATTCACTTCCCCTTTACATCAGTGACCTCCCTCAGACTGGCCTAGCGGTGCTGTCACTGACCTCCTCTCAGGTGCACTGTGCACGGCTCAGTCAGTCGGCTCCAGCTTGTTGGCTCTAGTTTTATCCTATATAGTAGACATGTGCATTCGTTTTCGTTAGAATGCATTTTCGTCCGAAAATCAGTTTTTTCCGTTATCGTTTTAACAAACTAACGAAAGTGCAAGAAACGAAAACCGAAAGATCCGACATAAAAAATGCTTTATTTTCGTTTTCGTTGCGGTAAAAATTCGATATAGAGAGATTCGACATTATAGGGAAAAGATTCGACATCATAGAGAAAAAAATCGACATTATAGAGAAAAGATTAGACACTATAGAAATAATAGATTCGACATTACAGAGAATAGATTTCGATTTATGAGAAAATAGATTCGACATTATAGAGAATAGATTGGACATTATTACTAGTCATACAACATTAGAATTCTTGTAGGCGGAATATTCTAATGGAAATGTACGATTCAACGTAAAGATTCGACGTTCCGTCGAATATTTGTTTGTCCATTTGACAGAAACCAAAAAGATTCGACGTTCCGTCGAATATTCTTTTGACCATTCGACAGAAACCAAGTATTATTGGATTTTCGGACGAAAGCTATTCCCCCAACGAAAAACGAATTAAATCAAAACGATTTTCGGGAGTAACTAAATAAATGTATTTTCCAAACGAAAACGAAAAAACGAAACGAAATATTCCAGTCTGCACATGTCTACTATATAGTCTCCTCTCCACAGTCCACACACATTTGACTTCTCCCATGACCCCCATCCCAGCGGTGCTCCCACTCTTGACTCCTCTCCAGACTCCCTCAGAGACTGCAGACATGATACAGGAGATGGTCAGAGACTGCAGACATGATACAAGAGCTCAATGCAGCCTCATCAGTGCCCATCAAATGCAGCCTCATTGTGCTCATCAAATGCAGCCTCATTGTGCTCATCAAATGCAGCCTCACTGTGTCCACCATTACAGCCTCGCTGTGCTCATTAAATGCAGCCTCACTGTGCCCATAAATGCAGCCTCACTGTGCCCACCATTGCAGCCTCACTGTGACCATAAATGCAGCCTCACTGTGCCCATAAATGCAGCCTCACTGTGCTCATCAAATGCAGCTTTACTGTGCCCACCATTGCAGCATCACTGTGCTCACCATTGCAGCCTCACTGTGCCCACCATTGTAGCCTCACTGTGCTAATCAAATGCAGCTTTACTGTGCCCACCATTGCAGCCTCGCTGTGCCCACCATTGCAGCCTCGCTGTGCCCACCATGGCAGCATCGCTGTGCCCACCATTGCAGCATCGCTGTGCCCATCATTGCAGCCTCACTGTGCCCATTATTGCAGTCTCACTGTGCCCATCAAATGTAGTCTCACTGTGCCCATGAATGCAGTCTCACTGTGCCCACGAATGTAGCCTTACTGTGCCCATGAATGTAGCCTTACTGTGCCCATCATTGCAGCCCCTCTTATGCCCCATGTCTGCAGTCCCTGTCTGTGGGAAGGTGTGTTGTTGATGCCCGGTACAGTACCTTCCATGCCAGCAGGATATCCATGATCGCCATCAGCAGGCTGGGTCTGTTCTCGTATTGGATAGGGACAGTGCTCCTTCCAGAGGATCTGTGTGCTGTGAGATGGAGTGGTCCCTGGCCACCTGCACCTTCAGCCGTCCTCATTTTCTGGCCCAAGTCAGCCTGTCCTCTGGTCCTGGGGAAGTGAGAGCACTGGGTGGAAGCTGGAAAACGGAGAGCACTGGTGTGGTTGGAGAGCACATGGGTGGGGGCAAAGAGCAGGGGGTGGTGGAGATCACAGGGGTGTGGAGCGGAGAGCGCTGGGAGGGCTTGAGAGCACCAGGGGGGAGCCAAGAGGAACAGGGGTGGAGGGCACGGGAGGCTGAGAGGGGGGGCTGGAGAGCACTAAGGGGGCTAAGAGTGTGGGGGTAAAGAGCACTGGGGGGATCTTGAGATCACTGGGGGGGGGGAGAAAGAACAGGGGTGAAGAGCACCGGGGGGGTATAAAGAGCAGGGAGGAGTGGAGAGCACTGGGGAGTGGAGAGCAATGGGGGGGGAGCTTGAGAGCACCAGTGGGGGCCAGAAAAAAACAGGGGTGGAAAGTACGGGGGGCTGGAGCGCACTATGGGGGGCGGAGAGCACTGGCGGGGTTGGAGAGCACAGGGGTGGGGACAAAATGCAGACGGGAGCGGAGAGCACTGGTGGGGTTGGACAGCACATGGGAGGGGACAAAATGCAGGGGGGAGCGAAGAGAGCACTGGAGGGGTTGGAGAGCACGTGGGTGGGGGCAAAATGCAGGGGGAGCGGAGAGTGCTGGGGGGGGGAGCTTGAGAGCACAGGGGGGGGGGCAGTAAAAAAACAGGGGTGGGGAGTACTGGGGGGGACAGGGGTGGAGAGCAGGAATGGAGAGCACTGGCGGGGGGGACAGGGGTGGAGACCACTGGGGGGGGGGACAGGGGTGGAGACCTCTAGGGGGGGAACAGGGGTGGACAGCACGAGGGGGGGGGACAGGGGTGGACAGCACGGGGGTGGGAAACAGGGGTGGAGAGCGCTGGGGGGGACAGGGGTGGAGAGCACTGGGTAAAGAAACAGGGGTGGACAGCACGGGGGAGAACAGGAATGGAGAGCACTGGTGGGGGGTGACAGGGGTGGACAGCATAGGGGAGAACAGGAAGGGAGAACACTGGCGGGGGACAGGGGTGGAGACCACTGGGGGGGAACAGGGGTGGACAGCACGGGGGGGGGAACAGGGATGGAGAGCACTGGGGGGGGACAAGGGTGGAGAGCACTGGGGGGGGGCAAGGGTGAAGAGCACTGGGGGGGGACAAGGGTGAAGAGCACTGGGGGGGGCAAGGGTGGAGAGCACTGGGGGGGACAGGGGTGAAGAGCACTGGGGGGGACAGGGGTGAAGAGCACTGGGGGGGGGGGACAGGGGTGAAGAGCACTGGGGGGGGCAGGGGTGAAGAGCACTGGGGGGGGGACAGGGGTGAAGAGCACTGGGGGGGGGACAGGGGTGAAGAGCACTGGGGGGGGGACAGGGGTGAAGAGCACTGGGGGGGGACAGGGGTGAAGAGCACTGGGGGGGGGGACAGGGGTGGAGAGCACTGGGGGGGGGGACAGGGGTGGAGAGCACTGGGGGGGGAAACAGGGGTGGAGAGCACTGGGGGGGGGGACAGGGGTGGAGAGCACTGGGGGGGGAAACAGGGGTGGAGAGCACTGGGGGGGGGGAACAGGGGTGGAGAGCACCTGGGGGGGGACAGGGGTGGAGAGCACTGGGGGGGGGACACAGGGGTGGAGAGCACTGGGGGGGGGGACACAGGGGTGGAGAGCACTGGGGGGGGGACAGGGGTGGAGAGCACTGGGGGGGGGGACAGGGGTGGAGAGCACTGGGGGGGGGACAGGGGTGGAGAGCACTGGGGGGGGGGACAGGGGTGGAGAGCACCTGGGGGGGGGACAGGGGTGGAGAGCACCTGGGGGGGGACAGGGGTGGAGAGCACTGGGGGGGACAGGGGTGGAAAGCACTGGGAGGGGGGACAGGAGTGGAGAGAACTGGGGGGGGGGCAGGAGTGGAGAGAACTGGGGGGGGACTGGAGAGTGTGGTGGGGGAGCTTCAAGGAGAACCTGATAGGAGGAGAAGCAGGGGGCTGCATATAGAGAAAATTAGCTTTCTATATTCCTCCATACAGCCGCGGAATGCTTGATTCTCCCCCTCTCACTCCTGCAAGCGATCAGCGGCTGTATGGAGGAATGTAGGCAGCTAATTTCTTCTATATGCAGCCACGCTGCCAAATCCGTTCCTCCTCCTATTAGGCACATAGGGCAGGCTGTACTGGCATCTTGCATGTATCATCACTGACTGAGCTGGCTGGCCTCTGGCTCGGTCTGTGTTCGGAGGTGACACTGTAACACGGTCGCGCCCCCCTAGACCGGCTCATGTGATAGTAGATAGAATCAGTGTTCAGCCTATCACATGAGCCGGTCTAGGGGGCGGGACCGTGTTACAGCATCACAGCCAAACACAGACCGAGCCAGCCAGCTCCGTAATAATACACAGGAGCAGGAGAGAGGGGACAGACCGAGGGGACAGCCCCGCAACTGAAACCGGCCGCAGAACAGGCAGCCTACCGGGAGATCTCCCGGTAGGCCAGTCCGGCCCTGTCTGAGCCTATAAAGAACCCTTAAACTCTAATTTGGATGTTAAAATTGTAATAGGGAGTTCAGGTAGTTACTTTAAATATAATGCTAGCTGGTTTTCAAAAAACATCAAGTAGTGCTAATGCATAGACTTCTGAAGTTCAATAACCGCTTTTAACCACTTGTCTACTACTTCCTGCCCAAGCCATTTTTAGCTTTGAGCGTACTTTGAATGAGAATTGCGCGGTCATGTAACACTGTACCCAAACAAATTTTTTATAATTTTCTTCACACAAATAGAGCTTTCTTTTGGTGGCATTTAATCACTGCTGTTTTTTTTTTATATATTGATGTGTGTTTGCATACTTTAATACAACGTCTATGAACATTGCTATGTTTAAGTACTTGGAGCCATCTAGTGACCAAATACTGGTAATGCAGAGAGATGTTTTGTTTATTTTTGTTGGTTTCCTTGGAGACGAGGACACACAGGGGAAAACCATCCCGGTTGTTGGGGCAAGTGATCTGAGGGTGCCTGAGGGACGGCGGCCGGATTCCAGAGACCGAGAGACACTCATCCGAGCATTGGAGGACCAGATCCATCCAGCAGAGCTGAACGGAGCTGACGGAGAAGCAAGTTGCAGTCACAGGACAAAAGTTACTACCCGGAGCTCCGATCCAGTGGGTGAGCGGGTCACGACCCACAGTTTGCCAAGTTCCACATGCAGTTAGACTCATATACAGGCCTCACTGGGATTTATAGCTCCACAGAGGAGCAGAGAAACTGACACTGAGAAGGCTTGAGGCCTATCTACTTTGACGTTTCAATCGATTTAAAAAAAGTTGTTGCAGTTACACCAGGAGCATTTTCACTTCAATTTGACTCATCAAAACTGTGGATTACCAATCTCAAGGAGTTACTTTAGCTAGCGAAGAAAAGAAGATCCAGGACTAAGTACTTTAAGTGAGATCTCACGCATCTATATATATAAAACTCAACGTGTGTATGTATGTTCCAGCATCACGTCCAAACGGCTAAAGATATTAACATGAAACTTGGCACACATGTTACTTATATGTCAGCAACAAACATAGGATAGGTGGTTTAACCCTTACCCACCCCCATTTGCCATGGTCGGGGTTTTTCTTTAAAGTCCCATTCAACTCTATGGGAAATACATGTTACTTCATAACTTCCAAACGGCTGTAGATATTTCGATAACACTTGGTCACATGTTACTTATATGTCCACTTAAACTATAGGATAGTTAATTTATCCCTTAACTACCCCCATTTGTGAGGGTCGGGGTTTTTGTTTAAAGTCCCATGCAAATCAATGGGAAATGTATGTTCCCACATAACTTCTGTACGCCTGGAGATATTTCAATAATACCTGGTACACATATTACTTATATGCCAAATAAAAATATATGACAGTTAAATTAACCCTTACCTACACCCTTATATAAAAGATGGGTATATTTATATTACTATGATTTTCCTCCCCAAAAGGTTAAGATAGGAAGACCGGGCAACGCGGGGTATTCAGCTATTAGCTTATAAAGTAGGGGGAGCTCCCAGGTATAAACCTATGTATACTGTTTTCAAAAAGTTTATGTTGAAATCAATTGTGCTGTCATCTTACGTTGGGATGACAGCACAATTACTGTAATCATTTTTTTGCATATTTCACAGTAAAATATATCTCTGAGTCGCATATTGACGGAATTTGCCTTGACTGATGTATGGCGGCATAGGAACCCTACTGCCAGGGTATATACTTGCCACTCAACTAGCCATGCTACCATGTCTAGAAAAGACTACATACTCGTTTCTAAAATGCTGCTTACCAAAGTGTCACTGGGGTGGGATTTGCACCTAGGGCTCTTTCAGACCACACCCCATGCTGGATGCTAATGTACCTTTTGAACACAGCCCCCACCCATGTGTCGAGGCTTAATCCATTTTGGTTATCGGCGTTGACGGATCATAGCTCTATAGAAAGGAAACTACAGTTTTTCTTTACTGAAGGCCAAAGTTCCCTCTCGTTTAACTCCAGGTGGGACGCGTTTAAACTCCATGCCCAAAGAATACTAAATACTAGGATAACTAGACTCAAAACTTCATCCAAAGTGATAGTGCGCATGTCTGAAGATAAATTACAGGAATTGGAGGAAGCCTATAATACCCTTCCCTCACCTGACAATTTAAATAGAGTTAAGCTGCAGACCCAAGTTGTATCTCAGTTATATTTGGAAAAAGCCAAACAACGGTTGTTCTTTTGTAAAACGCAGGTATATGAACATGGGGAGAAGGCAGGGAAGATGCTAGCTTATCTTGCTCACCTAGATGATAAGCCGCCCATGGTAGTCTCCTTAGCTGATCTGGATCGATCCGTTGTCACGGATCCCCCTCTGGTGGCAAGCAGGTTTCTTAGTTTCTATGGGGAATTATATAGCTCTCAATGCAACCACACATCCCAGGAGATTCAAACTTACAGTTCCCACGTCTGAGCTCGGAATAAGTTTGGATGTTGGATGCTCCTATAACTACTCAGGAAATTGCCACGACGCTCTCCCAACTGAATAAATCGAAGGCACCCGGGTTAGATGGTCTGCCCTTGGAATTTTATTCTACATATTCGGAAATACTCACCCCCTAAGCTGAAGGCCTTATTTTACTACATCTTTGAATTAGGCATACTTCCCCCTTCTATGCAGGAGGCTCAGATTATAGTCCTCCCTAAGTCGGGCAAAGATCCCCATTATCTGGAATCGTACCGACCCATATCCTTGTTGCCAATGGATATAAAAATACTAGAAAAAGTTTTATCCTCTCGTTTAAAACCCACCTGAATTTGTTCTCTGTGAGTATCTGAAGGTCCAGCTAAAGGAACTAGAAAACAAGAATGCACAAATTACTATATATCAAAATTGAGATAAAATATATATTAAAAAAAAAAAAAAAAAAAAAAAACACACAGAATTGTTGATAGCATCAGCATTTGCTTTAAAAAAGGTTCATTTTGAATAGTATACTGTGTATGTGATTAAGCGCTAGCAAGATAAAAAAAACTTAAAATGGCAAGTTAACCTTTGAATGAAAAATGAAAAAGGTGAACTAACTCCAAATATCCAGGCTACCCCGCCGGACCCCTGCACATAGCAGCTGTGATTCCTTGTAGCAGTCTGTGCACCAAAATACACAAAAGGTAGTATCTATCATAGGGCTCACAATGTCAAGCGCTCGCTGGTTTGTATGACCAATGAGAAGCACCTCTCTCTTATGGGACCCCTTACCAGAAGATGATGCACTTCTCATTGTTCAGCACAGCCACGTGGCTGCAGTGATCAGCGTGCCTCCCTTTTAATTTATTTTCCCCCATAAACAGCTGAAATATAACAATGACATTTTTTTTACATTGTCAAGAAGCTGAAATAATTCAAGCCCAATTGAACCCTCTTAATTTAATACTGTAATGCAGTCAGGTTGCATATACATATGCGATCTATAGGCTATGTATCAGGTTAAAAGCAGCAGCACTAGGAGAGTCAGATTGCTACTATCAAACATAAGCAGCAGTCCTACTCTCTAACAGCAGCACTTAACTGTTTCAAACATGTAAAAACAAGAGGTGTATATATTTGCAAATTCACAGTATTTTATTTCATAATGTGCTATGTGCCATTTTGTCTAATGGAGGCCTTCAAAAAGCACTTGGTGCATTTTGCATAGCCGACAGGAAACTGGCTACAAATAAAATGTCTGTCCTCAAGAGCATTTTTTGTTACTCTGGAAAGCTCATGGAAATATACACTAGCATAAGTTTGATGTAGATCTAAAAACAACTTAAATCTTCTGTCCCTTTTCTTTAGGATGGAGAAGTGTACCTGTCTCAGGGCTTCCCTTAGGTCTAGGAGCTGCAGGATTAATATAAGAATGAAGTGAGGACGTTCCTTTCCTAGGACTTTCCCAAGGTAGAGGGGTCCTATGAGGAAAGATGAACATGAAGTAGTTAGTTTACATGTTATAGATTGAAATCTTTGTGAAAACAAATACAACAATACACACCAAGATACTTCTGCTGCAGCTGGTACAGCCTCATTAACTGTGCTGCCAAGACGGGGCTGCTGAGTACTCACTAATACTGCTGGGGCCCTGAAAATATAAGTTACAACAAACTTTACATAATCACTCGTATTAAAAAAAACAAAAAACAAAAAACAAAAAAAACACCACAACAACAACAACAAACACACACACACACACACACACACACACACACACACACACACTCTATTTCTTCTAGGTATTGCTAAGGGAAGATTACCATTTCGGCAATGCAAGCAACATATATTGGCGTTTTGCGGTGCCATTCATTTTAAATAGCAACCCCAATGTACTAAGACAATGCACCTGCTCTATAGCACAATACAATGCAAGGTAGTGCATTACAAAAAAAAAGTGTGTGATTTGGGAACTCTGGGGTGTGTTGCAGCTCAAAACTAATGGGCTGCCTTAAAGCCTAAATTTAGTGCCTAGAATTTAAAGCATGAAATCAGCACAAGGTGTGCTGCTAGATGCAGTTTGAGAAGAAAGCCTCTGTTCCCTACCCCCATACCCTACAGCCGTAATCTTCTGGGACTGCAGGAAGCCAAGGGACCTGTCACATGCACTTATCAAGAGTGCCAACTATGCCCACCCTTTTCCACCCACCTTCACTATTCATACTATAGCCATAGCTCCAAGCTGTCCCTGATTTGGAACAAAGTCCCTTATTTTGGTCTGATCTAGTTGTATATATAGTTGTATATAAACTGTACTTTTTATCTTTTTATCTTTCAAAAAGTGCTTTCCGGTGCTAAACCTTTCATCCAATTTCCAATTGCTGCATTTACAAATTTTAAGAGCCAGTATAAAGGAATAGTAATGATAAAAATAACTACATAAAAAAGGCACTTGTGGGTCTAATCATTTTTTTTTCTTTTTTGTAGAATTTGTTTTTAACCACTTCCATACAGGGCACTTACGCACCTTCCCGCCCAAGCCAATTTTCAGCTTTCAGCACTGTCGCACTTTGAATGGCAATTGCGCGGTCATGCTACACTGTACCCAAACAAAATTGGCGTCCTTTTTTCCCCACAAATAGAGCTTTCTTTTGGTGGTATTTGATCACCTCTGCGATTTCTTTTTTTTGCGCAACAACTAAAAAAAAGACTGAAAATTTTGAAAAAAAATTACGTTTTTATTTTTTTCTGTTAATTTTTTTGTAAATAAGTAAGTTTTCTCTTTCAATTACGGGCACTGATATGGCGGCACTGATGAGATGGCACTGATGGACATCAATGAGGTAGTACTGACGGGCACAGATAAGGTGGCACTGATTGGCGGCACTGATGGGCACACATAGGCGGCACTGATGGGCACATAGGCGGCACTTATGGGCACATAGGCGGCACTTATGGGCACTCATGGATGTCACTTATGGGTGGCACTGATGGATACTTATGGGTGGCACAGATGGGCACTGATAGGTGGGCACTGGGCACTGATGGACACTGTGGGGTGGCACTGATGGACACTGTGGGGTGGCACTGATGGACACTGTGGGGCTGCACTTATTTTTCCTATGTTGCCAGTCAGTGCCCATTTGTGGGCACTGACTGGCATCTTTTTTTATTTTTTAATGGTTGTGTTTTTCTTTTTTTTTTGAGACTTTGTTTTTTTTTGTTGCCCTTCCCTGGTGGTCCAGGGTGGGCTTCCCTGGTGGTCCAGTGTGGCGATCCGAGGGGGGGCTGCGCTGATAAACAATCAGCGCAAACCCCCGTCAGGAGAGCCACCGATAGGCTCTCCTCTACTCGCGTCTGTCAGACGCGAATGAGGAAGAGCCATCAACGGCTCTTCCTGCTTACATCGTGATCAGCCGTGGTTGGACACGGCTGATCACGTGGTAAAGAGCCTCCGTGAGAGACTCTTTACCGAGATCGGTGTTGCGGGGTGTCAGACTGACACCCTGCAACAACGA
Organism: Rana temporaria; assembly: GCF_905171775.1. NCBI lineage: Eukaryota > Metazoa > Chordata > Amphibia > Anura > Ranidae > Rana > Rana temporaria. Next base: position 102,401,183 of record NC_053500.1, read on the forward strand.
TCGCCGCGATGCGCGCCCCTGGGGGCGCGCAGCGGCTCAGAATCCTGAGGACGTCATACGACGTCCGGTCAGGATTCTACAACCACTTTGCCGACGTCAATTTGTCATTGGCGGGCGGCAAGTGGTTAAACACTTCAGTTCCGAAAGGTTTTCCCCCCTTCCTGACCAGGCTATTTTTTGCAAAACGGCACTGCGTTGCTTTAACTGAAAATTGCGTGGTCATGCGACGCTGTACCCAAATAAAATCAAGGTCCTTTTTCCCCACAAATAGAGCTTTATTTTGGTGGGATTTGATCACCTCTGCGGTTTTTATTTTTGTGCTATAAACAAAAAAAAAAAAAAAAAAAAAAAGCATTGTCAATTTTAAAAATATATACATTTTTTTATACTTTGCGCTATAAAACCTATCCAATAATTAAAAAAATAAAATAAATGTAAAAAACAAAATCGAATTTCTTCATAAATTTAGGCCAATGTGTATTCTGCTACATATTTGTGGTAAAAAAAATCCCAATAAGCGTATATTGATTGGTTTGCGCAAAAGTTCTAGGCCCAGATTCTCAAAGGAGATACGACGGCGTATCTCCACATACGCCGTTGTATCTCCGAGTCTGAGCCATCGTATCTATGCGCCTGATTTATAGAATCAGTTACGCATAGATTTGTATTAGATCCGACCGGCGTAAGTCTCTTACGCCGTCGGATCTTAACTGCATATTTACGCTGGCCGCTAGGGGCGTGTACGCTGATTTACGCCTAGAAATATGTAAATCAGCTCGATACGCGAATTCACGAACGTACGCCCGGCCGACGCAGTACAGATACGCCGTTTACGTTGGGCTTTTCCCGGCATAAAGTTACCCCTGCTATATGAGGCGTACCAATGTTAAGTATGGACGTCGTTCCCGCGTCAAATTTTTAATATTTTACGTTGTTTGCGTAAGTCGTCCGTGAATGGGGCTGGACATAATTTACGTTCACGTCATAACCAATACGTCCTTGCGGCGTACTTTGGAGCAATGCACACTGGGATATGTCCCCAGACGGCGCATGCGCCGTTCGTTAAAAACGTCAATCACGTCAGGTCACATAACATTTACATAAAACACGCCCCCTTGTGACACATTTGAATTAGGCGGGCTTACGCCAGCCTATTTACGCTACGCCGCCGCAACTTACAGAGCAAGTGCTTTGAGAATACTGCACTTGCCAGTCTAAGTTGCGGAGGCGTAGCGTAAATAGGATACGTTACGCCGGAACAAAGATACGCTCTTCTACGAGAATCTGGCCCATAGAGTCTACAAACTATGGGATAGAATCAGCGATTTTTAGCGGGACTGCGACATTATGGTGGACAAATGTGACACTAAGTGACATTTTCTGGGGACCAGTGACACCAATACAGTGATCAGTGCTAAAAAAAATTAAATGCACTGTCACTGTATAAAAGGACACTGTCAGGAACCATGAATCAGACAGACAGAAAATGCAGTAAAAAAAAAAAAAAAAAAAAAAAAATCACACCTTTTTAACCACTTCCCGCCCGGCCTATGGCCGATTTACGTCCGGGAAGTGGTTATGAAATCCTGACAGGACGTTCTAGAACGTCCTGCAGGATTTCATGCCGCGCGCGCCCGTGGGGGCGCGCATCGCGGTGATGCGGGGTGTCAGTCTGACACCCTGCATCTCCGATCTCGGTAAAGAGCCTCCGGCGGAGACTCTTTACCACGTGATCAGCCGTGTCCAACCACGACTGATCACGATGTAAACAGGAAGAGCCGCCGATGGCTCTTCCTCACTCGCGTCTGACAGACGCGAGGAGAGGATAGCCGATCGGCGGCTCTCCTGACAGGGGGGGTTAGCGCTGATTGTTTATCAGCGCAGCCCCCCCTCGGATCGCCACACTGGACCACCAGGGATGCCCACCCTGGAGCACCAGGGTGGGCAAAAAAAAAAAATGACAGAAAAAAAAAAAAAAAAAAAAAATGACAGAAAAAAAAAAGCATAAAGAAAAAAAAAAAGATGCCAGTCAGTGCCCACAAATGGGCACTGACTGGCAACCTGGCAAAAATCAGTGCTGCCACCCCAGTGTCCATCAGCGCCACCCCAGTGTCCATCAGCGCCACCCCAGTGTCCACCAGTGCCACCCCACAGTGCCCATCCATGCCCAGTGCCCACCTATCAGTGCCCATCTGTGCCACCCATAAGTATCCATCAGTGCCGCCCATGAGTGCCCATCTGTGCCGCCTATGAGTGCCCAGTGCCGCCCATGAGTGCCCATCAGTGCCGCCTATGTGTGCCCATCAGTGCCGCCTATGTGTGCCCATCAGTGCCACCTATGTGTGCCCATCAGTGCCGCCTATGTGTGCCCATCAGTGCCGCCTATGTGTGCCCATCAGTGTCGCATACCAGCGCCGCCAATCAGTGCCACCTCATCTGTGCCCGTCAGTACTACCTCATCGATGTCCATCAGTGCCATCTCATCGGTGCCCATTAGTGCCGCCATATCAGTGCCCGTAATTGAAAGAGAAAACTTATTTACAAAAAAATTTACAGAAAAAAATAAAAACTTAATTTTTTTTCCAAATTTTCAGCCTTTTTTTAGTTGTTGCGCAAAAAAAAAAAATCGCAGAGGTGATCGAATACCACCAAAAGAAAGCTCTATTTGTGGGGAAAAAAGGACGCCAATTTTGTTTGGGTACAGTGTAGCATGACCGCGCAATTGCCATTCAAAGTGCGACAGTGCTGAAAGCTGAAAATTGGCTTGGGCGGGAAGCTGCGTAAGTACCTGGTATGGAAGTGGTTAATATAGTGGTAAAAATGGTACAAATAGTAAACGTAATCAAAACATAGCCAGGGTTCGGTAATCAAAGCAGGTAGTCCGTGCAAGCCAGTAAAATCAGGAAGCCAGATATCAGAGCAGTCGGAGACAGCAACCAGAAGGGACGTCAGCCAGGCAAGTCTAACACAGCAGAGAATCTACAGATATGTTGACCAAGGTGAAGGCATGGGATAAATGAACCAGGCAGTTTAAAATAGCCAAAAGGGGCTGGCTGACAAGCAGGAAATGATCACCAGGTCAACTGTGGGTATAGAATTGGGTATATGGAATTGTACGATATTTTAATTTTTTATGGTTGAACTAGATGGACGTGTGTCTTTTTTCAACCTGACTAACTATGTAACTATGTAACCAGGTGAGGCACTGTAGAATGAGTGCTGGAAATTAACCGACAGCTGAGCACAGAGAAGGGAGGGCTGAGCCCATCCCTGACAGTACCCCCTCCTCAATGACCCTCTCCCTCGGAGGGCCACCAGGTTTGAGGGAAAAAAATCTATGGAAAGTACGGATAAAGACAGGCGCACGTACGTTCAAAGATAATACCCAAGAGCGCTCCTCCGGACTATACCCTTTCCAATGAACCAGGTACTGTATGCGCCTATGGAAGTCAATGATTGATTGCATCTCATACTTTTCATGGTTCTCAGCCTGAACCAGGCAAGGACGTGGTACCGAGATGTTGAAGTGTTTGCACACCAAGGGTTTTATTAAGGAGACATTAAATATATATGTTAGAAGGAAGGTCTAATGCGTAAGCCACTGGGTTGATCTTAGGGAGAATACGGAAAGGCCCAATAAACCATGGCACCAGTTTCAGTGAGGAAATACAGAGTCAGAGGTTGCGAGATGACAGCCAGACCCAACCTGGTAGGCAAGACGCAGGTAGGCGCCTGCAAGTCAGCATGGAGTCTGTACCTATCACTGGCATGTTGCAAGGACTCTTGGACCTGTACCCAAGTGGAACCAATGCCACGAAGATGTTCCTCTAACGCAGGAATACTTTGAAGAGCAAATGAGTCAGGCAACAAGGATGGTTGGAAACCATAATGCGACAAAAACTGAGAAAATCATGAAGTGGTATTGATGGCACTAATGTGAGCAAACTGCGCCCAAGGTAAGAGGTCTAACCAGTTGTTATGGTGGTCAGAATTATAGCAGCATAGAAACTGCTCCAAGGCTTAGTTGGCTCGTTCTGCTGCCCCATTGGACTGTGGGTGCTACGCATAGGAGAAGGAAAGCTGAATTCCCCACTGTGCACAAAAGGTTTGCCAAAATCTGAAGACAAACTGGCTACCCCTGTCCGAGATAATCTTGGGTAGCCCATGTAATCAAACGATCTCCAGAGAATAAACGGACGCCAGTTCTTTGGATGTGGGCAGCTTCTTAAGTGGAGTACAATGTGACATTTTCGAGAACTGGTCAACCACCATAAGAATAACTGTGTTGCCCTGGAAGTTGGGTAACTCTACAAAAAAATACATAGATAGGTGGGTCCAAGGCCTCTCTCCATTGGGTATGGGTTGTAGGAGACCCACTGGAAGATGTCGTGGCATCTTACACTGAGCACACACGGAACAAGTGGCTATGAAGGCGGCTACATCCGCACAGAGAGATTAGGCCACCAAAATAGTTGGGAAATTGCCCAAATGAGTTTATTCTTCCCTGGGTGGCCAGCAGCCTTGGGAGAATGGCAAGTCTGGAGCAAAGCAATGTGGAGACTCTCAGGAACAAAGCAGCGGTCACAAAGTTTCTCTGGAGGAGAGCGAATCGGAGTAGCAGGAATTCTATCACCCAAGGGTGAAGTGAAACTGGTATGAACACTGGCCAAAATACGATCCGGAGGTATCAAAGGAACAGGAAACGACAATCTTGGAAGCAGAGGAAAACTGTTGCGACAATGCATCAGCCCTTACATTCTTGCTACCGGGTAAGAACGAGACTATTTAATTGAAGCTTGACAGAAAAAAAAAAAAGAGTCCATCGCGCCCTTTCTGGGAGATAAACGTTTTGCCTCAGACAAGGTGAGATTCTTGTGGTCAGTCAAAATGAGACCCGGCACAGTGGTACCTTTGAGGAGATGTTTCCATTCTTTAAGGGCTAAAATGGTCACTAAAAGCTCTCTGTCCCCAATCTCCTAATTGCATTCCACAGGAGACAATTTCTTTGAAAAGTAGCCACAAGGATGCAAAGCGCTCTCAGAGGTAGGATGTTGAGACAGAAGGGCATCAACTCCAGTCTCAGATGCATCACCCTCAAGAATCAAGGGCAACATGGGATCAGGATGTGCCAACACAGGAGTTGAAACAAAGGCAGCCTTGAGAGACTCAAAGGCTTTTATAAAATCAGGAGACCAATTCTGTGAGTTACTGTCCTTTATGGTCATATCAGTCAGGGGTTTTGTTCAGAGAAGAGAAGTTACGAATAAACTTCCAATAATAAATTGGCAAAACCAAGAAAAAAAGTTGTAGCGGACGTAGACCTATGGGTCGAGGCCACTGTAGAACTGCAGCTAGTTTCTCTGGGTCCATCGAAAAACCAGTAGTAGAAATTACATAACCCAGAAATGTAACCTGTTCACGATGGAACTCGCACTTTTCCAACTTGCAATACAGGTTATTATCTCTCAGCCCCTGTAGCACACGGAGACATATGTGAGGTGGTTCTCTAGGGAATTTAAATATATGAGAAGGTTGTTGAGATAAATCACCACACATTGCTACAACATACAGTGCCTTGCAAAAATAGTCACCCCCTTGGCTTTTTACTTTTTTTGTTACATTACAGCCTTTAGTTCAAAGTTTTTTTTTAATCTGAATTATATGTGATGGATCAGAACACAATAGTCTAAGTTGGTGAAGTTAAATTAGAAAAATAGACATTTTTCATAAGTAAAAAAACTGATAATTGGCATGTGCATATGTATTCAACCCCTTTGTTATGAAGCCCATATAAAGCTCTGGTGCAACCAATTACCTTAAGAAGTCACATAATTAGTGAAATGATGTCCACCTGTGTGCAATCCAAGTGTCACATGATCTGAAATTACATATACACACACCTTTTTGAAAGGCCCTAGAGGCTGCAACACCCAAGCAAGAGGCACCACTAACCAAACACTGCTATGAAGACCAAGGAACTCTCCAAACAAGTAAGGGACAATGTTGTTAATAAGTACAAGTCAGGGTTAGGTTATACAAAAAAATCCAAATCTTTGATGATCCCTAGGAGCACCATCAAATCTATCATAACCAAATCGAAAGAACATGGCACAACAGCAAACCTGCCAAGAGACGGCTGCACACCAAAACTCACAGACCAGGCAAGGAGGGTATTAATCAGAGAGGCAGCACAGAGACCTAAGGTAACCCTAGAGGAGCTGCAGAGTTCCACAGCAGAGACTGGAGTATCTGTACATAGGATGACAATAAGCCATACGCTCCATAGAGTTGGGCTTTATGGCAGAGTGGCCAGAAGAAAGCCATTACTTTCAGCAAAAAACAAAAAGGCATGTGGGAGACTCCCAACATGTATGGAGGAAGGTGCTCTGGTCTGATGAGACTAAAATTTAAACTTTTTGGCCATCAAAGAAAAATGCTTTGTCTGGCGCAAACCCAACCCAACACATCACCCAAAGAACACCATCCCCATAGTGAAACATGGTGGTGGCAGCATCATGCTGTGGGGATGCTTTTCAGCAGTCGGGACTGAAAAACTGGTCAGAGTTGAGGGAAAGATTGATGGTGCTAAATATAGGGATAAAAAAAAATGAAAAGCATTTATTAAAAAATGAAAAATTAGCATGATATAGTAGAAAAGGGTGGGAGCAACTAGAAAAAGTAATATTTAAGCAAATTATACTTCAGCTTTAAAGTAGAACTGGCAAATTTTGCATTTCCATTTTGGATACAGTAAAGGAGGGTTTATAACAGTTTTTCTTGTTGCCATCTTCCTCCAGTTGGGGGAGATCTCCCTTTCTTTCCAGTCCCAGACCCACAACAGAAAGAGAAAGAAAAACCCTCCAAAGTGAGGGAATTCCCTCTCGTAGTCACTGGGGTCAGAAGAACTAGTTTCCCACTGGAAGATTTCACTACAATTCATGTTCTGATGATTCATTCAAATGTGGGATTTTCTTTCACTCTCACTGATAATCACCAGAACAAACAGAGAAGGTAAATCTCACTAGTAGGTATGAAGACTACAAAAAAGAAGACCTTACAGGCATTCTTAATCCCTTTCCACTCCATCAAAAACTACCTTCACCCATAACCAGTAGGAAAAACTGGAACCTTTGTTAGGTTTGGATTGTTGGGGCGGTTATACTCACTTCTGGTCCTAAAGGCATTGGTCATCAGAGGGAAGGAAGTGAGGGAACAAAATCAACCCAAGATGAACCCAGACAGCATAAAAACACCACACAGAGGTCATCACCTTTCTACACACCTCCCAAAAATAAGAAAAACTGTTCAAGTGCGCTTTAAGGCCCCGTACACACGATAGAATCCATCCGCAGATAAATCCCAGCAAATGGGTTTCTGCGGATAGATCCTATGGTGTGTACACGCCAGCGGATCTGTTTCCGCGGAGAAATCTCCTCTGGGATGGATTCCAGCAGATCGGATATTTGCTGTGCTGCACAACATATCCATCTGCTGGAATCCATTCCAACGGATGGATCCGCTCGTCTGTACAGACTTACCGGATCCATTCGTCCAAAGGGATTCCCCGCACGCGTCGTAATGATTTGACGCATGCGTGGAATTCCTTATATGACAGCGTCGCGCCCGTCGCCGCGTCATAATCGCGGCGACGGCGCGACACGTCATCGGCAGAGGATTTCCGCGCGGATTTCAATGCGATGGTGTGTACACTCCATCCCATCGAAATCAGCGGATATCTTTGAGAGGATTTATCCGTGGAAACGGTCCGCTGGACCGTATCTGCGGATAAATCCTCTCGTGTGTATGGGGCCTAAGCTTTCACTACCTGAGACATGTTTTCATTTAATTTTGCACACTTGGTAAAAGTATGCATTTTTAACTTAAAAATATATGTATATTTCCAGAACATATTTCCTTTTTTTAAATTCAATACTTTTTTTATTGTTTCCATACAAATACAAAACAGAAAATATAAATCCATATTTTACACTCAGTGCATTTTATTTGCATACAAAAAATTAGTTACAAAAGCTAAAAATATCCATCAATCCCAACCCCTCCCTCCTATCTTACTTTTAAAGTGTATACATGTTTTTAATCCTGTTCTTTTCCTTAAATTGTTCTTTACCAGTCTTTCCTTAATTAAAGTGAGCGGCCTATTTTACCAGTGCTCCCATATTGCATTCATTTTTTTAAGGTTACCACATCTAATCCATGTTCCCCTCTCCTTCCCTATTGTGCTGTTCATTACATTAAGCCATTCCGCTACTGTGGGTGGATTTTGTGCTTGCCATTTTAGTGCTATCAATTTCCTCACCTGGAACAGACATCTTATAGCTGCTTCTAATATATCCCACTGCCCCATTCTCTCCTCAATGCATCCTAATAGGCAAACCCTGGCTTTGAGTTCCAGAGTAATTCCAAAGGTTGCATTTATAATGTCCAGAATCTTAACCCAATATCTATGCAATTTTGGGCATTTCCACATCATATGGATGAGATCCCCTGTATTTTGACATCTGGGACATTTATCATCTGACTTTCATCCAAATCCATATAATTTCTTGGGGGTATAATAAACCCTGTGGAGGAGGAATAAATAGGAGACCCGTTGTGACGGGGCTAGTGAAACTACTGTCCCCAGTTCCAATATCCTGTCCCATTGGTCATTCGTTATGAGGCCAATATCCTCCTCCCACCTCTGTCTGTTCCTGCTTAACTTCTCTTTTCCTATTAACTGATCACTGATCCGTTCAAATAATTCTGAGATAAGACCCTTCAAGACCCCCATCTTGATTAGTCTTTGGAGATGCGTGAGCTTTTGCCATCTTACCGGCTGTAGCTTAAATTGGGCTTGTAGTGCGTGTCTGACCTGCAAATAGGTAAAAAACATGGAGTTTGGAATGCTATATTCACTACTTAGCTCTGAGAAGAGTTTTAATGTGCAACCTGTGTACAGTTGTGCCACTCTGGTTATCCCACGTTTATCCCATGCTTTTAGTTTCCCCATGGCCATAATTTCTTTTAAGTTATTGTTTTCCCATAATGGAGAATATTCTGTTAGTCCTTTATAGCCCAAAGCTAATTTTCCTGCTTGCCATATTCTTGCCATCATTTTTACTGTTGGGCTTTTTACCAAGAAAGAGTTGGCCTCTAAGGTCTCTATTACAGATCTATGTGGGGACCCTCTTAGTATCATTTTCCCACTCGCGTTTCCTCCCCCCTCTATGCTACACCCCCCCAAATGCTGCAACTGTGCCGCCAAGAAGTAACTATAGGGGTGTGGGACCGCTAGCCTTCCTCTATTTGTTGGTAATTGCAACGTTCGGAGACTAATCCTTGCTTTTCCCTTTTTCCAGATTAGGGGCCTAAAGAGGGTCTCTATCTTCTTAAACCATTGGTTATCAATCCATACTGGGGAGTTGTGAAGTATATAAAGCAATTGTGGCATCCAGATCATTTTGATGAGATTGCTGCGGCCGGCTACCGACAGTGGCAGGTGTCCCCATATATCCGCTTTGCGTTTAAATTTACCCAGAAGTGGCACTAGATTATTATTTATAAATTGTTCTGTGTTACGTGTTACCACGATTCCCAGATACTCCATCTTCTCCCCAATTTTTAATTGAGGGATTCCTATCCCATCCATGTTGCTTACCGGGTCCACTGGTAAGAGTGTTGATTTTTCCCAGTTTATTACCAGGCCCGAGAATCGTCCGAACGCTTCTACTGTTTGAACTGCAGTTTTGAGGGAGGTTGTAGAATTGCCCAAAAAAAGGAGGATATCGTCCGCATAAAGCGCAACTTTTTCCTCCTCTCTGGAACCCCTGTATTTCCTGTCTAGCTCTAATTGCAGTCGCCAAGGGCTCAATTGCCAGGGCGAAAAGGAGGGGGGGACAGTGGGCATCCCTGTCTCGTTCCCTTTTCCAATTCAAACGACTGTGAAACTTCATTATTTATTTTTATTTTGGCCCTTGGGGAATTATACAATAGCTTTATCCATTTAATAAAAGATGGACCAAACCCAAACTTCTCCAGAGCGTACCAGAGATAGTCCCACTCCAGACTATCAAAGGCCTTGGTGGCATCCAATGATAGGATAGATCTATCTCCCGCACTCTCCGTCGGAGTCTGTAAGTTTAAGTACAGCCTTCTTATGTTTATACTCGTGGACCGATTTGGAATAAATCCAGATTGATCTGGATGTATTAATTTCTGAATATATTTATTTATTCTCGTTGCCAGTACCTTGGCCAAGATTTTTACATCTGAACAGAGCAAAGATATCGGTCTATAAGATGATGTATCTAGTTGATCCTTCCCTTCCATCTGGAGCACTATAATAATTGCTTCTAACATTGAGGGGGGTAGCTTTCCTCTATCGCCCAGTTCAGCGTTTTTAGTAATTCCGGGAGCAGCACCTCACCGTATTGCTTGTAAATCTCCGCTGGTAGGCCATCTGGCCCTGGGGACTTTTAAATTGAAAAGTCCTTTGACTGCCTGTTGTAGTTCCAATAATGTAATTGGGGATTCCATAGCATTTCTGTCCTCCTCTGATAGAACTGGGGTTCCTATTTCTCTGAAGAATTCTTCCATTTGCACTTTAGCTTCCCCCTTTTTTGATCTATATAGATCTTTATAATATACTGCAAATGTGTCTACTATTACAGATGTTTCAGATGATATCCCACCTCCTACCGTCTTGACTATTAGAGGGCGCCATATTAGTTTTCGCTAGGAGGGCCAAAGTATGGCCCACACTTTCCCCTTCCGAAAAAGCGCTCTGCTCCTGAAATAGGCGCTTATTTTCAACTTTCTTGTTTACCACCAGCTTATATTCCTGTTGCTTCTCCAACCATAGCCTTTGTTTAGCCAGTGTTGGATTTTCCACATATTGCTTTTCAGCCTCTAGAACCTCTTCCCTGATTTTCTCCTCCCATTCCCTAGAGTTCCTCTTGATCTTAGCTACCTGCTGGATCAATATACCCCTGAGGAATGCCTTAAGGGCGTCCCACACCACTCCCTCCGATGCCGTCCCTGTGTTGAAGTCCAGGAATTCCCTTAATTTGATGCCAATTTCTTCTGGCTTTCCCATCACTTCTAGCCAGAAGGGACTTATTTTCCAATTACTTGGAGGACATTTTTTCCCTGTGCTCAGTGATAGCACCAGAGGGGAGTGATCAGAAACCCCTCTTGGATAATAGGATATTTTACTGACTGCTTGTAAACTTGCACAGTTTCCCAGGGCCATGTCTATTCTTGACAGTGTGGAATATGTACTTGAAAAACAGGAGTACTGCCGCAGATCTGGATGTTTCGCCCTCCAAATGTCCCACCACCCAACCTCTTCCGAAAATTTACTTAGATGCCCTTCTCCTAACCCTGGGCTCCGTGTCCCCGGTGGAAATCTATCCATCGTTCTATTTAGCACGTTATTTAAATCTCCAACCACTAATACCGGGATATTTACCTTATTTACCACAAATTCTGTTAACTTATACAAAACCTCCATCCAGAACATATTTCCGATATTGGCACAACTGTTATCCAAATGTATATTTTCCTTTAGTAAATGCACTCAAATGTGTTTTAGTGCACACAAACAAGTTTTATTAAATATAAAAATTCGAGACTCAAGTTAAAGTGGTTGTAAACCCTTTACAACTACTTTATGCTAAAGGTAAGCCTATAATAAGGCTTACCTGTAGCTACCCATGATATCTCCTAAACCTGCACGGTTTAGGAGATATCCCTGTCCCTTGCATGTGCCGATGCACACTAAAGCAAACGTACGTGCCATTGCTTCAGTCAGTGTGCGGTTACTGGCGGCTCCTGCACGCATGCGCGGGAGTGACCTCATTGCGGCTCCGGCCAATCACTGCCGTGGGGGCTTCGATCTAAGGTAAGTAATTCATAATGAGCTAGTATGCAATTGCCATTTTTTTTTTACAAGGTTTTTTTTACAAGGGTTTACAACCACTTGAATAGATACCAAATATGTCAAGACCTAAAATTACATGTGCCTTTGAAATGGCTGTCAACTATGGCACTTAAAGCGGAGTTCCACCAAAAATGAAAAGGAACCCTCCCCCCTCTGGTGTCACATGTGGCACTGTTCAGGGAGGAGGGGGTACAGATACCTGTATAAAACAGGTATTTGCACCACCTCCGGGTATTGACTACCGTGGGGGGTCACGCCCCTTTGCGTCACCCCCCCCGCGCTGTCTTCTGGGAAACGCACTGTTCCCAGGAGAGATCGGGGATCAGTGACGGCATGCCGCGCTACTCGCGCATGTGCAGTAGGGAACCGGCAGTGAAGCCGCAAGGCTTCCCGATTCCCTCACCGAGGGTGGCGATTGCTCGTCCTCGTCTGCCAGCATCGAGGTGCGCGCTGGACAGGCAAGTGTCCATTTTTTAAAAGTCAGCAGCTGCAGGCTTTTAAAAAAAATAAAAATTCAGGTGAACCTTCGCTTAAATAATCCCTTGGTGACACTTTAATAATTATTTCTCTTACGCTGTATACCTACGATGTGTTGCATAATTGCCATTACAAAAGCCCTACATGTGTATTTCTATATGCATGTGTGTGGCATTGACATTTTTTATTTATTCTTTTATTTATTCTAAAGTCTAAAATCTAAAAGGCATGTTAACTCTGCATTTAAAGTTTTGACTTTAGATTTACTTAAATTTTGCATACCAATTAGAATACTAACCCTTTTCTGGAATCCTCTTTTAGTCCACTTTGATTCTGTCCTATTTGCTCTTCTACGGCATGGGAGCCTCTTGGCTGGGGTAGAGGTTCACCAGTTCCTGGCACAGGTGTAATTTCACCAACTCTTGGCACAGACGTAGTCTCAGTGGTTCTTGGCGGTGGTGTAGCCTGATTGGCCTTTGACTGGGATGTAGTCTGGCTGGTTCTTGGCTGAGGAGTGGTTCTGTTATCTGGTTTTGTCCCAGATGGGGGACGTCCAGCAGAATTTGGCATTACTACAGATGTCGGGGATGGTTCTTTTAAAGGAACTGAAGGAGACAGATCTGGTACATCATCATCTTTAAGTCCCAACCAATCAGCCCCACTCTTTGCACCATGAGCTGGACTTCGAGCTACTGGAGTGGCAGGGAGCGACCTTGCATCAGATTTCAAGTTTTCATTACCATCCTCAGAAAATCTGTTTGCAAATCAAGAGATAAATGCAGCTTCAGACACATAGGATTATGGAGGTTTATAAAGAAACACGATTTAAAACTCTGCAACCAATAACATGTCTCTGCTCTTGGAAGATTAAAATTCACTCATAGAGGCATTTTGATATTTGCATAATTTCTCATAAGAGACAACCCACTGCCTGCATCAGGGCTGAGGGCTCTTGAGTGGAGTACTGAAGTAAGGCACAGTAATTTTTTTCATTAAGCAAGCATGTACAGCACGCTGAAGGCCCCTCCCACCAGCTATATTCTTTTTGAACTGCATAGAGAAGCACATAGAACCACTGATGACACCACTAAACCTAAAAGAAGGTATGTAATGAAAAAGGTTTTAATTTAGAATTTTTCATTAGCATTTTGATGAGGAGCAGCCAGGGAAGGCAAAATATAAGAAGTAAGTAACCATGCAGGGTGAAAGTTCAGACTTAAAGTGACATTAAAAAGTATATATTTTTTTTTAAAACAACAAACATATCATACTTGCCTTCTCTGTCCAGTGTTTTCACATAAAGCAGCCCTGATCCTCCTCTTTTGGGGTCCCCCGTCAGCGCTCCGAGCCCCTCTCTCCTGCCAAGTGCCCGCAGAGCAAGCAGCTAGCAATGAGGGGTTCCCGGGCCACAGCTCTGCGTGTCTATTCGGCCTCACCACATTCCTCATTGGCTGTGATTGACAGCAGCGGGAGCCATTAGCCAAGGCTCTCGTGCACATTGCTGGAGGAAGATCGAGCTCATGTAAGTTTTAGAGAGGGGGCTGTTGGAGAGAATGCATGAAGGTAAAAAAACCCTCAGCCTTTACAAAAACTTAAAAAAAAAAACAAAAAAAAAAACAGGGGGCGTGATGGGCGCACGGGCAAGAATGAGGCTCCAGCTTCTATCACGGGACCGACTTTCACAGAGTCTGCTCGCTTCTTGACGGCTAATGTCCCTAAGGAGCTCCCTGCAATCCGATATGTTCTCTATAATGCACAAATTTGGGCACAGTATCTCTAATGGAAGGCAGAATGTCTCACATTGAAGCCAACATGGGTGACATTACAGCTACTGTAAATGATATCATTGATGTAGAAGACCAGGTACATGACACTAAATGGATCAAAGATAAAATTAGAAGATATTGAGGATAGATCTTGTCGCAACATTAAGATACGTGGCATCCCAGAGTAAGATCTATCCTCTTATGCACGAGGCATGATTAAAGTTTTACCAGATTTGAAAAATATCGAATTAGCCATAGATTGAATTCACAGGCTCCCCAAACCACCATTTTTACCTGAAACGGTGCCTAGAGATGCGATTCTCTGGATTCACTTTTTCCACGTTAAAGAGCAGGTAATGCAAAAAACAAGAGCACTGGGCACACAACCTAACCTCTACGGCCGGCTGCAACTATTCGCAGATCTCTTCAAATATACCCAGAACCGATGTTGGCAACTCAATACAATCACCAAAGCACTGCTTAATCACCAGATCCAACATCAATGGATTGTCCCAGCGAAAATATCTATCAGCCACAACGGCTTCAAACACATAGAGCTAGATTCACAGAACACTTATGCTGGCATATCTACAGATACGCGGCGTAAGTGAACAGATGCGCCGTTGTATCTATGCGCCCTATTCTCTATACTAGATACGCCTGAATTCTGGCCTCATCCAACCGACATAAGTCTCCTACGCCGTCGGATCTTGGGTGCATATTTACGCTGGCCGCTAGGGGCGCTTCCGTTGATTTACGCGCCGAATATGTAAATGACCTACATACGCCTATTCACGAACTTACTTGCGTCCGTCGCTGTAATCTACGCCGTTAACGTAAGGCGTACGTCCAACGTAAAGTTATCCCTGCTATAGGGGACGCAACCCATGCAAAAAGGTATGGACGTCGGGAAACAGCCATCAAATTTTACATCGTTTACGCAAGTCGTACGGGAATGGGGCTGGGCGTAGGCTACGTTCACGTCGAAAGCATTGAGCCGACGTATCTTAGGGAGTATATGCAACGTGATTCTGAGCATCGGCCCTTCATTTACATGGGGTCACGGTTAATTTAAATGTAGCACGCCCACTACCTGCCTACTTTGAATTAGGCGTGCTTACGCCGACCATATAACGCTACGCCGCGGCAACGTATGGGGCGAGTGCTTTGTGAATACTTCTCTGGGCTCTGTGCGCGCCATCGGCGTAGCGTGTATTCGATACGCCGGCAAAACAATGCGCCGAGCTACCTGAATCTAGCTCATTGTGGCTTCAATTCAAGAAGACCTTGGTCTCCTGCAAACCTGGAATATCATCCCAGATCCATCTAATACCTTGCCTATGGACCAAAGCTCTCCAGAGGATCAACCAACCAAACCACTGCCTCAGTGTTCTAACAGACATCGCTAAACAGCTGTCGTTTGTCTTTCTTAACAAGATAGTCCCCTTGTGGTGAAGGCCCCACTAGTTTCTTAGAACCTTTTACCCCTGACCTGCTTTCCTTAGCACTAGGTGTGCCTACAATATAGGAAGTGCCTTTTAGGTGTGGGCTTGTACACCCCACCTACCGTGTTCACTGTCACCTTGTTTGTTCCTTTTTTTTCTCTCCCAGGGGAGCACTGTTCTCCTTTTCAGGTTAGCTCCAGTTGTTTTCCTTTGACCTGCAACCACAGTTCTCATCTGGTTGTCATGTGAACCCTCCTGTGCTACCTACCTTCGGTTATCAGCATTCACTTGCACCCCAACTACCTACCAGTAAACTCTGAAGAAGTTACCTACCTCGTCCAAACCAGCATCTTTAAACCTACTGTGAGTATACAACAGTACCTTAGCCACCCACTCCACCTCACCATGACCATTAAGATTCTGTCCATCAATGCTAATGAACTCAATCACCCTGCTATGAGATCACCTCTCTGGAAATTTGCAGCACAAGCTCAATGTGACATCCTAGCCATTCAGGAAACCCACTTCATTGTATCACACTCCTTGCAACAAGAACATCTACACTGCCAACATCCCGCTCAAGAAGAAAGGCGTACTAATCACCGTCAAAAACTCTCTCTCCTTCCAAAGTCATAGCTGCACCACAGATCCTGACGGGCACTATATCATCTTGGTGGGCTCCATCAACAACGCCCCCTACACAATTTCATCTGTCTATGCTCCCAACGCTCCCAAAAAGTATTGGCAATGCAACAAGGATCGGTAATTTGGTGTGGAGACTTTAACATCACCCCTGATCCCTACATTGACTCCACATCTCTGACTAAAAGAGGTAAACCTGCTTTGAATCCACTGCTACCCTCTTTCCACCTCTATGATGTATTGATATGCCAGCATACAGAAGAGCGCGACTTTACTTTTTCTCCTCTTCTCACAACTCTTACTCACGCATCAACCTATTCTTACTAGACCAATGGACCCTGCAAAAAGTTTCTTCTTCTTCCATACTCACAGCCACCTGGTCGGACCACTTTATGATTTGCATTACCATTAAGGACAGCCCTAAGTTCTCTCCCATATCATTATGGAGAGTAAACACCCAGATCCTTCAGACTTACCCTTATGTGAACTCCCTACGCAAACACCTAAAATGAATTCTTCAGACACAAGGACTCTATATCTAACCCTCACATTGCCTGGTCTGCGCATAAAGCCTATATGCAAGGCTTCTTCATACAATATGGGGCACATCATAAGCAGCAAAGGAAGCAGCACATTGACAAATTACTAGCGGATATCCAGACCACAGATTCTCTTAAACAGCGGCCTTTCACGGAGCTCAAATCCAAAATTCTCACACTATGCACTGAATTACGCTCTATTCCAGTGGTTCTCAAATCGTACAGCATTGAAACCCCTTATGGTACATTTTAGGATGTACCAGTCTTTGTACCACTCTATCTTTGTTCTCCTTTCTTTCCCTTTTCCCTCTCTCTGTCCAAATTTCTTTTTTTTTTCCCCCATCCCTCTTTAGCCATTTTTCTTGTTCTCTCTCTCTTATTCTTTCTCTGCCTTTTTCCTTTGTTCCTCCCTCTTTTCCTCTCCCTTCCATGTATCCCCAGTCATGCTATAAACTGAGTGGGCAGCTGCGGCTCCAGGTACAGCCCAGCTGGGTGACCACAGGCTCCAGGGACAGCTCTGCTGGGTGGCCACAAAAAGGCTGGGAGAGCGGTGCGGGCTTTAGGAAATGCCCAGTATTCGTGGCTCCTGGCAAATCATCATTTGACCCCCAGGTTGAGAACCACTGCTCTATTCGCTTACAAAACTTTGATAAATATCAAAAGTGCCTCAAAATACAATCCTATGCGAGCGGTAACAAAGCAGGCAAATTAAAAAAGGGACCAAAACCCACATTTCCTTCCTGTACCACCAATTTACTAAACAGAAATTATCCAACTCACAGGCTTTAGCGGATGCCTTCAGCACTTATTATGGCACTCCATATAACCTGAAAAAATAGGATTTTTGTACTCACCGTAAAATCAATTTCTCTGAGTTCATGGACGGATACAGCAGCTCTTGACCTTAGGGTTATATCCGCTTCCTTCCAGGAGAGTTAGGCAGAAACAAAAGCACTTAAAGTGTTAACAACTTTCCTCAGTGCAGCTCCTCCCAGGGGGCGTGGCTCCCCGGGTATAACCCACACCCTGCTCTAGCAGCCCCAGTTCGTAACAAGCAGTACAAACAAAGGAGGGGTGGGTGTTGTGTCCATCCATGAACTCAGAGAAATGGATTTTACGGTGAGTACAAAAATCCTATTTTCTCTTCCGTTCATGGACGGACACAGCAGCCCTTGACCTTAGGGATGTCCCCAAGCAGTGTCAAAAAAATTTGAGGGGTGGGAAAACAACACAGCAACCCAAACTTCACCCCAAACAAAACCGGAGTTACTCAACGGAGGAACTCCAACCTTAAACTACCGCCTGTAACACCTTGCGGCCGAAGGAGGCATCAGAAGATGCACTCACATCCACCTTGTAAAACTTTAAAAAAGTGTGGACTGACGACCAGGTGGCACTGATCGCCCTGGTCGAATGCGCCGTGACCCGAAAAGGAGGCGCCCGCTCCTTCAGGGCATAGGTCTGAAGCACAACCTGTCGTATCCACCTAGAAATGGTGGCCGACGAGGCCGCCAGACCCTTCTTAGGACCATTCACCGACACGAACAGTGAGTCCGACTTCCGGAACGGAGCCGTAGCCGATAAGTATACTCGAAAAGGCCCGAACCACATCCAGGGAATGTAAAGTGGCCTCCTTCGGGTTCTTCGGCCGAGGACATAAGGATGTCCTCATTAATGTGAAAAGCCGAAACGACCTTTGGGAGAAAAGAAGGCTGCGGACGCAGCACCATCTTATCCTTATGGATGACTAAGTAGAGGGCCTTGCAGGACAAGGCCGCCAGTTCAGACACCCGTCTGATCGAGGTAATCGCTACCAGAAAGACCACCTTCTGTGACAGAGTCAACAAGGGGATCTTCCGAATGTCCTCAAACGGAGCTTCTTGAAGCACAGAGAGGACCAAATTCAAGTCCCATGGGGGCACTGGAGGGCACACAGGAGGGGCCACATGCCGTACCCCCTGCACAACATGCGCACCAGGGAGTGCGCTGCCAAGGGTCGCTGAAAGTAAACAGCCAGAGCAAAAATCGGACTCTTGACCGTACTCAAGGCGAGAGCCGGGTCCACTCCCCGCTGTAAAAACAGCAGAATCCGGGACACCACGTATATGTACGGGGGTGCCATCTCATCTCCTCACACATAGAGATGTAGGCCTTCCACGTACGATGGTAAATTCTCCTAGAAGTACACTTCCGTGCACGCAGCATGGTAGAAACCACCAAGACCGATAGGCCCCGGTCCTTCAACACCTGGCTTTCAACAGCCACGCCGTTAAAGCCAGCGACTGTAAAGCAGGATGGAAGATCGGACCCTGCAACAGAAGATCTTCTCTCAGGGGTAGACGCCAGGGGACGTCTGCCACCAGACGCACCAGGTCCACGTACCAGGAGTGGCGCGGCCAATCTGGGGCGATCAGGATTATTGGAATCCCTTCGGGTTCCACTCTGCGCAGCAGGCGAAGAAGAAGCTTCAGAGGAGGGAAGGCGTAAAGTAGGCGATAGTGACCCCAAGGTGCCACCAACACGTCTTACGCGTCTGCCCATGGGTCCCTCGACCTGGCCACGGACCGTGGCACCTTCCGGTTGAGACGGGACGCTAGAAGGTCCACGTCTGGAGTGCCCCATTTTTGGCACAGACTCTGAAACACCTCCGGGTGGAGAGGCCACTCTCCTTGGTCCAAAGTTGTGCGACTTAGGAAGTCGGCTTGCCAATTCTGAACTCCCGGAATGTACACGCCCGATAGAGCCGGAACGGACCTTTCGGCCCAACGAAAGATGTGCGCGACCTCAGTCGCTGCAGCTGAACTCTGTGTGCCTCCCTGATGATTGACATACGCCACGGCCGTGGCGTTGTCGGACTGGATCCTGACCGGTCGGTCCTGCAGATCCAGGGACCACCTGGCAAGGCACAGCTTGATTGCTCGGAGCTCCAGAATATTTATCGGAAGGCGGGACTCCTCTTGAGTCCAGCGCCCCTGGGCTGACTGGGTGCCCCAAACGCCCCCCCCCAACCGGAGAGGCTGGCATCCGTCGTGACCACTGTCCAGCCGTACGGCAGAAAAGACTTCCTGGTCCGAATTACCGGAGACGTCAGCCACCACACCAGGGAAGACTTGACCAGAGAAGACAGGAGCTTGTCCCAACGTGACAGAATTTCCTTCTGTAGCTCCCTGGTGTGGAATTGGGCATACGGGACCGCCTCGAAAGAGGCCACCATCAGACCCAGAACCCTCATGCAGAATCGAAGAGACGACCACTTCTGGGTCGACAACTGCTTCATTGCAGATTGCAGGGTCTTCAGTTTCTCCGTCGGGAGGAACACTCTCGCCTCCGCGGCGTCCAGGACTAATCCCAAGTATTCCAGTCTCTGGGACGGAACACTGACTTCTGGGTATTCAGAAGCCAGCCGAACTCTTGGAGAGTCTGACACGTGATAGACACGTCCTCTTCTAATTCTGAGCCTGAGGAAGCTCGCAGGAGAAGGTCGTCCAGATATCCCACGATAGCAATCCCTCGCTGCCTCAGCAGGGCTAGTATCGGGGCGAGCACCTTGGTGAAAACCTGCGGTGCCGATGCCAGGCGGAACGGGAGGGCCACAAATTGAAAGTGGTCCTCCCCGATCGCAAAGCGCTGAAATCTCTGGTGCTTTGTGCATATGGGAATATGTAGGTACGCGTCCATGATATCCAAGGATGCCAGAAAGTCCCCCTAATGGAGTGCCGCTATTACCGAGCGAACCGACTCCATCCTGAATTTTTGTACCTTGACAAAACAATTGAGGGCCTTGAGGTCCAGGATTGGACGGACCCCTTCCTTCTTGGGGACCACGAACAGATTGGAGTAAAACCCCTGAAACCGCTCCTGCGAGGGAACTGGCACAATCACTCCCCCGCCCAGGAGATCCTGGACAGCCCCTGAGAGATCCCTCTGGCGAACCGGAGGAAGCTGGAGGTTGGAAGGAAAGAATCTGTTTGGCGGACAAGAGAGAAACTTTATCTTGTACCCCGAGGAAACTACTTCGCAAACCCAACGATCGGAAAGAAGAGACCTCCACCGAGCCGCAAATTCGCGAAGCCTGCCCCCCACCCGAGACACGGGCGGGGGCAGACCTTCATGCGGAAGCGGGCTTGCGGTACCAGGTGCGCTTCTGCCCCGCAGCGGGGGCCTTAGCACCTTGCAAACTTTTTCCCGCCGCACTGGGTGCACGAAAAAAACGATTGGGAGTAGTAAAGGAGGGCCCTTGCTTACGGCGAGGCTCCTTGCCCTTCCCAGACTGTGGGAGCAACGTGCTCTTACCACCTGTGGCATCCTTAATGATGTCATCCAGGGATGCCCCGAAAAGCCGTTCACCCTTAAAGGGCAAATCCACTAAGGCCTTCTTGGAGGACTGGTCCGCAGACCAGCATTTCAGCCATACAAGGCGGCGCAGTACCACCGCATAGGCGGAGGGCCTGGAGAGCAAGGGAAGCATATCCAGGACCGACTCACAGACAAATTTTAGACCCTGAACCAATTGTGCGGCCAGGTCCTTACAGGTCTCGGAAGCATCCTGTGCCTCCAGCTCCTGCAGCAAAAGCTTTGCCCGTTCAGTCAGTGTCTGCGACACCAGAGTCCCGGCCAAAACCGGTCTCACAGCCGAACCCACTACTGTGAACATGGAGCGAGCCACAGCCTCAACTCTCCTATCTGCGAGGTACTTAAAGGCAGGAGCCCCCTTCCACAGGCAACGGCTTTGCTCAATCTGGACACGGGAGGGTCCACTGACGGTGTAGAGACCCACTTTTTTAAAATGTCCTCCTCAAAAGGAATAACGGGTCGCAAAGTATTTTGGAACGGCAAAAACTTTCTGCGGCGTATCCCATTCCTTGTACAATAATTTGTCCAAATAAGGAACACAAGGAAACACTTTTGTGGTGCGAGGCGGTTTGCGGAACCCAAAAGGGACTGGCACATCTGGTGCCTCCGCCAGATCCTCCAGTTTCAGAGTATCACACACCGCAGAAATAAGAGCTCCAACAAATTCCTTATCAGCAACTGACCCTGAGGCAGAGTTATCCTCACTGTCCGCGTGGGTTAAGCCCGCATCATCTGACATGACAGAACCAGAGCCAGATGCAATAGCAGGGCCTGATTCTGTGTCAGAGACATCCCCAGAAGCAGGCTCAGGGAGGGGGCGCTTTTTACCCCCCTTCTGGCCACTAGCCGCTTCAAACCTGGCGAGAAACACCTCCAGGACAGCCGACATTGCCTCAACAGACGTGGCTGGGGGAGGGGCACCAAGGGTTAACTCAGGCATTGCTGGGGCAGAAGTACCAGGTTCAGGCTCCATAATGCCCCACCGCTGTGTCACCTGGAACTGCAAGGCAGAACCACCCACCGGTCACCTCCTGGCTGCAAACAGAGGTAGAGGCCCCCCAGGGAACTCACCACCCCACCCGGTGCAGCGTGAGCTGAGAAAAATCTGAGGTGTGCACAAGAGCTGGCTGCGCTGAGTCTGTCACCTCAGGGAGATTTGCGGTCTATTTTGCAGCGCTAAAACCGCCACACGAGGCCAATAGAAATCCAAGATGGCCGCCGTATGAGGGGAAAAAACCCACCATAGGACTACAGGAAAATGACCGCCGAGCCATACAAACCGCGACCACGGCAAAATGGCGGCCGTTGCGCAGTTTAAAAAGACCCCCAGTGACTCAGGACCCAGCGCAGCACACAATACACACAGCGCAGCACACAAACACCTGTACTGTAAAAAACACAGCCCCCGCTATACACACAGGCCCCGGTGGTAATAAAGAGACGGCCCCCCCTCACAGCCGCTACCCAAATGGGGAAGGAGGGAGAGGAAATAAGGGAGAGAGGAAAGCAGGGAGAACCCTCAGTCGACCTCCCAGGGGAAAACACCAGCCATACCACCTTACCTGAGCAAGGGGCCAGAACTTGCCTGTCCTGTGACCACCAGCTGGAGGTATCCCAGACAGAACCAACGTCCACTAACGGCATGGCTGTCGGCCAGACATACTGTGACAAAGCCATAGAGACCGGTCATATGTGTGTCCTGGAACATGTAGTTCCCCGGCCACCCCTGGAGCAATGGGGCCTGTCGTGGACGACCCAAAGCTGAGCTGAGGGCCGGCACACGCTCGATGGCCGAACATGGGGGGACTACAAGAGTCAAGAACCAGCCTGTCACCCAGTCGGCAGTTGATAGACGAATCCAAAAATGCAGGAACAAAATAAAAAGCGACAAAATCGCAAAAAAATCTCCAGAGTACAGGGACTCTAGAGGGCCTGTCCTCTCCTGACATTAGGCAGAAAAAAACTGGGGCTGCTAGAGCAGGGTGTGGGTTATACCCCCTGGGAGGAGCTGCACTGAAGAAAGTTGTTAACACTTTAAGTGCTTTGTTCCTGCCTAACTCTCCTGGAAGGAAGCGGATATAACCCTAAGGTCAAGGGCTGCTGTGTCCGTCCATGAACGGAAGAGAAATGATAATACCCTCGATCAACCAGATACCGCCTCTATTCAGGCATTTCTTGACTCTGTCCACCTCCCGAGCCTATCCAATGACCAACTGATAACCCTCAATGCTCCATTCACAGTATTTGAAATTGAGAAGGCCATCGATTCCCTTCCAAACAATAAAGCTCCTGGCCCTGGTGGGTTTATAGGAGAGTACTACAAACAATTCAAACCTTTACTAGTAGAACACATAGTGCAGGTATTCAATGCCGCTACTTCCTCTGAAACTTTTCTGGCAGAAATGCTAAATGCCTTAACTATCACCTTACCGAAGCCAGGTAAAGAACCCAATTCTCCCCAAAACTTTAGGCCAATTTCTCTGCTTAACCATGATAATAATCTGTACGCCAAAGTTATAGCCAACAGATTATTTGACTTACTTATCTCCCTTATTCATCCAGATCAATCAGGGCTCACCAAAGGGCGGCAAACGCAGGATGATGAATATCATTCATCACACTGAAAGACACAAAATGCCTTCTCTTCTGTTATCCTTAGACGTAGAGTCCACTGGTTATATTTAGATAAAACACTGCATAATTTGGATTCCAAGGTCACATCCTATAAGCAATTATGGCCCTATATACTGCTCATCAATGTTATCTAAATCCTTTAGTATTTCTAATGGCACCAAGCAAGGCTGTCCCCTTTCGCCTTTAATTTTCAACTTAGTCATGAGTCATTAGCAGAGAAAATTTGATCTCACAGTGACATTAAAAGGATTTACAATAAGCTCTTCCATCCACAAAATAAATCTGTTTGAAGATGATGTCATTCTTATGCCAACCAATCCTGACACTTCCCTGGCTTTGGTAAATAAAGCTCTTGATTTCAGTTCTGTATCTTAGTATAAAGGTCAATGCCACCAAGTCCTTTATACTGCCCCTAGGGTTATCACCAGAGCATCATTTCAACTTGAGCAAAACCTACAAGTATATATGGGCTCAAGATTCTATCTCATATATAGGTATCAAACTTACTAAATCAGTGTCAACGCTATTTCAAGCAAATTATACCCCCTTCTTAAATAACCTTCCCAGGGAATTGGATGGTATTTTCCAGCTGTATCTCACATAATCAGGCAGACTTGCCACATAAAAAAAATGCTCAAACTACCACAAGTTCTTTGTATATTTAGATCTGTACCTATACCTGTGCTCTTATCCTTTTTTACATCTTTACAATCTACTCTGGGGAAATTTGTGTGGCAAAATACGAAAATCAGAAGCTCCATGGCTAACCTGGCTAAACAGACTAGTGGGAGGAGCCGGATACATACATTTTAGGGACTATCACACCGCTTCCAGCCCAGCACAACTTAAGACCTGGTTTAATAAATCCTCTACATCAGGGATATGCAATTAGCGGACCTCCAGCTGTTGCAAAACTACAAGTCCCTTCATGCCTCTGCCTCTGGGTGCCATGCTTTTGGCTGTCAGAGTCTTGCTATGCCTCATGGGAATTGTAGTTCTGCAACAGCTGGAGGTCCGCTAATTGCATATCCCTGCTCTACATGCATCTGGCAAGACATTGAAGCTATGCAGATCCGGGTCAGGATTTAAGTGTATGGCTCATCAGCAAACCCAAAATTAAACCTTATAGCCCAACTTATTCCCCCACTATTGCTGCAATGGTTGCAGTTTTTAATTACTTTATCTTAAAACGCAACCAAAGGGTATTTGAAAGAGAAGAGATGACAATATCCTCACATGTAGTGTGCATGTGGATATTATAAGGTAAAAAGAGGGTGCCACGTCCTAGTATAAATGATAAAGGAGAGAACTAAGGGCTAGTTTTTGGACTTTTTAGGCACGATTTGGTTGGTCAGAATATATTTACGCAAGAAAAGATTTTTTCTAAAAAATAGATTTGTTTATTTAGATATAAAATATCATAATATGTAGAACAAAATAAAGAAGAAAAAGTATTGCCGTTTCCAGCACAAAAAACTATCTAAAAGGCTAACTAGGCAAGCCTATCCATAAACAATGACAGGAATTTGTACATAAAATATAACAATGTATCAACAATGAAGTTGAACACTTCCAAAGAGATTTGGAATAAGGTGCATAAATGTGATTAGTAGTCCTGTCGCGTTGTGGAAATGCAGGCAAAAATATGTCTGCGGTGGTTTGGCTTGCTGCGTTGGTGGACTCGACCGGTTTCGCGCTTTAACAGCGCTTCCTCACGGAGTCAGCAGTGTAGTTTTAACTATAGGACAACATTGAACAATAACATACAAAAAAATGAATAAAAAACAGTATATCAATAATAGCGCTGATAAAGCAGTAGAATAAATAAGTATACACAGAGATATATACACGGGCAAGTGGAGGTAGAAGGGGAAGGTAAGAAAATGGGGAGGGGGGAGGGGGGGGGGAGGGAAGGTGAAGAGTAAGGAAAGAATGGGAAAGAAAGGGGGGGGGGGGAAGGGAGGACGTAAGGGGGTAAAGACAGGGAAGGGAAAGGGAAAAAGGAAGAAGCATAAAGTCCTGATAGGTGAATGCAACCCCAGAGCATTTCCTCAATGATGCAGTGGGAGCGAGGGTGCGTGTGTATATAGAGTATAGAATAGTCTTGGGGAGGAGGGGATAATAAGATAAAGCAGCTGATATAGATACTATATCAGCTGCTTTATCTTATTATCCCCTCCTCCCCAAGACTATTCTATACTCTATATACACACGCACCCTCGCTCCCACTGCATCATTGAGGAAATGCTCTGGGGTTGCATTCACCTATCAGGACTTTATGCTTCTTCCTTTTTCCCTTTCCCTTCCCTGTCTTTACCCCCTTACGTCCTCCCTTCCCCCCCCCCCTTTCTTTCCCATTCTTTCCTTACTCTTCACCTTCCCTCCCCCCCCCCTCCCCCCCTCCCCATTTTCTTACCTTCCCCTTCTACCTCCACTTGCCCGTGTATATATCTCTGTGTATACTTATTTATTCTACTGCTTTATCAGCGCTATTATTGATATACTGTTTTTTATTCATTTTTTTGTATGTTATTGTTCAATGTTGTCCTATAGTTAAAACTACACTGCTGACTCCGTGAGGAAGCGCTGTTAAAGCGCGAAACCGGTCGAGTCCACCAACGCAGCAAGCCAAACCACCGCAGACATATTTTTGCCTGCATTTCCACAACGCGACAGGACTACTAATCACATTTATGCACCTTATTCCAAATCTCTTTGGAAGTGTTCAACTTCATTGTTGATACATTGTTATATTTTATGTACAAATTCCTGTCATTGTTTATGGATAGGCTTGCCTAGTTAGCCTTTTAGATAGTTTTTTGTGCTGGAAACGGCAATACTTTTTCTTCTTTATTTTGTTCTACATATTATGATATTTTATATCTAAATAAACAAATCTATTTTTTAGAAAAAATCTTTTCTTGCGTAAATATATTCTGACCAACCAAATCGTGCCTAAAAAGTCCAAAAACTAGCCCTTAGTTCTCTCCTTTATCAACCAAAGGGTATATACGCCTCGTGAAATTCCAGCACCTATATCCACGCTATCCCTGCTTATTCCCAACCTCTCCACACATTCATGGAGAAACAAGGGAATTAGACAGATCTCAGATCTATACTCTGACAATCTTTTGAAACTATTTACATTCCTGCAAAAATAATTTTATATTCCTGCCAGACTACTTTAAATTCATGCAGATAACCTACTGCATAATGCGCAATCCACACCTTCATTTCTATATACACGAAACATGGAAATATCTATCCTCTGACAAATCTCAAGGGTATCACACAATTCTACAGGATAAAACCACTTTTGTCAAACTTCCTCCAATGATAAAATGGGAAAAAGATATAGGTCGCTCATTCAGTCCCTTTTAATGGTCAGCTGCACTATCCTCTAGTTACAAAGTGACCCGATCCACCAACCTGTGGGAACTTACCCTTAAATTCAACCTCTGTTGGTACCCCATCCCAAATTCACACATTCGCTTCATCAACATCACCTTCCCGCTGGAGGAACTGCGGTGAAATAGGCAGCTTAATACATTTACTTTGGAGTTGCAATAAGCTTTCGACCTTCTGGTCAGAAACATTCACACTTATCAGTAAAGTTACTATAACCTTGATAGGCCTGTCTCCAGAAATTGCCTTGTTAAGCATAGGTATGGAAGATATACCCTATCAATTATGCTATGTGACTGTTCACATACTCCTAGCTGCCAGATTAACCATTACACGTCACTGGAAGTCTACCGACCGGATTCTACTAACCAAAGTAATATCCCTGGTGCACAATCACAGCTCTTACGAACGTATGTTTGCCGCCTCATTAGCAAGCATTGGTCAACGTGGCTCAAATGGTATCGACACAACTTTTGATGTATTTCGTACATAGGATTAAAGAGTTGCTCCCTTTTGTACTTTATTATTGCAAGTGTGTTGTTTTTTTCTTTGAATTACACTCTCATGGCAACCAATTTTTTTTGCCTCTACTATATTGCATCTTGTATGCTCTTATATTTGAAACTCAATACAAATGTATTGAAAAAATAAAAATACAATTTGTGCATAAGGTAGGGGAGGGTTAAAACATCGGACAGGCGTTTCCATCTGAGTTTCTATCAGCAGACTTTCCGGTCACACAAAGAGGATCCTAAACTAAAATTACATTTTGGTTGGAGTCAGGCTTTAAGACTTTTTTATCTGTACAATTGCTTCAGGTCAGTGACTATGTAAGCAGTGAGCCCAGATCAGTCCCAGAGCTTTTACCTTTAAAAGCATGTCAACTTCCATATTCAAAGCAGATCTTCACCCCGTCACCCTCTACACAAATATCACTCTCTTATTTTTTCCATTTGCTTACCTTTCTTTTTTCTTTTTAACGTTATTCAACCAAAAATGAATTATATTGCAGCTTACCAATTACACGAACACAGCTATCATATCTTAGAATTGGTAAGCTTCAATATATGTTTGCTTTTGGGTTTGTTACTGCTTTAATGTTTAGAGGTTTCAGGCCCACTCCCCAAGGGAAATGATATGCACTGTGATCCCTGTGTCTGCTGGGATATACTGTACATGTCACATATCCCAGGAGGCATAGCCTTTCATTCACAAAAAGAGGGGGCGTACCTAGCGGCACATCATCAGGAGGCCTGCTGGCTGAGCACAGAAAAGCTGTCAGCCCAGAAGAGCCGACATCACACAGGAACATGGCGATGCGGGATCTGAGAGGTGGCAGCAGAGAGAAGGATTTCAGCAGGACAATGCTGGATCTGCTGGGTGGGCAAATACCTGAATTGTGCACAACCCCTGCAACCCAGGAGTTTAAAAAAAAATGGGCAAGGGAAAACAGGGTGAAGATCTGCTTTAGGCTAGGTTCACACTTAATTAGATGCGACTCACAGCAGGGGTCCGGGGTGTGTCCCAGTTCTCCATTTCAAGGATGAATCAGGCCCAAATTTTTTCCTGAATTCGGCACTGCACCCCTGTACAATCCGCTCCGCCCTGGAGATATATGAACCAGCGCCATTGAGTACAAGTCACAGTCTCCTGTCATGCGTATTGGATGCAGGGAAACCTGCAACCAACTCGCACTAGTGTGAACCCAGCCTCAAAGTTCCATTTAAACTTTAAGTCGCAAGACGTGAAACAACAAGCGAGTGAAAGACAAACGGTTTTCTTTTTATAAACCAAATTTACTCAAACAGTTTAGCAGCCCAGAATTTTCAGTACCTGACTGATGAACGGCGAGATGGGCGTCCTTCAGGGCTCATGGCTATTGTAGGTTGGTAGGAACCAAAAGCAAAGCTTTCATCGTTCAGTGGATCATCTTTGTCTGTCAAATATAATGCCCTAATTACATTACATCTAGTGCATACTAAAATAATAAAAACAAAATTACAAAAGAGGCTTGGCTTACCAGCCATTTTCTGGTACTTAGGATCCAGTTTGAATTCTTTCTTCCCACCAGTTGCAGGCCTCTCCAACAGTTTAGGTGAAGTTCCCCTTCCTAATAGTTCATCCATTTTTAATCGTGCAGGCTTTAC
This sequence comes from Rana temporaria, assembly GCF_905171775.1. NCBI lineage: Eukaryota > Metazoa > Chordata > Amphibia > Anura > Ranidae > Rana > Rana temporaria. Next base: position 102,430,532 of record NC_053500.1, read on the forward strand.
AGTAGGGCTAAAAAATAAGAAAAAAATTCCCTATTTCACTGTATAACACATGGGACATAGGCAAGGATTATACTTAAAGCAGAATTTCAGCCTCTCTTTACCTCCCGATTCCCCATCCTCATTTCTCTTCTATGCCTGTTTAACTGGCCATAGATGGATCATATTTTTTTGATCAGCCAGCCAGCCGGCTGATCAAAAAAAAACACAAATGATTATACCAATCGGTGCTGCAGCCAATTGACTGTAGCACTGATTGAACAAAATTTTTCCAACATTGCCATTCTAACGATTGACTTCTCATGAATTGGAGCGGGCATAGAGGGATCAAAATTCAATCCATCTATGACCAGCTTTATCCTGCAGTCTTCTGGCCAGGCTGGTGACACTGTGAGCCTAGGCTGCATGATGATGCTCCCACTGGAAGTTTATTATTGGCAGCCTGGGCTCACAGGATGTAGGTTGAATGACACTAGCTCTCATTCAATACAGAAGAGAACCAGAGGTCGGCTGCTGAGGTGGGAGCATCTGCAACAGAGTTAAGCAGAAAGTTTAGATTTTTTTTTTTTTTTTTTTTACAGGAAGAGGAAGTATTAAAAAAAATGAAATTGGAGTTTAATCTATAACTAAAACTTTAGTAAAATTAGAGAACCCCTGTTGGGTTTTTACTGCCGTCTATGTCCCCGTTAGAGAGATTCACCCTCTCTAGTTGTCCTACTTACCATTATTATTGAAAGTAAAAGTATGAGAAAGCAGAAACATTTGGGTTGTCCCTAGAAAAGTAAAAGAGGGGAAATCTCCCAATGCAAACACTAGTTCTGGTGATCTGGGGGCCCCAATGGATTCCCTAAGTTTGCAGGGATTTCCTCTCACTTCCTGTTCTATGGGGTAGGAAGCCAAGGTAAATCTCACCAATGGGACACAGATGGCAAAAAAGAAAACAAACTGACAGGGGTATAACCTCCCTTACACTATCCAAAAAAAAAAAAAAAAAAAAAAAAAAGGTTTTGCCTATAGTTCTAGGGCCAGATCCTCAAACGAATTACGCCGGCGTATCTATGCATACGCCGCGTAATTTCAAAGTTCCCCCGTCGTATCTCTGTTTTGTATCCACAAAACAAGATACGACGGAATCTGGGCTCGATCCGACAGGCGTACATCTTAGTACGCCGTCGGATCGTAGGTGCATATTTACGCTGGCCGCTAGGTGGCGTTTCCGTCGAATTCCGCGTCGAGTATGCAAATTAGCTAGATACGGCGATCCACGAAAGTACGTCCGGCGCATTTTTTTACGTCGTTTGCGTTCGGCCTTTTCCGGCGTATAGTTACCCCTGCTATATGAGGCGTATCCTATGTTAAGTATGGTCGTCGTTCCCGCGTCAAATTTTGAAAATGTTACGTCGTTTGCATAATTCGTTCGCAAATAAGGCTTTGCGTAGAATGACGTCACCGTCGTAAGCATTGGCTTGTTCCGGTTTAATTTCGAGCATGCGCACTGGGATACCCACACGGACGGCGCATGCGCCGTTAAAAAAAAAAACGTCATTTACGTCGGGTCACAACGTATTAACATAAAACACGCCCCCATCACATACATTTGAATTGCGTGCCCTTACGCCGCCTAAGTTACACTACGCCGCCGTAAGTTACGGCGGGAAATCTTTGAGGATACAAAAAAAATAAGTTACAGCGGCGTAGTGTATCTGAGATACGCTAGGCCGGACGGAGAGAAGCGCCGCGCTTCGTGGATCTGGCCCCTACTTTAAGAAATATGTACCAGCATTTATGCCATGGGCTTTAAAAAAAAAAAAAAACCCTCATATTAACAGAAAATACACAGGTAAATATTATCAGCCAAGAAAGGCAATTCGATATGAGTAAATAATCAAAAAATTTGCTTTGGGTCGTATGCAAATACGCGTATGTAAGTATTCCAGTTTTGGATTTACTGATCTGCCAATTTTTTTTTTGCAGGGTTTAAAAAAAGCATGCCCTCAAAACCTCCTAGGAAGAAAACGCGGCATATCTGGTATTCAAGCAGGTGCCCCATAGCAATAGGACAACACAAGCCCCCTGCTATGTTTTAGGTTTTAAAGAACTACATTAATCAAGAAGAGATTTTGTTTTACAATGTAATTATCCTTTTCCTTGGACACATCTCTTCTCCTTTTAAAGACACTCCATAATCCCTCTGCCTTTCTGAAAAATTTGCTCATAAATATGGTTCCAGACCTCAGATGCAAGCCGTGTTCTTCTAACCGCCTGGCTTTCCTGGACTAAAGCACTGTTGACATTTAGTACCAACTCCTGGATTTAATAGATGCACATCAGGAGAATTCTGTTTTTTGAAATATATGGCCATTTTATAGAAGACTGTGCCTTATTTTTACCTGTCCACTTTCCGAGAACTTTGTGGTCCATCGCTAAATCCCAAAGCATCCATAATATCATCTCCATCCTCTTCAAAGTTCAGATCATCCTTTCTTCGAGTCCCTAGGTGTGGTCTGGATTGGGTTCTTGTTGGGCTGACAACTGATGGGTCTGCATAAAGTCCATTCAAAAGAAAAAAGGAGAGAATAGAAAAAAAAACGTCAATTATAAGAACTGAGGTGAACAAATATTTCACTTGATCTATTTGCATTATATATTGTAACAAACTTGTCAATCTTTTGTAAGAACTGGGGGTCTCAGAAGCAACCCTTTTACAGTAAAATATACAAGCATAGGAGGACCCTAAACCTCCTCACTTTCAGGGTAGGTTATTCTGATTATAGAAAAACTGCTTTGGAGATGGTTCCCATAGAAGTCCATAGGGATCTATTGTTCAGCTGGGCCCCGCATTTACACACAACTGCTGCAGTTGATCCTTCGATTATTGGACACATGAAACAGAGGGATGTAGTGGTAAATTTCAAACTGACAGTTGGCTGGAAGACTCCTATCTCATCTCTCACACGTGGCCTCTGTATAGCATTTTGGCTTAAAATTGAGTTCTACCCAAAAATGGAACTTACGTTTATCCGGTTTCTCCCCCTTCTAGTGTCACATTTGGCACCTTTCAGGGGGAGGGGGCAGATACCTGTCTAATACAGGTATTTTCTCCCACTTCCGGCGATAGATCGCCGCAGAATCTGCAGCGATCTACGCCATGTCCTCCTCCATCACCCCGGCTGTTCTGGGAGACACACAGGTCCCAGAAGACAGTGGGGACCAGTTAGGAAGTGCAGCACGACTTGCGCATGTGCAGTAGGGAACCAGGCTGTGAAGCCGCAAGGCTTCCCTTACTGAAGATGCCAGTGCCTCCTCCCAGGAGCCGAAGGACAGGTCAGCTTTGGGTGAGGACATCGCAGATGCCATGGACAGGTAAGTGTCCATATTTTAAAAGTCAGCAGCTGCAGAATTTGTAGCTGCGGACCTTTAATTTTTTTTCTTTTGGAGGAACTCCGCTTTAAGTACATGACTGTGTTTGAGCCACATGGATTTTGAAGCACAACGTCTCCCTAGACTTGCCCTTAAAAATAACATCAAGGATAAAACAAGTGGCAACAGCATACATCTTCCTCCATGGAAGAAGCATAAGGAAGTGACTGAAGGCTTCTTGCACCCTGTCAAAAAATGACCCTTTAATTTCTCCCAAAAATGGAAAAAAATACGTAGGCACACATAAAAAACGAACACAGTTGGAATTGCACTCACAAGCATATGATGAGTGACCAGCATGTAAGAGCATAGCGACTCCTGGATATAACACACAGTCCAGAGCCTATGCTGTTTTCACGGGATGTTTAGACACTGCTACTACGCCGTGGGGGAACAGTGAACTAAATCAGACCGCAGGGAACACATCTACACCAAGGGTTATTGCTCCTGCTGCTTCCTGCTCGTCTTGGGTCACAAAGAATTCTGGGAATGGGTTTCCGGAGAGAAAATCCTCCCCTTCATGAGTCAGCACCGAGTCTGAAAAGCCCCTCATGTGGAAAATAGTACTCATGAAGTGGGTTGTGGCATAACCCAAAGGGTTAAAGCAGACCTTTTCCCCAAAAGTTTCCCCACGGGTACCTGGTTTTGACAAGTACCTACTACCACTTCCGGTCGGAAAACTGGGAATTAGCGCTAGCGATAAACGTGTTTAAAATACAGCAGGCTGGTTGTACCTAAGTTGATCAGATGATTGATTAACTTGGGTGCATTCATCCTGCCCGTATTTGTGGTTCATTCTAACAGTCTATGGCTGGCCATACTTCTGTAGAGAAAATTTGGGTCTTCAGCTGTGCCAAACATGGTTGAGCCCTGTGACAGAATTGTATAAGTCTTAGAACTGGATAGACAGAAATACAAATCCTTTGGCAGGTAATTAATCGTCCCCCATATATGCATGTCATCTGTGTATTTACTCTTTGTCTAGAATTCAGCTTTAATATCTGTCAGTAAGTCTGTGTCGATATTGGCTAAGTTTATTTATCTACAGTGGCGAAAATAATTATTTAATTCCCTGCAGATATTGTAAGTTTGCCCACATTCAAAAGAAATGAACAGTCTATAATTGTTCTTATCATAGGTGTATTTTAAATGAGAGAGACAGAATATTAACCAAAAATTCAGAAAAAAAAAAAAAAAAAAAAATCACATGATACCAATGTTATACATTTTGTTATAAGGCCCCGCCCCCCGTATTTCGTAGGAGTGCACGAGTCACTGCGTTTCCGGAAAAAGCCGGACATGCAGAGCGCTGGCGCCGTATAGAGCCGACTCACATCTCTGCATGTTCGGCTTCTTTCGGAAACCCTGTAACTCGTGCGTGCCTATGCAATACGGGGGGCGGGACCTTAACCGCCGGGGGGAACAGCCGTCAATCATCTGGCCGACCTCCCAGATGACAATCCCCCTAGGCATAGAAACGCCTACTCCCGCGGGGAGAAGTACATTGAAAACATGGATTACAAGGTACGTAAAGGATAAAAACAAATAAAAAAAATTCGGACTGTACTTGTTACGAATATAAGGAAGCTGGTCAGATATACATGTAAATTAGGGTGAACCTCCACTTTAAAAACAGGGTTTGGTGGTTCCTCTGCTAAATTTTTTATCCTGCGGATTACTTACCATTGGTCTTTGCTGATACAGGTTCTGATTTTACTAAGGGAGATTCCGACTTGGCACTAGTAGCTTTTGACTTCTTAGGAAGACTAGCATCTTCATCAGGCAGAAGACCTTCAAGTGGGTCATTTAGGTCTTTAACCACAAGTACATAAATAAATAAATAAGAAAGAAAAAAACTGAATGACTGAGTGAAAATAAAATTATATAATCCCACAAAAAACAGCGATAGAATTTTCACCATATTAATTAACCACTTCAATACAGGGCATTTTCACCCCCTTCCTGCCCAGGCCAATTTTCAGCTTTCAGTGCTGTTACATTTTGAATGACAAGTGCGTGGTATGTACCAATATGAAATTTTGATAATTTTTTCCCCAGAAATAGAGCTTTCTTTTTACTTTTTATTATTTATTTTTTTTACTAGTAATGGTGGCAATCTGAGATTTTTGTCAGGACTGTGACATTGCGGCCAACTGATCGGACACTTTTGACACTATTTTGGGACCACCGACAATTATACTGCGATCAGTGCTATAAATATGCACTGATTACTGTATAAATATCAATGGCAGGGAAGGGGTTAACACTTGGGGGCGATCAAGGAGTTAAATGTGTTACCTAGGGAGTCACTCTAACTGTGGGGGGGGGACTGACTGGGGGAGGTGAACGATTAGTGTTCCTATATACAAGGAACGCACGCTCTCCTCTCCCCTCACAGGAAGTGGATCTGCGTTTACACACACAGATCTATGTCACTGCTCTGTGACAAGCAATTGCAGGTGCCCGGCGGATATTACGGCCGCCAGGCACGTGCATCGGCTCCCGAGTGACGTGGAATGCGTGCACGCCCCCCTAGATGGCCGAGAAGCCAAGGACGTCATATAACTGCCGCCCCCGGGATGGCACAGAGCCACCTTGCGGCCGTTATATTATATTACTATGGCTGGGATGGGAAGTGGTTAAAGAGATTAGCACATCATCACTGTGCTTTGCACGGTCATAAGATAAGTCTACATGTGTCACATTACGTATTATGTATTATTGAACTACTTGGCCTTTCTGGATAAGGTCTCAAGTTAGGGATTGTTTTATAATTAAGACTCATAATTCTTTGATATTTAAAATCACATCTATAACATATACATTTGTGCTCATAAGTTTACATACCCTGGCAGAATTTATGATTTCTTGGCCATTTTTCGGAGAATATGAATAATAACACAAAAACATATCTTTCACTCATTGTTAGTGTTTGGCTGAATCCATTTATTATCAATCAACTGTGTACTCTTTTTAAACCATAATAACAACAACAGAAACTACATACCCCAGTTCTTAATACCGTGTATTGCCCCCTTTAACACCAATGACAGCTTGAAGTCTTTTGTGGTATTTGTGGATGAGGCTCTTTATCTTCTCAGATGGTAAAGCTGCCCATTCCTCTTGGAAAAAGCCTCCAGTTCCTGTAAATTCTTGGGCTGTCTTGCATGAACTGCACGTTTGAGATCTCCCCAGAGTGGCTCAATGATATTGAGGTCAGGAGACTGAGATGGCCACTCCAGAACCTTCACTTTATTATGCTGTAGCCAATGACAGGTCGATTTGGCCTTGTTTGGATCATTGTCATGTTGGAATGTCCAAGTACGTCCCATGTGCAGCTTCCTGGCTGATGAATGCAAATGTTCCTCCAGTAGTTTTTGATAATACACTCCATCAATCTTGCCATCAATTGCCATCAATTTTGAACAAATTTCCTGTGCTTTTATTGCTCACATCCCCAAAACATCAGAGATATACCTCCATACTTTTCATCATAGGCCTTGTTGACCCCTTAGACAAATGTAGAATTTATGGTTGTGGCCAAAAAACAAAATTTTGGTCTCATCACTCCAAATGACTTTTAAGCGGGATACTTTGTATCATTTGCGTAGTAATGGCTTTCTTCTGGAGACTCGACCATGCTGCCCATCTTTCTTCAAGTGCCTCCTTATTGTGCATCTTGAAACAGCCACACCACATGTTTTCAGAGAGTCCTGTATTTCAGCTGAAGTTATTTGTGGGTTTTTCTTTGCATCCCGAACAATTTTCCTGGCAGTTGTGGCTGAAATTTTGGTTTGGTTTCAACACAAAACCCCCACCCCCCCCCCCCCCATTTTCCACGTCTTGATTAGAGTTTGAACACTGCTGATTGACATTCTCAATTCCTTGGATAACTTTTTATATCCTTTTCCGGTTTTATACAGTTCAACTTTTGAACACATCTTCAATCTTTCCCACAGATCCTTTAACAATTCTTTTGCTTTCCCCATGACTCAGAACCCAGAAACATCAGTGCAGCACTGGATGAAAGATGCAAGGGTCTGTCAGGAGTACAGAAACGCATTGACCTTTTATACACACACACACACACACACACACACTGACTAATTACAAGCAAACAGATAACAGGTGAGGATGGTTACCTTTAATAGCCATTTACACCCCTTTGTCAACTTGTGTATGTTATTAGGCCAAAATCACCAGGGTATGTAAACTTTTGATCCGGGTCAGTTGGGTAGTTTCGGTTGCCATTATGATTTAAAAAGAGTAAACACTGTTGATTGATAATAAATGGCTTCAGCCAAACACTAACCATGAGTGAAAGAAATGTTTTTGTGTTATCATTCAAATTCCCTGAAAAATTGCCAAAAAATCATAAATTCTGCCAGGGTATGTAAACTTATGAGCACAACTGTACATTTAAAAAGATAACTGTTTAACATTTTTTCTTACAATAAAATGTGCAAATCGCTTGGTTTTGGGACTAGCATTTCAGAACTGATTTTGATGCAGCCCCACATTTGTTCTCCATGACGATGCACATGAAGACGTTAACTTAAGAGTTAAAGCTGAACTCCATACCATGTAACTAGTCCCCAACCCACAATCCAAAGTGTTGGAAAGACGAGGTGAGCGGCGAAAGCAAGGTATAATGCAAGTAAAACAGCTGTTTCCTCTACCCCAGCCTCTTTAAGCATTTAACTTTTGCGGTGTGGGGCAGATTTGGGCCCACTGCAAGGTTGTTTTATGTGTAAATTCTAGAAAGTTTCGCTTAAAGCTTGAAGGCGAACAATCGTGGGGGGATGTCTGTGGATGCATTGTTTGCCGCCCCCCCGAAGAATACCACCAGCTGTCACAGCCTTGCTGTGTTCCTTATAAAGCTTCAGAGACTTCCGATATGTAGATTTGGGACACGAGAAGCAGTAAGGCACAGGAAGCAGTTTACCAGCTGACCTCATTAGTGTAAACAAACCCTGCACCCAACATCAGCTAGGTTTGCATGGTATCCCTCCATGTAATTGTAAGTTTCCCAGCGTCCCTCTAGACAGGCCCGTGCCGCATGCTCAACTCTCTGGGGCTGGACACCCCTGATGTAGTACAAGGGCCTGCCTGATTGGATACAGAGTGCATGGATAGATTGGGGTGTCCTCCTATTCCATAGTTTTGGTAAATCTAAGGGAAATTGTACAGAGATTGTACAGTGTATTGTATAGTGTATGGCCACCTTTATACACCTAAAATTAACTAGTTGAGCTTTCAGTGCCATTAATTGTTTATGGCACCCCAAATGCGAAAGCAAACACACATTTTAGGATGTAAAAAAACGAGCGAAAAATGCAGCAAAACGCACATTACAAAACGAGTAACCTGCAAACGCCAAAATGTCCCATGAGCTACTTTGCCATGTGTAGCGCAGCCCATTAAAATCAACAGGCTGCCCTCTATGTGTGTCATGGGAAAAAATGCACCAAAAACGTACACTCCTACTGCGCTAGGTGTGACTGGGGCCTGAAAGTGAAATTGGTTTGTTTACACAAGAACAACAAGGCTCCATTCACATCTGTGTGTTTTTGAACCACAGAAAAATTGGAGCTTTGCCTTGTGTTTCAGAAAAACGCTGCAAATTTACAGTAAAAAAAGCACCACACTCTGCTCTAAAAAAAAAGTTCTGGAGCTTCTTTGGGCCTTCTTTGGGCCTATTCAGGCGAAAAGGCTGCGCTATGCCCGACGAGAGAACGTGCTCTAAAATGCCCCAAAAAAAGTTCCCGCTACGCAGAGATGTCAATGGGGCTTGACAGATTTTTTCCCATCCAGTATGTACTTGTATAAAGTCCTGACACATGACTGTCTAGACACACCTGAAAATCAATGTACCATAATATATAATCAAACAGATTATCCTATAGCAGACATTTGATAGGAATCCAATTTTTCTTTACTGCTGGAAGACTTGTTTCATGGAGATGAACTCCACAACCAAAGCTAGGGTCTCTGTAAATTAAACTGTGGGGTCCTGGAGGTTGGACTGGTGTATTATTGGATAAACTCTCTGTGCTCTCAGGCTGTATACTGATGGCAATAGATTAGCCCTGCCTTTTAATATAAAAATAATGCAATCACTTTGCAGCAAACAACTGCTGTTGAAAAAAAATGGAAATGCCTTACGTAATGAAATATCTACATCCTGGGCATCCTCTGACAAGCATTAAAAGCAGAGAAGAAGGTAAGAATCATGTCATCTCATGCATATATTTAATGCACTCATATACATATGCATTTACTTACCATCAAAGGAAAATTTCTTATATTGTCTGGCTTGGCCTGCAGGTGCAGACTGTGGCTTCTTCTCACTCTCAGGAGCATGGTTTCCTGCAATATGAAAAAAGGTTAGCGTATGGAGTTTAGGAATTCTAAGGACTTTTTCTGCACTGTTCACATAACATCAACTTTTGTACAGTATTACACTGTTAAAAGCAATGTTGTCATACAAACAAGGACTAGACCAATAGTTACTGCTAGGGTTGTCCCGATACCACTTTTTTGAGACCGAGTACAAGTACCGATACTTTTTTTCAAGTACTCGCCGATACCGAATACCGATACTTTTTGAGTGGCTGTATTTTTTTTTTACACAATTTTTATTTTTTACTATGTATTTTTTTAAAGTGATGTTTTTTTTATAGGGGGGGGGTGGTAGTGGATTGTCAGTGTGTTTTTTTTTTTTTATTTACATTTTATTTTTTTAATTATTTATTGCAATTTTTTTTTTTAATCAGCCCTGTTGGAGGGGCTTTAGTGAGATATCAGGGGTCTTAACAGACCTCTGACATCTCCCCTTTGAGACAGAGAAAGGGACTAGGGACACAGATTCCCAAGTCCATTTCTTCGAGCCTCAGCTAAAATGAATGGAGAGAAGCTTCTCTCCATTCATAAACTGAAGCATCGTAAACACAGGTTACGATGCTCAGTTATATGATAGGACAGAGTCAGTGATCACTAACTCTGTCCATTCGGAAAAGGTAGGAGCCGGGTTTAGCGGCTCCTACCTCCGCTCTCCATCCTGACAGATCGAGGGGGAGAGTAACACGGAGGGGGGAGAAGACGGCACGGAGGGGAGAGCCACACGGAGGGGGGAGAAGACTGCACGGGGGAGAGCGGCATGGAGGGGAAGAAGTCTGCACGGGGGGAGAGCGGCACGGAGGGGGAGAAGTCTGCACGGAGGGGGAAAAGCAACACAGAGGGGGGAGAAGATGGCATGGGGGGGGGAGAACGGCACGGAGGGGGAGAAGTCTGCACGGGGGGAGAGAAGACTGCATGGGGGGAGAGCGGCATGGAGGAAAAGCGGCACGTAGGGGAAGAACGGCACAGAGGGGAAGAAGTCTGCACGGGGGAAGAACGGCACAGAGGGGAAGAAGTCTGCACGGGGGAAGAACGGCACAGAGGGGAAGAAGTCTGCACGGGGGAAGAACGGCACAGAGGGGAAGAAGGCGGCACAGGGGGAGAGCAGCACGGAGGGGGACAAGACGGCACGGGGGAGAAGAAGACGACGGCACGGGGGAGAAGAAGACGACGGCACGGGGGAGAAGAAGACGACGGCACGGGGGAGAAGAAGACGACGGCACGGGGGAGAAGAAGACGACGGCACGGGGGAGAAGAAGACGACGGCACGGGGGAGAAGAAGACGACGGCACGGGGGAGAAGAAGACGACGGCAAGGGGGAGAAGACAGCACGGAGGAGAGTTGTAACTCCCCCCCCACCACCCGATAGCCCAGGTATCGGGTGAAGCATCAGAGCATTCCCCCCCACCCCCCCCCCCCCGAGTACAAGTACTCGGGAAATACTCTGTATTAGTACCGATACTAGTATCGGGACATCCCTAGTTACTGCCTAACCAGTTTTAATCAAAGTAAATTAATCTATCTGGACTAATATGTTTCTTTAGTTATATTTAGTAAAATGACAGCTGGGGAACTTCATATTTAAACCAAAACTGCACAGTTTGGGTATTTAGTTATATGTCCAATGCCGTTTTCTTCTTTCTGTAGTCTTGAGAATTTGCAAAATGTTCTGGTATGGAGAACAACTGTTTTTTTTTTTGTGTGCCCTTGCAGAACACGTGCAGAAAAATTGATTTCTCTGCAACATGGTGTGAACAAGGCCTTACCCTATGTTTGATCTGCAGTTGCTATGGTGCTGCACAGGGTCAGTTGTGACAGCAGCTATTTGATGGCTTGACAGTTTAGTTGAGAAGCACTGGCAGATGTGAGCTATCATTCATAGCATGTCTTAAATGCAACAGTTTTGGAAAGCAGTTAAAATCGATGGGTTTAGTTCCTGCTTTAATGCACCATGAATTGCCCACCTTGTGTTAATACAGGATATTTAGGCTGGGTTCCCACATATGCAATGCGAGGACCAACGAGATTCTTATGCGGGGTCCCGCATTGCATGTCACTTGCAGGCAGTTCACACTGCTCACTGCAAACCGCTGCGGGTGTCAATAGAAAGTTAATGCCACCCCCAGACCGGTTTGCAGATCGCAGTGCGAACAGTCAAATGGTACAGGAATCGGATCACATGGGTGTGAACACCCATGCAATCCAATTCCAGTGCGGAGCAAAAAAAGTTCTGCGCCATTTAGGTGCGAACACAATGCGATTAAAGCAAATGCGGTGCAAATCACATGCAATGTCTGTGTTCGCACCCGTGTGAACCCAGCCTTAAGCAAGCTGCTTTGGCCATGTTTCAGAATCATTGGTGTACATGGAATGAGCTGTGGATACACTGATAAAGAATTATGTTTCTGTATTTGGATTTTACCATTTTTAGTACCAGTCTTGTTTTCAGCTTTTTTGTTACTGGCAGTACTTCGGGTCACCCCAGAATCCTTTGCAGGAGCCGAGTTTGGCTTTCTAGATGCAAAAATCTCTGCATCCATATCTTCCAAGTCCTATAAATCAAGACAAATATATTGTACCATTTGTGGTAATTTACAATACACATGGCTAACGAACATTTCACCTTAAATCAGAATACATTGATTTTATAATATATTTATTTTTTATAATTTAATGTTTATCAGTTGCAGCCAACAGGTGGTGAGCTTAACGGGGTTGTAAAGTAAAAAAAATGTTTTAAATAACAAACATGTCATACTTACAGTGCCTTGCAAAAAGTATTCACCCTCCTTGGCTTTTTACCCATTTTGTTACATTACAGTCTTTTTTTTTAACAGAGATGTTTTATTGAGACAAAAAAAGCAGGATTACATAGACACATGTAAGCAGAAGCACAGTATTACACAAACATCAGGGGGAGTTTGTAGGGCGCAAAGCGAATCCAAATCCCTAGCCACTACACATTGTCAGGGTGAAAAACAGGATGTCCATATCCCCACCCATACAATAGGAAACGTATCGGGGTCCTCAACAATGCCCGCCCCCCTCTGAGGATCATACTGGAAGGGGGAGAGCAGTAGACAAGAGAGCGCAGAGAGGGGGGGGCGGGGGGGGGGAAGGGTGAGGGGGGAGAAAGCAATAAGGAGCAGCTTTTATTATACATGAATAGTTCAGCAGCCGAACCTGGAACCACCTCTAGCCCCTGGCATCAATCCACACGGACCACACCTTGTCAAACTTCGCCGGGCACTGTCTACTCTCATACGTGATCCTGTACAGCGGGAGCACTTTATTGATAGACATGGTCCAAGAGTCTACCGTAGGCGGATCTGCCGCCTTCCACTTGAGGAGGATTTCCCTCCTGGCATAGAAGAGGGAGAAAGTAAGAAATAGCTTGGAGTATCTGTCCCCCTCCACCTCCTCCAAATGGCTCAGGAGGAGAAGTAGGGGCTCTACCGGGATCTGCAGCCCGGACACGGAGCTCAGGACCTCGGCAACCCGGCTCCAGTAGGGCCGGATCCTGGGGCAGGACCACACCATGTGCCAAAACGAGCCCTCGTGGATCCCACAGCGCGGGCAAAGGGGGTCTCGCTGGGGGAATATACGAGCCAGCCTTTGAGGGGTGTAGTAGGCCCTGTGTAAAAATTTGATCTGAATGAACCTGTCTCTAGTTGCTATAAGTGACGGGATGAACACGGAGACACATTCCTCCCACTTTTCGTCATCCAGGTCAGGTATATCAGCCTTCCATTTTGCAAGTGTGCGGGTCGACCCAGTGTCATACGCTACCGTCAGATAAAGATAAAGGGTAGATAACGGGCGCCCCATGGAACGTGAAGTCAAGAGTCGCTCGATCGAGTCCGATTGGAGTGTGAGTCTGTCCGGAAATTGGGCTCCGTATGCGTGCCTAAGCTGCCAGTACCGGAAAGTCCACTGCGGCGGTATCGAGTACCGGTTTCTTAGCTCCTGAAAAGTCATGAGAGTGCCATCGGATACAATATGTTTAAGAGTAGTTATGCCCTTACTAGCCCACACCGAGGGGTCGGGCAGAGAGTGGAAGTGGGGCAGGAGGGGGTTACCCCAGAGAGGGATATGGGGGGAGACATGGGAGGGTTTAGCGTATATTCCCCTAGCGTCCTTCCAGGCCCTGATGGTGGTCTGCATGGGAACCGTGACCGAAGGGGCCGCCCGGCAACCCCGGAATGCTAGGTTGCTCAGAGCGGCGTATGAGCCCAGAACAGCAGCCTCCAGCGTGACCGCCGGGTTCTGCTTGGGCTGGGCGAACCACCACCTGACCGTAACCAAAACCGCCGCCCAGTAGTACAGCTGAAAGTTTTGGAGCGACAGGCCACCTCCCGAGAGGGGTAGGTACAGTGTTTTCTTAGCTATCCTAGGGGTCTTACCCGCCCAAACAAAAGCCCCCAGCTGACTCTCCAGCTTCCTGAAAAATTCCCTCGAGAGGTGGACTGGGGTATTCCGAAAAAAGTACAAGAATTTGGGCAGGAGTACCATCTTCAGGAGGTTAATCCTACCCACCGGTGTCAAAGGGAGCGAGCGCCACGCCGCAAGTTTAGTGGTGACCTGTCTCATCAGAGGTTGGAGGTTTCGTGCTACGAAATCATCCAACACCGCAGTGACCCTGACTCCCAGATATTTAATTTCCCCTACCCATTTAAGCTGCGAGCGAGAATTGGAGCTAGTGGGGGAGGGATGGAGTGAGAAGAGTTCAGATTTATCCCAATTGATGCGGACTCCAGAGAAGCCCGCAAAACGGTCAAACTGGGCCAGTGCCTTGTCAAGGGAAGTGGACGAGTCGGCTAAGTACAGTAGGGCGTCATCAGCGTAGAGGGAGATTTTTTCGTGTAGAGGACCAACCCGAACCCCCCGAATTTCCCCGTCCGCCCTGATAAGAGCCGAAAGGGGCTCTATGGCGAGCGCGAAGAGACCCGGGGAAAGGGGACACCCCTGTCTCGTACCACGCTGCAATGGGAATGGATCCGAGAGACACGCATTTGTAGAGACCCTGGCCTGGGGGGAGTCGTAGAGAAGTCTGACCCAGGAAATGTACTTGGGACCAAATCCAAATTTGGCAAGGACCGCCCACAGGTACCTCCACTCAACGGAGTCAAAAGCCTTCTCGGCGTCGAGGGAGGCCACCAGGGTTTGGCCCGTGTCATCTGCCCTAGCAATATGGGTAAAGAGCCTCCTGAGATTAATGTCAGTACCCCTACCTGGCATGAAGCCCGTTTGATCAGGGTGCACCAAGGCCGTGATGACCGTGTTCAACCTGATAGCCAGGACTTTAGCAAGCAGTTTAGCATCGACGTTTAGTAATGAGATGGGCCTGTAGGAGGGGCAAAGAGAGGGGTCTTTACCCGGCTTTGGGATAACCACAATCACCGCTTCGCCCATGGAGGTGGGAAGAGAGTGCAGGTGGTCAGCAGCCACCAGCACCTCCCGGAGCCTAGCAGCCAACACATCAGGGTACTGTTTGTAAAGTTCTACGGGGAGACCGTCGGGTCCGGGGGTCTTGCCCGGCTGCATGGTCTTAAGTGCTTTAAGTAATTCGTCCAGGGAGATGGGTCTGTCAAGGGTAGTCCGATATTTGTCAGATAGGACAGGGACGTCAACCTCCTCCAAGTAAAGGGCCAAGTCGTCGTCGCCAAAGGTCACCTGAGTTGTGTAAAGACGCTGGTAGTATTCTGCAAATGTCCGGGTGATCTCCTCCGGGGTGTACAGAATGCCCCCGTCGGGACCAGCAATCTGGGGAACGGCCATGCCCCCCGAGTGCTCCCTCGAGAGCCACGCAAGGAGCCTGCCCGATCTCTCCCCTTGTTCAAATATACGGTGGGATTGTGCCAGCAGTCTCTTCTGGGTCAGGGAAGTACGGAGTGTCATAACCTCTCTAGTGAGGGATTGCAGCGTGATATAGTGTTGGGGGTCACGGGATCGGACATACAATGCCTCCTGCGCCGTGGCAGCGTCCTCAGCCGCAACCAGCGCAGAACGCCTTTCCCTCCTAACTCGAGCTATAATGGTCTGATACTGGCCCCTGGTGAAGGCCTTGAAGGCATCCCAGACCATAGCCGGGGAGGCCGTGCCCGGGTTAGTAGTCCAAAAGTTATCTAATACTCCCGTGAATTGCGCCTCAACATCCTGGTCCGAGATCCAGAACCGTGACAGCCGCCACAGCCCGGCTCGGGTCCCCGTATCTCCCAGACTCAGCCATAGAGGGGCATGATCTGAAATACCCCTGGGGAGTATCTTAATCTCCCCGACCCTAGAGAGGACCGACTGACCCGCGAAGGCCAGGTCTATGCGGGAGAAGGAGGCGTATGAGGCAGAATGACAGGTGTAGGCCCGCTCCTGAGGGTGTCTCCACCTCCAAAGATCAGTCAAGCCGTAGGCCTCAGCCCAGGAAACCAGTCCCGGGGAAGAGGGGCCCACACCCGCCATCCTGTCCACAGCCGGGTCAGGGGCCATGTTAAAGTCGCCCAGCACTATCATATGGTCCGAAGCAAAGTCAGCTAAAATAGCAGTTATCTTATTCAACAATACCAGGGAGGCTGGGGGGGGCAGGTAGAGACCCACAATAGACCACGTCTGGGATAGGATTCTAGCATTGATAACCACATATCTGCTGTCTGGGTCCAGCGCCAGGTCCAGGAGCTTGAAAGGGAGGGATTTATTAACTAAGATGCTCACCCCTCTAGCAAAGGTGGAATATGTGGAATGATAGTGGGCGGCAACCCAGGGTTTTTTAAGAGCCAGAGTTCTACTGCCCACTAAATGGGTTTCCTGAAGAATACAAATGTGAGGGTTATGGGACCTGATAAATTGGAACACCAGTGACCTCTTAACCGGAGAGTTGAGGCCCCTGGTGTTCCAGGACATAATGTTAAGTACCGGCATGGCGAGCATCGGGAGGGTAGTGGACCGAATCGTAGAAATAAAGCTCCAGGGAAACTGGCGCCAGGGCCCGAGGCGGGTCCCACAGCACAAGACTAGACAGTGTACAACACCGTGCATGCTCAATAAAACATCTGGACATAAACTCAAAGAAAAACAAAAAACAAAATGAGTGAAAGGAAAAAAAAGCACATAGTATAACCAGCCCAGGACGGGCAACAAACCCCCCCCCCCACCCTGCTCAGTCCCTTAAAACTGGGAAGAGCTTCCATTCCCCAGTCCCACATCAGCACGCTGGCTGCAAACGGGGGTAGATGTGCAAGAGGCGAGCCGGGGCCCACCGGATGTCCGGGGGGTGTCCGCTTGAGCACGACGCCTCTCCGCTCCTGGCCTCTCCATATGAAATTAACAAGCAGGTGGGGCAGGACATCAGACAAAAAGGGGGGAGGAAAGAACCCCATGACAGCGTTCATTGTGTCGTCCCCCCTCCCCTGCTAGGGTGCTGATCTCCTACAGTCATGCCACACCTCACATAAACATAAACCGGCGGGGGAAAAATAAAAATTCTTCTCTTTCTGTTCCCTTCCCTTCTCTTTTCCAAGGAAGGATCCCCGCAGGTGGGTGTAGGCTGCATATCATAGAAAGTAGGCTTAACTTAATGTTCTCCTGAGATACTCAGGGGCTCAAAACTTGTGTTGCAATGTCAGGTCATAGAAAGTAGGCTTAACTTAATGTTCTCCTGGGATACTCAGGGGCTCAAAACTTGTGTTGCAGTGTCAGGTCGTAGAAAGTAGGCTTAACTTAATGTTCTCCTGGGATACTCAGGGGCTCAAAACTTGTGTTGCAATGTCAGGTATAAACAGAGTGCCTTTGGTACGGCTCTCCAGCCATGAGACCCCCAAAGGGGGTGTGGAGTCCTCCCAAGGTCCCACCGTATGGCCCCCCCGCAGGCCTTCTAAGGCAAGGATAATAGTCAGGGGAGGGGGCCTCGGAGGGAGAGACATCCGACCGAAAGAAGGGGGGCAAAAAGCCAACAACATGGGGGTCAGAGTCTCCATCCAAGATGCGGGGGTTAGAGCAGGAAATGAGACGAGGGAGAAAACAAGGATGGTACTCACGGCTACTTGCTCAACGGTGCGGAGGTAGGGTGTCAAGCCAGTCAGAGGCCTCTCTCGGGGTGTTAAAGAACCGGAGGGATTCGCCATCTTGGACCCTGAGCCTGGCCGGGAAAAGGACGCTGTATTTGATGTTCCGGGCCCTCAGGGCTCCCTTGACCTGGTCAAAAGACTTGCGTTGCCGTTGAGTCTCAACGGAGTAGTCAGGGAAAATCATCAGCCTTGAATTCTGGAAACGGATTTCTCCTTGCTGCCTGGCCGCCCGTAGGACCTCGTCTCTGTCCCTAAAGTTCAGGAGCCGCAGGATGAATGTCCTCGGGGGGGCTCCCGGAGGTCCTGGCTTAGGGGGAACCCTGTGCGCCCTCTCCGCGGTGTAGTGTGGGGAGAATCTCGCGTCCGGGAGAACGGATCGGAGCAAGTCCTCCACGTAGGCCGTCGGGTCCTTCCCCTCGACCCCCTCCGGGAGGCCGATGATGCGGAGATTGTTCCTCCGGTTTCTATTTTCGGCGTCTTCGGCCCTAAACTCCAAGGCCTTCACCTTAGTGTGGAGTGTGCGGAGGGAAGCCGAGTGATCGCTGGAATCGTCCTCGAGGAGCCCGATGCGTTGCTCCGTCTCCGTGACCCGAGAGCGGAGCTTGTCCATGTCCTGACGGATGAGCCCCACATCGAGCTGCACTTCCTCTATCTTGGCCGTCAGGGTGGACTGGCAGGTCGCTATGGCAGCCATCACCTCCGGGAGCCAGGATGGTCTGGAGTCCGCGGGGTCCGCGGGCGGATGAGACGCCATGCGGGAGGAGCGCGTGGTGCGCGTCTCCACGTGGTAGGCCGGAGGGGGCTGAGATACCTCCGTCTGTGGAGGGAAACGAAGCCTCTTTCCTTTACCGGACTGCGCCCGGGGGATCCCTCGCCTCATCCAGGTGGCAGCGGGCGGAAAGATATGAGGCTGCAGACCGCAGGAACGGATCTAAGGGGAGAAGCCAGCGGAGCTCACGGAGAATGCGACCGCTCACGTCGCCATCTTGGACACGCCCCCACATTACAGTCTTTAGTTCAATGTTTTTTTAATCTGAATTATATGTGATGGATCAGAACACAATAGTCTAAATTGGTGAAGTAAAATTAGAAAAATATATACATAAAACTATTTTTCAGAAATAAAAAAATGATAATTGGCATGTGCGTATGTATTCACCCCCTTTGTTACGAATGCCATAAAAAGCTCTGGTACAAACAATTACCTTCAGAAGTCACATAATTAGTGAAATGATGTCCACCTCTGTGCAATTTAAGTGTCACATGATCTGTCATTACATAAACACACACACACACACACACACACACACACACGCCTTTTTGAAAGGCCCCAGAGGCTGCAACACCTAAGCAGGAGACACCACTAAGACCCCTTTCACACTGGGGCGGTTTGCAGGCGCTATTGCGCTAGAAATAGCGCCTGCAAACCGACCTGAAACAGCGGCTGCTGTTTCTCCAGTGTGAAAGCCCCAGGGCTTTCACACTGGAGTGGTGCGCTAGCAGGACAGTAAAAAAAAAAAATCCTGTTAGCCGCATCTTTGGAGCGGTATGTTTACCGCTCCTCCACCGCTCCTGCCCATTGAAAGCAATGGGACACCACAGGTATACCCTTTAACCCTTTTTCGGCCGCTAGTGGGGGTAAAACTGCCCCGCTAGCGGGCCGAATACCGTAGATGCACCTCCCGCCCCAGTGTGAAAGGGGCCTAACCAAACACTGCCATGAAGACCAAGGAACTCTCCAAACAAGTAAGAGACAATGTTGTTGAAAAGTACAAGTCAGGGTTAGGTTATAAAAAAAAAATATCCAAATCTTTGATGATCCCTAGGAGCACAACCAAATCTATCATAACCAAATGGAAAGAACATGGCACAACAGCAAACCTGCCAAGAGACAGCTGCACATCAAAACAGGCAAAGAGGGCTGTAACGGAACTATGTATTTCAGAAGATGGGACATTACTGACAGTTCATTGCAGAAGGTACTGGACACATTACAAGTGGTTTATTTTGTCCTGACTAGGTCAATAGGACAATGACCCTTCAATGCTTAGCTCAGGCTATTGAAATGCTAAGTGGAGCCGGCTTGTGAAATACCTTGTTATTGTGTTCTGCAGGTTAATGGCTGTTGTCAGAGACGGGACGTCTCTAGGAGATACTTACCTCCACTAAATGGCTTTTAGAATGTGATTGAAGTTCATTATATGTGTGGGGAATTGCAGACGAGACGCCTAGCCACCTCGTCAGGCTAAATGATAGATAATTAGCTCATGTTAATTATTCTGATGGCAAGGGGGTGGGATGTTCCAAATTCTGTATAAACGTGTGCTGTGTACTTGAAAATAAAGAGTCCTACTTGACCCTTCAAAACGTAGCCCCGTCTCGTTCTTAAAAGGGCATTCTATTGGATTGTTATTCTGCTATTTTACAGCTGAACCTGACTCTCTCTCTCTCTCTGGATCTCGTGGATGGGGATATACCGGCGGTACTTGCATATCGCAACTTGCCAGGGAAAAGGACGTCTCCAACGGCTGATACCCTCTCACTACCTGGGTAGCCGTTACATTGGTTGGCAGCAGCGGGATTGTCCTTTTATCCAAAGAGCAAGTTCTGAATGGAGTCTCACTACGCCAGGCTGAAAAGACCCACACTAAAAGATCTATTGGAGAGTCGTGGTAGGAGTGCCAGTAACAGACCACGGAGGGAGCTGATAGCTGACCTGCTGGAGCTGGACGAAATGGATGGATCCATGGAAGGAACTGAGCCCCTTGCACCTGTCAGCGAGGAAGATGTAATTACTGGGATTGTACAGCGGAGATTATCCTTGTATCCAGAAACGTTTGTGGAACTAATAAACCAGCTGTTCCGGGAAGCAAGGGAGGAGATACAAACTAAGAGGGGACAAGAACTGGAACTGGTAAGAGCGAGACAGCCCATTACACAGGCAGTTCCTACCCCCTACCCGCTGCTACCGGACAGAAAATACCGTTCACTGCATTTAAAGCTTTTGTAGAAAGTGAGGAGGAAATAGATGGATATTTGGCTGATTTTGAGAGGCAGTGCTCACTACACGGTAGTCCAAGAAGAAGGCTGTGGACTCCCACATGGAATGGGCCAACCGGTTACAAAGGGTGGCATCCCTTTGGGTCCAAGGGTGCAAGGCCAACACCGGGGAGGAAGTATTGCAGCTGTTCCTAATGGAACATTTCTTCCAAGACCTGGCCGCAGACATACAAGACTGGATACGAGATCGCCGTCCCGCCAACTTAAACGAGGCGGCTCGGCTAGCAGATGAGTACGCGGAAACAAGGAAAGTAAGCCAGGGTACTACACGGCTGGCTCATAAGGTAGAACCGTGTACTCCAACCGTCACCCCACGACCAGAGTTTCGGGCTCCAGTCCCACCAGGACCACCACGTCCTCAGGGGCCTAACAACTACCCCAGGGATTCGTCTAGGGCATGGGTGCTCAACCTGTGGCTCTCCAGCTGTTGCGGAACTACAATTCCCATGAGGCATTGCAAGCCGCTGACAGGTACAAGCATGTCTCCCAAAGGCTGAGGCATTATGGGAATTGTAGTTTTGCAACAGCTGGAGAGCCACAGGTTGAGCACCCATGGTCTAGGATGATGTGCCATCACTGCAGCAACACGGGACATATTGCTCGTGATTGCCCTTTGAGAGCTACAAATAACAACTGGAGACGCAAAACACCCAACCCAGAGGTCACTCCATCACGTCCCTCTGCGGCCCACTGCCTAGAGACCAAGGTGGGCCCTAAAGGAATGTCTGGGAATTTTGTATGAGGCAGACCCAATACAAGCTGCCTCTCCAGATAACCGTCAGCATCACCGTCAGGAGGTACGGGTGAATGGACAAGTAGCACAAGGCCTAAGATACCGGGACTACTATCACTTTGATTCAAAAACATCTGGTAAAGCCAGAGAACGTGTCCACTCGCACAGTTGCCGTCCGGGTCGCAGGGGGTGCTGTATTTCGCGTACCCACCGCCCGGGTGCACTTAGACTGGGGAGCCGGGTCAGGAAAGACCACAGTTGGTATCATGGACAACTTACCTGCCGAGTTTGTGCTGGGCAACGACATTGGCCCTCTGACTTCAGCTTATTTACCTACACCTGCTGCTGCTTGTCCCGTGACCAACTCGCTTGCTGCTGAGACCCGGGTAAGACTACCTTCCCCGACATGGACTGTAGATCCGGCACAATATCACAGTCTAAAATGGGAATGTGACAAGTTGGCCAGTGAGAAATCAGAGATGCAACGACACTATGTCATGTATTATGAGATGTCCTGTGGCTTGAACATTGAAATGCACAAACAGGCGGAAATTGTCAAAAGATTAAATGGGATTTGCATCCAGGTGGTGCCTTATCTGTCCCAAGAGCATCAGCAACAGGTTTTGGGAGCCATTGAGAGAGCAAAGCAAGTGACTGTTCCAGAACTGAATTCCATTATTCACCTTCACCATCAGCTACCGACCTGGTAAGCCAAATGGCAATGCCAATGGTTTATCCAGGCAAACGGAACTTTTACCCTAGCAGCAAACCGGACATCCCCAAGTTGACCCGAAAAGGATCAATCCGGCTCTGCCGGAGTGTTCCACAAAAGGGGAGCAGTGTAACGGAACTATGTATTTCAGAAGATGGGACATTACTGACAGTTCATTGCAGAAGGTACTGGACACATTACAAGTGGTTTATTTTGTCCTGACTAGGTCAATAGGACAATGACCGTTCAATGCTTAGCTCAGGCTATTGAAATGCTAAGTGGAGCCGGCTTGTGAAATACCTTGTTATTGTGTTCTGCAGGTTAATGGCTGTTGTCAGAGACGGGATGTCTCTAGGAGATAATTACCTCCACTAAATGACTTTTAGAATGTGATTGAAGTTCATTATATGTGTGGGGAATTGCAGACGAGACGCCTAGCCACCTCGTCAGGCTAAATGATAGATAATTAGCTCATGTTAATTATTCTGATGGCAAGGGGGTGGGATGTTCCAAATTCTGTATAAAAGTGTGCTGTGTACTTGAAAATAAAGAGTCCTACTTGACCCTTCAAAACGTAGCCCCGTCTCGTTCTTGAAAGGGCATTCTATTAGATTGTTATTCTGCTATTTTACAGCTGAACCTGACTCTCTCTCTGGATCTCGTGGATGGGGATTTACCGGCGGTACTTGCATATCACAACTTGCCAGGGAAAAGGACGTCTCCAACAGCTGATACCCTCTCACTACCTGGGTAGCCGTTACAAGGGCATTAATCAGAGAGGCAGCAAAGAGACCTAAGGTAACCCTGAAGGAGCTGCAGAGTTCCACAGCAGAGACTGGAGTATCTGTACATAGGACGACAATAAGCCGTACGCTCCATACAGTTGGGCTTTATGGCAGAGTGGCCAGAAGAAAGTCATTACTTTCAGCAAAAAACAAATGGCACAAATGGCACGTTTTGAGTTTGCGAAAAGGCATGAGACTAAAATTGAACTTTTTGGTCATCAAAGAAAACACCATATCTGGTGCAAACCCAACACATCACCCACAGAACACCATCCCCCACAGTGAAACATGGTGGCGGCATCATCATGCTGTGGGGATGTTTTTCAGCAGTCGGGACTGGGAAACTGATCAGAGTTGAAAGAAAGATGGATGGTGCTAATTACAGGGATATTCTTGAACAAAACCTGTACCACTCTGTGTGTGATTTGAGGCTAGGACGGAGGTTCACCTTCCAGAAGGACAATGACCCCAAACACACTGCTAAAGCAACTCTTGAGTGGTTTAAGGGTGTCAGACTTGTACGTACCAGACTGGAGAGCCCGACTGAGCAGAGGAAGGTCTCCCTTACGTGTCCGACTCACAGCCCCTGGTAGTATGGATAGGAGGCACGGGAGTGCGGAGTGGTACGAGAGCCTGGCGCGTAGTTGCAGGAGACGCGGCTCTGGATCCAGGTGCAGAGAAGAGGGTGTCCGGCTGGACCGGCAACTGGAGGAAGGAACACAGGCAGGTGATGCTGAGCAGGGGCAGAGTGGGATGGTCGGGTCACAGGCAGGGTTGGCAACATGCGGGCAGCGAAGTACAAAGAAGCAGGCAGGTTCAAGGTCAATACAAGAGGTCAGGTGCAGGCGGAAGGCAGGGATAATGCAATAGGCAGTCCGGATAATCAGAAGACAAGCGTTCAGACAGGTAACAGGAGCAGGGGGTCACAGGTAGCTGCATATCAGACAGCACCGAACCAAAGCACTCTGGCAGTTCAAATAGGCAGACTGGCGCCACGCGCACAGGCGAACGCCAGCGTGAACAACAGGGTTACCAGAAAGGGAACCTCTCTGACAAAGGGGAAACATGTAAATGTGTTGGAATGGCCTAGTCAAAGCCCAGACCTCAATCGAATAGAAAATCTGTGGTCAGACTTATAGATTGCTGGTATTCACAGGTGCAAACCATCCAACTTGAAGGAGCTGGAGCAGTTTTGCAAGGAGGAATGGGCAAAAATCCCAGTGGTAAGATGTGGCACGCTCATAGAGACTTATCCAAAGCGACTTGGAGCTGTGATAGCCCCAAAAGTTGGCTCTAAAAAGTATTGACTTGAACATATACTTTTTCTGTTATTTTGTCGTTATTTGTTGTTTGCTTCACAATAAATAAAAAAATAAAAATCTTTAAAAAAATTGTGTGCATGTTCTGTAAATTAAATGATGTAAATCCTCAAACAATCCATGTTAATCCCAGGTTGTGAGGCAACAAAATACAAAAAATGCCAAAGGGGGGTGAATACTTTTGCAAGGCACTGTACCTCCTCTATGCAAGGGTTTGCACAGATCGGTCCCAATTCTCCTTTTCTGGGGTGTCTCAATGGTGCTCCTGCTCTTCTTGAGTGTCCTCTCGGAGAGCCGCTTTCCAAAGGGGCACTCGTGCGGGTGCACTCCCAAGTCCTGCTGCTGTATCCATTGACACAGACAGCAGGACTCGGCCCCACCCCCTGGCTCCCGTGTCACTGGATTTGATTGGGGGAAGCTAGAGTAAATGGCTCCTGCTGCTATCAATCTATCCAATGAGGACTCAAGACAGTGGCTGGAGCTGCTGTGCTCGTCACTGGAACCATCAGGTTCAGATAAGTAAAAGGGGGGCTCTGGGGGGCTGCTGCACTACAGAAAGGTTTTTCACCTTAATGCATAGAATGTATTAAGGTGAAAAACCTTGAGGGTTTATAACCCCTTTAAAGCAAAGCAGGCTCAAAATCTTCATCATGGGAGGTGGTCCAAAGCTTCCCTCTACCCGAAAGCTGTGGCAGCCACAGAAGGAGTGGAGCTCTGAAGAAGTGTACAGTATAAGGCCGCTGTCGTTAAATCAGTTTACAACTATGTAAAAAATGTTTTAAAAAATAATGTAATTAACACAACTGTAAATTAATGTGCTGGGTTACCTTCAAGCTTTCCAGAATATCCTGTGGATCAGCCTCTGAAACATCATAATCCTGTTTAAAAAAAAAAGGAGTGCCTTATTTTCAAGAAAATGTACAGATGTTCCCATCTTGTATTACAAGAGCATAAAAGTATGAACTACCACATAGTTCTGAACTAAATCATGGCACTGAACTAAAAGCATGATGGTACTTAGAAAATATACAATTTTAGTAGCTTCTGGTTCTATGCAATATAAAAGAACCATTGTCAAATGTTTCTGCTGGTATTGCAACAGGCACAAAGCTTCACCATTTGTGCTATAGTGCTGAACTGCAAATCACGGTGTACCAAGAAAACGGAAAATTGTATACTCACCTTTCCGTAATTTTCCTTTCCTGACGCATCTTCATGGCAGCACACAATGGGGGCGGAGTCACAACCCATTGTGTGCTGCCATGAAAGCGTCAGGAAAATGACATTGGGTATTTTAGGGCTCCAATATATAAAAATAGGTCTTGGCAACACAGCAAACAACTCTTCACTGGACAAGAGCACAGCCAAACTCGTCGCTTCCCAGTCTGATGATCTGTGTGTGTCATCGAATTCCTTTAAAACTACCAATTCACACCCTGTCCTTTATAATATAATAACTAAAGCAAAACTAAAAAATGTAAAGCTGAACTACAAGGAAAATACATTTTAAAATACTGCGCTAGACAAGCAAGTTATCCTAAAAAATTATGTATCCTGTTAGCTAGATTCAGGTACATGTGTGTATCTTTGCGGCGGCGTAGCGTATCGTATTTACGCTACGCCGCCATAAGTCAGAGAGGCAAGTGCTGTATTCACAAAGCACTTGCCTCCTAAGTTACGGCGGCATAGCGTAAATGGGGCCAGCGTAAGGGCGCCTAATTCAAATGAGGATGAGGGGGCGTGTTTTATGTAAATGGGTGGTGACCCGACGTGATTGACGTTTTTTACGAACGGCGCATGCGCCGTCCGTGTACATATCCCAGTGTGCATTGCTCCAAAGTACGCCGCAAGGACGTATTGGTTTCGACATGAACGTAAATTACGTCCAGCCCCATTCACGGACGACTTACACAAACGACGTAAAATGTTCACATTTCGACGCGGAAACTACGGCCATACTTAACATTGGCTACGCCACCTAGGGGGCAGCTTTATCTTTACGTTGGCGTACCTCTTACGGAAACAGCGTATCCTTACTGCGACGGGCGCACGTACGTTCGTGAATCGGCGTATCTAGTCATTTACATATTCTACGCCGAACTCAACGGAAGCGCCACCTATCGGCCAGCGGAAAAATTGCACCCTAAGATACGACGGCATAGGAGACTTACGCCGCTCGTATCTTAGCCTAATTTAAGCGTATCTGGTTTCCAGAATTTAACCCTACCTGAATCCAGCTATGTGTGTGTATAGCTGCTACATAGTATACAAGTAATTTCAAGCTGGATCCTTCACACAGGGCTGGATTTCTGGGTGCTGCAGGGAATAGACATGTTGCGATGACAGTGAAGGTATCCAGTCGCATCACCACCTCCAACTCTCTCCTCACCCAGTCACAAAAAGCAT
The DNA here is from genome assembly GCF_905171775.1 of Rana temporaria. Lineage (NCBI taxonomy): Eukaryota > Metazoa > Chordata > Amphibia > Anura > Ranidae > Rana > Rana temporaria. The sequence goes on from NC_053500.1 coordinate 102,457,420, forward strand.
TGTATTTTTTCACATAACAGAAGGCGTGCTGTAAATAGAATAGGGGCAGATACTCAACTCAACACCCCCCCCCCCTCCCCCGCTGTCTTCTGGAAAACACTGTTCCCAGGAGAGAGCAGGGACCAGTGACGGTGCGCCGCGATCCTCGCGCATGCGCAGTAGGGAATCGGGCAGTGAAGCCGCAAGGCTTCACTGCCCGATTCCCTCACCGAGAATGGCGGCGGAAGCAGCCGAGGATCGAGCGATTGCTCAGCCTCGGCTGCCGATATCGCTGGCGCACTGGACAGGTAAGTGTCCATTTTTTAAAAGTCAGCAGCTGCCGTATTTGTAGCTGCTGGCTTTTAAAAATAAATAAATAAATAAAAAAACGGCGGAACCTCAGCTTTAACAATCACTGGTCGTGAATCAATCACTGTAATTTAGAACACATGCATCTGGCAGATTCACCTGCAGTAAATGTTTAGTGATTGGCAGAATTCAAATTTGCCCCTTCAAGTCTTGTCCTAAAACACTGCATTACCCGTTTGATTGCTCGGTTCTCAGTGGGGGACAGATGCAGCATCGGACCCTACTTCTCTTTGAAAGCCTAAGTCCAGCCAAAATTACAACCAGAAAGATCAGAACAAGGGACATCATTTATAGACAGTAGGATGTGTCCCTTGTGCAGGATAAAGGAAGATGATTACCAACAGAAAAGGAATCGGCACAAGTCCTACTGACTGTAAATTATGTCCTTTATGCTAATTTTTCTGTTTGTGATTTTGGCTGCACTTCCCTTAAGAAGTTCCTTAACCCCTTCATGCCTAAGCCTTTTTCTGACATTTGTTGCTTACAAGTTAAAATCCTGAATGAATCCTGAAGTCAAGTCCCTCCATCCCAAACTCATCCATGTCTTTATGGACCTTGCTTTGTGCACTGGTCCAAACCATTTGGTGGAGGTGGGGGATTATGATGTGGGGTTGTTTTTCAGGGGTTGTGCTTAGCTGCACCTTAGTTCTAGTAAAGGGAACTAAGGCGTCAGCATACACAGTCATTATGGAGAATTTCATGCTCCCAACTTTGTGGGAACAGTTTGGGGATGACCCCTTCTTGTTCCAACATGACTGCGCACCAGTGCACAAAGAAAAGTCCATAAAGACACGGATGAGCGAGTTTGGGATGGAGGAACTTAACTGACCTCAACCTGATAGAACACCTCTGGGATGAATTTGAGTGCAGACTGGGACCTTCTCGTCCACATCAGTGCCTGACCTCACAAATGTGCTTCTGGAAGAATGGGCAAACATTCCCATAGACACACTCCTAAACCTTGTGAATACTTTTGGTAATAAAGCATATATTACTTTTGGCTCTAGCTTAACATCTATATAACAGACATTGATTATACATTGTCTATGTCTGTATTTGCATGTTAGCACTGAAGAAGGAGGAAGCAATTCCCTTGATACACGGCTCTATCTGTACATGTTTTACCTCCATCAAACGATTATATTATTTATCAAGAGTTTCTTTATTCTGGACACTAGGCACTCTTTTCTATTTACTCAAATATAAAAGTAGGATACAAACTTAAAGAATTGCTTCTGGCTTGTAATAAAAGAACATGTGAATGTGAGTGATATTTTTTTGTGGGTAAAGCCCATTTATAGAGTCATCTATACTTCTCCACAATGCTTCTCTATTGTCTTGGACACTCCAACAGTGAGACCTCCCTGACAAATTTTCCAAACTCTGTTCCTGCATATCTGGGAGTTTAGGGTATTCCAGACATGTATGCATAGTGTAATGCCTCCTGTCATGTATTACATTATATATACACCCTTCAAAATGACCACAGCAGGTGAGCAGACCCTTGGATGGTTTTTCCGACGAAATTCCGCTCAAGCTGGGCTTGCATACACACGGTCACACACAAGTTATCTGAACTTTTGACCGCCAAGAACGCGTGACGTACAACACTACGACGAGCCGAGAAATTTAGGTTCAATGCTTCCGAACATGCGTCGTTTTGTTTCTGAGTATGCGTCGGAAAATTTGAGAACCTGCTCTCAATCTTTTGTGGGCGGAAATTCCCTACAGCAAAAGTCCGATGGAGCATACACACGGTCGGAATTTCTGACCAAAAGCTCACATTGGACTTTTCTTGTTGGAATTTCTGATCGTGTGTACAGGGCATTAGGGCTTTTATGGAAGAGCCAAGGCACATTTCTTTTAGACCCCTTTTACACTGGGTCGTTTTTCAGGTGATATTGTGCTAAAAATAGCCCCTGCAAACCGACCTGAAACAGCCGCTGCTGTGTCTCCAGTGTGAAAGCCCAGAGGGAAATGCCTGTAGAGTGCAGGTTAAGTAACCAGGAAACTAGTGCGTCAGATATATAAAAAAATAAAAATAAATAAAAAACAGTTAAAAGGGGCAATTGATTTTTTTTTTCTTGGAATTTATTTAGCATTTTACAGGAACAAGATGGTATAACAATGCATGTCTGACTACCTTAATGATTAATGGACAACAAAAGAAGGATTAGAAGATGTCATTAGAAAAAGCATAGGATAGAAAAAAATAAATAAAAAACACAGGCAAACCCTTCAAAAAACATAACATAATCCCAGAATAGCAGAAGGGGGGAATGCCATGGACATAAGACTTACAGAGCTGGCCAGCTGGAAGTGGTCTTGTTTCCACATAAGCCTTATGGTCATGGCAGCAAAAGTGTTTACTTCACAATAAAAATGTAAATGTGGGGGCACAGAGTGGCCAGCTCGGTTATATTCCCCCCCCCCCCCAGAGGTCAGGGAGGTATGGGTGCTCTGGATATTCACAAGTATTACCTGGCTTCCCACCTCCGTACGGTGGTGTTCTGGTCTAGTTTGCAACCCCCGAATCGATGGACTGAGATGGAGATGGGCTCTCCGTTTCCAACTCATCCATGTTCCCTTGTATGGTCATCTGCATTATTCTCGGATCCCAAGCTCCATGACCTCTGTTTGGGCCCTATGCTGTTCTCACTCAGGATTTGGCGATCCTGTCACACCAAATTCTCTTTGGCATCCTCTTGTCCCCCCCTTTCTAATGTACTCTTTAATTCCCTTACTCCCCGATAATATTTCCCACCCTCGGATGTTCCCCTGGGCTAAGGCAGGCCTGTTCCAACTCTGACATTTTGTTCATCCTGTCAAACTTTGCTCCTTTCAGGACCTTCAATCTATAAGCCAAATTCCAAACCATTTGCTGTTCTCATATCTCCAAATAACCCACTATTTAACGACACTCTCGCCCTCTCTTACTCTAACCAAACCTACACACTTTGAAGTTATTTGTTCTCAGAGACCATACCAAACATGACTAATATCTGCTATATACCAAATCCTACAAAAGAATCTCCCTCTCTCCGTGGAACCCCACTCATACATGTGTAAATGGTCGCATCTTAGAAAACAACAAATCTCTACCCCCCATGGGCTAAAATTTGGACCTCAACTTCTAAAATATCCTGGTGTGGGGGCGTGGCCTGGAGCAGCATGTGAGCAGACGTCTTTGCTAGCAGCTCCGAGATCCCTCTGAACAATCCTGCGCCATCCTGCTAATCTGTCCTCTAAAACTGACTACTAACCTTGCAATTTCCTTGGGGAAGCCCCTGGGATACTTTTCAGAGGATTCTGGTGGATGGGAAGGCGCAAAAATCAGCCCGCGGCCAGGATGAACATCACCACGCGCTCCGGCCATGATGGCCGCCGCAGCGCTGCACCGCTCTCCTCATTGGCATCCACGCCGGAGCTTTTTGCAGAGGACCCCGAGACGTCTCCCCCACCCTCTCCCGGGACCTCCACTACACCAGCGCTGCCTGCTCCTGGATCACCCAGCGAGGATGGCCTGGAGGACGGCCCGGAACCGGAGCCCACGCTGTTGGAGGTCCTCAAACTCATGAAGGTAAATCACTCTGACACTATGGGGAAGATGGAAGAGCTAAAGCTGGACATTACTATAATGCGCCAGGACATGCATAAGATGCGGGACCGGGTGACAGAGACGGAGCGCCGCATTAGTGACCTGGAAGACACTGTAGGCCCAATCCTTCCTAACATTAAGGCCCAGAACACAAAACTCCGGTCATTAGAGGACAAAATGGACGATTTGGAGAATCGCTTGCGCAGAAATAACCTGCGCTTGGTGGGCCTTCCTGAACGGGTCGAGGGATCCGACCCGGTTGCTTTCCTGGAGAGTTGGTTCACCCAGGAATTTGGGAAAGACTGCCTGTCCCCCTGCTTTGTTTTGGAGCGGGCCCATAGAGTGCCTGGCAGGCCGCTGCCTGCTGGAGGCCCCCCTCGCACCATGATCATGCGCCTCCTTAACTATAGGGACAGGGACTCTATCCTGCGAGCTGCCCGAATCAAAGGGAGCCTGAAGATCAACAACGCATCGGTGTCCCTCTTCCCCGATTACTCCCCTGCTGTCCGGGCCTCCAGAGCCAAGTACCAACATGTCAAGCAGAAGCTGAGGGAGAAGACCATGCAGTATTCCATGTTATTTCCCGCGACGCTGAGAGTAGTGCACCAGGGCCAGGTGCATTTCTTCCAAACCCCAGCCAACGCTTTGTCCTGGTTCGAATCCCTGCATCAGCCTGGCCGTGTGTCTGACAGGGCACCCGACACCTGATTCTTCTACCTATCTGTTTTATTTTCCACCTTTTTTTGAGGTTCCCAGGGGTTTTCTCTCCCTTTTTTGGTTCTTTTCTTTTTGTTTGTTTTTTTTTTTGAGGGGGGCACCCCGCTCCACTGGAGAGCTCCTGGGACACAAGGTTTCAGATAATTGCTGTGGCAAGAGGACACAGATCTCAAAGGCAAATTGTGCTGCTACTACTTGCTAATAACTGTTCTGTTTTCTTACATTTGCATTAGCTACTATGCTAACTGACTGTTCCTATTGAGTTTGCTGGCTTGTCTGCGGAAGGCCATGTTCCTAGCATTTACATGCAGTTCGGGGGTAAAGCCAGCCCCTTGTTTCTGGGGTCTGGCAGGGGTTATGTGTGTTGGGCTGTTGCCCATACTGTGTATGCTTGGGGGTGTGTTTGCAGTGTTGTATGAGGTGATGAGTGTGGTGTGTGAGTGTTCCTGGCCCTCTCTCTACCCCCCATATGCCTTGATTGGGAAATTGCTGATTGATTTGCTTATGTGTTATTTTCAATGCTTTAACATGTCGGTGATAAGATGTATCTCATGGAATGTCAGGGGGTTAAACTCCAAATTTAAGAGAGCCTTATTGTTTGACTTCCTCAAGGTGCACAACCCCCATTTACTATGTCTGCAGGAAACGCATCTACTGGGGTCAAAGGTAATGGCACTGAAAAAATGTTGGGTCATGTACGGGTATCACTCCACCTACTCTAGTTATGCACGGGGGGTATCCGTTTTGGTAAGGAAGGGCCTCCCATTTTCCTGTGAGAGGGTGGTGTCGGACCCCAAGGGTCGGTATGTCTTTCTTCAATGCACGGTGCATGCCACACCGCTGTTGTTGGTAGTGGTGTATGCTCCCCCCCCGTCACGGCAGATCTTTTTACAGACCTGAGTGTACAATTAGCCACCCTCCCGGTGAGGGCTACTCTTATAGTGGGGGACTTCAACTCGGTGCTCGACCCAGCTCGGGACCGCTTGAGGTCCATCCAGTATGACTCTAAGCTGTTTAGCCAGTGGTGCTTCACCTTTGGCTATGTGGATCTATGGAGGCTCAGCCATCCCGGGACCCGGGAATATACATGTCAGTCCCGAATGTACCGTACTCTTTCCAGGTTGGACTATGCATTGGGGACCCCTGACTTGCTTCCCAATATACGGACAGTTTCCCATTTACCCCAGACACTGTCAGATCATTCTGCCCTTTCTATAGAGATGGTGATGGGACACAGGCCCTCCTTTCGGGTGTGGCGGCTCAGTCCTCTCTGGGTCTCCACTCCTGAGTTCCAGGAGCCGGTCCGGCAAGAAATGTCCCACTATTGGGGGGATAATGCTGGTACGGCTTCCTTTGGCCCCACATGGGATGCTTTTAAGGCATCAGTGCGGGGTTCATATATTTCTAATATTGCCCAGCACAGAAGGTCCTCCCGGGCTGCCCTTTTGGCCCTGGAATCCTCCCTGGAGAACGCCAGGGCCCAATACTCTGCGCTCCCCACCCCGGATTCCCACGGGGTCCTGGTGGGGGCGCACAGGGCTCTGGACCTTCACAGGGTGGAGGTGACGCGGAAGCAGCAGTTGTATCTGTCGGCCAGGCTACTGGAACACAGTGGTAAGAATGGTAAGATGCTGGCTTATCTATCCCGCACGGAATATGTGGATCGGACGATACCTCAGATTTGGTTGTTGGATGGCTCTGTCACTTCGGACCCCTTAGTTATAAACCAAACCTTTCAGACCTTCTATGAGAACCTATATACCGCCCCGCCCCCCCCGGACGAGGTGGATACATTGGGATTCCTTGAATCTCTCCAATTCCCGATCCTGGAAGAATCACACGTAGCGATTCTGGACAAACCCCTTACTGTAGAGGAGGTCACTGAAGCTATTTTTTCACTCCCCCCCAACAAAGCCCCTGGGTTGGACGGCTTACCTGCCGAGTGGTATAAAAATTATGCAGAGGACATGGCGCAGAGGTTGCACTCCTTGTTTGGGCAGGCGCTGCAGGAGGGTGAGCTTCCCTCCTCCATGCGTGAGGCCCTGATAGTGGTGCTCCCTAAGCCCGACAAAGATAAGCTGTTATGTGGGTCGTATCGCCCCATATCCCTATTAAATAGTGACGTAAAGGTGCTCGCCAAAATTCTAGCCCTGAGACTGCAGAAGGTTATTCTTCACCTTATTCATAGGGACCAGGCAGGGTTCATGCCTGGGAGGAGTACATACGATAACATCCGACGTCTCTACCTACACATTCACATGGCAGAGTCCCTTAAAAGAGGTGGCCTGGTGCTGTCTCTAGACGTGTTGAAGGCTTTTGACACGGTAAACTGGTCCTTCCTGTGGGAGGCCATGCACCGGATGGGCTTTAGCGCCCAATTTATTCGGTGGGTCCGTTTGCTCTATACCAACCCTAGAGCCAGGGTGTGCACTAACAGAGATGTATCTGCTGCTTTCACTCTACAGAGGGGCACCAGGCAGGGCTGCCCGCTTTCGCCGCTCCTGTTCGCTCTGGCCATTGAGCCACTGGCTCTGGCGGTGCGGCAGACGGCGGAGGTGGGTGGCATCTGTTATGGCCCCCTCTCGGAGAAGATCTCTCTCTACGCAGATGATGCCCTATTTTACCTGGATGGCACGGAGCGGTCTTTTGTATCCCTGATGAGCGTGGTGGAGGAGTTCGGTGAGGTCTCTGGGCTGAGGGTGGGGTGGGAGAAATCGGTGGCATTCCCTATAGGTCCTACACTTGACTACTCTTACCTCTCTAGATCTAAACTCTCCATTCAACCTACTTTTAAATATTTGGGGATTTATATTAATGCGGATATGGCTTCTTTTGAAACTCTTAACGTTACCCCAATCATGTCCCATATGGAGACCAGGCTTAAAACCTGGGCTTCTCTACCACTTAATCTCATAGGCCGTATAAATATCTTTAAGATGATTTACCTACCCAAGTTTTTGTATGTGTTCCGGGCATCCCCGGTTTTTTTATTGAAGAAACTTTTTACAAAAATTGACTCGCTCCTGTTCACTTTTCTGTGGCAGGGGTCAAGCCCACGGATTGCCAGGGCCTCTCTCCAGGCTGCGAAGCTGGATGGGGGTCTGGCGTGTCCCAATTTGAGACAATACTTTATAGCATCTCAGCTCACATATGTCTATGACTGGTTCCTGGAGGCCTCTCCGTCCTGTTCCACCGCTCTACTGACCGCTCTGGAGGGCTCCAGGGACTCGCTGGTTGATGGCCTACTTGGTTCAAGGGCTGGGCGGTGCTCCCCGATTGAGGTTAGCTGGTTGGCCTGGCATGAGGGTAATGGGGTGCTTACTGATGCGGGTGGGGCGTCTCCTAGGGCTCCCCTATGGCAGAATTTGAACTTCCCTGAGCTCCTGGGCCACCCGGACTCCGGGTGGTGGACCCAATTGGGGGTCACACGAGTTACGCATTTCTTTGTTCAGGACAAGCTTATTTCCTTTGAGGATGCCACGCCATACGATCTCAGTTTGAGGGTCTGACCCAGGAGCTCACGGAGTCGCCTCTAGAGGCACTCATGTCTTACTCAGATTTGGGGAAGCTGGTTACGACATTTTACTCACGCCTTCAGTCGAAAGGGGTCAAACCCTTCCTGAATGCTCAGCGGAAGTGGGAGGTAGATATCCCAGGGCTGTCCGAGGAGGGGTGGGAGGAGGCCTCGGAGGTTTGTTTTCTTGATTTGATTGGGTCCAATGACCAATATGTACAATTTCAATTTATTCACCAGCTACACTACACTCCGGCCAGATTGGCCCGTATGGGTTTGATTACCAGTGCCTGCTGTCCTCTGTGTGACTCCACCGAGGCCGACTACTTACACATGTTTTGGTCATGCCCTGGTGTGAGAGCGTACTGGAGGGAACCGTTTTCCTTTTTTGGGGACACTCTACACTTCCCGGTTCCGCTCACCCCGGAGGCCGGGTTGTTGGGGGTGCTTAATGACTCTGTACCTACAACGCATGCTCGGACTCTTTTACGAATAATTTTGTTCTATGCCAGAAAACTGATATTGTTACAATGGAAGAGTGCGTCCGCTCCGGACATTCAAATGTTGTATCGTATGGTGAATAAGGTTTTACCCATATTTAAAATGTATATATAAAGGCAGGGCCTGCCCTAAGAAGTTTGGCAAGATCTGGCAACCTTGGCTGGATATTGCTGACTCCTTCTGGAGGGATACCCCACTTTCTCAGCCATAAAAGGATTAGGGGGGCGCGGCTCTGGGTGCTCTGTTGATTGTTGGGAAGACGGGGGCGGATGGTCTGGGTGTGGGGGGGGGCTGGGGGTTGGGTCAGATGGATGATTGAGGGTGTGTGAGCGTGTTTGTGGGTGTGTGTGTGGGAGTGTGTATGGGTTATGGTTGACCTAAAAAAGGTAACTGTTACTCGCGGCCAGGTTCGGGCCGACTGGGTTACCCGGAAGTAACGGGTTCTCCGATTCCTCCGTTGAGGGAACAGGGCACTTTGTTTGTGGGAGGGAGGTGCAGTGGAGGGAAGTGAATTGGTTGCATTTCTGTGTGCCATGATATGCCTGTATTGTTCCAACTACTGTGCCAATACTTTTTGGACCACTGTACTTGTACTTGTGAAAAACTAATAAAAAAAAGTTTAAAAAAAAAAAAATATCCTAGTGTGTGGCGCAAAAAGAGACAGCATTTAAAGTGTTATTTTTTTGGTATAGGACTCGAGGTTTTACACCATTATGATTCCTCCTTCTCTCCTCTATGTTGGAGATGTGGTAAACTCATAATCATATCTTTTGGCAATGTGAACTAATTGCTCCTTTCTGGTCCATGGTCATGTCCTTGCTTCAGCAGATTTTAGTATCCCCCCATCCAGCTTGATCCGGTACACCCTCCTTCTGGGCCTCCCAATCCTTGGATTGGGAAAAGCTTCGAATAAATTGGCCTCCTACCGTATTTTCCGGCGTATAAGACGACTTTCTGGATGCAAAAAAATGCATCCAAAGTCGGGGGTTGTCTTATAAGCCGGGTACGGTCTCCGGGTGCTGCCAGCGTCAATCATTTAAAAGACGCTCCTTCTCCTCAGTGTGTTCTGTGATAGGAGGAACACAAATCTTCCCAGCAGCGCCTCTGTTCTGTGTTCCTCCTATCACAGATGCCTTCTCATCCTCGGACGAGATGAGAAGACGTCCGTGATAGGCGGAACAAAGAACAGAGGCGCTGCTGGGAAGATTTGTGTTCCGCCTAACACAGGACAGTCTGAGGAGAAGGCGCGTCTTTTAAATCCTTGACGCTCGCAGCACGGAGACTGTCACCGCATCGCATCGCCTGCTATTCAGAAAGGGGGCAAGTGATGACACAGAGAGGGGGCAAGTGATGGCACAGAAAGGGGGCAAGTGATGGCACAGAGAGGGGGCAAGTGATGGCACAGAGAGGGGGCAAGTGATGGCACAGAGAGGGGGCAAGTGATGGCACAGTGAGGGGCAAGTGATGGCACAGTGAGGGGCAAGTGATGTAATGGCACAGTGAGATTTGAAAAAGCCTGTTTCTGTCAGCGGTTCTGGCTCCCCCTATGCTTCCAGAAAGACTAGTAAGAAGGGGGTAGTCTTATACAGTGAGTATATCCCAAAATCCAAATTTTTCCTGGAAAATTAGGGGGTCGTCTTATACGCCCAGTCGTCTTATACGCCGGAAAATACGGTATGTCTTACTAGCAGCAAAAAAAGCTATTCCCTCATGTTGGTTGTCCGCCTCCCCTCCAACTCAGGCACAGCTTATACAAGCTATCCATGATATACGTAGAAGGGAGCATATGACAGCCATGGTAGAGGATGCTGTTGATAGATTTGACAAGATATGGGATTATTGGGACCGCTCTATATAGAGTTCTTCCCATTGAAATCACTACAAGCATCCTACACATAGCTTCTATTTAACTTTTTAATGTTCTACCCCCTACTCCCTCTGTGGTTTTATATTTTTCAAATGCTTATTTTTCTAATCTGATATTTCAAAATACGGTTTGATATGTATTTTCCTGAATTATTTTTCAATAAAAATACAATTTAGCGCTTCACGGGACCCAAAATCAAGGAACGGAACATCGCACACTGCTTAGAGACATGCAACGGAAAGTGGAGGACCTGGACAACAGGGGGCGCAGGAACAACATCAGGGTGCGGGGGGTACCAGAGATGAAGGGCCCGAGGATGTTCACTCCACTCTACATACCCTGTTCAACAATCTGATAGGTGAACCCCCAACTAAGCCCATGGAAATGGACAGAGCGCACCGGGCCCTACGACCTAAGAGGGCCACCTCCAAACCCAGAGACATAATATGCAGGCTAAGCTCTTATCCCCTGAAGGAAGAAATAATGCGTCAGACCCACCTCGCCCATAGAGTAACCCTGGACGAGGTCTCCATCCAGCTCTTCCCAGATCTATCGTGCATCACCTTACAGAAACTAAGGCTACTACAACCGCTACTGCGCACTCTACAGGAAGAAAATATTCCATATCGCTGGGGATTCCCATTCAGCCTTACAGCCAAGAATCAGGGCAAGACGGCAGTCCTGAGATACCCGGAAGACGTACCAGCGTTCTGCGATGTCCTGGACATTCAGGCCCCCCAGCTCCCGGACAGGGATCTCGTGGCCACACCACCCCTGCCATCTACGGTTTGGCAGAAGGTCCCACCACCTAAACGCCCCAGAGGGGGACCAGGGGAGGTCAACCCGCACGTCATAGGAAGAACTGACCCAACCCCCCCGGCACGGGTGCACATCCACCCGACGCTCCGTTACACCGGAAATCTTGAGAACTCTGATTCGTCCTCACAGAACTTTCCCCTGGCCATTACCCAACAATTGGTCCCCCCCTTAATTGCCCTAGCTACAGTTTTAAAATAGCATCCTGGGCGATTCTCGGCCGAGACTCTTAGAGAGAGCCCCTTCACGTCTCATCCCCCTATTTTCAGATTTTTCAGTTAGACTTCTATTTTTTGTTTATTTTGCTTTTTTTTTTTGACAGGAATGTCACTGGGCCCCTCCATTTTGAGGGGCCACACTGGGTTCCCCCGTGTTTCCCTGACCCCCCCCCTGGGGGCCAGGTTGGGGGAGCACGTGGGAAGCCGTCCTGACCTGGGCGTACGCACCCTCATAGGTCTTGAAGAACCGCAGATAATGTTTGAGGAAGTTTGTTACGGGTTTATGATTCCAATTTCTCTCTTTTCTCCCTCTCTTCTAGTTTTCCTCTCCTTCTCCCTCCCCTATTCTCATCAACAGGCTCCAGAGTGGCAACGAAGAATCCACGTGGAACTCTTCCCGAGGGGTGCCCACCCCAGACTCCGGCTCTATGGACGGCTCCGCCCGCAACTGGTGAGTATCCCACTCCCCCCCCCCCCCTCATGGCTAAGGTCCTATCCTTAAATGTCCACGGGCTAAATTCCAACAGAAAACGGCACTGAGGGAGTTTAGGCAGTCAGGGGCAGATGTCATTATGGTTCAAGAGACACATTTCGATAAGGGAGGCTCCTTCGCTTTTGCCGCTAAATATTACACACAGATCTTCCTTTCCTCGGGATCCCAAAAACGGGCTGGGGTTGTCATACTGATCAAGAGGGGCTCCTCCTCTTGTGCTCCGCCACGTTGGCGTCACAGGTTTTGATAGGCAAGCTGGAATAGTGGCAAATACCAGACAGACGGAGATAATGTATACTCCCTGTGCCACTGTTAATGTGTTTTCTCTTTATGTTGTCCCTGTGTGCCTAAGGCACTGAATGGCTGTATGTTATGTACACTTGAGCCTTTGACCAATAAAATTGTTATTGATAAAAAAAAAAAAAAAAAAAAAAAAAAAAAGGAAAGGTGGACTAATACTGAGCTGTTGCACACACACACAGCAGCTACAACTATCCGGGTATTTGAAATCCCCACTCTTCTCTGTGCAACTCTTCTGGGACAAACCTGAGCGATTTTGATTGGTAAGCACGTCAAAGAGCATTGCCCTGATGCATCCCAGGAAGCACTGCACAGGGAAGAGGGAAAAGAGCATGGATTTATAATCCCCAGATCACTGGAATGACTGCTTGAGCACTGACAGCTCAGCATCCCTTGAGGCATGTACAGAGGGACCACTGAAATCTGCACACACTGTTAAACACACAGATAAAATACATATTAGGGAGTTGTTTTACCTGCCAACAGTTTTGAATTTCTGTCCATTCACAGAGCTTTGTCAGGCAGCACAGAAAATCTGATTTTTCTCTGCTATAGTTAAGCAACACTTGTAGATCATGTCCCCTCCCCCCCAGCATGTGTGACTGGACAGTGAAAGGAGAAGCAGCCCACTGTTGAGCTCATCTTTCTGTCACTTTGCCATTTCCTACCAGTCATACTCCTTGTTAGCACCATGTGCTGCTTCTTTCTCTCCCAGTTTGAACTTTGTTTTACAAGGTCTGCAATAGGGCTGATACCAAGTCAGATCCTGGTACTGACACTGTCTGCGTTAGAAAATCTATTTAAAAGAGAAGTATGGGTTTGGGGGTTATTGCAGTTTCATACTTACCTACAGTGCCTTGCAAAAGTATTCACCCCCTTGGCTTTTTACCGTTTTGTTACATTACAGCCTTTAGTTCAATGTTTTTTTAATCTGAATTATATGCGATGGATCAGAATACAATAGTCTAAGTTGATGAAGTAAAATTAGAAAATATATACATAAAACAATTTTTCAGAAATAAAAAAAACTGATAATTGGCATGTGCGTTAGAATTCACCCCCTTTGTTATGAAGCCCAAAAAAGCTCTGGTGCAACCAATTACCTTCAGAAGTCACATAATTAGTGTCACATGATCTGTCATTACATATATATATATATATTACACACACACACACACACACACACACCTTTTTTGAAAGGCCTCAGGAGGCTGCAACACCCAAGCAAGAGGCACCACTAACCAAACACTGCCATGAAGACCAAGGAACTCTCCAAACAAGTAAGGGACAATGTTGTTGAGAAGTACAGTTCAGGGTTAGGTTATAGAAAAAAAAAAAAATATCCAAATTTTTGATGATCCCTAGGAGCACCAAATCCAATCGAAAATCTGTGGTCAGACTTAAAGATTGCTGTTCACAAGCGCAAACCATCCAACTTGAAGAATCTGGAGGAGTTTTGCAAGGAGGAATGGGCAAAAATCCCAGAGGTAAGATGTGGCAAGCTCATCCAAAGCTCAGAGACTTATCCAAAGCGACTTGGAGCTGTGATAGCCGCAAAAGGTGGCTCTACAAAGTATTGACTTTAGGAGGGTGAATAGTTATACACATTGATTTTTTCTGTTATTTTGTCCTATTTGTTGTTTGCTTCACAATAAAAAAAAAAAAAACACATATTCAAAGTTGTGGGCATGTTCTGTAAATTAAATTATGCAAATGCTCAAACAATCCATGTTAATTCCAGGTTGTGAGGCAACAAAACCCGTAAAATACCAAGGGGGCTGAATACTTTTGCAAGGCACTGTATGTGGATGCAGCATCGGTCCGATGCTGCATCTGTCCCCCGACATCTCTGCACTGAGAACCGAGCAGTCGATCACCGCCAATGTCTCTGTTCTCTCAGATCCACAAGCAGAGAGCTGCTGCCTGTCAATCAGCAGGTCTCCTGCTCTGCTCCTCCACGCTCACTGGAGTGCTGAGCTGTGGAGGGGCGGGGAGCGGCCATCTCAGCGGCTCACTGAGAGGCTGAGACGGGTATCAGTCCAGATACTTGGCAAAATCAGACTCTCTGAGTCGGGATGACTCATGCCTGGAATGATATTGGTGACTTCAGACCGCCCTCTGCTGAAAACGGGTCACAGGAATGCAAAACGAATTGGACTACTGTGATGCATAGGAGAAGCCCAGCCAAACAAGCTCAGGCTGGACTTCTCCTTTAATGATTAACAAACATTTATCACTCATCTATAACAAAGTAACAAGTTTGGATGGAGGTCTTCGGTTTTGTATCCTTGGTTTAAATGCTCAGATTATGGATCAAAGCTTTTAGGTAAAGTTTTTCAGCACTACAAGTCACATACCTATCTGGGGGTAGATTCACGTAGATCGGCGTTTCTTTGTGCAGGCGTAACGTATCCTATTTACGTTACGCCTCCGCAACTTTTACAGGCAAGTGCCGTATTCTTAAAAGAAAGTTGCGGCGGCGTAGCGTAAATAGGCCGGCGTAAGCCCACCTAATTCAAATAGTGAAGAGGTGGGCGTGTGTTATGTAAATTAGGCTTGACCCAACGTGATTGACGTTTTTCCCGAACAGCGCATGCGCCGTCCGTGGAATTTCCCAGTGTGCATTGCTCCAAAGTACGCCGCAAGGACATCATTGGTTTCGACGTGAACGGGGTAACTATACGCCGGGAAAAGCCTAACGTAAACGGCGTAAATGTACTGCGTCGGCCGGGCGTACGTTCGTGAATTCGCGTATCTTGCCGATTTACATATTTCGACGCGTAAATCAGCATACACGCCCCTAGCGGTCAGCGGAAAAATGCAGTTACGAGATTCTATGAATCAGGCGCATAGATACGACCGGCCGGACTCAGATATACGACGGCGTATCTGGAGATACGCCATCGTATCTTGTTTGTGAATCTACCCCCTGGTCTCTAATTTAATAAACGCAGATAAAAGTATAAAAGCAGGGTTATCACAATATCCTGCAAAATATTATAATTACCTCAGCTGCTTCTTTTGCGATCTCTCTGAAAAAGTCTTCATCAAGGGTTGATCTGATGTAACATGAAAACATAAATAAATACCAAAGCATATCTGTGTTTAGAGAAAGACCCAACAAAAAGGTGAAAACATTATAGTAACTCACTTCTTAGTGGTGATAGATAGACGTGCAGCCCGGGTTTTGCTGGCAGAAGCTGAGGTCCATGGTGATGGATCTGTACACATAACACCACACAAACAAGAAAGGAATCTCAAAATAATATAATGAGCAGTAAAGGAGATGGACAGAAAATATTACATTGTCCGTGTTTGTCTTTTTTCAGTTATGATTTTCAAGCATGATCTTATCCTCTGCCTTCCACACAAAATCAGACCTGTATAAAGTCCTTAACCATGACAGACTCTAGCTATTTAACCACTTCCATACAGGGCACTTATACACCTTCCCGCCCAGACCAATTTTTAGCTTTTAGCGCTGTTGCACTTTGAATGACAATTGCGCGGTCGTGCTACACTGTACCCAAACTAAATTTTTATCATTTTGTACCCACAAATAGAGCTTTCTTTTGGTGGTATTTGATCACCTCTGGGATATTTATTTTCTGCAAAAAAAAAAATGACCAAAGATTTTGAAAAAAATCTTTTTTTTGTTTCGGTTATAAAACATTGTAAATAAGTATGTTTTCTCCTTCACTGATGGGCACTGATGGTACTGCACTGACGGGCACTGATGAGGTGGCACTGATGTGGTGGCACAGATAGGCGGCGCGGACGGGCACGGATAGGCGGCGCGGACGGGCACGGATAGGCGGTGCGGACGGGCACTATTGTATGTGTTGTACTAATGGATGCCAATCAGTGCCAAACAATGCCTGTCAATCAGTGATGCCCATTGTGGGCACTGATTGGCATCCATTTTTTGTGTCCTCCTCATCCCTGGTGGTCTAGGGTGGCATCCTTTTTTTTTTTTTAATCCCTGGTGGTCTATATGGCCATCCCTGGTGGTCCAGTGGGCATCCTCGGGGGGGGGGGGGGCTGTGCTGATAATCGATCAGCACAAACCCCGCCCTGTCACAGGAGCAGCCGATCGGCTCTCCTCTACTCGCGAT
This sequence comes from Rana temporaria, assembly GCF_905171775.1. Classification (NCBI taxonomy): domain Eukaryota; kingdom Metazoa; phylum Chordata; class Amphibia; order Anura; family Ranidae; genus Rana; species Rana temporaria. Next base: position 102,473,907 of record NC_053500.1, read on the forward strand.
TACCGGCTTTTCCTATTTACATCGTGATCAGCCGTGATTGGACACGGCTGATCACGTGGTAAAGAGTCTCCGTGAGAGACTCTTTACCTTGATCAGTGTTGCGGGTGTCAGACTGACTGACTGACTGACACCCTGCAACAACGATCGCCAGCGGCTCAGAATCCCGAGGACGTCATATGACGTCCAGTCAGGATTCTACAACCACTTTGCCGACGTCAATATGTCATTGGCGGGCGGCAAGTGGTTAAAGAGGAACTGCAGTCTGCTCATGATTATATTACATTATTATATAATGATTTCCCACATCCCTGTATATGTGTCCTTTTAGATGTACATCCAAGAGTCTTTTAAAAATATCCATACTCCCCACAGTCACCACCAATTGTGGGAGAGAGTTCCACATCGAGAGAGAGAGAGAGAGTTCCACATCGAGAGAGAGAGAGTGAGAGAGAGAGAGAGAGAGAGAGAGAGAGGAGTTCCACATCGAGAGAGAGAGAGAGAGAGAGAGAGAGAGAGAGAGAGAGAGAGAGAGAGAGAGAGAGAGGAGTTCCACAGAGAGAGAGAGAGAGAGAGAGAGAGAGAGAGAGAGAGAGAGAGAGAGGAGTTCCACATCGAGAGAGAGAGAGAGAGAGAGAGAGAGAGAGAGAGAGAGAGAGAGAGAGAGAGTTCCACATCGAGAGAGAGAGAGAGAGAGAGAGAGAGAGAGAGAGAGAGAGAGAGAGAGAGAGGAGTTCCACATCGAGAGAGAGAGAGAGAGAGAGAGAGAGAGAGAGAGAGAGAGAGAGAGAGGAGTTCCACATCGAGAGAGAGAGAGAGAGAGAGAGAGAGAGAGAGAGAGAGAGAGAGAGAGAGGAGTTCCACATCGAGAGAGAGAGAGTTCCACATCGAGAGAGAGAGAGAGAGAGAGAGAGAGAGAGAGAGAGTTCCACATCGAGAGAGAGAGAGAGAGAGAGAGAGAGAGTTCCACATCGAGAGAGAGAGAGGAGTTCCACATCGAGAGAGAGAGAGAGAGAGAGAGAGGAGTTCCACATCGAGAGAGAGAGAGAGAGAGAGAGAGAGAGAGAGAGAGAGAGAGAGAGAGAGAGAGAGAGAGAGAGAGAGAGAGAGAGAGGAGTTCCACATCGAGAGAGAGAGAGAGAGAGAGAGAGAGAGAGAGAGAGAGAGAGAGAGAGAGAGAGAGAGAGAGAGAGAGAGAGAGAGAGATCATAAGCCTAGGCTAAATGACCAGACAAGAAATAAGAAGTGGGCTGTATAAGGTATTTACTGGCAGAAAAAAAGTTTCACTATCCAAAGTTAAAACAACAAGGGCAGAAGATTTATTAGATGAAAAAATTACTGAAGGTTAAGAACAGATCAAGGGACATTCATATACAGTCATGGCCGAAATTGTTGGCACCCCAGAATTTTTTCCAGAAAATTAAGTATTTCTCACAGAAAAGTATTGCGATCGGCAGTGACAGAGCAGGGATGTGGAGCTCTGCGTGTAAACACAGAGCTCCACGTCCTGTCAGGGAGAGAGGAGACCGATCTGTGTCCCTTGTACATAGGGACACAGATTGGTCACCTCCCCCAGTCAGTCCCCTGACCCCACAGTAAGAATCACTCCCAGGGTACACATTTAACCCCTTCCTCGCCCCCTAGTGTTAACCCCTTCCCTGCCAGTCACATTTATACAGTAATCAGTGCATATTTATAGCACCGTTTGCTGTATAAATGTGAATGGTCCCAAAAATGTGTCCGATGTGTCCGCCATAATATCGCAGTCCTGACAAAAATCGCAGATCGCCGCCATTACTAGTAAAAAAATCTAAATTAAAAAAAATTTCAGAATTCTATCCCCTATTTTGTAGCCGCTATAACTTTTGCGCAAACCAATCACTATACGCTTATTGCGATTTTTTTTAACCAAAAATATGTAGAAGAATATGTATCGGCCTAAACTGAGAAAAAAAAAAAAAAAGGGATATTTATTATAGCAAAAAAGTAAAAAATATTGGGCTAGATTCAGGTAGGGGCGCGCAATCTAACGGCGGCGCAGCGTATCGAATTTACGCTACGCCGCCGCAACTTACAGGAGCAAGTGCAGTATTCACAAAGCACTTTCTCCGTAAGTTGCGGCGGCATAGCGTAAATGGGGCCGGCGCAAGCGCACGTAATTCAAATGTGTAAGGGGGGGCGTGTTTTATGTTAATGTGTGTTGACCTGACGTGATTGACGTTTTGTACGAACGGCGCCTGCGCCGTCCGTGTACATATCCCAGTGTGCATTGCTCCAAATGACGTCGCAAGGACGTCATTGGTTTCGACTTGAACGTAAATTACGTCCAGCCCTATTCGCGAATGACTTACGCAAACGACGTAAAAAATAAAAAAATCGAAGCGGGAACAACGCCCATACTTAACATTGAGTGCGCCTCATAGAAGCAGGCACAACGTTACGCCGAAAAAGCCTTACGCAAACGACGTAAAAAAAACGAACGCCGGGCGCACGTACGTTTGTGAATCGGCGTATCTAGGTAATTTGCATACTCTCCGCCGAAAACGACGGGAGCGCCACCTAGCGGCCAGCATGAGAATGCACCCTGAGATACGGCGTAAGAGACTTATGCCAGGTCGTATCTTAGGCTAATGTCGGCGTATCTAGCTTTCTGAATACAGAAAGTAGATACGCTGGCGCAGCTTAGAATTTACGCAGCGTATCTATGGATACGCCGGCGGAATTCTTTGCTGAATCTAGTACATTGTGTTTTTTTCAAAACAATTTCGCTCTTTGTTTATGGCACAAAAAATAAAAACTGCAGAGGTGATCAAATACCACCAAAAGAAAGCTCTATTTGTAAAAAAAAAAAAAAGAAGAAGAAGAAGGACATAAATTTTGTTTGAGGGCCACGTCGCATGACCGCAATTTTCATATAAAGCAACGCAGTGCCGAAAGCTGAAATTTCGCCTGGGCAGGAAGGGGGTATATGTGCCCAGTAAGCAAGTGGTTAAAAAAACATTCATATGTGTGTATGTCCCAGTCAACAACAGCAGACTCTAGCAGTTTACGTACAGATCAGGGTCCTTTCAATTCATGTCATATGTAGTCTCAGCTTTATTACACTGTAGGTAGAAGCAAAAATAATCACTTACCATCGTCGCCAAGAAGATCACCAAGGAAATCATCAATAGAACCTTTATAGCAAAGAAAAACAATATAGTCAAGTGTTTATATGTTTCACGGTTTTCCTGTTTGTTCAGCAAGTCCAACTAGATAACAATAAAGAGTATATACTTTTTTTACATTTTAAAATGTATTGCCATCAGGTGTGAGGACCTATATTGCTGTCTGCAGCACACTGCGCCCAAACGCAGCATCCTCCTGCCGCCTTACATCCATCTGATAACAATTTTGTAAATGTATGTGCTGATGACCAAGTTGTGGCCTTGCAAATCTGAGCCATAGAGGCTTAATGACGCACTGCCCATGAGGCACTTACTCCCCTGGTAGAGTGCACTCTCACCCGAAAAAAGGTGGAACTCTTCGCTTCAAGCCATAAGCCTGAATTATAACTTGGCGAATCCATTGCAAAATAGTCGATTTTGATGCTGCCTGTCCCTTCCTGGGCCCTTCTGGCAGCACAAGCAAAAGAGTTGGTCTTTCGCATTTGAGCTGTCATCTTTAAATAGACCCTGACAGCTCTCACCACATCGAGAGAATGCAACAATCTCTCTTCCGCAGAACGAGGTTCTGGGAAAAAGGAAGGTAGAGTGACATTTGGTTCAGGTGAAAGCTGGACAGACACCACCTTAGGCAGAAAAGCCGGATGAGGATGCAACACCACCTTGTCCTGATGAATAATCAAATTTGTGCCTTTACAAGAAAAAGCTGCCAACTGACACCATTTCCTTGTCAAAAGGATCAGAGGAATATGCTGAATAGGCTCAAAAGGCTCTGCAAAACAGCCAAGATCAGATTCAAATCCAAGGGACACAAGAGCAGCCTAACTGGTGGAGTTATATGAACTGCCCCTTGTATAAAGGCCCGGACCAAGGAATGCAAAGCAATTGGTCTTTGAAAAAAAATACAGATAAGGCCGAGATTTGACCCTTGATTGCACTCAAAGCCAGCTTCATTTCTACCCCCCCCCCCCCCCCCCCCCAACTGCAAGAATTCTTCCTATGACATACTTTCAGGGATGTCATTCTTTGGCCTCAAACCAAGAAATATAGGACTTCCAAATTCTATAATAACCCTAGAAGCTGGTTTCCTCGCATTTATCAAGGTAGTCACCACTGAGCCAGAAAAGCCTTGATCCTTTAAAATCTGGGCCTCAATAGCCAAACCGTTACATTTAGCGACTGTAAGGCAGGATGGAATACTGGTCCTTGTGAGAGCAAGTCTGGACGGAGTGGAAGGGACCATGGTTTCCCCACTGCCAATCTTACAATCTCTGCATTCCTTCTGGGCTATGCTGGGGCTACCAATATTACTGGCTTCCCTTCCTCCCTGATCCTGCGCAAAAGTCGCAGTAGAAGCTGAACTGGAGGGAAAGCATAATTCAGAGAAAACTGGTGCCAAGGTATCACTAACACATCTGCTCCGAATGCGAGCGGATCCATTGTCCTTGACACAAACCTGTCCAACTTTTTGTTGAATCTGGATGCCAACAGATGTCTGGGGTACCCAACTTTTGGCAAATGGTTGAAAAAAAAAAATCTCAGGATGTAGGGACCACTCCCCCTGGGGATAACTGCTGGCGGCTTAGTCTGCCTGCCAATTCTAAACTCCCGGAATGAAAACCGATGACAGAAAAAAGATACACGTTTTTCTGCCCACGTCAGGATATGGCCCGCCTTTTTCTGGGCCGCCTGACTCCTGGTACCCCCTTGGTGGTTTATGCAAGCCATAGCTGTGACATTGTCGGAATGGATCCTGATGGGACAACTCTGCAATCTGACAACCCATGACACTAGAGCCAGTCAAGCTGCCCGAATCTCTAGGACAGCCCTCAAAATTACACTCGCCTGCTCGCATTTTGCGAGTAAATTTTGAGGGCTGGCGAGTGTGGGCTGCTTGGGAGCAGGGGGGGGGAGAGAAGAGACACGTCGCCGCTGATGTCGCCGCTGCCTGGTTGTTCAAAGCGCGGGGAACAGCTTTCAATTCAATAGTGGTGTTCCCCACCGCGCGCGTCATATACAGCGCCTCCCTTTTGTCCGAGCACTTTGAGACAGATCACCCAGGATTGGACGGGTGATCTATCTATCAAAGTTTCCCGGACAAGGGGGAGGGGCTGTATACAACGCTCGTGGCAGGGAAAACAGCTATTGAATTGAAAGCTGTTCCCCGCGCTTTGAACAACCAGGTGGCGGCTCCGGCTCCTCTCTCTTACCCAGCACAGGTAGGCTGCGATGTGGGGGACATCTGGCTGCGATGTGGGGGACATCTGGCTGCGATGTGGGGGACATCTGGCTGCATTGGGGACATTTTGCTGCACTGGGGACACATGCTGCATTGGTAGACATGGGCAGGCTGCATTTTTGGGCACGGATAAAGTTGTTGTTAATATTTATTTTTATAACTTAATTCTGCATAAAACATTTAAGTGTCATTTCATGAGATAATTTATGAGGGCGTGTCTAGGGGCGGGATATGGTAGGGGTTGGGCGGGGCAACTGGTGGTGAGTATGCCTTGAGGCCTGGCTAGTAGCTCAGGACTTGAAATTTTGAGCCCTGCTCTAGGATATTGATGGGCAAGGTTTTCTCAATTCCTGACCACTTCCCTTGGACAGTGGATTCCTCCAGAACTGCTTCCCAGCCCAAGAGGCTGGCATCCAGTGTCACCACCTTCCAAGCTGCTGGCAGGAAGGATTTGCCCTTCTCAAATTTCTGGCTACCAACCACCAATTGAGACTCTGCCGCACCCTTGGGGACAGGTACATCTGATGGAACACGAAGATCCAAGATTTGGATTTTCGTGTTCCAAGCGGACAGAATACTGTTCTGCAATGGTCTTGAGTGGAATTGGGCATAGGGAATTGCTTAGAACAAGGCTACCATCTTCCCTAGCAACCTCATAGAAGGGTGAATCGAAAGTCCCATCTTTCCTTTGACCACCCGGACAAGATCCCTTATGGCACTGACTTTTGTCTGAAGCAAAAATACCTTTTCTTGGATTGTGTCTATAATCAGTCCCAAGTATTCCAGCCTTTGCACTGGTCATAAGGCCGACTTCTCTAGGTTGAGAACCCAACCCAGGTGTTCCAAATAGTGAACCGTGTTGGACACAAGTAAGCCGACTGATTCACAAGTAATAGGTCGTCCAGGTTTGCCATTATTGTTATACCTTGTCTTGCTAACACCGGAGCCAGAATGTTTGTGATCAAGGGTAAGGCTACGAACTGAAAATGCCGCCCTTCTACCTCGAATTGCAGAAACTTCTAGTGAGGGAGGTAAATTGGCACATGCAGATATGCATCTTGATGTCTATTGGTGCTAGAAATTGTCCTCTCCTCAGAGTGGACACAACGGATCTAATTGACTCCATCCAAAAAGAACGAATGTTTCAAAACGGATTCAGATTTTTGAGATCTAGAATGGGTCTCACATCTCCATTCGGTTTTGGTACCGTGAAAAGATTTTAACTGCTCTTCTGTCGGTACTTTTACAATTACACCTTGTGACCTAAACTAGCGCCTGGAATAAAGATCTTCTTTTTAACTGGTCTTTGGAAACATTTGATCTTAGAAATCGAGATGGTGGAAACTCCCAGAACTCTAGTTTGTAGCCTAGAGATAATGTGGAATTGACCCATCTGTCCTGAATCCCCTTCCCCCAGGCCTCTGAAAACTGCAGAAGCCTCCCCCCCCCACCCGAATGAGTGGGGGTGCCCCTTCATGAGGAGGCCTTAGGACCCTGTTTGGCAGGCCTCTGAACACAGGGCTTTTTCTGGCCCGGTCCTTGAACCAGACAGCAGAGGCCGTCAAAACTGCCTGGAGGTTGAGGCACCCGGTGACGGGGAAATAGAATGCTTAAATGGAAGCCTATTCCTTCTTTTAACAGGTAAAAGTGTACTCTTACCACCTGAAATTTTCGGGATATATTTATCCAAATCCTCTCCGAACAAACGCTCCCCATGAAAGGGAAAACCTGCCAATAGCTTTTTGCAGGGCAATTCTGCTGACCAATTCTTTAACCAAAGAATCCTGCGCATATGCAGACAGGAGAGCAAAGCGTGACACTTTCTGAATAGAATCCTTAAGAGCATCAAACGCGAAGCATAAGGCCCTTGGCAGGTCCGCCAATTCACAAGCAGCTTCCCCTTGAGAAGGCACATATTTAATGATTCGTTTAAACCGGTCCTTTAAGGACTGACACAATTCCTATAGCTGCTACCACAGGTTGTGCTGCCGACCCAGCTATGGAAAAGGAAACTCCAAGTAAAAATTCAAGCTTTTTATCAACCGGATCTTTAAAAACCTGGGCGTTGTCTACCGGACAGGTTAAGCTTTTATTCACAGAGGAATTAGCAGCATCAACTGCTGGCAAACTCTTATATACTCTGCCCATTCCTGCTCCAATGCTGGAAGGTCAGGAGGAGGAGAAGGAGATCTTTTTTGCTTTTTCCCTGTTTGGGAGATAGAAGCAATCATGCCGGCTATTTTGCCTTCCAAACCAGCTAATGCTGATGCCAAATCGTCCTTAGTAACCGATGTAGAGTCTGAAGCATTGGAAGTAGTCACTATACCCGACAGCCGTACTGGCTTAGATGGCCAGTCACCTCTGGCCTCTCAGGGGATGACAGCACTACGGAAGCGTGACTAGGATCTTCATACCCTGACAGCAGCACCCTTGCGCTTCTTCCTGCTGTGTTCCCCTTCTTTCGGGAAGACATCGCTACAAGCAAACAAATTTGAGGTACTTACAATGGGCCATATTCTCAGTGAAGTTACGATGGAGTAAGTCAGATACTCCATCGTAACTCCCTTTTTTGGCCAGTGTATCTATGCTCCTGATTCTCAGAATCATTTTTGCATAGATACACTTAAGATCCGCCATCTGTAAGTCACTTACACTGGCGGATCTTAAATGCAATGACGCCGGCCGCCGCTAGATGGCATTTACGTGAAGGAGTCATTTGCGTATGCAAATGATCCTTCTACGCCGATTCCCGAACGAGTTTGCGTCGCGTAACCGTCGCTAACGTCGTTTGCGTAAGCGGAAACTTACTCCTGCTATATGAGGGGTAAGTTTCCGCAAGTCTCGCGTAGGCCATGTTACGGATGGCGTCGGGTCCCCGTCGTGTTTTTTCGTCGGGTACGTCGTTTACGTAAGTCGTTCTTGAATACGACTTTACGTCAATGACGCACACGTCGGCGTCATTGACGTTTTCCGCCGAGAACTGGAGCATGCGCACTGGGCTTTTTGCAGCCCGGCGCATGCCCAGTTCTTTCGCATCGGGGGCGCACTTCATTTGAATAGAAGACACCCCTTGGAGATCCGCCAGGCTACGCTGGGACACTTACACTCCGCTGTCCCAACTTATGGAGCAAGTGTTTGGGGAATACAACACCTGCTCCAGTAAGTTGGGACAGCGGAGTGTAAGTGCCCTAAGCGCAGCAGGCGGATATTTAGAGAGAATATGGCCCAATATGTGTACCTAATCCACTGCCGAGCTGCAGTCCAGCTATATTGTGTAAGCGTCGTCGCCGATTGCTTTCCACCTTGGAACGCATTCGGCGATCGCGCTTTGACGTCACTTCCCGGTGCCGCGCACTGACGTCATTTCCCGGCGCCGCGTGCGTTCCCGCGTGGAACGTGGAAGAGCCGTGTGTAATCAGCGCTATTCTAGGCATCTGTTTTCTCCCTATATATTTACTGCGCTCCCGCAGTATGGCGTTCTATTATTGTCGGCCATAGTCGGACCACGCTACCATCAAACTACTGGCAATATTATCTCCTCTGCTGTAAACCATCGCAGCCCGGATCCACGCTACGATCAAGCTACTGCTCATTTCTACTAAGTATCCTCTACCTGGATCCACGCTGTCATCCTTACCCCAGTTGCTGTAGGGACACCCTAAGATATCCACCACCAGGAGATCCTCCATTACCTAATCCCATTGCTACCATAATACTATGCTATTGCTGAAGAACTCTCATGCTCTACAAACGGATAAGTACCCTTACCATGTTGCATTTATTGCTCCAGAATTACCCTGTTCACATATTGCATTTACTTAGTTCTGCATTTGAACCTGGCTCAAATTTAAACTACAGCTTGCTTGGGATTAGTTATTGTGGATTCATATAACAGCTGTGGCATATCTTAAAGGGACATACACTCTTAAACCAATTTAATCTACAGTTGCATCTCTCAAGTATATGCTATCTGCATACAGTATTCTCATATGCTACGTGCTTGACACTTGTTATTTATAGTATACGGCCTCTTGGCCTGAAATACAGAACATGTTCGCTATACCTTTTTAAAGCTAGGTGTTGTAGGTATGTAGTAATACCTCCTCCCTTAGTAGCTCAATACATTCCTATATGTGAGAGATATGATGTAGTGAACCCCCAAACTCTTTTTCTTTGATTATAGTGACGCCTGGGGTCCAGTACTGAAAATCACATTACATAGAGAAGTGCATTGAAATCTTTTTCCTAACCGCAGTTGTGGTTCACTCTCGTTCACCGTAGTTTGTGACATAATGCTGCCATCACCGCTCAGCCTAATAACCAGTAGCTGTGTCTTTAAATGCCTATATCCATGCCCCACAGTGCTTAGGTGCCCCAGCAGCAGCCTGCTCTGTGTCCATTCAGCAACCACCGGGCTTTCAGCTGAAGAAAGTTTATATCCGCCGCTCTGCACCTGCGCAGTGTGCTCTGTGCACGCTCGTTTCCACGTGCACGCCAGCCGCGTCCTCTGCAACCCTTATCTAGGGCTTGTTCCCACGTGCATGCGCGTAGGATGAAGTGGCTGCTCTCACCAGGAAGAGATGCTGGCGGTCCGGAGGTGGAGGAGGAGGTCATAAAAAATGACTGACGTTTCGCTTTAAGGTGTATTTTTTTACCAAAAAAAATAATTAAAAAAACTGTTGCACAAATACTGTTGCCAACCGTCCGTAGAATTACGGAAAGCCCATAAAAACAGGGCACTTTTCTCCTGTCCGTGGCAGGAGAAAAGTGCCAGTAAAAATCGCGGCGACCGGCTCGTGACAGAACTTTGCATGCGCAGTTCCGTAATTCGGCGAGAACATACGATCCCCCTAAGCCGTGCCTTCGAGTACTGCCTCTGCCAAGCCCACCCGCCGCGCAACCAATGATGTGACAGGCAGGGTCTGGGCGGGCGGATTCGAGGAGCCTCATGGCGGAGTGGACAGAGCAGATGCTGGCGCGTGTGGGAGTCGGGCGCTGCGCAGACTTTGACCTAACCGGACTGGACTGGTGCAACGGACTCCTGGCTGAGGCTGACTGAGGCATTGAGCCTGGTGGTGAGTGCACTCACAGTCTCAGAGAAAAACTGTCACTGAGACAGGCAGCCCACGGGGGGGATGATGGTGACGGGAGGGGAGGGTGTTATGTCTGATGGTGGTTGGCAGGGGGCGATATGTCTGGTGATGGTTGGCAGGGGGTGATGTCTGATGGTTGGCAGGAGGTGATGCGTCTGGTGGTGGCAGGGGGTAATGTGTCTGGTGGTGGTGGTGGCAGGGGGTGATGTGTCTGGTGGTGGCAGGGGGTGATGTGTCTGGTGGTGGTGGCAGGGGGTGATGTGTCTGGTGGTGGTGGCAGGGGGTGATGTGTCTGGTGGTGGTGGCAGGGGGTGATGTGTCTGGTGGTGGTGGTGGCGGCAGGGGGTGATGTGTCTGGTGGTGGTGGTGGCGGCAGGGGGTGATGTGTCTGGTGGTGGTGGTGGCAGGGGGTGATGTGGCTGGTGATGGTTGGCAGGGGGTGATGTGGCTGGTGGTGGTTGGCAGGGGGTGATGTGGCTGGTGGTGGTTGGCAGGGGGTGATGTGGCTGGTGGTGGTTGGCAGGGGGTGATGGTGGGTAATGATGGTGGCAGGGGGTGATGTCTGATGGTTGGCAGGGGGTGATGGTGTCAGGAGGTGATGTCTGATGGTGGCAGGGGGTGATGGGTAATGATGGTGGCAGGGGGTGATGATGGCAGGAGGTGTTTAGAATTGGGAACATAAATTCTGGTGATCCTAGTAGCTACCTGGGATTTCCCCTCACTTTCTGTGGTGGTTATGGAACAGAAGTGAAGGGGAAATCTCTCCATGGGTGACAAAAACTGATGGAATAAATAATTTGCCCTTATTATATCGAAAATAACAGTAATATGTTTTTTTACCAGCAAAAAAAAAAAGTTTTTTACACATAAACAAAAAAGTGTCAGAAAAGGCATGGTCTTGAAGTGGTTAAAACAGTTGGGACAAACATACACAAGGAACTAACCTTTCAATCCTCTTTTATTCTTGGAAGCCTAGAACAAAATAAAGACATATTTAAGTATTATACTCACTAAACTCTGGGGGTCAGGTGAATTAACAAAAAAAAAAAAAAAAAAACTGAAAAACAGAAATGTTGATGGGGACTTTTAGTCATTACTGCCCGGCTGCTGGAATCCAGATGCGTGTTCTATTAATAATAGATTCAGATTGTAGTGCAAAGTGAGTAATAATAGTAATAGCAAGAAGAAAAGGGAACACTGTTCAAAAACTGCCACGGCCCTCGGGATGCAAAAAGAAGTCTATCTATCAATGTAGTGCCTATAGAGGGTAATGCGGCTCACACACCATGCTCCGGATGTCTTCTCTTCACACTCGTCGTCTGTGGACCTGACCTCAGCCGCACAGCATCACATAGAACTGGAATAAATCACATCGCTCACTGCCAGCCCTCCGACGCCGAAAAGCGTCTCCTCATCACTATAGAAACTGCCGTTTTACTGGGCTTTCATGGTCACATGACCCGGGGCTGTTTAGCTATGAAAGTCTACCGAGCCTACTTCCTCCAGAGCTCTTCCGGCTGAGAGTGGAGCACTATGGGAGTTGTAGTTCCGCCCCATAGAACTGTGCTTACTATATTGGGATGATCTCCTGTTTACATTGATGAGGAGAGTGAGGGTTGTTATCAAGGAAAGAAGTCTGAGCTAAGCCTGCCACGGATTTCCATGTGATATGTATATGCTATGTATGTGTGTGTATACATATATATATATATATATATATATATATATATATATATATATATATATATATATATTAGGGTGACCACATTTCCAAACTGCCATTCAGGGACACACCCCCCCCCCCCCAAAAAAATACGTTTTTTTACATATTTTTTTTGCCAGTTTTGGGGGCAGGGGCGTATCATGAAATCAGCGGGCCCGTGACAGGGGACTGGGTGACAGGGGACTGGGTGACAGAGGGCTGGGTGACAGAGGGCTGGGTGACAGAGGGCTGGGTGACAGAGGGACAGAGGACTGGGTGACAGAGGACTGGGTGACAGAGGGACAGAGGACTGGGTGACAGGGGACAGGGTGACAGGGGACAGGGTACTGGGTGACAGGGGAATGGGTGACAGGGGAATGGGTGACAGGGGAATGGGTGACAGGGGACAGGGTGACAGGGGACAGGGTGACAGGGGACAGGGTGACAGAGGGCTGAGTGACAGGGGAGTGGGTGACAGAGGGCTGGGTGACAGGGGACAGGGTGACGGAGGGCTGGGTGACAGGGGACTGGGTGACAGGGGACTGGGTGACAGGGGACTGGGTGACAGGGGACTGGGTGACAGAGGGCTGGGTGACAGAGGGCTGGGTGACAGGGGACTGGGTGACAGGGGACAGGGTGACAGGGGACAGGGTGAAAGAGGGCAGGGTGACAGAGGGCTGGGTGACAGAGGGCTGGGTGACAGGGGAGTGGGTGACAGGGGAGTGGGTGACAGGGGAGTGGGTGACAGAGGGCTGGGTGACAGGGGGATGGGTGACAGAGGGCTGGGTGACAGGGGGCTGGGTGACAGGGGAGTGGGTGACAGAGGGCTGGGTGACAGAGTGTCTGGGTGACAGAGGAGCTGGGTGACAGAGGAGCTGGGTGACAGAGGAGCTGGGTGACGGAGAGCTGGGTGACAGAGGGACAGGGTGACAGAGTGACTGGGTGACAGAGGGACTGGGTGACAGAGGGACTGGGTGACAGAGGGACTGGGTGACAGAGGGCTGAGTGACAGGGGAGTGGGTGACAGAGGGCTGGGTGACAGGGGACAGGGTGACGGAGGGCTGGGTGACAGGGGACTGGGTGACAGGGGACTGGGTGACAGGGGACTGGGTGACAGAGGGCTGGGTGACAGAGGGCTGGGTGACAGGGGACTGGGTGACAGGGTGACAGGTGACAGGGGACAGGGTGAAAGAGGGCAGGGTGACAGAGGGCTGGGTGACAGAGGGCTGGGTGACAGGGGAGTGGGTGACAGGGGAGTGGGTGACAGGGGAGTGGGTGACAGAGGGCTGGGTGACAGGGGGATGGGTGACAGAGGGCTGGGTGACAGGGGGCTGGGTGACAGGGGAGTGGGTGACAGAGGGCTGGGTGACAGAGTGTCTGGGTGACAGAGGAGCTGGGTGACAGAGGAGCTGGGTGACAGAGGGACAGGGTGACAGAGTGACTGGGTGACAGAGGGACTGGGTGACAGAGGGACTGGGTGACAGAGGGACTGGGTGACAGAGTGACTGGGTGACAGAGGAGCTGGGTGACAGAGGGACTGGGTGACAGAGGGACTGGGTGACAGAGGGACTGGGTGACAGAGGGACTGGGTGAAAGAGGGACTGGGTGACAGAGTGACTGGGTGACAGAGGAGCTGGGTGACAGAGTGACTGGGTGACAGAGTGACTGGGTGACAGAGGGACTGGGTGACAGAGGGACTGGGTGACAGAGGGCTGAGTGACAGGGGAGTGGGTGACAGAGGGCTGGGTGACAGGGGACAGGGTGACGGAGGGCTGGGTGACAGGGGACTGGGTGACAGGGGACTGGGTGACAGGGGACTGGGTGACAGGGGACTGGGTGACAGAGGGCTGGGTGACAGAGGGCTGGGTGACAGGGGACTGGGTGACAGGGTGACAGGTGACAGGGGACAGGGTGAAAGAGGGCAGGGTGACAGAGGGCTGGGTGACAGAGGGCTGGGTGACAGGGGAGTGGGTGACAGGGGAGTGGGTGACAGGGGAGTGGGTGACAGAGGGCTGGGTGACAGGGGGATGGGTGACAGAGGGCTGGGTGACAGGGGGCTGGGTGACAGGGGAGTGGGTGACAGAGGGCTGGGTGACAGAGTGTCTGGGTGACAGAGGAGCTGGGTGACAGAGGAGCTGGGTGACAGAGGGACAGGGTGACAGAGTGACTGGGTGACAGAGGGACTGGGTGACAGAGGGACTGGGTGACAGAGGGACTGGGTGACAGAGTGACTGGGTGACAGAGGAGCTGGGTGACAGAGGGACTGGGTGACAGAGTGACTGGGTGACAGAGGGACTGGGTGACAGAGGGACTGGGTGACAGAGGGACTGGGTGACAGAGGGACTGGGTGACAGAGGAGCTGGGTGACAGAGGGACTGGGTGACAGAGGGACTGTGTGACAGAGTGGCTGGGTGATAGAGGAGCTGGGTGACAGAGTGACTGGGTGACAGAGTGACTGGGTGACAGAGGAGCTGGGTGACAGAGGAGCTGGGTGACAGAGTGACTGGGTGACAGAGGGACTGGGTGACAGAGGGACTGGGTGACAGAGTGACTGGGTGACAGAGTGACTGGGTGACAGAGTGACTGGGTGACAGAGGGACTGGGTGACAGAGGGACTGGGTGACAGAGTGACAGAGGAGCTGGGTGACAGAGTGACTGGGTGACAGAGTGACTGGGTGACAGAGTGACTGGGTGACAGAGGGACTGGGTGACAGAGTGACAGAGGAGCTGGGTGACAGAGTGACTGGGTGACAGAGTGACTGGGTGACAGAGTGACTGGGTGACAGAGGGACTGGGTGACAGAGGGACTGGGTGACAGAGGGACTGGGTGACAGAGGGACTGGGTGACAGAGGAGCTGGGTGACAGAGTGACTGGGTGACAGAGTGACTGGGTGACAGAGGGACTGGGTGACAGAGGGACTGGGTGACAGAGGGACTGGGTGACAGAGGAGCTGGGTGACAGAGTGACTGGGTGACAGAGGGACTGGGTGACAGAGGGACTGGGTGACAGAGTGGCTGGGTGACAGAGGAGCTGGGTGACAGAGTGACTGGGTGACAGAGGAGCTGGGTGACAGAGGGACTGGGTGACAGAGGGACTGGGTGACAGAGGGACTGGGTGACAGAGGGACTGGGTGACAGAGGGACTGGGTGACAGAGGAGCTGGGTGACGGAGAGCTGGGTGACGGAGAGCTGGGTGACGGAGAGCTGGGTGACAGAGGGACAGGGTGACAGAGTGACTGGGTGACAGAGGAGCTGGGTGACGGAGAGCTGGGTGACAGAGTGACTGGGTGACAGAGTGACTGGGTGACAGAGGGACTGGGTGACAGAGGGACTGGGTGACAGAGGGACTGGGTGACAGAGTGGCTGGGTGACAGAGGAGCTGGGTGACGGAGAGCTGGGTGACAGAGGGACAGGGTGACAGAGTGACTGGGTGACAGAGTGACTGGGTGACAGAGTGACTGGGTGACAGAGTGACTGGGTGACAGAGGGACTGGGTGACAGAGTGACTGGGTGACAGAGGAGCTGGGTGACAGAGTGACTGGGTGACAGAGGGACTGGGTGACAGAGGGACTGGGTGACAGAGTGACTGGGTGACAGAGGAGCTGGGTGACGGAGAGCTGGGTGACGGAGAGCTGGGTGACGGAGAGCTGGGTGACGGAGAGCTGGGTGACAGAGGGACAGGGTGACAGAGTGACTGGGTGACAGAGGAGCTGGGTGACGGAGAGCTGGGTGACAGAGTGACTGGGTGACAGAGTGACTGGGTGACAGAGTGACTGGGTGACAGAGGGACTGGGTGACAGAGGGACTGGGTGACAGAGTGGCTGGGTGACAGAGGAGCTGGGTGACAGAGTGACTGGGTGACAGAGGGACTGGGTGACAGAGGGACTGGGTGACAGAGGGACTGGGTGACAGAGGGACTGGGTGACAGAGTGACTGGGTGACAGAGGAGCTGGGTGACGGAGAGCTGGGTGACGGAGAGCTGGGTGACGGAGAGCTGGGTGACAGAGGGACAGGGTGACAGAGTGACTGGGTGACAGAGGAGCTGGGTGACGGAGAGCTGGGTGACAGAGTGACTGGGTGACAGAGTGACTGGGTGACAGAGGAGCTGGGTGACGGAGAGCTGGGTGACAGAGTGACTGGGTGACAGAGTGACTGGGTGACAGAGGAGCTGGGTGACGGAGAGCTGGGTGACAGAGGGACAGGGTGACAGAGTGACTGGGTGACAGAGTGACTGGGTGACAGAGGGACTGGGTGACAGAGGGACTGGGTGACAGAGGAGCTGGGTGACAGAGGAGCTGGGTGACAGAGTGACTGGGTGACAGAGTGACTGGGTGACAGAGGGACTGGGTGACAGAGGGACTGGGTGACAGAGTGGCTGGGTGACAGAGGAGCTGGGTGACAGAGTGACTGGGTGACAGAGGGACTGGGTGACAGAGGGACTGGGTGACAGAGGAGCTGGGTGACGGAGAGCTGGGTGACGGAGAGCTGGGTGACGGAGAGCTGGGTGACGGAGAGCTGGGTGACAGAGGGACAGGGTGACAGAGTGACTGGGTGACAGAGGAGCTGGGTGACGGAGAGCTGGGTGACAGAGTGACTGGGTGACAGAGTGACTGGGTGACAGAGTGACTGGGTGACAGAGGGACTGGGTGACAGAGGGACTGGGTGACAGAGTGGCTGGGTGACAGAGGAGCTGGGTGACAGAGTGACTGGGTGACAGAGTGACTGGGTGACAGAGGGACTGGGTGACAGAGGGACTGGGTGACAGAGGGGCTGGGTGACAGAGGAGCTGGGTGACGGAGAGCTGGGTGACGGAGAGCTGGGTGACGGAGAGCTGGGTGACAGAGGGACAGGGTGACAGAGTGACTGGGTGACAGAGGAGCTGGGTGACGGAGAGCTGGGTGACAGAGTGACTGGGTGACAGAGTGACTGGGTGACAGAGGAGCTGGGTGACGGAGAGCTGGGTGACAGAGGGACAGGGTGACAGAGTGACTGGGTGACAGAGTGACTGGGTGACAGAGTGACTGGGTGACAGAGGGACTGGGTGACAGAGGGACTGGGTGACAGAGGGACTGGGTGACAGAGGAGCTGGGTGACAGAGGAGCTGGGTGACAGAGTGACTGGGTGACAGAGGGACTGGGTGACAGAGGGACTGGGTGACAGAGTGGCTGGGTGACAGAGGAGCTGGGTGACAGAGTGACTGGGTGACAGAGGGACTGGGTGACAGAGGGACTGGGTGACAGAGGGACTGGGTGACAGAGGAGCTGGGTGACGGAGAGCTGGGTGACGGAGAGCTGGGTGACGGAGAGCTGGGTGACAGAGGGACAGGGTGACAGAGTGACTGGGTGACAGAGGAGCTGGGTGACGGAGAGCTGGGTGACAGAGTGACTGGGTGACAGAGTGACTGGGTGACAGAGTGGCTGGGTGACAGAGTGGCTGGGTGACAGAGGGACTGGGTGACAGAGTGGCTGGGTGACAGAGTGACTGGGTGACAGAGGGACTGGGTGACAGAGGGACTGGGTGACAGAGGGACTGGGTGACAGAGGGACTGGGTGACAGAGGAGCTGGGTGACAGAGGAGCTGGGTGACGGAGAGCTGGGTGACGGAGAGCTGGGTGACAGAGGGACAGGGTGACAGAGGAGCTGGGTGACGGAGAGCTGGGTGAGAGTGACTGGGTGACAGAGTGACTGGGTGACAGAGGAGCTGGGTGACGGAGAGCTGGGTGACAGAGTGACTGGGTGACAGAGGGACTGGGTGACAGAGTGACTGGGTGACAGAGTGACTGGGTGACAGAGTGACTGGGTGACAGAGTGACTGGGTGACAGGGACTGGGTAGAGAGAGATTATACAGTCCAGATTACAATTTGCAGGGGCAGCAAAGGTGACAGAGAAAGGGGGGTGCACCATGCACCCCCCCCCCCCTCCCCCCTCCCTCACTGTCACCTCTGCTGCCCCTGCAAATTGTAATCTGTACTGTATAATATCTCCCCCCATTGCATGGTCAACCCCCCCCCTCCCCTGCACCTACCTTTTCTGCCCCTGCTCCAAGGATGGCCGGCGCCGCGGCGCAGCGGAAGTCGGGACTCGCGGGAGGTCGGGACTCAGGACGGGCGGCGGATCGAGTCCAGCTGAGCAACCGAGGCCTGGAGGGGAGGAGGAGGAGGTCTTGTGTGTGCCGCGGTAGGTGAGTGACTCACTTGCCTGTTACGCTGCTGCTCTCTCTGCCTGTTACGCTGCTGCTCTCTCTGCAGCAAGAACCGCGGCTGGCCGCTGGAGGAGGAGGAGATGGGGGTGGAGTCGGAGGCCGCAGAGAGAGCGGGACACTGCGGTGACGTCACTGGTTGCTACAAGCCAAGCGGGGCTTCCCTAGCAACCAGTGATTTAGAATCATTTAATTACAGTGGCAGTGAGTGTGGCAGGCAGTTGATTCCGGGACTCTCCATTGTCCCGGTTTGAAGGCTCCCGGGACACGGGACAAAAGTGTATATTACGGGACGATCCCGGGCAAACCGGGACACGTGGTCACCCTAATATATATATATATATATATATATATATATATATATATATATATGTCTATCTATGTATATATATATATATATATATATATATATATATATATATATATATATATATAATCTGTCTATCTATGTATGTATGTGTGTGTGTCTCTATCTATCTATGTATGTATGTATGTATGTGTGTGTGTGTTTGTGGATTGTAGTTTTAATGCAATTAGCTTGCCCACCTCCAGTCCAGTGGAATTCTGGCAT
Source organism: Rana temporaria (assembly GCF_905171775.1). Classification (NCBI taxonomy): domain Eukaryota; kingdom Metazoa; phylum Chordata; class Amphibia; order Anura; family Ranidae; genus Rana; species Rana temporaria. The sequence goes on from NC_053500.1 coordinate 102,492,872, forward strand.
TTCTCGCATTAAAATGTAAAAAAAAAAAAAAAGGAAGCCGATGCCACCGGTCACATCCTTTTCCTGGGCTCCCCAATGGGACTGGAGAGTCTGGTAAAGACGGGGGCCGAGGGACCCCCTTCCATCCCCTGTCAAAGTGATCAAGCAGCGCTATAGGCTAGGGTTACCAGACATGTCCCCGGACCAAGTCTGTCCCCGGTTTTGTCCCTGGATTGGATTTGAACAGGGGCAATTTAAAAAAAAGTCGATGCAGAATGAAAAAAAATATCTAAATTACACTCCGCCGCTCCTACTAGCTATGGGGGGGGGGGGTGTATTTTTTCCATTATCTGTGCCCCTTTCTGATGATCATGTGCTGGTCGGAGCGGAGGGAATATTTCTTCAGTTTCGGGATGCATGCCCATTCAGCTCTACTCGCATGTTCTTCTGCCTTGGCTCAAGTCCCGGCCAGCCACCTGCCTGGTTATCTCCTTGCCTTCCCTGGTGGAGTGATCTTCCTGCGCACCCAGTAGGGCCCGGAGAGTAGGACTTGACAGGCTGTGAGGCGGGCAGTGGCGGCGACGGGCAGAGAGTCGCTGATTGCCGCCATTACTAGTAAAAAAAACATGTCCCCAGATTTCATTTTTAAAATCTGGTCACCTTACTATAGGTACTTGGATCCCTTTTATCATGTAGGAAATTGCTGCGGCTAAAAAGTGAGATCTTGATCATTACTGCAGCGATGACCAAGATAAAACTGCCCCCGTCCAAGGATGTAAATATATGTATGGCGGGCGGAAAGTGCTTAAAGGGGAAATATACTCACCATGGCTCCAGCGATGCTTCGTCCTGAAGCCCCCTGTGGCTGCTGACAGGCTGTCAGCTTCCGGGTTCCTGATCACCGGCTGCTTTCATTGGCTGGGCGGGGAAGACATGACTCTGGTGCATGCATGGGAGCTCTGTCAGCTTCGGATTGGCCAAATTTGTACAGGGGCGGAGAGAATGGTAGGTAACTTTAATGCAGAAGAGACAAAGGGCCAGATTCAGAAAGGACTTACGACGGCGCAGCGACATGTACGCCGTAGTAAGTCCTAATCTGGCCCGTCGTATCTATGCGACTGATTCTTAGAATCAGTTATGCATAGATATCCTTTAGATCCGACAGGCGTAAGTCTCTTACACCGTCGGATTTTCACCGCTAGGTGGCGCTTCCGTTGATTTCCGCGTCGAGTATGCAAATTAGCTAGATACGCGAATTCACGAACGTACGCGCGGCCGACGCAGTAAAGTTACGACGTTTACGTTAGGCTTTTCCCGGCGTATAGTTGCCCCTGCTATATGAGGCGCAGCCAATGTTAAGTATAGTCGTCGTTCCCGCGTCGAAATTTTAAAAAGTTACGTAGTTTGCGTAAGTCGTCCGTGAATGGGGCTGGAGGTCATTTACGTTCACGTCGAAACCAATGACGTCCTTGCGACGTCATTTGGAGCAATGCACGCTGGGATATTTTAGGGACGGCGCATGCGCAGTTCGTTCGGCGCGGGGACGCGCTTCATTTAAATGATACACGCCCCCTACCCGCCGAATTTTAATTCTGCCGGGTGATTTACGCTACACCGCCCCAACTTTACAGGCAAGTGCTTTGTGAATAAAGCACTTGGCTGAAAAACTTGCGGCGGCGTAACGTAAATCGGATACGTTACGCCGCCGCACAGATACGCCAGCTGTACCTGAATCTGGCCCTAAGTATGTCTCTTCTGCATTTAAAATTCTGCTGTATATCCTTTTTTATTTCGTACATAAAGTTCCACTTTAACACAAAACCAAAAATGAACAGTGTGGCAGCTTATTAATCATTATATGTGGTGGCTGAATCAGTTTTCTTTTTTAGACTTTTTACCCCGTTTTCATCTGATGGTCTGGCCAGTAACACACCTCATGTAATTAGAGTGTCCCCACTCTAAATGAAGGAGCAACAGAAACGCATTTGGACAGCAGAATTGTTCGTCTGGGGGGAGGGCAGTGTTAGATGCACTAGCAGATTTAGATACTGTACACCAGGGGTGTCCAAACTTTTTTCAAAGAGGGCCAGATTTGATGAAGTGAACATGCGTGAGGGCCAAACATTTTGCCTGACATTCTTTGAACCATAATAATTTGGTTTAGGTGAGTTAGTCCGAGCACTAATACACTGCCCAACAAGAATTATCTTGCCTTTGTGGCTGTGTGTGAGATGAGCTTGGGCGTATTATTTGGATATACCGTATTTATTGGTGTATAACACGCACTTTCACTTTAAGAGCGAAATTTCAGGATTTTTTTTTCCATTTTAAATAAAGAACTGTGAAGCAAAATAAGGGTCAGTGCTCATATGCAGCCTCACAAGTGCCCATCTGCAGACCCACCATTGCCAGGAATCAGGGCCGATCCTGGGCGGGTGCACGGGGTGCACTGCACCCAGGCGCCGCAGAGCAGGGGGCACCAAAGTGCCAGGGTATCCTGATCGTCAGTCCCGTGTGCTGCCTCGCGCCCGCGGCAGTGTGCATTTTCCCCGCCCCCGTCACTAAGTATATTAGCCGCATATTCCCCGCCCCCGGTGCTCCTGCGGTCAGGGTGCATAAAATATAGCTATTCCCCACCCCCACGACAATGTGTATATTGGCCGCCCGCTCTCCTCCTTGCCTGCTGCACATGATGATCATCCCCGCGCGGCACCGCTGCCCGCTGTGTATTCCGTACGAGGAGGAGGTAGGCTAGGTCTCCCCCACCTCCTCCCCATGTCCCGCCTGTGCCCGCCCACAACCCATTCGTGCAGCCAATCTGTGCCTAGGAAGGCGGTGTGGGCGGGAGATTTCAAACCAACCAGTGATCTTGCCTGCAGTGCTGCACAGACAAGATCATCCCCCTTCCGGTGCCGCCGCCCGCTGTGTATTCCGTAGGAGGAGGTAGGCTAGGTCTGCCCCACCTCCTCCGCATGTCCCGCCTGTGCCCGCCCACAACTCCTTCGTGCAGCCAATCTGTGCCTGGGAAGGGGGTATGGGCGGGAGATTTTAAACCAGCCAGCTAGTGATCCTGCCATGTCGCTGCCTGTGCCTCTAAAGACAATGCAGACTGGGTGAGTGATCTCTCCCCTCTCACTTCTCTAAATGTGCCATAGCTGTCCAGCCTTCCATGTGCCACAGCCTTCCAACCTTCAATGTCCCACAGCTTTCCATGTGCCATAGCCTTCCAGCCTTCCATGTGCCAGAGGCTTCCAGCCTTCCATGTTCCATAGCTTTCCAGCCTTCCATGTGCCATAGCCTTCCAGCCTTTCATGTGCCGTAGTCTTCCAGCCTTCCATGTGCCATATCCTTCCAGCCTTCCATGTGCCATAGTCTTCCAGCCTTCCATGCGCCATAGCCTCTCAGCTTCCCATGAGCCATAGCCTTCCATGTGCCATAGCCTTACAGCCTTCCATGTGCCATAGCCTTACAGCCTTCCATGTGCCGTAGCCTTTCATGTGCCATAGTCTTCCAGGCTTCCATGTGCCACAATCTTCCAGGCTTCCATGTGCCATAGTCTTCCAGCCTTCCATGTGCCATAGTCTTCCTGCCTTCCATGTGCCATAGTCTTCAAGGCTTCCATGTGCAATAGTGGTTCTTCCTTCCTGCCTTCCATGTGACATAGTGATCCCCCTTTCCTGCCTTCCATGTACAATAGTGACCCCTCCTTCCTGCCTTCCATGTACCAGTGTCCCCCCCTTCCTTTCTTCCATGTACCATACTGTCCCCTCTTCCTTTCTTCCATGTACCATAGTGTCCCCTCCTTCCTTTCTTCCATGTACCACATTGTCCCCTCCTTCCTTTCTTCCATGTACCACAGTGTCCCCTCTTCCTTTCTTCCTTATACCATAGTGTCCCCTCTTCCTTATACCATAGTGATTTGTCCCCCTCTTTCTCCCTAAGGGGTCAAACTGCTGTACTTATTCTTTGGCTCCAGCCCGGGTTCCTCAGATCCTTTATTTCAAGCTCTTTGTCTATTCTCAGTGTATACAAAACCAGATGTACTGGAAGTATTTTCTAAATGATTGTGTTGAGGTTTATATGTATTAGGGTTGTCCCGATACCGATACCAGTATCGGGACCGATACCGAGTATTATCGGGAGTACTTGTACTCCCGCAAATGCCCCCGATGCCTCATCCGATACTCCCCCCCCCCCCCGCAACGAATGCCGCGGCATACCGCAACGCCGCCGCCACCTGGTTAAACAGCGTGCGGGGAACATTACAGCTTTCATTTGAATAGCTGTAGCGTTTCCCGCCGCGTATAAACACTCCCCCTTGCTCGGGATTCGACGGGTGATCTGTCCAATCCCGAGCAAGGGGGAGTGTCTATACGCGGCGCAGCGGGGAACACTACAGCTATTCAAATGAAAGCTGTGATATTTCCCGCGCGCTGTTTAACCAGGCGGCGGCGTTGTTGCTGTGATGTTCCCCGCACGCTGTTTAACCAGGCGGCGGCGTTGTTGCTGTGATGTTCCCCGCACGTTGTTTAACCAGGCGGCGGGGAAAGAAATACAATTTGTTTGTGTAATGTGGCAGTGCTTGAAGCATATTTGTCATGGCATCTAGTTAGGGGGGGACATGGCTGGATATATGGGGGAAATGGCTGGATATATGGGGGACATGGCTGGATATAGGGGGGACATGGCTGGATATAGGGGGGACATGGCTGCATTTGGGGACACATTTTAAAAAAAAAAAAGTATCGGTATTCGGTATCGGTGAGTACTTGAAAAAAAAAGTATCGGTACTTGTACTCGGTCCTAAAAAAAAGTGGTATCGGGACAACTCTAATATGTATCCCTGAGACTCCCAGCTTGTGGCATAGCTATCAAAGTGCATGTAGTGGGCACTGATGAGGCTACATTGATCTCTTGTATAATTTTTGCAGTCTCTAACCATTTCTTGTATCATGTTTGCAGTCCCTGACCATCTCCTGTCGTATGTCTGCAGCCACTGACCACCATTTGTGTCATGTCTGTAGTCTTTGACCATCTCCTATTCTATGTCTGGGGGCTGTTTCTAACAGAGGCCCTTTCTGTGTGCATTAGAGAGACCCCTCCCTCCAGGTCCCATTAGCGTACGTACTTCTTGCTCTTTTTGTACTTTGTTTATTGTTAAAAGATCATGGGAGGATCCCAGGGTAACGAAGACTTCTTAGGGGAGCATCTCTGTGTTTGAGTCCTTGCCATAAAAACACTTGTAAAGAGGAGGAGTTAGTAAAGATAACCACACCCATGTGGGGGCGCCAGAAATATTTCTGCACCCAGGCGCCTGTGACTCTAGGATTGGCCCTGTGAGGAATGCACCCACTATTTCCAGGAATGCACTCACCATTGCCAGGAATGCACCCACGAGCGCCAAAGTTTACCTACAGGAGACTCTCCTGTTTACACGGTGGCCTCTTTAATAGAAAGTCCCGCCTCCTTTGATGGACAGAACAGTCGTCCAATTGCAGCGCCGGAGACGGGACTTCCTATTACAGAGGCCGCCCGTAAACAGGAAATTCTCCTGTGTATGTACGGAGCTCGTCCCACCTCCTCCCTGTCCTCCAAGGCATATACATCTTTGTGGCCCCGGCGCTGGGAGATCGTCGGGGGCCACAAAAGATATGTCTAAACAACCAGGCGGGCCATTCAAAACCGGACTTTGGACATGCCTGCTGTACACTAACACATTTAGGCTAAGTTCACATCCATACAAGTTGTAGTTGATGCATTTTTCTGGTGCATTTTTGAACATGTTTTCATGCTTTTTTTTTTTTTTTTTGAGCCAATAAGAAAGTATGACCGTTCTGTTCCTGTAGTGCAGCTTTGATGCAACTTTACACACTCAAATTCGCATCAAAGTAGTGCAGTAACCTTTTTGTCCAAAGTCGCATGTTAGGGTTAAGGGTTAGGGTTAAGATTAAGGGCTTGGGTTAAATGTTAGGGTTAAGGCCCCTTTCACACCAAAAATAGCGGCGCTTTACCGTCATATTTGCGGCGCTATTCGGCCACTAGCGGGGCACTTTTAACCCTCACTAGCGGCCAAAAAAAGGGTTAAAACCGCCCGCAAAGCGCCACTGCAGAAGCGCTTTGCCGGCATTATAGCCGCAATGCTCATTGATTTCAATGGGCAGGAGTGGTAAACACACCGCTCCTTCACCCCTCCAAAGATGCTGCTAGCAGGACTTTTTTTTTTACTGTCCTGCTAGCGCCCCCAGGGCTTTCACACTGGAGAGACAACAGCAGCTGTTTCAGGGCGCTTTGCAGGCTCTATTTGTAGCGTTATAGCACCTGCAAAGCGCCCCAGTGGGAAAGGGGTGTAAAGGTTTGTGAAAGGGTCTAGGGTTAGGGTTAGAGATAGGATTAGTGGTAATCATTAGGGTTAGTACTATTTTAACTGGTAACTAGCACATCAGAGGTGTCATCACCAAAGATTCCTTTTCCTGCAAGTTGCATTTTTTGGTGGAGGCGTTTCATCTAGACACTGTTCCATGGAGGAATTATTGGACTTTTAGATCTGATCTGTATTTATGGACAGGACTTTATCACTTGTGTGATTTTTTTTTTGGATAGTTTTGCACCTTTTTTTATATATATATTTTTTTTCACTTATTTTATGCCAGTTTTTGTGTTTGTAGCAATTTTACTAACCGTCACAGGATTATAGGTGTTTGTTCACCTTCATCTGTATTGTTTATTTTAGTATCATCAGGTACCTCCCACCTCTCACTTCCACTTTTTCATTCCCTTCCCACAGCACAGCTACCATACTTTACATTAATCTTCAAAGAGAACAAGGGCTAACTAACACCGAAGACGGCCCAGGGCACAGACATGGTACATGGACAATGTTGCCCCTAGAGGCCAATATAATGACTACCTCTTGGCAATATCTTGTTGGACAGGAGGCAAGTGGGGGTGGTTACGATTGTGTATGAATGATGTGTAAGAAGTCATTTTTCGCTGCTGGCTCTCTCTTATACCATCTTGAGTCTAGCCGATGAGACCATGTCTATAAGATGTGATAAGTATCTTTAATGTTCTTTTGTCATATACTCTGTACAATTCTCTGTAGTGTTTGATGTTATCATATTCCTATTTTCTTGGGAAATAAATGAAACATTGTTTTACTAAGTAGTGTGTTTACTTTTATAGATAACCTTATATCATTGTGCTTATCAGAGTCTTAATAGACTAGCTAATTATAGGTATAGACAAATTAGTACATATATGCAATAAATAAAGGGAATCCAGAACCACCTTCAGAAAAATAGTTTGTATATTGTAGCATTTACTTCAGATAGATTCATGCAAAGCTCTCAAAGTCCACCCAGGTGTGTTGGAAAAGCAGATATTAATTTGCTTTTCTAACACTGAACAGCCTCTCCGGTCTAGTACACGTTACCTGATTGGCTGAAAGGACAGGCGCTCCTATTGGACGCCTAGCAGGAAGAAAGAAGAGATGCATGGAGGACAAAGCTCGCCTCTGCCTGACCCGCTGCCCGTCCCACAGCTCGCGGCCATCACCCGCTGCCTGACCCGCCACCAAGATGGGATAAGTGCTGGTCAGACAGCGAGCAGGCGGTCACAGTGGCAGCATTCGATGGGCACAGTGAGGTCTGCATTCGATGGGCACAGTGAGGTCTGCATTCGATGTTTTTTTTTCAATATTTTTCAGTTTGTTTGCACACCCAAATTTTTTTTAGCAACAGCTGCCACAAGTGTCCAAACACAACATAGTGAAACCATAAATCTGTACAACATGTTCATACTCATCATAGCAAATAAACACACAGAAAACAAGATAAGAAAATTACTCAAATGTATTGTTAAGTACATATATAATTTATGAAATAAATTGCACTTCTTTTTTTTTTGCCTGTTGCCTATATAGTTATTTTAAAATCCCTTTGAATTCTGCATCCATTAGCACTGTGCTCTGTAAGTGAGTAGAACACAGAGCAAACATTACAATTGTTATCTAAAAGAATATTAAAAATATTCTAGAATATAATGTAGTACATTCTGTTCTAACCAAAAGCAGCCATTGAATTACTCCAGGGAAAAAAAAAAAAAAAAAAAAAAAAAAAAAAAGGACTTCTTGGAATGTAAGGGTTAATGATAATACGCATTCAGGCAACAGGTAGTTTTGACAAATTTAACTGTGAAGTATTTTTTTTAATATGCAAAGGAGATCTTGAGTTGCAGAGGATGGAGAGAGATTCCCTAGACTAAGTTGGTCTACACTGCCTACGGAAAAATAGAGCAGAACTACGGTAACCCCTCCTCTTATTCTTTACAGCCAAGAAAGCTGCTATCTTAATCTGCAGTTGCCATGGTGCTGCACATGTGATCAGTTAGGACACCAGCTATTTGATGGCTTGACAGTTCAGTTGAGAGCACAAGCATTGGTGACGGTTATCATTCACAGCATATCATTCATGTTTTGGGAAACTGTTAGATTGTTGAATTTAGTTTCACCGTAAATCTACAGACATACAGAAGTAGTAGTAGGAGGAGGTTGCAGACTTTGTTTCCATACTTCTTCTATAAAAAAAGATCAACATAAAATTTGTGGAGATCAAAAAAAATTTGCTAAGAAAACCAGTTATACAAGTATTGCTTGTAGAGTGTTCTTGCCTCGTGGTGAATCACAGCTTGGACTGAAGAGGTTTGAGGTACTTGTAGAAAGACTCATGAACCTTGGAAAGGAAAATCATGGACAAAGAAACAGATTAATACCTTTAATAATGTCGATGGAACAAATAGTAGATCTCGCTATATTGTGGTTTTGGGGGGGGGGGGGGGGGGGGGCAGCAACATAGAATGATATCAGCTGAAGATATCATATTATTAAATTATTCTAGAGTGACTTTGTCTAAGAAAAGTATGGTGGCTGCCATTACTGACCTGTCACATGGGAAAGCCATTTACCTAGCTGTCATGCATTGGCTTGAATCCTGTCAGACTCTAAACCATAAGGCCCCTGACCCCACAGGGCAGGCGGATGACAGGTCCGTCTCTGCCCCGTTATTTAGAGCGGACATGGACATAGTCCTGTTCTCCTCTATGTGGCAATTGAATGGAAACTGACTGCCTGTTCGTTCCCATCTGATCCACCAGACAGATGGGGATCCGTCTGTTTTCATTACACAGGATCGAATGTCAGCGGGTGTCAGCAATATCCGCCGGTCCACAAAAGAGACTGGAGGGTCTGATCAGGTCCGCCTGAAAAACTGACAGGCAGACCTGATCGGATCGCTCGTGTGAAAGGGGCCTAACAAGTATAGAGATATGGGATTCTGAGACTTATTGTGACCCAAAAAGTATTGAAGCCAGACAACTAGCATTTTCAAAAAGAAGGTGGCAGCCCTATACTTTTCCTGTGGCATAAATCACTAACACAAACATCTAGGATGTTAAAAACAACAACCAAATTGTAGATGAGAAATCCACAGTTTTCATCTGTTCTACTTTTCAGCACATATGTGTATCTGGGTAACTGGTCAGCGCTGTCACATTTATATTTTGGAATTCTGACTATTATTTTTCAGGATGCCACCTACATGGTTATGCTATTTGTATAGGTTTCTCATTTAAATTTAATTTACTGGCTTCAGTCATTTCTGATCGACAGACAGGAACTAGTCTTTATATCAAGACTTCTATCTGTTTTCACTGGATACATGCAGTCATCATGGCACTCGGAAACTGGCCCGCCACTGTAAGCTGAGCTGCACATGCACTGGAGACAGCGAGCAGACAGGTAGGGGCATTTTATTGCAGAACAAAGTGCATGGCTTTTCTGCAATAAAAGCTTGCCTGCTCGCAGTTTTTGACAGCTTTGCTCTGCTGATCCAACAAATAGAACAAAACAAAAAACAAACAAAAACAAAATTTGGCATTCCTCACCTGTGTCTTGTTGAGAGGTGATTTTTTGGCCCATTCAAACATATTCTCATACACATTCCCATCATATCTCCCCAGGACAGAGCTCAGCTGAGTGTCGCTGTAGTCAAATGCATCAACCAGAGCCACTGCATTAGGACGGATTACTGCCAGCAAATCCTTAACCCGCTGCTCTACTTGTTCCAGCTGGGAGAACGTCAGAAGTCCAGCCTGTAGAAGACGTAATAACATTATATTAATCTTATAGTACTTGTCATTTGTAAGAACTACTTCACCATAGGCCATTGACACTACTGATGCTGTTTATTCTGTAGTTAGCAATTCTTTTATACTAAAAAAAGAGAGAGTGCTCCTTCTAATGTCAACACTGCTTAATACCAATAACCAGCCAATACTAAAGCCCCAGTCACACCTCAGCGTTTTGCAGCTTGAAGCTCGAAGCTCCAAAATGCTGAAGGAGAATTTTTTTATATATACAGTTGCAATAAAAAGTATGTGAACCCTTTTTGAATGATATGGATTTCTGCACAAATTGGTCATAAAATGTGATCTGATCTTCATCTAAGTCACAACAATAGACAATCACAGTCTGCTTAAACTAATAACAAAACAAAGAATTAAATGTTACCATGTTTTTATTGAACACACCATGTAAACATTCACAGTGCACGTGGAAAAAGTATGTGAACCCTTGGATTTAATAACTGGTTGAACCTCCTTTGTCAGCAATAACTTCAACCAAACGTTTCCTGCAGATCAGACGTGCACAACGGTCAGGAGTAATTCTTGACCATTCCTCTTTACAGAACTGTTTCAGTTCAGCAATATTCTTGGGATGTCTGGTGTGAATCGCTTTCTTGAGGTCATGCCACAGCATCTCAAATCGGGTTGAGGTAAGGACTCTGACTGGGCCACTCCAGAAGGCGTATTTTCTTCTGTTTAAGCCATTCTGTTGTTGATTTACTTCTACGCAGTGGCGTAGCGTGGGTTGTCAGCACCCGGGGCAAGGTAAGTAATTTGCGCCCCCCTAATCCGCTGACTTTTCGCACGCCCCGAGTACATTCCTTTCCTACAATAGTACTGACCTGCCTGATTCCTATACTGACCACTACACTATACACTGACCTATCTTATTCCTATACTGACCCTTACACTAACCCACCTGATCAACCACTACACTACACACTGGCCTACCCGATTCCCCACAGACTGCTACACAATACACACTGACCGCTACACAATACACACAGTGACCGCTACACAAACTACCCACTGACCACTACACAATACACAGACTGACCACTACAGCATTGGTGCATTTTACTATAGAGGCATTGGTGGACTACAAGGCCCAGCATTTTACTTTAGGAGGCATTGGTGGACTACAAGGCCCAGCATTTTCCTATAGGAGGCATTGGTGGACTACAAGGCCCAGCAGCTGGGCCTTGTAGGCCACCAATGCCTCAAAGTAAAATGCTGGGCCTTGTAGTCCACCAATGCCTCCTAAAGTAAAATGCTGGTCCTTGTAGTCCACCAAAGCCTCCTATAGTAAAATGCTGGGCATTGTAGTCCACCAAAGCCTCCTATAGTAAAATGCTGGGCCTTGTAGTCCACCAAAGCCTCCTATAGTAAAATTATGGGTCCCAGCATTTTACTATAGGAGGCACTGGTGGACTACAAGGCCCAGCATTTTACTATAGGAGGCATTGGTGAACTACAAGGCCCAGCATCTGGGCCTTGTAGGCCACCAATGCCTCCTAAAGTAAAATGCTGGGCCTTGTAGTCCACCAAAGCCATCCTAAAGTAAAATGCTGGGCAGTGGGCACATGGACTTTCCGGCTCCGGCTGCTCCCTCCCTAGTCTCCCCAGCTGAGCGGAGTCCCAGCCTCAGCCTGTAGCAGAGGCAGATTGTGCGCTGGGACAGGCAGCCTGCCCCAGGTCTTCCCCAGCGCACACTCTGCTAAACCATTCTCCCCCACCCGGGCCGGCATCACGTCCCAGCGACACTTACTTGGCTGAGCGGGAGTCCCTGTAGGCGCCGCCAGACTGTAGGCGTCCAAACAGGGCATCCCCTGCATCCTTCCAGGCGTACCCGTGCCGGCCGCTGGGAGGTACCGGCGGGGGGGGCGGCTGTGCGCTCAGTGGAAGAGCCGCTCACTATAAATGCAGCAGAGCTGCCGGTCGCCGGCGCCCCCCCCTCAGCTCAGCGCCCGGGGCAGACACACCCCCTGCCCCCCGGTTGTTACGCCACAGCTTCTACACTTTGGGTCGTTGTCCTGTTGCAACACCCATATTCTGTTGAGCTTCAGCTGGTGGACAGATGGCCTTAAGTTCTCCTGCAAAATGTCTTGATAAACTTGGGAATTCATTTTTCCTTTGATGATAGCAATCCGTCCAGGCTCTGACACAGCAAAGCAGCCCCAGACCATTATGCCCCCCACCACCATACTTCACAGTTGGGATGATGTTTTGATGTTGGTGTGCTGTGCCTCTTTTTCTCCACACATAGTGTTGTGCGTTTCTTCCAAACAACTCAACTTTGGTTTCATCTGTCCAAAGAATATTTTGCCAGTACTGCTGTGGTACATCCAGGTGCTCTTGTGCAAACTGTAAACGTGCAGCAATGTTTTTTTTGGACAGAAGTGGCTTCCTTTGTGGTATCCTGGAAGCCTCTCAGCCTCCCATTAGCCATAGCCTTCCATGTGCCATAGCATTCCAGCCTTTCATGTGCCATAGTCTTCCAGCCTTCCATATACCCATGAAATCCATTCTTGTTTAGTGTTTTACGTATCGTAGATTCGCTAACAGGGATGTTAGCATATGCCAGAGACTTTTGTAAGTCTTTAGCCGACACTCTAGGATTCTTCTTCACCTCATTGAGCAGTCTGCGCTGTGCTCTTACAGTCATCTTTATAGGACGGCCACTCCTCAATTTATAGACAATTTGTCTTACCATGGACTGATGAAGAGCAAGGCTTTTGGAGATACTTGTATAACCCTTTCCAGCTTTATGCAAGTCAACAATTCTTAATTGTAGGTCTTCTGAGAGCTCTTTTGTGCGAGGCATCATTCACATCAGGTAATGCTTCTTGTGAAAAGCAAACCCAGAACTGGTGTGTGACACCTCACTCCAATTAGCTCTTGGAAATGTCATTAGTCTAGGTAAGGTAGGTAAGGGTTAATTTAACTGTCATATATTTTTATTTGGCATATAAGTAATATGTGTACCAGGTATTATTGAAATATCTCCAGGCGTACAGAAGTTATGTGGGAACATACATTTCCCATTGATTTGCATGGGACTTTAAACAAAAACCCCGACCCTCACAAATGGGGGTAGTTAAGGGATAAATTAACTATCCTATAGTTTAAGTGGACATATAAGTAACATGTGACCAAGTGTTATCGAAATATCTACAGCCGTTTGGAAGTTATGAAGTAACATGTATTTCCCATAGAGTTGAATGGGACTTTAAAGAAAAACCCCGACCATGGCAAATGGGGGTGGGTAAGGGTTAAATCACCTATCCTATGTTTGTTGCTGACATATAAGTAACATGTGTGCCAAGTTTCATGTTAATATCTTTAGCCGTTTGGACGTGATGCTGGAACATACATACATACACACACTGAGTTTTATATATATAGATTTGTGCAGAAATCCATATCATTCCAAAAGGGTTCACATACTTTTTATTGCAACTGTGTGTATATGTGTAAAATATATATAAAAATATAAAATATTTTTCATGGAGATGGTTCACATCTCCACTCCAAGTCGCCTGAAGCCAAACACCTGAAGCTCAAAAAAGTTTGAGCTTTTTTTGTAGCTCAAATCGGGCAGATTTGAGCGTTCTTGGCGCGTTTTTAATTCCCATGGAAATTAATGGAAACATGCCAGTTGTGCGTTTTTGGGGGTTAATTAATTATCATTACTTATAATGTATTTATTTTTCATTTATTTATTCATTTAAAACACCCTAAAAAAATAAAACCACAAAACAAACAAAAACAAAAAACACCAACCCCTAATCCTAACCTGAACCCTAACCCCTTTTCTCAACGAAAATAATAATAAAAAAAAAAAAAATATATATATAAATATATATATAAAAAAAAGCCAATAGAAAAGCTAAAAAAGCTGAAATACCTAGCAAAACTATGCAGCAGATGATAGTTTTCTCTATTGGCTAATAAAAAAAATGGCAAAGCAAGAAGAAGAAAGAAACCAAGAAAGTAGTGCATGAAAACCCCGGAAAAATGCTCAAAAAGGACGCTACGCTAAGGTGTGAATGCAACCTAAGGGGACCATTTATAAAACATTCATTGCACAAATGCAAGAGATTAATGCCTGTATTGTTAGCTTCATCTAGTGGCAAAAATGCGGTTTGATTTTCTGAGATACCTCAATGCAAAAACTACCAAGTTTCCCCGAAAATAAGCCCAGGTCTTATATTAATTTTGGCAACAAAAGACACAGTAGAGCTTATTTTCGGGGTAGGTCTTAACATTTAATGTGCCGTCTTCTCTCCCCCTCTCCCTCCCTGCCAGGAATCCCCAGTGTGATCCGAGTTAAAATGCTTGTAAAATCCTATAATCCACTCTATTACAGTAGCATATCATGTACAATGTGTGCATTTCTGTAATACAATTGTGCCAAATACCTTCGTTATAGTGCCGTTCTGCACTTCTGTGACCCACCGGAGCTCTCTTCCTTGTAATTATATTACAGAAACACACACATTGTACATTATGTTACTGTAATAGAGTGGATTATAGAATGTTACAAACATTTTAAAATGGGGATTATTTTCAGGGTTTATATTGCAACTGTCCTGGAAAATAACGCTAGGTCTTATTTTCAGGGAAGGTCTTATTTTCGGGGAAGCACGGTATACCGCATTTTGACCATTAGATGGAGCTGAGGATAAGCGCATTAATCTCCTAAAATACAGGACATTTAGTTTCACTTGCAGAGAAATAGAAATAGACCCCTATGCCATTTTTTGTGTTCCCCTTTAAGTGTATTTTTCCTAGCAATCTGCAACATTTTGTTGAAGTGTACACATCTACCAGAGAAACTAGCTTTATCAAAGTGCTCTGCATTTCACGATTAATATCTTGAAAAACAATGGGGGTTATTTACGAAAGGCAAATCCACTTTGCACTACAAGTGCACTTGAAATTGCACTGAAAGTGCACATGGAAGTGCAGTCGCTGTAAATCTGAGGGGTAGAGCTGAAATGAGGGGAAATTGCTGATTTCATCATCCATTCATGTGCAAGCTAAAATTAAGTTTTTTTATTTTCCTTGCACGTCCCCCTCGGATCTACAGCGATTGCACTTGGATTATAATTTCCTTTACAAGAAACCTGGGATAGAAAGATACAAGATATTCCTATTTCTAGCTACATTATCTCATTTTAAAATATGAAAATTGTTATAGATGTTAAATCATGAACAGAAGTTAAAACTAATTATTTACGCCATATAAAAAAAATAACAGGAATCAGATGTTTAAAATACTTACATTTAGTATTAAACACAATGCATCAATTAGTAAAGCTGAAATCACCTTTGTAATAAAAATGTTATAGCATTAAAGTGGTTGTAAAGGCATTTTTTTTATCTTAATGCATCTAGATAAAAAACCTTCTGTGTGCAGCAGCCTCCCTCAGCCTCCCCCCCTAATACTTACCTGAGCACCATCTCTATCCAGCGATGTGCACAAGTGCCTCGGCCGCCCAGGACACTCCCTCCTGATTGGCTGAGACACAGCAGCAGTGCTCCCGCTGCTGTCAAAGTCAGATAGCCATTAGGGGAGAGATGGGGCGGCGCAGCTCGGATGCCCCCATAGCAAGCTTCTTGCTGTGGGGGCACTCAACAGGAGGAAGGGGCCAGGAGCACCGAAGTGGGACCCGAGAAGAGGAAGATCTGGGCTGCTCTGTGCAAAACCGTTTAACAGTGCAGGAAAGTATAACATATTATTTTTAAAGAAAGAAAAATATACTTTAGTATCACTTTAATACAATTGCTATACACAAACCTGAATAAAGTCTCCTGTGTTTTTGCTGATTCCATACAGAGCATAGAGGAGGCAGAGGGAGCTCAGTATTTGATGGGAAGAAGCATCCAGGATCTCAGATAGCTTATCCACAAAGATTTTGACAACCACATAATGGCTGTGAGCCTAAAAGATAAAAATCACGTGCAGTGGTATCAACAACTTCCAAAAACAGGGTATGTGTTTTATAAATTTGACAGACCAGTCCAACCAAAGGGGAGATTTTAATTATGAAATATGGTGGGCAGAATCATTTCCTGGCTTGATGCACCTTATGGGGGTCCAGCAGAAAGACCTGCCCAACATAAGTGTCTCTTATTCTGCCAACCCTTATGTCCCATTTCTGCTTCTAAGGAAGCAGTAAACTCATCCATAATAATTAAAAATGCCAACAGTGGGGTAGATTCACATACGCCGCCGTAATTTGAATTCCGCGCCCGCGTATCGTTACGCAGATTCACATAGGCAGTTATGCTGAAAAAATAGGCTTCCTCCACCGACGTAACTTGATTGCCGCGGCGTAGAATTGTGTGCAATATAACTTTGGCAGCTAGGGGCGCTTGCGTTGTTGTCGGCGTAGAATATGCTAATTTCCTAGATACGCCAATTCACAAACGTACGTGCGCCCGGCGTTAGTTTTTTACGTCGTCTGCATTAAGGCTTTTTCGGCGTAAGGCTGCACCTGCTATTAGGGGGCGCAGCCAATGTTAAGTATGGACGTCGTTCCCGCTTCGAAATTTGAATTATTTACGTTGTTTACGTAAGTCGTTCGCAAATAGGGCTGGACGTAATTTACGTTCACGTCGAAACCAATACATCGTTACGCCGTACTTGGAAGCAATGCACACTGGGATATGTACACGTACCGTTCGTAAATCACGTCAGGTCATCACATATTACCATAAAACACGCCCCCCCCCTCCCCATTTGAATTACGCGTGCTTACGCCGGCCCCGATTACGCTACGCCGCGACTTACGGAGCAAGGGCTTTGTGAATACTGCACTTGCTCCTGTAAGTTGCTGCGCCGCCGTAACTTATAGCATAGCTACCTGAATCTGGCCCAGTGTGTGCTGGTTCCTTCATAACTATAGCAATCATTTTATCAAATCTGGGAACTCAAATGCAGAGTTATCAGCACTGAAGTTCTTAAAGTTAACCTGTGTCCAGACAATGAACACTAAAGTTTTACCGATTCTGATAAGGCAATAAAAAACAAGCTATCGGTCACCTAGGTCAGTGTTTCCCAACTCCAGTCCTCAAGGCACACCAACAGGTCATGTTTTCAGGATTTCCCTCAGATGAAACGGCTGTGGTAATTACCAAGGCAGTGAAACTGATCAAATCACCTGTGCAAAATAATGGAAAGCCTGAAAACATGACCTGTTGGTGTGCCTTGAGGACTGGAGTTGGGAAACACTGACCTAGGTAATGTGGATAAACTGATCTTAAGAACTTACAACAGAGGCACTGAAACCTGTTACTTTCTTAGTGTGCTGCTTCTTTTGGTGAGTTTTTGTGCACTAGGGAGCCCTTTCGAGTGAATGGGCTGCCATAAACACAACGCACACTTTGTTTACCGTAGCCTTAAAAACACAAAAGGTGTTTCTAAGCTTTAGAGTTTTTGTTATGATCTTTGAAGATTAGTTACTACTTCCACTGCTTGGGCAGCGGTGCATTAACGCTAGCCTAACTTTTTTCTAGATGTGCACCTTTCAAACAGTAGTCTTCTACTGGTTCATGGACTGTATTCATCATAAATACCCGGCAATCCCGCCTGTCCAACTTTTTTCTTGTAGGAAATTGACCCTGCAAAGCAATTGCAACAGACGCGCACCTGCATGCTCAGTTTACGTTCCTTGCTGTTCGGACGTACAGGATGCACGGCATGCCTGTATTTTTGGTAGTCAGTTTACCTGTCACACATCTGCCCAGATTGCCGATTGACTGCCTATTGCAGCTGCAGCCAATAGGATTTCGGCACACAGAAAGCATAGCCTTCTGGAATGTAGCCTACAGATGGGGAACCTGCCCACCCTCAGATTAGGACATGGAAGAATGCTGTGGGGGTCAACAATAAAAGCCGATTAGGAAAAAAGGTAAAAAAATATTGTTTCTTGGAAATTGTAAAAGCTAATTAGACACATTCAAAAATGCTATAAGGTAACCTTCACATCAGCATTTTGGGCAGAGTTGTTCAACGCAGTCCCAACACAAGAACAAGGCATTTTGCGTTAAAATCAGTGCACATTTGTTAAGAGCACAGTAAAGGCACACTGTGGTGTGAATAGGCCCTCCAAAATATTAGAAACTGATTCAAGCTGTTAGAAGATTCATAAGGGAACCGGTCACTAAAAGAAGAAATATAAGAATTTACTAGTTCCAAACTGAAGGCACCACAAGAGGCCTAGAGGTCTGAGATAAATGCAACCTATTCAGGATCCTCTGAACCCCAGGCATGTTGAGTATGCAAACCTTGCCTTGAGCTCTCTGTAGGAGTTTTGCCATGTCACCTAGCATTGCTTGATGTAGTCCACTTGCCTCCCCCTAGGCCCATCAGTTATGTCTGATGCAACACGAAACAAATGGTAGGTGCCTAAATTAGTTTTTTGACTAACTGGAAAGGATATTTAACCTGTCTGCCCACTCTAAAACAGAAATATGAAGGATGAAGATGGCTATTAAAAAAAAAAAAAAAAAAAGACATAAAAGGGTGTTAAGCGTTCAGATTTAACATAGTCTTACCTGAGATGCCCGGACCAGATCTACAGAGTTTTTGTTCCATGCATCCTCTTTACGTTTTCCACGCTTCAAATCAGCCTGGACACTTCTAGATGCACCTACAACAAGCCTGGAGGTAAGGGGAAGAAAAAAAAAAAAAAAAGAAGAAGAAGAAGAAGTGAATTAAAAACATTGAAGCATTGTATTACTGCATTTAAATATATTAGATTGTAAGCTCCTAGGAGAAGGGCCCTCCTAACTCACTTATATTGAATATTATTGTTGCTGTATGGTCTCCCTTCATATTGTAAAGTGCTGTACATACTGATGGTGCTATACAAATCCTGAATAATAATAATAAAGGAAAACTACTGTATTAGGCACAAGTGTGGCACAAAAAATTACAGGGTAGGCACATACCTGTTGTAATTGCTTGCTGTATGTCCAAAAACCTTTTTGAACGGACAAAGCTCTGGCCCTTCCTTATAGTGACAGAGCTTGCATGCCCTCTCCTGCCTCCTAAACATTCCTACTGGCCAGTGAAAAATTTAATTACAGCAAGGGGCCAATAAGTATATGAGGAGCAGAAGGGAGCAAGCAAGCTCTTACATTCCTAACGCCGCGTACACACGATCATTTTTCGGCATGAAAAAAAACGTTTTTCAGCATGTAGAAAAAAAAGGATTTTTGTACTCACCGTAAAATCCATTTCTCTGAGTTCATAGACGGACACAGCCTTCATTGACCTTAGGGTTATGCTTCTTCCTACCAGGAGATTTAGGCAGAATTCTACAGCACTTAAGGTGTTAAAAACTTTCCTTCATGCCGCTCCTCCCAGGGGGCGTGGCTCCCCCAGGCATAACCCCCACTCTGCTCTATCAGCTTCAGTTCGTAACAAGCAGTACAAACCAAGGAGGGGTGGGTGCTGTGTCCGTCTATGAACTCAGAGAAATGGATTTTACGGCGAGTACAAAAATCCTTTTTTCTCTTTCGTTCATAGACGGACACAGCCTTCATTGACCTTAGGGACGTCCCCAAGCAGTGTCAAAAAAAAATTTGAGGGGTGGGAAAATAACACAGCAAAAACAGGTTACACCCCAAACAAAACCGGAGTTACTCAACGGAGGAACTCCAACCGTAAACTGCCGCCTGTAACACCCTGCGGCCGAAGGAGGCATCAGAAGATGCACTCACATGCACCTTTAAGACTTAGAAAAAGTGTGGAACGACGACCAGGTCGCTGCCATACACCCCTGTAACACAGAGGCATGATGTCAGAAAGCCCAAGAGGCCCCGATCGCCCTGGTCGAATGCGCCGTAACCCAAAAGGGAGGCGCCTGCCCCTTCAGGGCATAGGCCTGAAGCACAATCCGTCGGATCCACCCCGGAAAAAGGTGGCCGACGAGACTACCAGGCCCCCTGGTAGAACCAGCCAGCGACACGAACAGTGAGACCGACTTCCGGAACGGAATCGTAGCAGATAAGTACATACGTAGGGCCCGAATCACATCCAGAGGATGTAAAAGTGGCCACCTCCCTCCATTTCGGCCAAGGACATAAGGATGGAAGAACAATGTCCACACCAACGTGAAAAGCCGAAACCACCTTGGGGAGAAAAGACGGCTGCGCCGCAGCACCACCTCATCCTTATGGATGACCAAGCAGGGAGCCATGCAAGACAAGGCCTCCAGTTCAGACAAACACTAGTCTGATCGAGGTAATTGCTACCAGAAAAAATCACAGTGGAAATGCCCACGACGAGCCACGGCCACGTGACAACGCAGACCTTCCTGGGCTAGAACCCAGAGTCAAATGCCTGAAGGGCAGGTACTCTAGCACTTGAGCTAAACCTGCTCCCGTCTCGTGACAGTCAACAAAAAACCTCCCGAATGTCCACAAAGGGAGCATCCAGAAGAACCAAAAGGACTAAATACAAGTCCCATGGGGGTAGTGGAGGGGCCATATGCCAGACCCCCAGAACAGACGTACGCACCAAGGAGTGAGACGCCAAGGCTCATTGAAAGTAACAGCCAGAGCAGAAAACTGAATCCCAACTGTACGTAAGGCGAGAGCCTGATCCACTCCCTGCTGTAAAAAAAACAAAAAAAAAACAGCAGAATCCTGGATACCACGTACGTACGTACGTACGTACGTACGTACGTACTAGGGTGCCATTTCATCTCCTCACCAGAGATGCAGGCCCTCCACGTATGATGTAAATCCTACGTGAGGTAGACTACCGTGCCGGCAGCACGGTCGAGACCACCGAGCCCAATAGGCCTCGGGCCTTCAGCCCCAGGCTCTCAACAGCCACGTCGCTAAGCCAGTGGCTGTAAAAACAGGGTGGAAGATCGGACCCTGTAACAGAAGATCAACCCCCAGGGGAAAATGCTAGGGGGCGTTAGCCACCAGACGCACCAGGTCCGCGTACCAGGAGCGACGCGGCCAATCTGGGGCAATCCGAATTGATAAATACCCTCGGCTTCCACTCTGCGCAGCAGGCGAGGAAGAAGCTACCGAGGAGGGAAGGTGTAAAGCAGGCGATAGCGACCCCAAGGAGCCACCAACGCGCCTGACGCGTCAGCCCACGGGTCCCGTGACCTGGCCAAAAAACATGGCACCTTCCGGTTGAGGCGGGACACTAGAAGGACCACGCCTGGAGTGCCCCACTTTCGGCACATATACTGAAAAACCCCTACGGGTGGAGAGACCACTCTCCGTGGTCAAGCACAATCCGACTTAGGCGTCGGCTTGCCAATTCCGTACTCCCGGAATGTACACGGCCAATAGAGCCGGAACGGACCCTTCGGCCCACCAAAGTATGTGCGCGACCCTCGTCGCTGCAACAGAGCTCTGTGTGCCTCCCTGAAGGTCAACGTACGCCACAGCGTTGACGGACAGGGTCCCGAATGGTCGGCCCTGTAGATCCAGGGACCCCCAGGCAAGGCAAAGCTCGATTCAGAACAATGATTGGTAGGTGGGTCGCCACCTGAGTCCAGCACCCCAGGGCTGACTGGGTGCCCCAAAAACCCCTCCCACAACCGGAGAGGCTGGCATCCGTCGCGACCACTGTCCAGTGGCTTGGCCGAAACGACTTCCCGGCCCGAAGCACCGGAAAACATCAGCCACCACACCAGGGACTAGATGACTCATCCGAACCTGGTAATCCAGAGATGACGGAAGCTAGTCCCCACGTGACAACAGGTCCTCCAGTAGCACCCTGGCGTGGAATTGGGCATACGGAACCGCCTCGAAAGAGGCCACCGTCAGATCCAGAACCCTCAAGCAGAATCGCGGAGATGACCACCACTAGGTCGACAACTGCTGCCCAGCAGATTGCAGAGTCTTAAATTTTTCCGTTAGGAGAACAAAACTCCCGCCCCGGCGGAATCCAGGACTAGTCCCAGGAATTCCAGTCCCAGACGGGACCAACACTGACTTCTGGACAAAACAGAAGCCAGCCAAACTTCCTGGAGAGTCTGACACGTGATAGACACGGCTCCACAAATGCAGAGTTCTCAGAAGCTCGTAGGAGAATGTCGCCCAGACACCCCACGATAAACCCCCGCTGACACAGCCGGGCCAGTATCGGGACGAGCACCCCGGTAAAAACCTGTGGTGTCGACACCAAGTCGAGCGGGAGGGCCACAAAAAGAAAAAAGTCCTCCCTGACCGCAAAGCCCAGAATCTCTGGTGCTTAGAGCATATGGGAACATGCAGGTATGCGTTCATGACATCCAAGGACGCCAGAAAAAAATTCCCATCCTGAAATTTTGTACTTCACAAAAAAACAAACGAGGGCCCTGAGGCCCAGGATTGGACGGACCCCGTCCACCATGGGGATTACCAACAGATTGGAGTATTACCCCTGAGACCGTTCCATTGAGGGAACTGGCACCATCACTCCCCCGATCCGAAGATCCTGGACAGAACCAACCAGCGAACCGGAGGAAGCCAGAGGACGGAGGAAAAAATCTGTTAGGCAGCCAAGAGAGAAAATCTATCTTGCACCACGAGAAAACCTCGCAAAGCCAACGGTCGGAAAGAAGAGGCCTCAACCGAGCCGCAAAATCACAAAGCCAGCCCACCACCCGACACGGG
This sequence comes from Rana temporaria, assembly GCF_905171775.1. Taxonomy (NCBI): domain Eukaryota; kingdom Metazoa; phylum Chordata; class Amphibia; order Anura; family Ranidae; genus Rana; species Rana temporaria. Next base: position 102,515,672 of record NC_053500.1, read on the forward strand.
CGGGGGCAGACCTACATGCGGAAGCAATACCGTCCGCAGGCCCATAAGGCACGTGGTGCCAGGCGCGTCACAGCCCCGCAGCGGGGGCCTTAGCACCCTGCAGAATACCCCCCGTGCTGGGCGCACGAACTGCTCGGGAGAGGAGGGCCCTCGCCGACAGCGAGGCTCCTTGCCCTTCCTAGCAGAGGAAGCAGCGTACTCTTACCACCCGTGGCATCCCTAGGGGTGCCAACCCGGGAGGCCCAAAAAGCCGCCCACCCCTAAAGGGGTGAGTCCACCAAGGACCCTTTGAGGATCGGTCCGAAGACCAGCATGTAAGCCACACGAGGCGGCGCAAACACCCCCACACAGGCGGAGGCCCTGGAAAGCAAGGGAAGCGCATCCAGGACCGACTCACAGACGAACTACAGACCCCGAACCAAACGTTCAGCTAGGTCCTTACAGGGCTCAGCAGCATCTTGTGCCCCCAGCTCCTGCAGCAGGAGCTACAGCCCTCTAGTCAGAGTCTGTGACACCAGAGACCGAGTCAAGACCGGTCTCAGCGGGGTACCCACAGGCAGGAGCCCCTTCCACGGGCAACGTGGCGGCTTTGCTCCATCCGGACACTGTAGGGTCCACAGGAGGAGAGACCCACCTACTTACAAAGGGGTCGCAAAGCATTCAGGGACTGCAAAAAAATATATATATATATATATATATATATATACACACTGCGGTGTAACATAAAAAGTCCAAATAAGGAACACAGTTGCAGTGCGCTGCTTTTTTGCGGAACCCAAAAGGGACCGGTACAACTGGTACCTCCGCCAAAACCACAAACCGTCTAGTTACTGAGCTATAAGCTCTAACCGCAGAAAATAAGAGCTCCAACAAATTCCTTGGTCGCGTGGGTTTCTATAGCCCGCATCCACTGACACCACAGAACCAGACGCAATAGCCGGGCATAGTATAATGTCAGCGGCATCCCCCGAAGCAGGCTCAGGGAGGGGGCGCTTTTTTACCCCCCAACCAGGCACTAGCTGCTTCAGAAATAACACTCCCTCAACAGAAGTGGAAGGGGGAGGGGCATCAAGGGTTAACTCAGGCCTTAGTGGGGAGGATAGTACCTAGTACAGGCTCCAGGGCATCCCACCACCGAGTTACCCAAACTGCTAAGCAGAGAACCACCCACGGTCACCTCCCGGCTGTTCTAGCTCTATTCTGAGCATGAGGGCCCCCAGGGAACTCACCACCCCGCCTGGTGCATCGCGCTGAGAGGAGCCTGATGATGTGCTGAGAAGCCGGCTGCGCTGCTGACAGTCCCCACGGAGAGATTCGCGGTCTCTCCGAGCGCTAAAACGGCCACACGAGGACAATCGAAAATTAAAGATGGCCGCCGTAATGCAAAAAAACTGCCAAGGACCACAAGAAAATGGCCGCCGAGATATACAAGGCGCGACTACGGCAAAATGGCGGCCGTGGCGCACTTTTCAAAAAAATTTTTTTTTTTTTTTTTTTAAAACAGACAGCCAGCAGCCACAGCAGCATAGTAAAACAGCACACAAGTCCCGCAGAGAACACTACAGCCCCCTGCAGTGAACACACACAGCCCCAGCTAACACACAGGCCCCGGTGATAATAAAGAGACCCCAGAAAAAACCCCCCTCACAGCCGCTACCCAAAAGGGAAGGAAGGAGAGGAATAAGGGAGAGAGGAAAGCAGGGCGAACCCTCAGTCGACCTCCCCAGGGAAAATTCCAGCCAGACCACTTACCTGAGCAAGGGTCACTACTTACCTGTCCTGCGACTACCGGCTGGAGGTATCCCAGACAGAACCAACGTCCGCTAAACGGCATGGCTGTCGGCCAGACACACTGTGACAAGGCCATAAAGACCGGTCATATGTGTGCCCTAGAACCGAAGTTCCCCGGCCGCCCCTGGAGCAAAGGGGCCTGTCGTGGACGTCCCAAAGCTGAGCTGAGGGCCGGCACACGCTCGAAGGCCGAACCTGGGGGGACTACAAGGGTCGAGGACCCAGCCTGTCACCCAGTCGGCTGTTGATAGAAGAATCGCAGGATTCAAAAATGCAGGAACAAAATAATAAAAAGCGAGAAAAATCGCAAGAAAAATCGCAAGAAAATTGCAAGAAAAACTCCAGAGTCCAGGACTCCAGAGAGAGCCTGACTCTCCTGTCGGTTAGGCAGAAACAAACTGAAGCTGCTAGAGCAGAGTGGGGGTTATGCCTGGGGGAGCCACGCCCCCTGGGAGGAGCGGCATGAAGGAAAGTTTTTAACACCTTAAGTGCTGTAGAATTCTGCCTAAATCTCCTGGTAGGAAGAAGCATAACCCTAAGGTCAATGAAGGCTGTGTCCGTCTATGAACGAAAGAGAAAAACGTTGTTTTTCCAACTTCCTCATTAAAACGACGTTGCCCACACACCATCGTTTTTTTTAACCACTTAAGGACCTTGGGGGTTTTTCAGATTTGGCATTTACAAGACTAAAACAGTTTTTTTTGCTAGAAAATTACTTAAAACCCCCAAACATTATATATATTTTTTTTCTATCACCCATCATATATTAAAGCATAGAAATCTGACAAACCCTGCTGACCACATGCCTTAAACCATGTCTGTTCACACATTAAAATTTGTTAGCAAGACTATTTTTGAGTCTAGTGTGAGCTCAAGACACCTCTGCATTCAACAATGACCACTTTGTTTATCCATTGTCCATGAAAAATGTACGTTGGCAAGAAAGACAAAGTGGTCTTTAAAGCTTAATACACGTTGCAATCTGACTGTATAATCACCTTTAGATTTACCAACAACTATGTAGTTCAAGGACCTGCCAGATTGAATACAAATTAAATTGACACCGTAGGTAGTTCCCTTATATGAAATATTATATTAGGATTCCACCATAATAAGAGTGCTGTAGTGCCAAGTGTTGTAAATAACATAAATAAAATAGTAATGTAAAACAGATTATTCCACTCACTGTACAAAATAAAGCAAGCATAAAAAACAGAAACCAGAAGTACGCCACCACTACTTGCGTGTCACCGGCCGTAACGGACACCACCAACCAACCGAAATTGCCCTGGGTGGCAACGTCAGATCTGGCCAGTGACACGCATGTGGCGCCGTACTTCTGTTTTTTTGGGCTGACTTTTATTTTGTACAAAGTGAGTGGAATACGGTGTTTTACATAAATATTTTCATAAACGGAATTATGCTATATACTCTTCCTTTTTTCTGCTATTATACTACATATGAGAAAAATCTTTATTTGCAAAGAAAAAGCCTCGTTGGAGGACTAATGATGAGACTAAAATTGAACTTTTTGGTCAAAGAAAATGCTATGTCCGGCGCAAACCCAACACATCACATCACTCAAAGAACGCCCCACATTGAAACATGGTGGTGGCAGAATCATGCTGTGGGGATGTTTTTCAGCAGTCGGGACTGGGAAACTGGTCAGAGTTGAGGGAAAGATGAATGGTGCTAAATACAGGGAAATTCTTGAGCAAAACCTGTACTACTCTGTGTGTGATTTGAGGCTAGGACGACCAATAGAAAATCTGTGGTAAGACTTAAATATTGCTGTTCACAAGTGCAGACCATCCAACTTAAAAGGACCTGGAACTGTTTTGCAAGGAGGAATGGGCAAACATCCCAGTGGTAAGATGTGGCAAGCTAATAGAGACTTATCCAAAGTGACTTGGAGCTGTGATTGCTGTAAAAAGGTGGCTGTACAAAGTATTGACTTTAGGGGGGTGAATAGTTATGCACATTGACCGTTTCTGTTATTTTGTCCTATTTGTTATTTGCTTCACAAAAAAAAAAAAAACACATATTCAAAGTTGTGGGAGTGTTCTGTAAATTAAATGATGCAAATCCTCAAACAATCCATGTTAATTTAAGATTGTGAGGCAACAAAAAACGAAAAATTAATACTTTTGCAAGGATTTTGGTCCTGCCCTAACCCGACAATTTTTTGGGTGGATCTTCGCACCATCACCCAGAAATTCACAGAATATAAGATACCCAATGATCTGTAATTTTTCCTGTCACATGTATCAAATATTGTGCAGCACTTGTTGAATGCCGCCTAGTCCTGCATTCCACTAAACTGGAAACAATTCCCACCAACCACCATGGACTGGCTGCAAAAAGTGGAGGAGATAAATAGAATGGAAGATCTAATTCTCACAGCGCAACATAAACGTGAGAAATACACAAAGACCTGGAGTTTCTGGAACATGTTTACTGTGTTAGGGTTAGAGTTAGAGTTAGGGTTTCCCCATTGAAAAATAAGGCTAGGACTCAGGAATTAGAACAAGGACCTCCCCCAGAGGTCAAGGGTCAGAAGGTGGGTTCCCAGAGGTCAAAGGTCACGGGGGCGTGGCTCACCCACCTCCACCAAAGTGTACCGCCTACCCCAACTAAGTTGGGGAATGAACAAGTCGGGGAAAGTGTTTTGCGCGTGCTTCGCTTCTTGTTCAGTACTGTCTGAACATAGGTAGCTTAAAGATATGGGTAGCTACTTATCCCTGTTGCCCTGAATCATCGTCGTCTCTCCCCATACTTTCTTGTCCCCCCCCCCCCACTCTATTCCGTTTCTTCCTACTCTACCCCCCTTTCTTCTCTCTTTCTGTTATTACAACTGGGATAAAGGTTACTACTGAGCAAGTCAACTGTGAACTCTCTATTGATGTTCACTGTGACTATGTCCTCTGTAGATAAGTTGACTATAATTGGAGATATGCGATTACAGTCTCAATTTACTTTTATTTTTTATGTCATTGCTGTAATGATTGGGTTATGCCCTTTACTGGAGTGCAATAAAAAGTATATGTGGAAAAAAAATTATATATATATATATATATATATATATATATATATATATATATATATATATATATATATATATATATATATATATATATATATATATATAATTAATCTGGACACTAATATTTATAGGTAAAGTTGATCCAGAGAATATTCACATTGCCTTTTGGGGGATCAGGGGAAGGATTTTTTTTTTCTTTCCCTTACTGGAGCAAATTGGATCATAGTTTCATAGTAAGCAGGGTTGAATAAAGACAATAGTTTATTCAGTTCAACCCGTGTGTGATCAACCTTTGCTGTTTTTTTTTTTTTTGCCTTCATCTGGATCAACTGTCGGTATAAGATTGTGTTAAAAAAAAAAAAAAAAAAAATCCACCCTTTTCTTGGTTGAGCTAGATGGACTTGCATAACTGTAGAAAAACCAGTTGGTGATCCAATCGGCAGAAGAACCGGTTATCGAATGTCCAAGGATGTGTCGGAATCATCCGATTAATGAACATCAAGTTGCTTTTTAAAGGTTCATTAAATCAGGGGTCTCCGACCTATCCTTAGACGTACAATACCTTGCACTTGTGCTGTTCAGATCAGGGATAGGTTTTTCTAGACCTCTCCTAACACACCTACAGTAGTTTGAGAACCTTGCTTAGGATTCAGGGCTGGGACTTAACTGGCACCGACAACGACCATTTTAATCCTTTGTGTGGATAGGTTATTTACCAGGTGTGCTAACAGAAGGTCTTGTGTCTGAAGGCATCCTCAGCCTCAAGAGATGCAAGTCATTTTTTTTGTTGTTTTCAATTGATTTGAATTAAATCACATTTTTTCAGCAACAAAGGCTCTTCCGCCTCCCTCTTTTCTTTTCTCTTCTCTTGGGGCCAAACCCCCCAGTCTCCCAGGGACCATCACATTGGGAAATCACAGGTAATATGAGCTGCATTTGATGTTTCAAGATAAATTAACCTACTTCAAGCTGCATTTGACTGAGAACAAAAAGAGAAGCTCTGGTGTGACTAGAAGACTGTTACCATATGCCACAAGGGTAACCAAAGCAGCCAAGATAACTTCAGCTTTCTATGCACTTGTCCTTACCAAGCTGCCCGCTGTTTATAGGCCTCCACCAGACTGAGCAAATCATTGATGTTGATTTGAGACCGACCAGCCAAAGGCTGAGGCTGTACATGCTGAGAGGATACATCGTTCAGATATGACAACATCCCACCAAGACGTTCTCCCGATATGGCTGCAGTATAACTCTTAAACAGGAACCTGCCCAGAAAGAAAACGGGGTAATAATGCATACCATACTGGTTGAAGTAAAATGAAAGATACCAAGAACAAAATCAATTCCAATATGCAGGACACAGAATGTAACCAAATTAGAAAGAAACCAATTCTGGTTTACATGCATTAAAGCGGTGGTTCCCCCTTAAAAACAACATTTTTTTATTCCACTGCCCCCCCCACATTCCATCACGATTAATGCTCTTAATATTTTTTTCCTGCTGTACATACCTGGGTACAGCATCTTCACCCGTGCATCCGGGTTGCGAGTCCCGCGGGAGTGGGCGTTCCTCACAGGCTGTTGATTGACGTTTTCCCCAAAAACGAGCTCTCCCCCCGTCGCGTAAGCCGCGTCACGGTTGGCGAAAGGAGCCGAACGGCGAGTCGGCGCTATACTGCGCATGCGCATCGCCATTCGGCTCCTTTCACCAATCGTGACGCGGCTTACTCGACGGGGGGAGAGCTCGTTTTTGGGCAAAACGTCAATCAACAGCCTGTGAGGAACGCCCACTCCCGCGGGACTCGCAACCCGGATGGACGGGTGAAAATGCTGTACCCAGGTATGTACAGCAGGAAAAAAATATTAAGAGCATTAATCGTGATGGAATGTGGGGGAGCAGTGGAATAAAAAAAAGTTGTTTTTAAGGGGGAACCACCGCTTTAAGCACAAAAAAATAAAAATGCATCAAGGAAAAAAATAAAAATAAATGTAGGACACTTGTACACCTTCATTAAAGTGGTTGTAAACGTCAGACATGAAATTTGAACAAAGCTTATACTTCTATGCTGTGCAGTTGTCTCAATCCAGAGCATTAAGTGTCATTTCTGTCTGCTACTATGTTCCTCTGCTATTAGCATGAATCACTTCTCACAAGTTTTACTGACACCAACAAGAAATGGTGACAGAGGGAGCTCTGCCGATTGATAGCCTCAACTCTATTCCTGTGTGCTGTGTGAAGTGGGGTGTATCCCTTCTCTCCAATCAGCTGTCAGAGTGGTCCTCACTGAGCTTTGCAGTGTGTAAATTCAGCTCTCCACCCCCTTTTAGGACAGCTCAGACAAGCTTTATAAATTCTGGACTTTAAACTGATTAAGAAAAGGGATGATCGCAGATAAACATGTATAATCTGATGTAGGAGGATTTGTTTCATCTCTGTTTATCACCTGAGGCCAGTCACTTCCCTGGGTATATGCAAGGGTTACAACCACTTTAAGGGCCAATTTACACACTATGTGCAGGTACCTGTGTTTTTCCTCATGGATAAAAGCAGGTAACTGCAATGACAGACACAGAAAACAAATACGTTTGCGTCATGTTCACACTAGAATGCAGTGTTTCACGCCGTTCCAGAGGTGAGCAATTAAAATGGTAAAGTAATAAAATAAAATAAAATCCCCTGCCGTACCTACACTGTCCACTACCGCATACCACATTCTACCCTGTATAAGTAATCTCAGACTCTATTAAACCACACCCCATTTAAGCCACATCCAATATTTAGCACAATTTAAGCCAGGCCCACATTATGCCACATCGCAGTACTTTTTTTTTTTTTATCACTGCCTAGGGCTGACTTTTTTATCTTGCAAATGAGCCCACTGATTTCATGATGCACCCCTGAATTCAGCTTTAATATTCTTATCTACAAACTTGTTCCAGGTAAGTGGCTTAAAAATATTGAAGCAAGATGGTCAGCATTAAGGCGAAGCAGCTAGCATTTCAGAAGGAAAAGGTCGGTAAATTAAACATTTATATTTCTCTTATGACAGCTCTCTCAATAGGCTTTTATACTTGGCTCAATAAAATCCCTGTATTGGATGATCTTCCACTTCTGTTTCTAATAAAATACCTTTAAAACAAAAATAAAATCTATTATTCATTCAGTACCTGGCTGTCTGCAGCATCATCACAGTGTTCTCCCCCTCATAGGTGCAGGCTGGGGTAAACGTGACATAAATGTCAGGGATTCCACTGCATCGCGAGTATCCATGCCCTCCACATGCCATTCTGCATTCCTCAATTCCCGCACTGGCAACCCATGTAGTAAAGGCTTTCAGTCCCGCAGACAACGCATGGAGCTTAAAAGAGATTATAGAACGGATGGAGATTCAACCATATAGACCAGCATATTAGATTAATAAACATTGTCCTTTAAAAATAGAATGTTAGTACAGTGAGAGAAAAAAAAAAAAAAAAAAAAAAATTAGATCCCCTGCTGATTTTGTACGTTTGCCCACTGACAAAGAAATAAGTATATACTTTTAATGGTAGGTTTATTTTTAACAGTGAGAAACAAAATAACATCTTCCACCCCCCCCCCCCCTACGGTGCTTCTACCGACTCACCCGTGCGATCCGTGAGCCGGAGAAGGTATCCGATGGCGTCGGTTGCCCACAGAGATTTCTGGTGGGCCAGATGGTCCTAAAGTCTCTATGATCGTACGGAGGCCGGGCACGGTGGTATGATGTCACACCCAGCCTCTGCATTTGAAAAAATGCAGCCGCCTCAGCTGGGAATTCAATATGGTTGCATTTCAGGCTTACCAGCCTAGATGTGAGATCTGGGGACTCCAGATCTCACTGTCAAGAGGACCTGTGTTGCCATATTCCTATTACAAGGGATGTTTACATTTCTTGTAATAGGAATAAAAAAGTGATAAAAAAAGTTAAAAACAAAAACACACACACACACACGAGAAAGAAAGCGTCAAACTAGAAAAATGAAAGTTACATAAAACATTTTTTTTAAAGCACCGTGTCCCCAGGTGCTCGCTCGCAGACATGAACGCATACGTCAGCCACATCTACATATGTAAACAGCGTTAAAACCACACGTGAGGTATCACCGCGAATGAGAGAAATAATTCTAGTACTAGACCTCCTTTGTAACTCAAAACATGTAACCTGTAAAAAAAAAAAAAAAAAAAATATATATAAAAGCGTCGCCTATCGGGATTTTTAAGTACCGAAGTTTGGCGCCTTTCCACAAGACATGTTAGGTATACATTTACTTGGCGTAACAATCTTTCGCATTATGCAAAAAAAAAAAAAAAATGGGCGGTTTCTTTTTTAAAATACGCGTTTAAAAAACTGCTGCACAAGTACCGTGCAAGATAAAAAATTGCAAGCCCACCGTTTTATTCTCTAGGGTCTGTGTTAAAAATATATATATTATATTATATATATTGGGGTTCTGTGTAATTTTCTAACAAAAAAAAAATATTATAATTTTTACACATATGAGAGAAATGTCAGAATTAGCCTGGGTAACAAGTGGATAAAAGACACCTGTCCACAGAAGCAATCAATCAGATTTCAATCTCGCCACCATGGCCAAGACCAAAGAGCTGTCCAAGGATGTTGACAGTGGCCGAACTACCGCCATAGCAGCCCACGCGGGCGCTATGGGGCCCACATCCGAGAGGAGCCCATTGACGGTCATAGTTGCCCATAGATACAATCTTTTTTTCACAATTTTTCGCCGACCGGCGCCGCCGCTGGAGGTCTGCGGCCGACAATGATAATCTCTCTGCCAGCCGCCATTTTCCTGAAGACCAGACCAGTTATAAACGAGAAGGGAGCATGCTGAAATAGAGCTGCGGCGCCACCCACCCCCGCCTCCAGTCTGTCTGTCATCTGTGACCTGTTGTGGAAAGGGGTGGCGGGTGGGCGGTGCCACAGCTCAGTTTCTATTATAGATGGCCGGCTCCGCCTCTAATTTGTTCCCCCTCACCTCAGCCTTCAGTTATGGTGGCGGATACACCGCTGCTGAGCTATAGAAGGGCTCCGGGGAAGGGGGGGGAACACCCAAGATATAAGGAAGCACTCTGCTGGGGACACCTGAAATGTAAGGAAGCACTCCGCTGGCTGGGGACGGTGACACCTGACTGGCTGCCATACCTTGACCATACCACTTGGCCATACCGCTGGACCTGAGATGTAAGGAAGCACTCCGCTGGCTGGGGACAGTGATACCTGAGATGTAAGGAAGCACTCTGCTGGATGGGGACAGTGATACCCGAGATGCAAGGAAGCACTCCGCTGGCTGGGGACATTGACACCTGAGATGTAAGGAAGCACTCCGCTGTGGACACCTGAGATGTAAGGAAGCACTCCGCTGGCTGGGGACAGTGATACCTGAGATGTAAGGAAGCACTCCGCTGGCTGGGGACAGGGACACCTGAGATGTAAGGAAGCACTCCGCTGGCTGGGGACAGGGACACCAGAGATGTAAGGAAGCACTCCGCTGGCTGGGGACAGGGACACCAGAGATGCAAGGAAGCACTCCGCTGGCTGGGGACATTGACACCTGAGATGTAAGGAAGCACTCCGCTGTGGACACCTGAGATGTAAGGAAGCACTCCGCTGGCTGGGGACAGTGATACCTGAGATGTAAGGAAGCACTCCGCTGGCTGGGGACAGGGACACCTGAGATGTAAGGAAGCACTCCGCTGGCTGGGGACAGGGACACCAGAGATGTAAGGAAGCACTCCGCTGGCTGGGGACAGGGACACCAGAGATGGAAGGAAGCACTCCGCTGGCTGGGGACAGGGACACCTGAGATGTAAGGAAGCACTCCGCTGGCTGGGGACAGTGATACCCGAGATGTAAGGAAGCACTCCGCTGGCTGGGGACAGGGACACCAGAGATGTAAGGAAGCACTCCGCTGGCTGGGGACAGGGACATAAAGACTCCCACTGATTCTGAATTATGGCGAGTTGAACTATTTCATTTTATATGACAATGTAATAATAGAAATAATGCGCTTCAATCACCGTGACACCATAACAACCATGGTGCTGGGAAAATTGAGGTGCTAACACCAGGTGTTTGTAGTATCTTTATCTTCCGATTGTTAAACTTTCTGGAATACACATATTGCTATTGTGGTGTAGGATCTGGGCCTGCTGTCCCTCCATTCCTCTTTTTTCCCCCCTTCCTCTCTCTATCTCTCTTTCTTCCTTTGTTTCCCTCCATCCCTCGTTCATCTCAGACTCTAACCACACCCCTTTGAGTCACACCCATTTAAGCCACACCCAATATTACGATTAAACCACGCCCATTATTGGCCACGGCACGTCTGTGCCACATTTATCTTTCTCCACTTTACTTACACTATAATGTACTGAATGTAATCTGTAAATTTTATTGGCAAAATTTTTGTTTTCTTGTTTATTAATATAAGCTGTTGCCTGGGTAGTACTGTGCCACTTTTTTTTGTGGGGGTGAGGGGCCCCCATACAACATTTTGCTATGGGACCCTGTGATTTCTAGTTACGCTCCTGGATGTTGGGGACAAGATTGTAGACCTACACAAGGCTGGAATGGGCTACAAGACCATCATCAAGCAGTTTGGTGAGAGGGTGACAGAAGTCGATGCGATTACTCACAAAATGTAAAAAACAAAAAATAAAATAACTGTCAATCTCCCTCGGTCTCGGGCTCCATACAAGATCTCACCTCATGGAGTTTCAATGATCATGAGAATGGTGAGGAATCAGCCCAGCACTACACGGGAGAATCTTGTCAATGATTTCAAGGCAGCTGGGACCATAGTCATCAAGAAAACAATTGGTAACGCACTACGCCGTGAAGGACTGAAATCCTGCAGGGCCGGCAAGGCCCCCCTGCTCAAGAAATCACATGTACAGGCCCCGTCTGAAGTTTGCTAATGAACATCTGAATGATTCAGAGAACTGGGTGAAAGTGCTGTGGTCAGATGAGACCAATATCGAGCTGTTTGGCCTCAACTCACCGTGTTTGAAGGAGGAATGGCATGTTTTGTGAAGGGGTCAAATACTTCTTTCACTCATTAAAATGCAAATCAATTTATAACTTTTTTGAAATGTGTTTTTCTGGATATTTTTGTTGTTATTTTGTCTCTCACTGTTAAGATAAACCTACCATGACAATTATAGACTGATCATTTGTCAGTGGGCAATCATACAAAATCAGCAGGGGATCAAATACTTTTTTCATTTTAATTATTTCATTTTAATTATTCATTCACTAAGTAGCAGCTGTAGTATATTTCACTTTTTTTTTTTTGGCGCAGTGGTGATATAGGATACTAACGCCCTGGGTAACCTCTATCAATCATATATTATGAATGATATATTAAAAACCTTCAGAAGATCACAAACAAAATCTTTGAAAACCAGAGAAGTCCGTCTCCACGCCGGGTGAACACAATGTCAGGAATAAAGGGCTGCACACTAATATCACTTTCTTAAATGGAGCTTTATTTAGACCAACAGCCTGCCCCACTGTTGCATTTCACCCTTCCATGATTAGTTGTAGAGGCTCTACAAGAGATGACCAAGCCTGTAAAGCAGGGGTGGGCAATTATTTTTTCGATGGGGCCACATGAGAAACTAAAAATATTTTGGAGGGCCGGGCCAAAAGGCTAAACTCAATACTGCATAAAATCAATTGTATTTCTTTATAAAAAGCAGTAAATATCATTGTTGGAAAACTGGGGGACAGAGGCTGGGGACATGGCACAGGAGGGGGACAGAGGCTGGGGACATGACACAGGAGAGGGACAGACGCTGGGGACATGACACAGGAGGGGGACAGACGCTGGGGACATGACACAGGAGGGGGACAGACGCTGGGGACATGACACAGGAGGGGGACAGAGGCTGGGGACATGACACAGGAGGGGGACAGAGGCTGGGGACATGACACAGGAGGGGGACAGAGGCTGGGGACATGACACAGGAGGGGGACAGAGGCTGGGGACATGACACAGGAGGGGGACAGAGGCTGGGGACATGACACAGGAGGGGGACAGAGGCTGGGGACATGACACAGGAGGGGGACAGAGGCTGGGGACATGACACAGGAGGGGGACAGACGCTGGGGACATGACACAGGAGGGAGACAGACACTGGGGACATGACACAGGAGGGGGACAGACGCTGGGGACATGACACAGGAGAGGGACAGACGCTGGGGACATGACAATAGGAGGGGGACAGACGCTGGGGACATGACACAGGAGGGGGACAGACGCTGGGGACATGACACAGGAGGGGGACAGACGCTGGGGACATGACACAGGAGGGGGACAGAGGCTGGGGACAGGCAGCCACTGTTTAATCAATAACAATTGATTAAACAGTGGCTGCATGTGATGGCACAGTGGCTGCGTGTGATGGCACAGTGGTTGCGTTTGATGGGCACAGTGGCGACAATTGATGGCACAGTGGCTGCGTGTGATGGGCACAGTGGCAACAATTGATGGCACAGTGACTGCGTGTGTTGGCACAGTGGCTGCATGTGATGGCACAGTGGCTGCGTTTGATGGGCACAGTGGCTGCGTTTGATGGGCAGAGTGGCTGCGTTTGATGGGCAGAGTGGCTGCGTGTGATTGGCACAGTGGCTGCGTTTGATGGGCACAGTGGCTGCGTGTGATTGGCACAGTGGCTGCGTGTGATTGGCACAGTGGCTGCGTGTGATTGGCACAGTGGCTGCGTGTGATTGGCACAGTGGCTGTGTTTGGGAACAGTGGCAACAATTGATTGGCACAGTGGCTGCGTGTGATTGGCACAGTGGCTGCGTGTGATTGGCACAGTGGCTGCGTGTGATTGGCACAGTGGCTGCGTGTGATTGGCACAGTGGCTGCGTGTGATGGGCACAGTGGCTGCGTGTGATGGGCACAGTGGCTGCGTGTGATGGGCACAGTGGCTGCGTTTGATGGGCACAGTGGCTGCGTTTGATGGGCACAGTGGCTGCGTTTGATGGGCACAGTGGCTGCGTGTGATGGGCACAGTGGCTGCGTGTGATGGGCACAGTGGCTGCGTTTGATGGGCACAGTGGCTGCGTTTGATGGGCACAGTGGCTGCATGTGATTGGCACAGTGGCTGCGTGTGATTGGCACAGTGGCTGCGTGTGATTGGCACAGTGGCTGCGTGTGATTGGCACAGTGGCTGCGTGTGATGGGCACAGTGGCTGCGTGTGATGGGCACAGTGGCTGCGTGTGATGGGCACAGTGGCTGCGTTTGATGGGCACAGTGGCTGCATGTGATTGGCACAGTGGCTGCGTGTGATTGGCACAGTGGCTGCGTGTGATTGGCACAGTGGCTGCGTGTGATTGGCACAGTGGCTGTGTTTGGGAACAGTGGCTGTGTTTGGGAACAGTGGCAACAATTGATTGCACAGTGGCTGCGTTTGATGGGAACAGTGGCTACGTGTGATTGGCACAGTGGCTGCGTGTGATTGGCACAGTGGCTGCGTGTGATTGGCACAGTGGCTACGTGTGATTGGCACAGTGGCTGCGTGTGATTGGCACAGTGGCGACAATTTATGGTGGCGAAGTGGCTGCGTGTGTTGGCACAAGTGGCTGCGTGTGTTGGCACAAGTGGCTGCATGTGTTGGCACAAGTGGCTGCGTGTGATGGGCACAGTGACCCCTCCCGGCCCTGCCTACTGTTATCACTGCGGCGGGGAACATAACAGACATCGTTCGTTTGAACAGCTGTTTTCCCCGCTGCGCATAGACACTCCCCCTTGGACGGATCTGTCCAATCGCGAGCAAGGGGGAGTGTCTATGTGACTCCCCCTTGCTCGCGATTGGACAGATCCGTCCAAGGGGAAGTGTCTATGCCATAGACACTCCCCCTTGGACGGATCTGTCCAATCGCGAGCAAGGGGGAGTGTCTATGTGACTCCCCCTTGCTCGCGATTGGACAGATCCGTCCAAGGGGGAGTGTCTATGCGCGGCGGGGAAAACAGCTGTTCAGACGAACGCTGTCTGTAATATTCCCCGCCGCTGTGATTAACGTGGCAGCGGCGGCGGGGGTGGGCCGGATTAAAAGGTCCGCCGGGCCGTATACGGCCCGCGGGCCGTAGTTTGCCCAGGTCTGCTGTAAAGGGTGAAATGTGTCGAAGTGGGACTATCTCCAGGTGAGCATTTGTAGTATGCGTTTGGCAAAATAACACTTATTGGAGGAAGTGGCAATTGTGTGCCCTTTAGCCTCAAAATTACAGTTTATACCCATGCATCATATTTGCTCATTATGCATACATAATATACTTCTATGTAACTGCATGACAGCTGTATCTTATTAGTTTCTCTAAAGCCCAACTTTAGCGATCAGATAAAGCGATCCTTACCTCTGGTAGTTCATTCAGGTTACCCTGTTGGATGTCTCCAGTTATTCTGTGGTACGTCTCGCTCATGTATGCTCCCACAAAGTGGAACGCATATGCTGTGGCCAGCAGAGGGAAAAGCTTGTACTGCTGGGTCTGGAAATTGAGGATTTGTGGCTCTGGATCTCTGTGGATGTCAGAATACAAGTTAGTCTTTTATACTGCCATTAACCTGTACATTACAACGATACAATTCACATACATGCAGTTTCTTTAACCTTAGTAATTTTACGTGAATTTAAAGTGGATGTAAACCCAAAAATATTTTTTTTTGTTTGATGTCACAATGTAGACAATAAGATTTCCTATCATCTGTGCCCAGTCTTGCCACACAGTTAATCCAGCTCTGAGCAATCCTCTTTTATTGTTCAGTGAAAATTAACAGACTTCCAGATAAAAACCTGTCTAAATAAAAAGTCCTTTCCGTCCCCTTGCTTCGACTGACATACATTACCTCTCACAATGAACTGTGGATCACCCCTCATATTATGATAAACATCCAGGAATGTGCATGTGTCCAAGCTAGTGCACGAGATATGTAAAAACCCTGTCACTCGAAGCAAGGGGACGGAAAGGACTTTTTATTTAGACAGGTTTTTATCTGGAAGTCTGTTAATTTTCACTGAACAATAAAAGAGGATTGCTCAGAGCTGGATTAACTCTGTGTGGCAAGACTGGGCACAGATGATAGGAAATCCTATTCTCTACATTGTGACATCAACACTGGTTTACATCCACTTTAAATAGCATTGGCACAGTAAGGCTGGCTATTCATAAGAATTTTTTTTTCATTCAACCAGCGGAATGAATGAATGAATGAAAATGACCAGATTTCCCCATCCACACACTCGATGTAAATGGGGGAATCCCTGCCACTGCGCTATTGTATTCAGATTTCCCCACCATCAGAATACAGCGATTAGCGCCGGCAACACTGATTGAGAGCAAATTTTCCAACAGGTTGGTTGTACACAAGTCAATCGATAGCTGGATCGACTTGTGTACACCCAGCCTGCCCCATGCATGGATTAATATTTTTCTGGTTCCTGCTGAATATCACAGATATTGATCCATGTATGGCTTGCTTAAGAAACCAAAAATCTTTGAGCAGTACAACATGCAAAAGGTGTTATTACAATACAATCTTCACAAAGAAAGATGCATTACCCAAACCGAGAGTGTGTCTGTTGACTTGCAGATTACAAGGTGTGAGCATATCTCAGAAAATGTTCATATATCTAACAATGCTGTCAGATCTCAGCTGTTGCATTTCATCTTATCTATTGGGAGGATAAGGGTGTAGCTTAGAGGAGGCTTTTCCTATACCTCCAAATCTACATACTAGGATGTTGATTGGGCTATTTTTAAGGCACCTTTGACAAAAATTATACCAGCTTGAAATGCATCTTTCAGGTAATAGAAAAAAAAAATCATTTACAGAGATAGTTTGAGTTTGCTGGCTTTTCTTTAAGGCCTCAGTAGATCATATAAGTATGCTCTTTGATTGGATACTAATTTGCAAATCGAAAAGGGAAGAATTCTGTTTGACCACATCCGACAGCCATATTTCTGGCCAATCTTAAAGGGGAGGTTCACCCTAAAAACGACTTTCTATTATTACATTGGCCCCCCACATTACAATACAATTATGCCTATTATGTTTTTTTTTGTGCTGTACATACCTTGGTACAGCTAATTCACCTGTGGCTTCTGGGTTGCAAGTCCCGCGGGAGTGGGCGTTCCTAACATGCTGTTGACTGACGTGATGACCAAAAACGAGCTCCCCCCGTCGCGTAAGCTGCGTCACGATTGCTGAAAGGAGCCGAACGGCGGTGCGCAGGCGCAGTATAGTGCCGTTCGGCTCCTTTCGCCAATCGTGACGCAGCTTACGCGACGGGGGGAGCTCGTTTTTTGTCATCGCGTCGATCAACAGCATGTTAGGAACGCCCACTCCCGCGGGACTCGCAACCCGGAAGCCACGGGTGAATTAGCTGTACCAAGGTATGTACAGCAAAAAAAAAAAAAAACATAATAGGCATAATTGTATTGTAATGTGGGGGGCCAATGTAAATACTAGAAAGTCATTTTTAGGGTGAACCTCCCCTTTAACTGGGTTTGTGTCTACAGTTCTTTTATCAAATAATCCATTTCAGATTTTAAGTAAACTTGGTGCTACACAACGTATAGCCAAGCATTAACATAAATTAGCTTTACAACAAACCCTTTCTAACCTTTGTAGCTGCAGCCACTTTGAAGCAGCCCATTCTTAAACTTCACAGCAAAAGCACTGAAGTCCTCAGAATGGTTCTCTCAGCAGCTTGGCTCCCCCTGTTCACCCTCATAGTAGCAATTCAGCAGCCACCAAGCCTTCTAATCTCTAATGTAAACACACAGCACGTTCTCTGGGTGAGAGGACCAGGTTGACCTGAGCTGCAGAGAAAAACTGAGCTTTTGCTATGAACTGCAAAGATGAATAGTTTTGCAGTGCCTGCGGGTACACAGATCAGAGAAAGTATTTGCTGCTTGTTAAGAATATGTAAATAGTTAAATATCCACAGCCTGGCCATTGGTTCGATATGCAGTGTAGACTTATTGGCTCTATTTGTAGAGACAGAAATATCCTTACCCAACTCTGATCTCAGACTGATGTCGTACTGCGCTGTACCGAATAGCAATAGTGCAGGCCCGAGAGAGGCTTCTTGCAGAGTCCCCTACTATCATGGAGCGAATAAACACCATGGTACCGTATGTCAGTTTATCACTTAGTGGTTTTACGTATGTTCCATCTGGTTCCACCTAAGAAGCATCAATAAGTGGACATATGAACATAACAGGACTTGAGCGGAATTTTCCTAAAAATCTATACAATTATTAAAACAGAATAAAGATATAGGTTTTGTCTGCCTCAATGTTGGGAATATTTCTCTCACTTATCCCAGTAATGATGGTCACAGAGACCACAAAAACACACAGACACACACACACACACACACACACATTCTAATAATTTCAACACTAATCTAAGAAAAATAAGGTTTTAATCAGTAATCTTTTCCTGAAGACATTTCAATTTTAAATAGCTGTCTTCTCTTTTAGCATGTTATCACAAGGGAAATAACTTATCTTCCACAATTCCTGTGGACAGCAGCAAAAATTACGTAACAAACTCAAAAATTAGGGACGCCACAAGTATTTTTCTGAAAAGTCACAAAAAAACATGTGTGTTTAAAAAAGCTGACTAGTCTTTTCCTTTATCATTTTTTCAATGTCCCTTTGGCTCCTCACCTTAGAATATTTCATCAGCATGTTTTCTCTTGGTATTCGGAACTTGCTGAATGACAGAAAACCGTTATCAATCTCATCAAAACCAAACTTAGGCCCAATGTCCCCAACGGTTACTCCTGTTTTAATAGACAGAAAAGTCATTGGAAACATTTAAACAGAATAAACCAGCGGACTCATTCAAGTTCCCAGAGTGTATACCTTTGTTCCTACAACAGTTAGCAAAATTAATTTGGGAGTGCATGCGACTCACCTGGCAATGGTTCATGGGTGCCCATCTCCCGAATAGGAACGATGAACGCATGAAGCCCTTTACATTCTCCCTGGGTATAGAGCTGTGCCAACACTACTGCATGATTTGAGGTCTTTCCCACTGTGAGGACAAAACATGACAGTGCTACAAACTCCAACAACAACACAAACAGAATAAAATAATGCTATCCCAATAATCAGTAATTAGTATGCCACTTTTTGGCTATACAGTGCCTTGAAAAAGTATTCACACCCCTTGAAACTTTCCACATTTTGCCATGTTACAACCAAAAATCTGCACCGGACATGTGTGAACCTAGCCTTAAACTTACCCAAACTTTTGCTCCCCTGTGATCGATAACCATCACAGTTGCTTGTGCTCTCAAGCAAACTGTCAAGCCATCAGATGGCTGGTGCCATTACTGATCACTTGTGCAATACCATCAATACTGCACATCAAACAGAAGCTAAGATGGCCATTGACGGTAAAAGGATAGGAGGCGTTAGTTCCACTTCAATGAAAAAAAAATTTGCTCAATGCAACCAATCAGATTTTGTTTTGATACTGCAAGAAGAAAAGACCATGAAATTGCAAATCTGGGAGGTAGATTTGCTCATCTCAACATAAATTAAATGTAGGGGGACAAAAGAAAGCTATATAAATGCTTTGCTTTATAGGACATATTTTTCCTGCAGCATTTATAAGGCTTTGTTAACTCATAAGTCAAACTCTGCCAGACACTCTATTAGAGCCTGGCAGAGCACACTGCATTAGTATTCTGTAAAAACAAGCGCGGTAAATACCTAATTTGAGCTGTCTTCAGGCCGGTCACATGGCTCGCGGCCGCTGTACAGCTCCGATGGATAGATAGATACTGCAGGAGGGGCCATGATCTCCCTCTGACATCAGCCGGGGAGATCACATGGCCGCTCAGCCTCTCCTGCAGTAACCCTGGAAACCGACTGAAAATCACGTGACCGCCCCGATTCTTTATTTACAATACTCGTTTTTATGAAAAATGCAGTGTTCTATGACAGGATATAATAAAGCAGCTGGCAGTGAGCATTTACAAATTCTTAATTTTGCTAATAGCGGCGGGGCGTGGACACGGAGACACACACACACACCCTACCTATGCCTAGGAAGCTACAGCGCATGCGTCAAAGTCATTTCGAGCATGTGCGGGTTTTCACGGCGACAGGCAAGTATACAAACGCTCGGGTTTCTCGGCAGGAAAACACTGGACGAGAAACCTGAAAGCCTCGTACACACGCTCGGTTTACTTAGATTAGATTAGGTTAGAAAACCGAGCCTGTGTACGAGGCTTTAGATTTGTCAATTCCAAAGAGAATTCAGGCCGTCTTGGATGCCAAAGGCGGTCCAATACCATATTGGGTATCGATTTTGTTCTTTTATCATTCTGGTTTCCATAATTTTGTCCAACCCCTGTAGGTTTCCCTGCTGCACACTCCCTTCTGGACTGCAGCAAACATTGGAAAAAACGATGGCAGAACTGGTAAGTATTATGTCATTTACAGGCTTTTTTTTATTTTTAGCAACAGAGTGGCATTTAGCATAATTTCTTTTAGCTTCCTGGTGTAACTCCCTTCTTTTAAACCCCTTTTGCAGTATTTTACTTGAATATGTTCCCAATCTAAATCCCATATTGAACAATCTTGTGTTCTCTACTTAATGCAGTTGCTTACACCCTCCAGGCCACCACTTGATAGAGGTCACAGTGGGGCTATTTAGTATAAACTCCTGTGTAGATGGGTCATAGGTGGCAGTCGTCTCCAGTCCTCGAAGGTGGGTTCCTTAAGAGATAGAAAGAAAAGAACCATGAACTAAAAATTAAAAACACAACACCCCACACATATCCGAAATAAGGATGAAATTACAGTGTAATGACTATTCCCAGAGAGACCTGCAGGTCAACTATCCCTATACTAGCTCTACTCCAAGGCTAGAAACTTGTTGATGGTAAAATATACCATAATAATAGGTAAGCCTTCGGTAAAATAAAAAATATAAATAATAAATAAAAGTTACCATGTCCCATTTCAGTCTGAGCGTATGTCCCAATGATCTCCAAGTTCCAGGCAGGCATGAAGAAACGTTCCTGCTGTTCGGGAGTGGCCTGGTTTAGCAGAGTGGGCAAAAACATGCCCAAGTGAAGATCAAGGGGCTCAGGGCGGCCCCGGTGTACAAAGCTGTGGGAGGAGGATGAGTAGGATGGAGCAGGGGGGAAAGGTAGGTCAGGGATGTAAACATCAGATAAGGATTAGTAGTGGTGAGGGGTTAAAATTTGGTGGTGAAGGGAAAGGTGATTACATCAGGAGGAAAAGATGAAAAAAAAGAAGAAGAAAAAATACATTATGGTAAGTGAATTGATTTCTGTGAAAAATAGATTGAATTTACATGCAGACCACAATCGTCTAGCCACTACTAGAACAGTGCTTCTCAACTCCAGTCCTCAAGGCGCCCCAACAGGTCATGTTTTCAGACCTTCCATTATTTTGCACAGGTGATTTGATCAGTTTCACTGCCTTAGTAATTACCACAGTCGTTTCAGGGAAATACTGAAAACATGACCAGCTGGGGGTGCCCTGAGGACTGGAGTTGAGAAACAATGTACTAGAAAGTGATGCAGATCCAAAATTGGGTGGACAACTCAGACCTCATCAGTAAAGGAGGACAAAGTACAGTTTTGCCAGCACAGTTATAATACAAAATGTTTTAGCCATGATGTTGGTTAAAACCATGACCACGCACAAAATACGATTTTTTTCAGTTTTTCCATTTTTTTTTAAATCACAGAAACTGCCCATGAATAATTTGGTGCATTTCTTAAAGGAGTTCTCTGAGCTAAAACTTTTAACCCCCGCTATGCCCGGGCTGTAAAACTATACAAAATAAACCTTCACTTACCTGCCTACGATCCCCCGTTGTTCCGATATCGCCGTCCCGTTCTCCGGTCCCGGTCTCTTCCACTTCCTGGGGGTCGGCGACTCACAGTGCGCTCAGCCTATCAGCGGCCGCGACGGGACATTGCTGCGGCCGCTGATAGGCTGAGCGCACTGTGAGTCACAGACCCCCAGGAAGTGGAAGAGACCGGGACCGGAGAACGGGACGGCGATATCGGAACAACGGGGGATCGTAGGCAGGTAAGTGAAGGTTTATTTTGTATAGTTTTACAGCCCGGGCACAGCGGGGGTTCAAAGTTTTAGCTCAGAGAACTCCTTTAAGGCAGGATTGTTTTGATATCAGAAAGCAGCCAAACAAGCCATGTAAATACACACTACAGCCTTGAAAATAATCAATTATCCAACTAAAAACAAAAGGTTTGTATTAGTAACTGTGTTACAGGATTAGGCAAATGATTTAAATTATTAACTAATCAGAAAAAAAGAAAATAAAATCATGCAAGCAGTAAATGCAACTTAATTATTCCTAAAATAAACACCTAAAAAATTCTTTGCAACCTAGCACCCAAATTAAACTTCTGATGCCGCGTATACACGATCGTTTTTCGGCATGAAAAAAACAAAGTTTTTCCAACTTCATCATTAAAAACGATGTTGCCCACACACACCATCGTTTTTGAAAAATGATGAATAAAGCCTGGTGACGTACACCATGTACGACGGCACTCTAAAGGGGAAGTTCTATTCGCCTTTGGGCTGCTTTTAGCCGATTCCTTGTTAGTAAAAGACGATTCACGCTTTGTCTGTTACAGCGTGATGAATGTGCTTACTCCATTATTAAAGGTAGTTTTACCTGAACGAGCGCTCCCGTCTCATAACTTGCTTTTGGGCATGCGCGGGTTTAAAACGTCGTTTTTTCCCCACACACACACACACGATCAGTTTTAACAACGCGAAAAACATTTTTAAAAAACGATGTGAAAAAATGCAGCATGTTCGAATTTTTTTTTGTCGTTTTTCAGAAGCCCACACACGATCATTTTAAATGACGTTTTTAAAAACGGCGTTTTTTTTCCATGACGAAAAACGATCGTGTGTATAGGACTAGAAGACTAGTATTACATTGTTGGACAACATAGTGTAAGAATTAGGAAAGTACACAGGTGCGCATTCCTAGATCTGCAACTGATGGCCAAGGGCATTGCGTATGAGGACTTAAAGCGGAGGTTCACCGGTACAATATACCTTTTCCCCTTAGCTTCATGCTCGTTTTGTCTAGGGGAATCGGCTAGTTGTTTTAAAATATGAGCTGTACTTACGGTTTACGAGATGCAGCCTCTCCGTCGCTTCCGGGTATGGGCTGCGGGACTGGGCGTTCCTATTTTGATTGACAGTCTTCCGAGAGGCTTCTGACGGTCGCATCCATCGCGTCACGATTTTCCGAAAGAAGCCGAACGTCGGTGCGCAGGCGCAGTATAGAGCCGCACCGACGTTCGGCTTCTTTCGGCTACTAGTGACGCGATGGATGCGACCAT